>NC_083799.1:15570216-16170216 GCF_015708825.2 Lethenteron reissneri | reverse complement strand
TACACCTCTTCGTCCCATTGTCTCTACTATCAACTCCCCCACTTACAAACTGGCTCGTTTTTTGTCCGAAATCCTACGGCCTTTCACTGGAAAAACCACCTCTGCAGTACTAAACTCTACTGACCTGGTATCGACAATCAAGGGGATTGCCCTGTCCCCAGACGACCTGCTTGTCAGTTTTGATGTGGTTTCCTTGTTCACCAAGGTGCCTGTGCCTGACACCATCGCAATCATTGAAGACTTGGTTCATCAAGGACTGAATGCTGGGGTACCCCCCCTGGTGAGACACTGCTTAACCAATACATACTTCACCTGGAATGGAACCTTCTACAAGCAAATTGAGGGCACCCCAATGGGCTCCCCCCTATCTCCGGTTGTAGCCAACATCTTCATGGAGAAATTTGAGACGGACGCCATCCAGACTGCCACTCTACGCCCGACCTTATGGAAGAGGTACGTAGACGACACTTTTGTCATCTGGCCACATGGCCGGCCTGCTCTAGACCAATTTCTCGACCACATCAATTCCATACACCCAGCCATCAGATTCACCATGGAAGTCGAAAATGATGGCAAGCTACCCTTTTTGGATGTCCTAATCAAAAGGAGACCTGATGGTTCAATGAGCCACTCTGTCTACAGGAAAGCCACCCACACGGATGCTTATCTAAAACCGGATTCCCACCACCATCCATCCCAGAAGAATTCCCTCATCAAGACTCTATATCATAGAGCCCAATGCATCTCCGACCATGAACACATTTCCAGTGAACTCAAACACGTACGCCAAGCTCTTAAGGCTAATGGTTACTCCGACTACACAATCCGCAAAGCCATCACTCCAACCATCAAGAAGGATCCTGTTGAGGAGCCTTTCAAGACCATCACCTTACCCTACATTGCTGGGGTCACAAAAAAGATCTCCAAAATCCTGATTAAACACAAGATCCAGGTCCGATTCAACACAGTACATAAAATCCGTGATCTGGTCCCGTCTGTAAAAGATGTGGTTCCAGACATACAGTACCCTGGCGTCTACAAACTAAGTTGCCTCTGTGGTAGCAGTTACATTGGAGAAACCAAACGACATGTCTCGGACCGCATCCGTGAACATAAGGCAGACCTGAAACACGGTAGGACAAACACCTCAGCCGTGGCAGATCACTGTTACAATTCAGTGGGCTCACATGACATTGACTTCTCCAAGACAGAGGTTCTCTGCAAGCCATCTGGCTATCATGAGAGATTCGTTCATGAGGCGATCCACATATACAAACACAGAGACAATTTTAACCGAGAAGATGGATTCTGGCTTAGCAATCATTGGAAGGACGTAATAAACCATTTCGACACACATTAGGGTGGGTAGAATAATACATAGTGTTATATTAAATGTATAAGATATAGGTTGGTTTACAGCAATACAGTATATAATTTAATGTTGGCAGTATATAGTACGGTATATGCTCGTTGATGAAATAGAATAAAGTTTAGATGGAAGCATATTATATAATTTTTACGACGTAGAATTGTAATGTATTACTTGCTGTTAGTAACTCAGCTTAGTGTAGAGTATAGTAAGTATACTGATGGTGCTATGCTATTTATACTTTAGTTTTTTATGTAGTTTATACTTTAGTTTTCTACGTGGTGGTTGAGTAACTGCAGCTACATATCATTAACATTCCTTTCCTTTGTTACTGCTAATCCCTGAACCCCCCCCCTTGGTGCTGTTGATCCTGCATAATGCATGGGCATAATATGACTTTGAAACCCCCCCGCCCACCTCCTACGCATTTTCCATGAATATGCTAAATTCCTCTTCACATGCACATTCTTTTGTTAAGGCGCTCTTTCCTCCACCTCCAACGCAGCTTATATATAAGCTCCTAGCTTGGCATTGTCTCATTCTTCACCTGAAGACGGCTGCTTGCGTTGTAGCCGAAACGTCGTGAGAATTGTTTTATTATGTTTTATTTTTATTATTTTATTACTTCCCTTCTACGTGACTTTACCGAAAGAACCAAGAAGATGAATGCCCACAAAGTTCACTACGTTTGTGGCAAGTCCATTTGTGTTTCCGAAGACTGAATAACAAACCACAGCAATAGCCAGTGCAATATATGTTGTGCATCAAAAAGAACCACGATGCTGTAAGTGCAGAGATGTGTTGAGTGGGAGATGAGCCGAACCTTGGACGGTGACGGTGGCGCGGGTGGCCCCGTCGGGCGTCTCACACGAGTATTCTCCGCCGTCCTCCGGCCCCGCGCCAGCGATGGTGAGCGTGCGCGCCGCCCCGTCAGACGCGAAGCGGTGTCTCTTGCCGGGCCGCACCTTCACCCCGTCCTTCTTCCACTCCACGTCGCCCGCCTCCCGGCTCAGCCTGCAGCGCAGCACGAGAGGCTCCCCCGCCACGCCCCGCACGTCCATCAGCGGCGCCGAGAACAGCAGCGGGGGCTCTGTGTCCACGGGGGAGAAGGGGGGGGGAGATGCACGCTCGGCGAGGGGGCAGCGGCGCAAGCAAAGGCGGAGGCGGCGCTCGGCGACAAGTCCCGCGGGCTGGCGGGCAGCGGCGGCGCGGCCTCACCCTTGATGCTGACGCTGAAGCCCACGGAGTCCCCATCCGTGCGGCAGGTGTAGGACGCGGAGTCGGTCGTCCGGGCCTGCTGGATGACCAGGCGCCTCGCCAGCCCTACGCTCTCCAGCCTCACGCCGCTGGCCGGCGCCGCCAGCTCCTGCCCATCCCTCAGCCACGTGACAGCGGCGTCCGCCCGAGACACCTCGCAGCTCAGCACCACCCGCTCCCCGGGGGCCACGTGCCACTCCGTCTGGGCATCCGGGCGCCTGCGGAACGTGGCTGGCGGCTCTAAGGGATCAACAATACAACATGTATGACCACATTGAATTGTAAAAAAAAATATTAAAACTACATAGTGCCCCTTGCAAAATGAGCAAAATGGATCTGGTAACATTCGGTTATGTCTTCACAAATGATTGCTATGAATGTGATTCTATAGTTGGTAGAGGGGCATTTCGCCTGGCGTACCACCATGCTTATTCAGTTTTTCTACCATTTCCAAGACAGAGTGCTCCGTCCAGTTTAAATGTCTCTCCCCTACCATGTGAATAACACCCAGCATCTGTAAGTTCTCCCTACCTGATATCCTATTGCATGGGCTGCAAGTGCACCTTGCTCAGTGCAGATGTGGCAAGACAAGGGCAGTGACGTGGCCTAGCAGAGTTCAATGCTCTTTGCTGAAGTTTGCAGCTCAAATGTGTAGTGAGTCCAACTGAGTCACAGACGTTATTCTTTAGAGGCAACATATTTATTGTAACACGTACATACAAAGGGGTAACTGCCCCTTTACCAGATACAGCCTGGGGTGGTGACCACCCAGCTAACTCCACTATACACAGGAGTTACAGCTACGAAGGGTCAGACCCTCACTCGAGTCCCCGGCCACGTGTTGATGCCTTGTAGGATGTAGAACTTCCAGCTTGTAGATGGGGAGCTTCCAGCTTGTAGAACGAAGCGACCCGGTCCCTCTCATGGACCCACCTTATATCCTCCTGGGTCGGGGCCGGCTCCGCCCTCGGCTCCGCCCGCCTTCTCGAGCGTTCTAGCTCCCTCTCGATCCCCTTTGAGAGCTCTCCCCGTACACGTGATCACCCCCTAGCCCCCCCCACCTGGGGGCCTCTCTGTGGACACTCCAGATCACGTGTCTACGGGGTCAACCAGAGTGCCTCTTCCCTGGGCAACCCTGTACCTGGGCTGACACTCTCCCGCTCCCCCTTGTGGGAGCCCGCACTGCACGCCACGCATGGTGCCTGCACTATCCCAGCGCTCACCAAGGCCCGCTAGGGCTGGTACTACACCCACCTACGGGGTGTACGCGATGACGGTGCAGCGCACGCCGTGCTGTGCTAGAGCCGGCCTCACACAGCAACCCACACGATGCTGTCCGCGACGTAAGAACATCGCACGCCACAGCCCTCCCGGGCCGGCACCATACAGTGACAATTTATCGAGCATTTTTGTTTTTACACGTGAGAAATAGAAATTAAAATACATGAGCAACAATCTTGATTTGAAGCTTTCGTGACTGCAGGACACATTAGCAATAGCCTGTCCAACATATTTGATCCATTGAAAGCAAAATGCCATGATGCTCGACCCACAGAAACCCTGCAAGTGCCGGCATTTTCTGAGTGGGTGATGAGCCGAACCTTGGACGGTGACGGTGGCGCGGGTCGCCCCGTCGGGCGTCTCACACGAGTACTCTCCGCCGTCCTCCGGCCCCGCGCCAGCGATGGTGAGCGTGCGCGCCGCCCCGTCAGACGCGAAGCGGTGCCTCTTGCCGGGCCGCACCTTCACCCCGTCCTTCTTCCACTCCACGTCGCCCGCCTCCCGGCTCAGCCTGCAGCGCAGCACCAGAGGCTCGCCCGCCACGCCCAGCACGTCCGTCAGCGGCGTCGAGAACAACAGCGGGGGCTCTGTGTCCACGGGGGAGAAGGGGGGGGGAGACGCACGCTCGGCGAGGGGGCAGCGGCGCAAGCAAAGGCGGAGGCGGCGCTCGGCGACGAGTCCCGTGGGCTGGCGGGCAGCGGCGGCGCGGCCTCACCCTTGACGCTGACGCTGAAGCCCACGGAGTCCGCGTCCGTGCGGCAGCCGTAGGATGCGGAGTCGTTCGTCCGGGCCTGCTGGATGACCAGGCGCCTCGCCAGCCCCACGCTCTCCAGCCTCACGCCGCTGGCCGATGCCGCCAGCTCCTGCCCGTCCCTCAGCCACGTGACGGCGGCGTCCGCCCGGGACACCTCGCAGCTCAGCACAACCCGCTCCCCGGGGGCCACGTGCCACTCCGTCTGGGCGTCTGGGCGCCTGCGGAACGTGGCTGGCGGCTCTAGGGGATCAACAAAACAACTTGTATGACCACATTGAATTGTAAAAAAAAAAAACTACATAGTGCCTCTTCCAAAATGAGCAAAATGGATTTCATAACATTCGGTTATGATTGCTTTGAATGTGATTCTATAGTTGGTAGAGGGGCATTTTGCCTGGCGTACGACTCTGCTTATTCAGTTTTTCTACCATTTCCAAGACAGAGTGCTCCGTCCAGCTTGAATGTCTCTCCCCTACCATGTGAATAACACCCAGCATCTATAAATTCTCCCTACCTGATACCCGATTGCATAGGCTGCAAGTAAGTGCACCTTGCTCAGTGCAGATGTGGCAAGACAAGGGCAGTGACGTGGCCTAGCAGTGTTCAACGCTCTTTGCTGAAGTTTGCAGCTCTAATGTGTAGTGAGTTCAACTGAGTCACAGACGTTGTTCTTTAGAGGCAACACATTTATTGTAACACGTATATACAAAGCGATAACTGCCCCTTTACCAGATACAGCCTGGGGTGGTGACCACCCAGCTAACTACACTATACACAGGAGTTACAGCTACGAAGGGTCAGACCCTCACTCGAGTCCCCGGCCACGTGTTGATGCCTTGTAGGATGTAGAACTTCCAGCTTGTAGATGGGGAGCTTCCAGCTTGTAGAACGAAGCGACCCGGTCCCTCTCATGGACCCACCTTATATCCTCCTGGGTCGGGGCCGGCTCCGCCCTCGGCTCCGCCCGCCTTCTCGAGCGTTCTAGCTCCCTCTCGATCCCCCTCGAGAGCTCTCCCCGTACACGTGATCACCCCCTAGCCCCCCCCACCTGGGGGCCTCTCTGTGGACACTCCAGATCACGTGTCTACGGGGTCAACCAGAGTGCCTCTTCCCTGGGCAACCCTGTACCTGGGCTGACACTCTCCCGCTCCCCCTTGTGGGAGCCCGCACTGCACGCCACGCATGGTGCCTGCACTATCCCAGCGCTCACCAAGGCCCGCTAGGGCTGGTACTACACCCACCTACGGGGTGTACGCGATGACGGTGCAGCGCACGCCGTGCTGTGCTAGAGCCGGCCTCACACAGCAACCCACACGATGCTGTCCGCGACGTAAGAACATCGCACGCCACAGCCCTCCCGGGCCGGCACCATACAGTGACAATTTATCGAGCATTTTTGTTTTTACACGTGAGAAATAGAAATTAAAATACATGAGCAACAATCTTGATTTGAAGCTTTCGTGACTGCAGGACACATTAGCAATAGCCTGTCCAACATATTTGATCCATTGAAAGCAAAATGCCATGATGCTCGACCCACAGAAACCCTGCAAGTGCCGGCATTTTCTGAGTGGGTGATGAGCCGAACCTTGGACGGTGACGGTGGCGCGGGTCGCCCCGTCGGGCGTCTCACACGAGTACTCTCCGCCGTCCTCCGGCCCCGCGCCAGCGATGGTGAGCGTGCGCGCCGCCCCGTCAGACGCGAAGCGGTGCCTCTTGCCGGGCCGCACCTTCACCCCGTCCTTCTTCCACTCCACGTCGCCCGCCTCCCGGCTCAGCCTGCAGCGCAGCACCAGAGGCTCGCCCGCCACGCCCAGCACGTCCGTCAGCGGCGTCGAGAACAACAGCGGGGGCTCTGTGTCCACGGGGGAGAAGGGGGGGGGAGACGCACGCTCGGCGAGGGGGCAGCGGCGCAAGCAAAGGCGGAGGCGGCGCTCGGCGACGAGTCCCGTGGGCTGGCGGGCAGCGGCGGCGCGGCCTCACCCTTGACGCTGACGCTGAAGCCCACGGAGTCCACGTCCGTGCGGCAGCCGTAGGACGCGGAGTCGTTTGTCCGGGCCTGCTGGATGACCAGGCGCCTCGCCAGCCCCACGCTCTCCAGCCTCACGCCGCTGGCCGATGCCGCCAGCTCCTGCCCGTCCCTCAGCCACGTGACGGCGGCGTCCGCCCGGGACACCTCGCAGCTCAGCACAACCCGCTCCCCGGGGGCCACGTGCCACTCCGTCTGGGCGTCCGGGCGCCTGCGGAACGTGGCTGGCGGCTCTAGGGGATCAACAAAACAACTTGTATGACCACATTGAATTGTAAAAAAAAAAAACGACATAGTGCCTCTTCCAAAATGAGCAAAATGGATTTCATAACATTCGGTTATGATTGCTTTGAATGTGATTCTATAGTTGGTAGAGGGGCATTTTGCCTGGCGTACGACTCTGCTTATTCAGTTTTTCTACCATTTCCAAGACAGAGTGCTCCGTCCAGCTTGAATGTCTCTCCCCTACCATGTGAATAACACCCAGCATCTATAAATTCTCCCTACCTGATACCCGATTGCATAGGCTGCAAGTAAGTGCACCTTGCTCAGTGCAGATGTGGCAAGACAAGGGCAGTGACGTGGCCTAGCAGTGTTCAACGCTCTTTGCTGAAGTTTGCAGCTCTAATGTGTAGTGAGTTCAACTGAGTCACAGACGTTGTTCTTTAGAGGCAACACATTTATTGTAACACGTATATACAAAGCGATAACTGCCCCTTTACCAGATACAGCCTGGGGTGGTGACCACCCAGCTAACTACACTATACGTAGGAGTTACAGCTACGAAGGGTCAGACCCTCACTCGGGTCCTCGGCCACGTGTTGATGCCTCGTAGGATGTAGAACTTCCAGCTTGTAGACGTGGAGCTTCTAGCTTGCAGAACGAAGCGACCCGGTCCCTCTCAGGGACCCACCTTTTATCCTCCCGGGCCGGGGCCGGCTCCGCCCTCGGCCACACCCGCCTTCTCAAGCGTTCCAGCTCTCTCTCGATCCCCCTCGAGAGCTCTCCCTGGACATGTAATCACCCCCTAGCCCCCCCACCTGGGGGCCTCTCTGTGGACACTCCAGATCACGTGTCTACGGGGTCAACCAGAGTGCCTCTTCCCTGGGCAACCCTGTACCTGGGCTGACACTCTCCCGCTCCCCCTTGTGGGAGCCCGCACTGCACGCCACGCATGGTGCCTGCACTATCCCAGCGCTCACCAAGCCCCGCTAGGGCTGGTACTACACCCACCTACGGGGTGTACGCGATGACGGTGCAGCGCACGCCGTGCTGTGCTAGAGCCGGCCTCACACAGCAACCCACACGATGCTGTCCGCGACGTAAGAACATCGCACGCCACAGCCCTCCCGGGCCGGCACCATACAGTGACAATTTAACGAGCATTTTTGTTTTTACACGTGAGAAATAGAAATTAAAATACATGAGCAACAATCTTGATTTGAAGCTTTCGTGACTGCAGGACACATTAGCAATAGCCTGTCCAACATATTTGATCCATTGAAAGCAAAATGCCATGATGCTCGAAGCACAGAAACCCTGCAAGTGCCGGCATCTTCTGAGTGGGTGATGAGCCGAACCTTGGACGGTGACGGTGGCGCGGGTCGCCCCGTCGGGCGTCTCACACGAGTACTCTCCGCCGTCCTCCGGCCCCGCGCCAGCGATGGTGAGCGTGCGCGCCGCCCCGTCAGACGCGAAGCGGTGCCTCTTGCCGGGCCGCACCTTCACCCCGTCCTTCTTCCACTCCACGTCGCCCGCCTCCCGGCTCAGCCTGCAGCGCAGCACCAGAGGCTCGCCCGCCACGCCCAGCACGTCCGTCAGCGGCGTCGAGAACAACAGCGGGGGCTCTGTGTCCACGGGGGAGAAGGGGGGGGGAGACGCACGCTCGGCGAGGGGGCAGCTGCGCAAGCAAAGGCGGAGGCGGCGCTCGGCGACAAGTCCCGCGGGCTGGCGGGCAGCGGCGGCGCGGCCTCACCCTTGACGCTGACCGTGAAGTCCACGGAGTCCCCGTCCGTGCGGCAGCTGTAGGACGCGGAGTCGTTCGTCCGGGCCTGCTGGATGACCAAGCGCCTCGCCAGCCCCACGCTCTCCAGCCTCACGCCACTGGCCAATGCCGCCAGCTCCTGCCCGTCCCTCAGCCACGTGACGGCGGCGTCCGCTCGGGACACCTCGCAGCTCAGCACCACCCGCTCCCCGGGGGCCACGTGCCACTCCGTCTGAGCATCCGGGCGTCTGCGGAACGTGGCTGGCGGCTCTAAGGGATCAACAAAACAACATTTGTTATATTTACTCTTGCCATTGGTTTATTTTACTCAGTGTCTTTTGCATACATTCATAATTGTGCTCAATTCCAGAAGAGCACAAGCCAGTTCAACTGCCTATGATGAGGAAGGAAAAAAACGTGGCTGATCTTTTTGGGGAACCTTGAATATGGCGCTTTTTTATACATTTTGAATGACGTTTTGTTTCTTTCTCATATGCAGATTCTTTAGGAAGACTACTCAAACAAACTCTTTGACAATTTCTAATTCGCCTCATGCAACTTCATAAAACTGACATTTCACGCATTTCCGACAATTTCCCAGCGGGTGGTAATATCTGACACGACGACGACGTCCGCTCACACGCGTGCCGCCCACTTCGGCGGCGTGAGTCGCCCCCAACCGCCCCCTGACCTTTGACGATGAGCTTCATCTGGGCGCGGACGGGATCCGACACGAACTGGATGCTGGCGCCGCTCTCGCCCGGGCGTGCCGCGCGGATCATCAGCGTGTGAGTGTTCCGTGTGTGCTGCACTGCGTGCCGCTCGCTCGCCCGCACCGCCTCGCCATCGATGGACCAGCTCCCCGCCGCGCCGCCCGACAGTTCCACCACAAAGACGGCGTCCTCGCCGGCGAGCACCTCCACGTCCCGCGGCACGGACGCCAGCGACAGGCGGCTCTCCGGCACTGCGGCACGCGGACGACACGCCGGGTAAGCGCCGATCGATGCCGGACGTGCCGTGCGAGGGACGTGCGGCGATGGGGCGAGGTTTGTTTAGCGATCCCACAGCGAGTTTCCGACACGCCCGCTATGATGTCCGCAGTGTTGTCACGTGGGGATATTTTACGATTCAAATTAGCCCGGTAATTTTGAGCCTGGTAAGTATCGGATGCCAGGTGCGGTAGGCATTTGAGGTGAGAGGTGGGCACGAGATGTCAATGCCGAGCAGGACCCCCCCACGTACACACGAGGCCAAACGCCTGTTGGTGAGATTGGCCGCACGTCCCAATGCGGCGGCGGCGCCGTCACACTCACCGATGTAGTAGGTGCCCGGAACCTCCACACAGAGGCTGCGGCCGGCTTTGTTGATGGCCGAGATGCGGAAGAGGTAGTCGCCTTCTTCAGGGAGGTTGCCCACGCGCAACTCCGTGCCGGGCACGCTGGCCGAGTCGTGGCAGCGCCCCCATGCAGAGTTCCCCAGGAGGCAGTACTCCACCACGAAGGCCTCGTCCGCCTCCGCCGCCACCGCCTTACCCTTCTTGGGCCCCGGTTTCCAGGCCAGCATGACCCAGTTCTCCGATTGTGAGGTCACCTTGGGGTCGGTTGGAGCACCAGGTGGAGCCAGGCGTGGGGCTAATGCACGGGATGCAGGTCACACACAGACACGCACACGGACACCATAATCTTCAAAAATCTATACATTTTTTTATTGGTAATCAATATCTAAAAAATGAGGAGCCAAATTAGCAAACGTGAACATTTCCATGATGTTAACTCTTCATCTTGTACGTATGAATATTGATTGATGAACTTGCTGAACACTATTCAACTTTATCGGTTACAAGCCACGTACAACTAGACACGTGGGTAAACCGATTCTAACACTCTCTGTAAATGTATGTATGTTGAACTTATTTGGCACTGTACTAAGCCTACCGTGCTAATCGGAGGTGTGGGAGAAGGACAACAACCTAAACACAAAACGAGCTTCGAAACAAATGAGTTTTCAATTTAAATTTAAATGTGCATAGGTCCAGTGGCTTCTAATATCAGAAAAAAGAGCGTTCCAGACGGCTGCAAAAGCGCATCTGAAAGCGTGCGACGCGTTAACCATCTTCGTAGAGACCTGTGACAATGAGCTGTGACGACGTCTTCGAGTCTCCGCAGACGAAGCTGACCTCGCCCGCGTCCGCCTGGGTTACTCCCGCCAGCGTGAGCGAGTGACTCTTCCCATCCACCTTAACCACTGCCCGGGCTCCCGCGTCGATCTCCTCGCCGTTCCTCAGCCACCGGCCGCCAACCCCCTCCTGGTCCAGCTCCACCAGGAAGTGAGCCACCTCCTTCTCTCGGACCTCGGTGCGTCGGGGAAGCTTCTGGACAATGGCACCTGCAATAGCAACATCAATAATAATGATAACAAACGGTAAAGTTAAAGGCGCATCCCTACAACTGGCCGCCGTGGTGGCGAGATGTTCACTACCTCGCCTGGAGGTCGTGGGTTCAATCCCGACCCTGACGCCTGCTGCATATTTTGAGTTTGTATGTTCTCCCCGCCGTCGCATGCATTTTTCACCGGGTCATCCGGTTTTTCCCTCCACATTCAGAGTATTTGGCTGCTATACATTTACAGATGAAAAGCCACTTCGTTGAGCTATCATTTGTGGCCAGATCGCTTCTGAAAAAAATCTAATAGCTCAATGGGTCCTACCTGGTAAAATAAAAATAGTTAAATTGCTCGATTACACCACCATGGCCAGAAGTGCCTCCACTCAGGGAAGCCCTAGATGTATTTTATATATTCTGGAAGGCCTCGTTATGACTCAAGACTCTCTTCAAGAGGGTCCTACATTGAGATGTCTGGAAAACTGCGCACGCGAGGAAATCCTGCGGCGCGTATCAGGAGAGAACACCGAATAACGAAGCTTCAAACTTGCGTTGGGCAGTCTGGGACGCAAAGTCAATGTTTGCAGCTACAAGATAAGAGACACTTGGCTTTATCTTTAACCGGCAAATAATATTTTAAGTAAAACGCGAGCCCGGAACAGCACGCCGCGTGGCTCGCATAACCGTGAAGGCGGGGAGGAGGTAAAAGGTGGCGAAAGGGTAACGCGTGAACGTCGGCAACCAAGGAAGCGAGGCGAGCGCGTCGCCGTCACCTTTCACGGAGAGCTCGGCGACGGTGCGGCTCCCCTCGGGCATCTCGCACACGTACACCGCCTCGTCGTCCGCCGTCACGTTGCAGATGGTGAGGCGCCGCATCGTGCCCTCCTCCTCCATCACGTACTTGTCGGCCTTCGGCGCCAGCGGCGTCTCCTCCATGAACCAGCTGGCACGCGCCGACTCGGCCGGCACCTCGCACTGCAGCGTCGCCGACTGCCGCTCCATCACCTCCACGTCGCGCAGCCGCTCCTTGAAGGGCACCAGCGGCTCTGCGCACGACGACGCCGCGCCGCCGAGCACCTCCGATCAGCACGGTTGGCTACGTACGGTGCGAAAGAAGTTCAACGTGCAGCGCACACGTGCATAGATCCCACGGTAGTGACTCACCGTTGACGATGAGCTGCACGGGACTGTACGTCTTGCCCACCACGTTGGTGGCCGTGCAGGTGTACAGCCCCCTGTCGCTCTGCTTGCAGAAGAGGACCTTGAGGATGTAGTAGCCCTCGTCGTCCTCGTAGATCATGTGACGGCGCCCCGGGGAGATCACCTCGTCGTCCTTCTTCCACACGATTTCGGGCTTGGGCTTCCCCGTGACGTAGCAGCTGAGGCGGGCGTGCTTGCCCTCCCTCACCTGTGGCCCAGGAGATCACGGACACGAAACGGGAATGGAGGAAACTTGCCGTGGCGGTTTACGGTTAGGGGGGCGGTGGGGCCAGGCACTCCCTCATGAAAGAAGAATACATTTAAAACGACCTTAACAATGTTTATCTGTTCATTATAAAGATGATAAACCACAAACACCCCCTTCCCCCTACTCCCCCTACCCCACCCTCACAGACTTCCATGCCCCGGCAATATATTTACCCAATAGCTGCCACAAATGGACCACAATATCTCGCTGATCTCGCCAATGAGCAATAAACCACCATCACGCGAACTCCATCCGGTCATCCTCGCAGTAGCAGCAGCAGCGGCGGCTTTTGGCTCACCATCGAACACAGGCGGCGGTCACCGCATCGCACGGCGCTTTCAGATGCGCTTCTGCGGCCATCTGGAACGCTCGGAGCTATCTACACGTTTAAATCATCATCTAGATTGACATAGAGAATTGTTTTTTGTGTTTAATTTGTTGTCCTTTCCCCGCACCTCCGATCAGCACGGTTGCCTAAATACAGTGCGAAAGAAGTTCAACATGAATTTATTTACAGAGAGTGTTAGAAGTGGTTGGCCCACGTGTCTGGTTGTACGTGACTTGCAACCGATAAAGTGGAGTAGTGTTCAGCAAGTTGAGCGGAGGAAACCACTGAGACCCAACACCTTCCTGTTCATGAGATCTCTCCCTCTCCGGCTCATGGCTCAAGCTCCCAAAATTCCAACCCCTCTCTTCACCACCACGCAACACCACACAACACAAGGCCACGCAACACAACAGTGGTGACGAGAGGTCGAGAGCTATGGCAAGCAAAGGGCAGTCGAGGTGTGGCTCCCCTCTTGCCTTCCTCATCAACAGTGGCTCTGAGGTAACCAACACCGCTGTGTGCAGATGAACGTCAGACACCCAGCGTCGTCATTAAGCACACGGCATGGCCTGCGGCTAGCGGGGTTTGTTTTTAAGTAAAGAAGAGAGTTGCCAACTTTCCCGACAGGAATTTTATTTTCTCTAACAGATTTATCTCGTATTCTTAGGTGTTTTCGGTAAAGTCACGTAGGTAAAAAATTTAAAATTAAAATTAATAAAATAAAAATAAAATAAAAATCACGACGTTTCGGAGGCAATACAAGCTTCCGTCTTCAGGTGGAACCGTCACAAACCGAACCGAACCGTCACAGCCCGACAGCTGATACAGCTGTCGGGCTGTGATGGTTCCACCTGAAGACGGAAGCTTGTGTTGCCTCCAAAACGTCGTGATTTTTATTTTATTTTATTAATTTTAATTTTTTACCTACGTGACTTTACCGAAAAAACCTAAGAATATCAATCCTTGCAGTCACGAAAGCTTCAAATCTAGAATTAGATTTATCTCGATTTGAAGCTTTCGTGACTGCAGGAATCCATACTCTTTGATTCTTTCGGTAAAGTCACGTAGTTAGAAATCAAATAAAAATGCTCTCTCGCCTACTTCAGCATTTTTATTGCTGTGGTTGTTCCACCTGATGAAGATCGCTTGTGTTGCGATCGAAACGTCGTGATTTGTTTTATTTTATTTCATTTCTACCTACGTGACTTTACCGAAAGAACCAAGGAGTAACAGATTTATGTTTGTGCACAAGTTTGACGTGTCCTGTAATGGTATTGTTTTTGCACTGATTCATATTAGGTTGATTTTAATTTCTTCGGTTAAAGTCTTACTTTGTTTTATTCCTTCTGTAATTTTGGTGACAACCCAGATCACTCTTGCAAACAAGACTCATCCTGGTGTCTTCGCTTTTCACCTGGTTAAACAAAGTAAACTTGAACCATGTTCATACCGAGGTTCATTATACAATCTTTATGAAAGACACGCACCTATCACGGTCACGAGAACGAGAAGCAGATCAGTGCAATATCGTCACTGGACTGCAACCTCCATGTGCCAGCGATGGAACAGGAAGCCAGTAATTGTTTATCTTGCTACTTTGGCATGATATTGCACCCTCGGCCCACCCATTGCGGCGTTGGAAAACCCAAAGCGTTTGTCAATAGCCTTAAAAGGAAAAGTGTATACAAAGTGTATACAAAGTGTAAATTATCGGCCCTTCTTCTTATTCCATGTCCTACGGAGAAGGTTCATTGCCCACTACATATTTTATCATATATTTAGTTTTCCTTTGAATGCCACAGTGTTTTTGACCCTGTGACCTTAATGTCATTGCGGTTTTTTGTTGACGTTTTATTTTTATTTTGCTCGTGCACCACCGCCAATGCAGTGTCGGTGAACGATTTTGCTTCAACGCGGCAGCGTCGGTGTCGTCAAGAGAGGCCCGTGAGCGGCGCGGGGCAGGCGGCGTGCCCTGCTGAGGACCCCCACCACGCACCTTGAAGGTTTTCGTCAAGTTCTTGTCGTCGTGGTTCTCCTCCATTCGCACGGGCGAGCGCGACGGGCTGTAGCCCTACAAGCAGAGGCGCGCGGTCAGTCAGCGGAGCGTCACCGCTCACCCGTTGACGCTTCAGTGACAGGTGATGAATCGTGACGGTAACAGGGTTTACTTTGTCAATGTGTAGCGGGGTTTCTCAATTACGATTGTCGAGTGCCTCCCGTGTACAGCTGTTTACCATGTTTACCACCAGGTGCGTGCAGTGTGTAGTGTCCTCGATCGCATTTGAATATAAGATGCTGAAATAACGATATCAACAAATTCAGGGTGATTTTGTCACAGGCCAACGTGAATTGCTGCGTGTCTGCTGTGACGCTGCGTGTCTGCTGTGATGCTGCAGTCTGCTACTTGTGTCACCACCGCGTGGCAGAGTGGACAGGACAGGTGTGAGGAGAAGTTCATCACTCGAAACCAAACTCGCTGCACCCAACTCGGTTACATCTGGGAATGCGTTTCGCCTGTTAATGCAGTCGGGCGTTTACTGCGGTCCAACAGCGGCAGGAGTTGTATTAATCTTAGTGCTTTGAGCAAGACTACAATGGCCTTTCCATTAATTGAAGAGTGTATTTAGTCGTACGCGCGTACATATTTTTGTAAATACACCAACATTTCGACGCGGGATTCCCTGCGGTCTCAACTAATTCGTCGTCAGACAGCGCGCTGGAATGTGTAGGAGACGATGTGCGCTGGTGACACCGCTCTTGCCAGCTGACAAGAAGGAATGAGAATTTCCCAGAACTGAGAAGGTCACCTGCTGGAACGGGCAGGAAGGGGGAGGTGGGATGGGGCACACCAAGCCTCAAACTACGGCCCTGCCGCTACCCTGAACTTAGCAGCCACTAGCATAGTGCTACGCTTACTCCTAACGTACACGAGCTAACCCCCGCAAGCCAACCGGTATTCATTCTACCGCTACCCCTAATCACACAAACTAATCAGTCGCTAGTATTATCCCTTACCTTCTGCGGCCGTCTGGAACGCTCTTCCTTCCGATATTCGGAACCCACTGGAGCGATGCACTTTTAAATCATCGTCTAGATTGACAACCTAATTTCTTTAGAACTGCGTTTTGTGTTTGGTATGTTGTTCCCCCACTCCCACGCACCTTCGATTAGCACGGCCGGCTACGTGCAGTGTGAAAGAAGTTCAACATACACGCATACATACCTTGACCGAGTAGCCACGCAGAAAGTGAACACGCACTCATCCTGCGCTCATCCCTACTGGCAGCCCCCGCACCGGCGAGAAGCAACGGGCTTCTCCGATCTGCTAACTCGGCGCTTGCCACTGGCCCGGGTCCAGTCTCCAGGCTCTGTCGGCGCTTCCACAACTCGGCCCCCAAGGTAAAGCTACCAAATGTCCTGGTTTTGGGCCAGGTCAGTGCTCTTTTCAGAAAGGCTACGCTGATGCGTCTCGAAACGTTTGAGAAAATCAGCGTCTTGTCCCGAATGTAAATATTTTCTAGCCTCGTGCCGAGGGCAGGGGACTACCTTTGTAAATATTTTCTAGCCTCGTGCCGAGGGCAGGGGACTACCTCTGGGCAGCGTGCACAGTTGGCAGAGGGGCTAGTTATTGAGTGGGCGGGGCTACGTGATAGTGGGCGGGGTTCACGTAGAAACCAGCTGCCACTTAAAAAAATCGGTCGCGGTCAGCGTTAGGTTCAGCCAATCATCTCGTCGGGTTCCATAAAATAAGGGCCACTTTGGTTGAGGTGTGGATAAACGATGTGTGCCGGCTGAACGTTTTGCAGAACCAGAACTGTGGCAGCTTTCCCGCGACCCTCACCGTGTAGAGGCTGGAGGTGGAGGAGGAGTTGGAGGTGTAGTCCCTGGTGAGGCGGTAGCTGTAGGAGGAGCGGCTGTGGTACTCGTCGACATGTCCAGCCACAGGAGAATGAGTCCGGGACTGCAGTGACAACACAGCACGTGTGCCTCTCAGCTACGCACGCACGCACGCCAGCGGGCGGTGGCTCTCATTTTCCTTCATTTACCCAGGGAGTGTATCACCAAGTCAAATGAAGGTCTTTATTCAGCAGTGCCCTCGAATAATCTCTGCGGCATTTGGTGCCTGTCCAAAAATAAACACACGTTAGTTCATAATAAAAAAAATCACTGCACGTTTTATTTAATTTTATCACGATTGTTTCACTTCCGTAACCGAGGAAAGCCACACCGACTCTCAACACTAATTCTCAGGAGGGTCCTGTGCATTTAGATATTTGGCCAATTGGATTGATGAGAATTTGGCTTCTCGTGGGAGGCTCTACACACACCGAGGCTCTACACACGCCGAGGCTCTACACACACGGACACATTACATTTTCTTTTGTACTGCAATTTCCTGGCCACCTTGCAGCTCAGCAGGACTGGGAGTTTCACGAATCGGCACGGTACACCCAGTATCACCTCCAAAGCTGCCGGAACACCGGTGTGTGCCACCATCACGACAGGTCTAATACTGTAGGAATAATAAGCCGCACAGTATTCACTCCCTCTCAAAAAGCGTAAATGACTCAGATGCACAAAGAAACCCAGACAAGAGGGAAAAGCAGGCAGGCAGTAACCCAATGCCCCAAGTTCTGTGCTCCTCTATATATGAAGGTGTTATAACAGACAATTGTTGAGTGTTTAGATGTGGGGGGAACCGGAACACCTGGAGAAAATCCACGCGTGCGAGGGAGAAACACTCTATCCCATACAGAGGGAACAGGTGGAGTTCACATTTTCTGTACCAGCTTATCCTGGCAAGCAAAGGAATGGCACATTGACACCGAAGGGAAGGAAGGCTGCACAATATTTATGCAATCCGCCAACCCTCGCCTCCAACAAATGCCAGATTAGCGGCGTGCGCCACCACCGCCCGGCCAGTGCCAGGAGGAAAAATGTCAGACGAGCACGGCGCCGCATACCGAGGGCGCGCTCCTCGACGGAGAGAGGTATCCGTCCGGGGAGGCGGTGGGCGACGTCGACCGCGACAGGGTCACGTGGGGCGCCCCCAGGAGCCGGGCGTCCCCGCGCCGCGTGTAGGGGCTCAGGCGGGCGAGGCGCGCGTCGGCGCTCTGCCGCAGCAGCTCCAGCTTCTTGCGCTCGTGGTCACGTGTCGTGTGCAGGTGCGAGTGCGGCAGCGACTTCGCCTCCTCGCTCCACCTGCGAGCGCGGGTCACAGCGGTCGCGCGCGGCCGTGAGACGAGGCTGTGCAAGAGTTGTACGGATTGTTTTATATATTGCGCAATAATACCTCTTCAACCTGACCAAGAGACAGAATGAGAAACAATAGCAATGGAACACAATAAAAATATTTTTTTAAATCAAATCTCTAATCGAATTCTGACCCCCGAATAACATTGTGACCCCATAAGTGATTTAAAAATGTATTACTGCTTAGTATGAAACCTTTTTTTATTTCTGATTTTATTCAGCATTTACTGCTTCACAAGATCACATATTGAGTTTCTTTATGCAGCAAAACCCATGTCTTTTAACAGCGAACAGGGCCTCATGGTGAAGACAGAATCTTCTTGCTAATAATTTCGGGAAAGGCAAGCAGTTTTTTATTATCAAGCCTGACAAGGCATTTGAGATGCAAACGGTGAAAACCAGTCCCAAAGTTTTCTTGATGAAACAACACGGGCTAGTGGATTCAAACATTCTTTATTTATACCAACTGCAACATCATATTTTTGATTTAAAGGCCAGTAACTTGGATGCAACAGGCGAGTAATATACATAAAAAAGATCAGTAACTTCCATGGTAGGCCAATGATTTCTATATAGCAGGCCAGAAAAAGTTCAACATACATAGTAATTTCTAGAATAGGCCAGGAACGTTGATAGCACCCCAGTCATTCATATGACATGCCAGTAATTTATATACAAACAGGCCAGTGCTGTCTAGAACAGGCCAGCGATTTGTGCAGCAACCCGACCTGTGAAGGTGCAGCGAGTCCGAAGGCGGCGCTGCCAGCGAGACGCTGAGCACCGTGGAGGCGACGGCCTCCCCGGCGCGGTTGCGCGCGTGGCACGAGTAGGTGCCCGCGTCCGTGGTGCGCGCCGCGCTCACGGTGAGCGAGTGCACGCCGTCGCGGAACTCGGCGGCGAAGCGGTGGCCGTCGGGCAGCGTGTCCACGTCCACGCCGTCCCGCTGCCAGGCGACCGCGGGGGGCGGCCTCCCCAAGATCCTGCAGCTGAAGGTCGCGTCGGCCCCCCTGGACACCTTCTGAGCGGACGGACGCACCACGAAGGAGGGCTCCCGTGCGGCGACGCCGCCGCCGCCGCCGCCGCCGTAGCCGCCGCGGTCGCGCAGCCGGAGCGACCCCGAGAGCCGGAACGGCGCTGACTCGTCCACGTCGAGCGTGGCGCTCGCGACCGCCTCTCCGGCGCTGTTGCGCGCGCGGCACGTGTACTCGCCGGCGTCGTCGCCCCGAGCCTCGTACACCGTCAGGCTGTGCGCGCCGCGCTCCTCCGCCGACAGCTTGCGCCGCGCGTCCGGGCGCACGGGCCGGCGGTCCTTCTCCCACGCCACGTCGGGGCTGGGCTCCCCCGCGACCCAGCAGCTCAGCGTGACGTCCCTGCCGGCGGCCACGGACGCGGACTTGGGTCGCGACACGAAGCGGGGAGCTTCGCCGCCCCTGCGGTTGAACATCTCGCGGCGAGGCGGAGAGCGGGAAGGAGACTGCTCGGCCTGGAATGGGAAAAGGCAGAGAGAGGGGGAGAGGGTGAGAGAGACCGCTTGGCAGCGCTCGAATGGAGCTCGAGCATGAATGGGCGCGTGGGCGGGCGGGCGAGATGGTGGACAGACAGGTGTCGGCGTTCTTTCCGTTTTGTCCCCGTGTAAGGGACATGCGGCGATGGAGTTAGGTTTGTTTAGGAGAAGCGCACGAGCGTGGCGACAGCGATCCCAGAGCGGTTTCCACCACCCGCTGGCAAGCTCCCAGTGTGGTCAGTTTTACTGTAAAGGGCAGGCAATGCTTCATGACATTTTTCAAATATCGTGGCATTTTACGAGTAAAATTTGAGACCTATGATTAAACTGTTTCATTGTACTACTCCTGCGTGAAGGATCAATTCCAGAACATGACAGCATAGCTCGTTATTTAATACATATCCTTTGGAACAAATCACCCGGAGTGAGCCCGATGTCATTGGATCACTGAAGCTAATCAGGTCTGAACCTGCCTAGTACTTGGATGGGTGACCACCAAGGCTTGCCTGGTGTTGTGGGTGTGGGGCTGCCAGATTTTCAGGAGGTGGCAGTGCTGAGTGTGACCCCCCATCCCATGCCTGGCATTTCTCGAGGTCTCCCCCAGTTTTCTCCCAGACACTGGTAATCGGCAATGGCCGAACATCCCGAATGCACGACTGTCCTGCAAATAGTTTCTGAGACTTTTCCGGATTACAAAACTTTCCATTTTTAAATATCGATGATCTCTCCCCTTTGGTCGTGGAAAGTGTTCTCTAATTGCTGTTGTCGTGTTTGTGCGGCTGTTCTGGATGAGAGCACAGCGGTGTAATTGCTATAAGAGTCTATGCGGAGTGAGTGGCACAGCGAGCGCGCGTGTGTGTGTACGAGTGCACGTGTACACTGCCAGGTTTATTTTTAAACGCTGCCAAGCCTGGCACGCGTTGAGTGGAATGCAATTCCCATTGTGCCCAATGTGTTACGTGAATTTCTTTGGCCATTGGCATGACAACAACAATAATAATATTAAAGCTCGCTGTGTTCGTGCGTTTCAATTGAAACTTAAACGAACTTTATAAGAGGGAGCAGCAACCACCACTACCGTCCCCATCAACACGACATAGCAGCACACATTGCATTGAACTCACGCATTTACCACATGAAGTAACCTACGATAACATTGTATTTATGATTTGTGCAGCCCCTGCCTTTTAGAATATGAGTTCTTTATTTGGAAGTTATAATAATTGACGGCCCTTTTTCAATCCACTGCTGGATGGAGACTTTCCCAGACTGTCAGTCATGGTTTTTTTTACCATACTTCACCACGCCGGTTAGTGCTATTTGGAGCGTAGGAGGGGCCGTGAGTCATTGTTGTCATCTGTAAATATTGACACATTTGTTTTCTCTGGATCCGATCATCGCCCATAAATTTCACGTAAACATAACAACATTCATGCACGCACGACCCTACGCATGCATATTTCATAATCCTAACAATCCACACCCGGGGCGATGAATCGTCACCATCACAATCATCATCACCACGTGCTCATACATTACAATAAGATTTCAAAAGTCTTGCGAGGATGATCTGGCAGCAGGCGAATGGCCCTGCGGCGTAGCGGGACTGTAACCTTGGCGAGCGGCAGCTGTCGCCCCACTTCAGCGCAATCTTCACCCGGGGCCGTCACGCCGCTATAAATACTGCGGGGCCCGGGACGGGAGACAGCTCAACCAGGCCAGAGCCTCCGGGGGGGTGGAGGGGGGAATGCGCTCCACCACGCACTTACATTGTGTACGGGTACAGCCACACACACAGAACTTTGGTTTAACACGTAGGCTTTCGCGACCAATATCATCCACAACAGAGGTTTTTTTTTTAGTGGTTACCACATCTACGCCTCTATGTAAGGAACTAAACAGGTGGACTTCTCCACAAATCTGGCTGTCGCCTGATGATGCTAGTTGTAATCATTGGCGAAACGTCGTACTCAGATTGTAAATGTTGTGGCTTGGCGCTCCAACACACCGGTGTGCTGTACTAGTGACGAATTGGCACGTTCTGTTTACGTGACAAACCTTAGCAATTGGCTGTGTCGGGTGGTGGCGGGTTGAACGACACATTTCTATTTACGCGATCTAAACCCAACCCCCCCCCCCCCTGCATTATACACGTCACTATCTCTGTGAATACCGAAAACGAGCAGCCGACACAAACCCAACAAGCGACGCGTTGCAATGGGGAAGGATGGAGCAAGAGCAGTGTGGAGACGAGCTCACTAGCCAAGCCTCACAGTCGCCTGAGTGCTGACACTTACCAACTAGTTAGTCGGCAACCAGCCACTGGAAAGAGCCCTTCAACTGGCCCCAGCCCTAACGACCGAAGAGTCAATCACCCATTGGCCATGACTAACTAGCCAACTGGCTTCAGCTAACATTTAAACTGGCCCTAATCCTAACGAGCTAACCAACCAGCCATAATCGCAAACCCATAAAAACTAGAAATCCAGTCCCGACTAGTAGTCCTGCAACTTGCCCCAACCCTAACAACTGACCATAGCCCGAGCCAAGCAGCCGACCAGCCACTAGTAGCAGTGTTATCTCTAACGCTCACCACTGAGTCAACAAGTCACGATTACTAGCCCTTCCACTGGCACCGACCCTACCTCTAATCGCACCTCCAGCACCTCGCAAGGTTCCTTTTTATTGTTTAGCCGCCTTTCAGTGTTGCCGTAAACACCGAGATGTGCGCACGAACTGTGGTTGGAACCGCTGTGCCCCCCCACCCACCCAACTCACACTCGATTCTGAGATTCAGAGATTCTGTTCCTCCCGCCTTGGTGAACCGTGGGGGCCCTCGAAGCGTCCCCCTCCTCACGGGCGGGCGTGGGTGATTGCTCGTTTATCGGAGACGGTGCTGGAAAAATTCCGTGTTCCGCTCTTCACAACACACGAGCCACGTGACCAACACCCTATAGGTCGTAGACACTTTATCAGGCGCTGCAAATTGATATTTGGAGATCATCTCACTCACCCGCCAGGGGATACATATTAGAGTGAACTTTGGATGGGATTTGAACGTATGGTCTTACGAGTAAGGGGGGCTGTTCTTCTAATCAATGAACATTGTCAGCCTTCGCTAATAATAGTCAAAGTCAAAAGGTCAAAGCGTCTCACTGCTGAAACAATTGTGGGTGGTACACGTGTCTTATTGGCAGCGCTGGGTAAGTTGTGGAAATTTCACATTCTTATTGGGGAGGGCGGGCGCAGTTTATCCACTGGACGACGAAAAGTGGTCCTTATTTTATGGAACCCGGCGAGATGATAGGCCGAGTCTCACGTTAACCGCGAATGATGTTTAAGTGAGACTTTGGAATCGATTCAAGTCCTCAGACGCGAAGGCACCCGGTGCTTCATGGACTTCAGGCAACTGTTGTGTCACACTCCAGGGAGGTGTTGATGGGGAACACATGGTCGTGTTTATCACAAGGCTTAGCGCACTTTACGACGAACCTGCCCTATTATTAACACCAATGAACCTCCAGGCCGTACATTTGGGGTCCGAAATAAAATAAAGTTTTTTCATTGTGAGCATTGTCTCGACTATTCGCCACATCTAATATTTGTAAAGCTCTTGTTGAACATCTTTAGAATCCACGGCCGTTACTCAGTCACTCGTCAATATCATACTTGTACACGCATCGTGTGATCCACTGCTGGATGAGGGCTTACCCACACCGGCACAGTTCAGTACAACTGACTTCGCTGCACTGCCCTCTGTTGACAACGTAGCCCACCACAAGAGCCGACACCACCTGCTTTGACATGAACGCTGGTCGCCCGTCCAAGTCCTCTTCAGGCTCAACTTTGCTTAACTTCCCGGATTCCCGGTGAAGTTATCATGATTAGTTCTATAAATAGGCAGTAGCTGTGATATCCCACTCTGTAATTGTGTAATCTGTAAATAGAGTGCGCTCTCAATTCATAACTCAATGACTGTACACGAGCGATTCTATGAAAACGGATCGCGTTGGACACGCGCGTTTGGTTTAATATTTCAGCCGGAGCTGTCCGGGGCTGAGTTCCGGAAAAATAATTCATTGGACCTACGCTGCGGTGGATGAGTGGAGGGGGGGCGGAAAATATTCCATGAGAATTTAAAGCTCTGCTCAAAAGCTCTCGTACGCTGTGCAAATAGTGCACGCTCGACTTTCATGAGACGCAGTGGCAACACAATGGATATGGCTATCGGTGTCGTTCTCGAGATGTGCTCGCTGTGAAATATCAACTTCACACTCTACGATTCTCTAATTCGCAGGGCAGCAGCTGCGTGGAACGTGCTCGATGTTACGAGATACGAGGCGCTCGCGAGTCGAGGCTGTGGCAAGGGAGTGAGCCAATGACGCACGAGGGGTCGCGGACCCCAATTCACTGCTGGGGGTGGAGGAGGAGTGGGCTGTCGTGTATCGAAGAGTTAGCGGCCCAGCCCTGCAATTCATTCGCAGGACCTCCAGCCAGAGACAGCTCTACAGAAGCCCTCTGGAGGATATTTTGTCCACACTGGCCAGGCGTCATGGGCTGTGAGATATGATACCCTTGATATCAAAATAGAAATAAGGCATCGTACATTTCATGATTCAAATGACAACGAATCACTTGGTGAGACTGCGCTGGCAGTAGTGCACAAGTATAAATAACAAAAAACTCAACACCGACAAAAATACTGCGGGCTTGAAAGCAGAAATATGATGTTATCATGACGATCAGCCGAATCTGTGGGGATGGAGTGATTCGTAAATTGGATATTCCTTTCGTCTACAAATAAGAAGCATTTACTGAGCAAATCAATGCGCTAATGTGACGTCATGCTAGTCGGACAGGAAAGCAACGCAGAACACATGAGAAAATCAACATTAGCGCGACAGCACAAACGAGGCTAAATCGATTCTAAAATCGAAGTGTCCTGAACCCAAACAATTTCATTGAACTCCCCGGGTCGCGAGGCCACAATCCGACGGTGGTCGGCCCACAACGACCGGGCGACAAAGCCACAGGATACAAATGCCACAAACACCTCTCGAAAAATATGAATTCATTCAATTTGACTTCCACGCAGCAATCGTGTCACGGTGTCAGGGTGATCGATCGGCTGTGTGCGCGGGGTTAGTTACCAACAAGAGGAGGAAAGCTGAGGGCAACAGGTGACCCTGCAGTGCTGTCGAGTACCTTTCCGGACAAGTCGCGAAAACCCCTTCCTCGTGTGTCCGTGCTCGGCTCGGGCGCTCACTGCGCTGTCAACTCGGTAGTTTGCAGATACCACTCAAATCTGACGAATGTAACCACTCCAAAAAACAGGTCTTCCAAACTCCGTGCGGAAGGCGCAGCCCTTGGGAACCAAACCGAGGACGGGAAGGCAAATCAGGGAAATCTGAAAGGCGAAAGCGAGAGAAACCCCCCTATCCCCGCATGAAGGAGCTGTAAGAGTGGATGGGTGCCGTGCCCCGCAGCCCGGAGTCACTGGATGCGAGCGTGGTCCGAGGGTGCCGAGTCAGCTCGCACGGCCGCCCGCCCCTAAGACCCCGCCTCTCTCGTCGTCCACATGTCTCTTGATAAATTTAGCCACACTTTTCCCAGATACACGCGTGCACGCCAACCAGCCAGGCCCACGAACCACTGTGAAGAACCCCCCCTCCCCATTACACTTTGTAACACAATTTTTGTTCCTGGGTAGTGTTATTTCGTAATTGCTTGTGCCTAAAAATATAGAAAATGGCTATTAGTCCCCACAAACTTTGCTTTTGTGACCAGGACAGTAATATTTTGAAATTTACATATTTTCAATGAGAAAACGGGCGAATGTGTCTTTTCATTCACATAAAGTCCGAAAAAAACATATGAATCAAAATTAACATGAATTTATACTAAAGTAATAAAAAAATTACTTCAAAAGATTTAGACGTTTTATTATATTGTAAATCATTTTCAAGAATCAGCCCCCAAATGTAGTCTCCCATCATGTTCTCGTTATACTGTCCTTGGTAGCGGTGTTCAATCCAGTATATCCTGGTGGAAGCGCTCACTTTGCTCCTCCGAGTACGCTCCCATGTTCTCCTTGAATTTAGTACGCTCCCATGTTCTCCTTGAATTGATCAATATGCGCATCAAGGATATGGACTTTTGAGAGACATCCTACAGCCCATTGTGCCGTAGTTCTTCACCAGTGTCAACCAGCTCCACATAGTTTTCGACCTTGTGATTGCACAGGAAGGCACGAACCAGTGCGACAAAGATGTTCCAAGCCGCTTTCTCCTTACTGAGCTCTTGGGGAATGCATTGCATTCCAGGATCTTCTTTGTGGTCCGATGAAGACACCGGCTTTGACCTTTGCCTCAAGACAGCTTAGGGAAGTCTTGAAGATACTTGAAGACTGCCGACTCCTTATCTACAGCTCTGACAAATTGTTTCATAAGGCCCAATTCGATGTGGAGTGGTGGCATCAGCACATTGCTGGGGGTCCACCAGTGGCTCCCACTTGACGTTGTTCCTCCCCAGAGAACTCGGTCCGCTGTGGCCAGTCCCGCCTGTGGTAGTGCGCCTTGGTTGTAGTCATTTTTTTGGTATTACTTTAGTATATACATGACAATTTTGATTAATGGATTTTTTTGTCTGACTTTGTGAACGAAAATACACAAATTCGCCCGTTTTGTCATTGAATAAAGGTACATTTCAAAATATCACTTTCCTGTCACAAAAGCAAAGTTTGTGGGAATAGCTATTTTCTGTACTTTTGAGGCATAAGCAATTAGGAAATGACACAATCCAGTGTTGTTAGAGAGCGGTGGTGCAGCTCCAGATTCCCCGTGGGAATTGGGCAACACCCGCAAAGCCGCCAGGGCAATCTATGCCTTGGCCATTTCCTGTTATAGGTAGTCAGTTTGAACGTGGCGATAACAAGTCAAAAACTGACAAACCAAATACTGTTCGCAGGTAAACAGGAACACGAGTGATGTAATTGGAAAGGCATTGCGCAAGATTTTTAATAAGTATTTAAAAGTGGGATCCAAATAATGTATCGCGTATTGGAACAAGCGTCTATTTCATTTGTAATTGTCCAGCCAATCGGCACGCTCTGGACCCTCAAAAATGCTAAAACTAAAAAGGTTATCTTACCGAAGGCATTCCCAAGAAAGTATGCAAAAATACATTACTTTTGTAAGTGGATGTCCTGAAACAGCTATGGCTGTAAAGTTTGGCCATACATGTTATGTATATCGTTTATTGCTAAATTTGAATCAGTTCCTATGATCACTGTTACATTGTTTTTATAGCTTTATTTTCATTTCAAAAACGTTTTAGTCATTTGTTTGTTGTAGTACAGTTAAGAGTGATAACTTTAATCTAAATTCTTATGGTTGTTTGATTTGCATCCCACTGGGATTTTTGCACACAGCATTGATATACGGTGCTTTTTCTGGATGACTTTGCTGTTTTCCTGGATTTTTCTGTTGCGCGTAGTCACTTTAAGATGCTCCTTGTTCGTGTTTGTTGCGGTTGCACCCGAGTCAAAAGCCGAATGGCTCACAGGGCTATACCTAATGAACTGAACCGCATGAAGTTTTTTCGGTATAGGTCGCATTCACTCTTACACCGAGGTTCAAGTTGGCATAATTCCATGACGAGACGTCGTGGTTGTGTATGGCTGATTAGAATGTATATGGTTATATTGCTGCTGTGATTGTAATGTAATGGTTGCAGTTAATACCATAATGGTTACTTGCCTGTTTAGGTTATAAAATACCGTAGTTTCAGTTGTGGATGTGCCCATTCTGGTTATCGTTATACTCGTGATTATGCAGTTGTGTAATTTTTTATGGCTTTTGGGGGGGTTATAGTTATTAAACCATGGTTACATTGTGATCATAGTTGTGATGAGGGTCTTCAGTTTGTAAACAAATATTTATTTACATATACGTGATATTGATATTAACGTTTAGTGTCATATTGGTGTTGGCAGACAGAAAGCTCATTATCACGGTGACTGAAAGCAGGCCAGCGAGTACCACTGGGAAATGACTAGCAAGAAATAGCTTGCCAATCACTTGTTACATATCATGCAAATCCGCATGCAATGCTAGCTTATTGCACAAAAGTAAAAAAACACTTTCACAACGGTGATTTTATTCAGTAACTCCAACAATTTTTGGGTGATTTTTTTTCAACATCGATTAACAAAGCACTACACAAAGATTTAAACACATACATTTAACAATGTGGCATTATATTTCTGGGAAGGCATGCATGCATGCTCACCTTAAAATGGTACCAAATTTGTTCCATGTAAATAACGAGCCTTAAAAGAAAAAGTAAATAATTACCCTTTTTCAGCACATGGAAAGCCCAGAGGTCGTGGAAGTCCTGATGAACAATTTTCGCACAATCCACTGAGTGAATTCCTGAGCTCATTCCAACCGCATTAGAACTTTAATTTCCTGGGCTTAATTATCATTTCAATTAATAATTAGAATACACTTCCTTATACATGACTGTTCCCATTTAAAGATTGAAGCGTTCAAAGGAATGTAGGGATCAAAGAAACCTGCATATGTAACTATGGAAAAACTGTTCATACATCCCAACTTTAATTCTTATCAGGATCCGAGGTATACAAGGCACTGTCTCTCACATCCATTCTGTGCTAAGGGCCATTGCCCGAAACATCCCGTATTACAGTATATACTATGTTAAGGAAGTTATTGACGTTTTGATATTTGTGCACCAACAGAATGCAGTAAAAGCAAATATTTTGTGCAGTAATTTTCATGCACATTTTTTAAAAAAATTCACAAGCCCATGTAAGTACATGTAATATGGGCTTTGAGAAAACTATACTCCAAGCATAACACATCAGAGGTTGCAAACGGGTTTTGATTCCTTACGCGTTACCGGCCGCACCAAGGTCAAAAACGGGTACAGGTACCCGATTGCGACCTCTGGGATGAAGCCATGTTGCAGGTGCGGGTGGGTTGATTCTAGGAACTTGAATTGTGAGAAGAGACAAGACGTTGGGAAATGAGTGACAAACGGTTACTCACCAGTGACTCACGGCCTACCCGTACCCGGCTGCACCAGGGTCGCAAACGGGTAACCGGCTACCCGTACCCAGCTGGGTACCCAGCTGGGTACGGGTAGCCGGGTATCGGGTATCCGGTTGCGACCTCTGTAACACATTCCTGCGGAGGGAGCTGATAGGAACGTTGGGTTGCTCAGTCAATGGCCAGGGTCAACGGCGGCTTGGTGTATTCCACATATATTGCCGACTGTGAGGGCGGGCACAAGCCGGCGTGTGTAGGTTAAACGTTGAGTTTTATAAGGGCACCACAGGGTGACCAGCCCCTCCCCACCCAGCCCCACCCCACCCTGTCCCTCCCTACACGACGTACGGGCACAATAATCCCGTGGGCTGGTGTAACCAGAAGGTTCCTACCAGTATAACCATGCTTTTAACTCATTCCCAAATATTGAATGCAGTGTCTGCTTTAAAACTTGGAACATAATTATACGAATTAAAACAATTCTGAAACCATCCTTCAACTCCATCAATGAAGTGTAAGTGCATACGATAATTTCTAGAGATGATCATAATTATGATTACATCTGTCGATTTCGATGAAAAATAGTTACAGTATGGAACGATGTAGTCATGAACAGATTGGTTCACTTATGGTGTAACACACTTCATTTTTTCTCGTATTTAAATCTCTACATAATTATAAACCTAAAATTTACGCACATGTGAGTATGCAATTAAAGACTAGCAGTGATATCAGATGAGTCGTGTTAGGTGAATTTTTAAGAATGACCAACAAAGGGATGGAGCCAGTGGCACAGAAACCATTCAGGGGAGAATAGTTAAGTGGACTGAGCCGATGGAAGTTAACCCAATCTGTAGGACATGCTTGTCCTTTAGTCCAAGAACAGCCCCACACATGATGCGGCCCACAACCTGATTTCAAAATAATACAATGGAAGGGTGTCATTGGGATAGGGAACGTCAGGTAAGCCTTTACATTTAAACACAATTCATATTGTGATGAATGTTTGATGGTCAGTTGGAGTATGTTTATATACGAGGCACGTGTGGTTTTTTGATGCAAGGTGTCACAATAAGGTAAGGTTGGGTAGCATTTCCATAATCCCTTCCTCACAAGTATGCAATTATAAGTGACACTTAGAGCAGAGTGAACTGCAAAACACACCACAGGGATGTGCGTAATTTCCTTATAGACATGAACAACTGCATCACGGATCCAACCAGAGTCTGCCCACCTGCAAAGAACACATACCCGAGTCATGCTTTCATATTTAATTGAATGCATTTTTACGTAATCATGTAATACAGTGCATGCATGGATGAAACATCAATATAAATGACTCATGAAACATGTTTCACACGCAATATTCTGAGCTGCTTTACCTTATAAAAAAATATCACTACCCATATGCTGTTATATACTTCTAAACTGAAAACGACTTTTTTTGATGTGTTTAATTTTTCCTTCTCCCGCACCTCCGAGGACGGTTTTCTACATACAGCGTGAAAGCAGTTCAACATACATGTAATAAAACAAATCTCTGCCTACCTTCACCACATATGTCGCTGGCCTCCTGCCGCCAAAGCTTGACCAAGCGAACAGCCTTCAAGTGATTGGCAAGATCTAGCATGATGCTGTCCGGCACCGATACACCACACAAGCTCTCCATCTTCCCAAAAAGGATTTTCAACTGAGGATCAAAACACAATAAGTGATATTCTGATCTAAAATTTTATTAAAATGGAAAACTAAGTAACAAAACACAATTAAATATTAACATATTCAATATGCTCCATGTTTGAAAATACGCAATTTAAAACGACGTAATATAACATTCAAAAAAGATGTTATCTAAATCTCATCAATGTTGCAAAAAATTATGCCAGCAGCAGTGAACTTCATCTATGAGCAACGTGTTAGAAGCCAACCATGATGGATATGAAATGTTAAAAGTTGTATCTGATACTGTTGCTTTATTCTGGGTTGCCTGAAATGGGGTGGCCATTAACGTGTATACAACCTGAATTACGTTTAGTGCCTGGGGGTTAGAGCAATCATTCACGAATAGTTTGCAGCTCTCCCTTATTGGGGTATATTTGATTTTAAAAAATCTAGGCATACACGTAAAACCAGGTCGAATATGTAAAATGTTTTGTATATCATACATTACAAAATAAGTTAGTCATATTCTTTTGTATTTTTTGTCTTATAATTTTTTTAAAGCAATCAAGTCTTTATTCGCACGAATTAGCACATGTCACAATATGGAATAAGATAAGGTGAGATTTTAAAAAAATGCCCCTTACTCTCAAATTCTCTTTCAGTTGATAAAAAATCAGATTATTGATGTGTGTATGATTGGCATCCAGCCAATGCACAGGACTGCTGCTTTCAACACTGGAAACATACAAACCCGAGTAGTTTTTCAATAACTTGGTTTCAACCTGTGAATAAAAACACAATTTGCATAACAGCTGTTAAGAATTAAATAAATATTACAAAATAAAAACTGGAAAGTAAAGTTCCTTATAAGTGTGTTAAAACGTATACATTTTGAAAACAGAATGATTCGTAAAAATGTATTACCATATTCATTTCGCTTGTCAGAGCTTTTGCGTTCATCAAACACTTTTCTATGCTGATGCACAGCTCATTGCTTGGTCTATCAAAACTTTGTTGCAGCATCCAACAAGCATTTTGTACTTGAAGAGAATGAGCCTGTTTAGCTCTAATTTTTTCATATGTGTCATGTTGACAAAAAGGATTTTGTTCAGGAAGGAATGAACCAAGTGGTAGAGAATTCCTCCTGATTGGAGATATATTTTCACTAGAATTCCTCTGTTTTAACTCAAGCGAAGGATGCAGGTACGATGATGAAGTTGGTTGACTATTGAAGTCTTGCAAGTTCGAAGTGTCACTGTGATGAGGGATTTGTTGACTGTTTGGTTCAGAAGTACATGATACATATTGACTTGAATTCCTCTGTTTTAACTCAAGCGAAGAATACAGGTACGAAGACGAAGTTGGTTGACTATTGAAGTCTTGCAAGTTTGAAGTGTCACTTTGATAATGAGGGATTTGTTGACTGTTTGGTTCAGAAGTATAAGAATTCCGATTCCAATTGCTTGTTTGAAAATACTCAGGTGACGCATTCAGTTTTCTTTTAATGCCACCCAAATCATGATGCTGACTTCTGATAAAGGGGGATGAGTGTTCATCTCTTTTATTTGACCAATCAATGTTTGGTTCATTCATCACATTTTCCAAGGCTGGTCCATTTGTACAATGTCCATAAAATAAACCATTCGTGGCAACAAATGGAATTTGTTCCCCAAGCAATGTACGGCTTTCGAGGTCCAATAATTGTTGTTGATGTTCCTTTTTAAGTTCAAGGTTATGACTGCTGTTAGAGATTGGTAGTGTGTCTGATACACGGGTTCCAATAGGAGAGTTTACTGTGTTTGGTATACGATAGCTGCTCAGTGATGTATCGTTTTCTACACAGCTGAAAGATGACTTTATGTTTTTCTCAAACTTTGTTTGAGGTCTTAAACCCATGGCCGCATGAACTCTGGAATAATTTATGTCATTAGTGTCCAATCTTTGTTCCCAACTCCCACTGTTATTTGTGGAATGCGAGTACGTGTCAAACTTGCCATTGTTTGCATGGAAATTATTCACGGGAGATTCCACTATCCGTGATTGAAATAATGAACTGTCACGTGATGGCTCCATAATTTGATTTGTAAAAATAATGCCTTCATTCCTTAAAGATAAGGGAAAATTCGACTGGAATCTTACACCTAAATTATTCAACTTCTTCTCACTTGTCTTTTCTGGAGTCATTAAGTTGTCGCAAACTTTCCTTCCTAAAGGATCCACAGCGTCTCTGATATTTAAGGCATTCCAAAGCATAGTTAAATCATAGGTTGGTGTAATTCTGTAAGAAATATAAAGCACATATCATAAGTTAAAGTATGCAAAATGAACCATAATTACTGAATGATCCAAATTTACATTTTATTGCGTTTTGTGGAATTAAACATCTAGCACTATTATGGAATAATTTTTCATTAACCTTTATTAATGTTGCCACATTCCACAAGCAATACTTCACTCGTCACACGTAGCCATGACCAATAAACTATAAATCCTGTGTAGTCCAACAATGCTGTATTTTCCACATACAAATGTATCAATAATAACATTCTGAATATCATCATAACCGTAACCTTATGGAGTATGCGTGTAGTATATCGGACCTGCTTGTGGAGGTATCAAGCGATGGTTCTTCGTAGTCATTTACTAAATTGGAGACCATGCCAAACATGTCAGGGCTTTCCTGGGCAATGTCAAAGCCACTGAAAGACATCTGCTCACTGAAAAATGAAACGAGGCATCAATTCAACTTAAAAATCCCAACACATGTTGTGCCCTACATATTTTACGTTCACTTGCGGTAAGGAATACACATGGTTTAAAAACAATTGATGAGCTCGAATACAGCATGAAAGCAGCTGAAGATGTACAAGACTAACATCATCACCTGTCTGAAGGCGATGGACGTGCGTTTGTTGCATTGGGCTCGTCCGTAACCGATGACCAGGGGTGATACTGCAATGACGGATTCATATTGGACAGGTCTGAGAAATCGCTCTAAAGAAAACGGGAATTAAAAAACAACTTTTATTATTACAAGGCGAGGGGCCATTTGAATACGTATTTTAATGGCGAGTCTCACGACGCTTTCGCGAGTGTCTTTCAAAGTCTTCGCAATAGGGGGCGATGATTGCCAACGTGGATTCGGAATTTAAAAAAATGCGAATTTGGCAAATCTGCACCGTGACGCGGGCACTCAATGGAGTCTCAAGAACCCCAATCCAACAGTGGATTTGGCGGCGCAATGGCTGTACATGTCAATGGGTTCCATAACCTTCATACAATTATACATAGGCGGAGTTTTATACTGTACTTATATATTTGGCAGGTGTTTACTTTGTTCGTTAAGATTTAGGAATCGTGTGCGCGTATAATTAATGTTTAATATTAATTGTAAACTACAAAAAATGGTGCCCAGCAAACCCTTAATATTCGCGGATTTCTTATATAATCGTGTTTTTATTTTATATATTGGCGGCCACCCCCTAACACGGGTTGGCGAGCGCGCCAACGTTGCCCGCCACGTGTTCGCCCTCCCTCTTGAAAGCATATCGATTGCATCGTGTCGCTAAGTTATAGGGCGTGCAAAACAAACGTGCAATACGGGTGTACAAACATACGCGTAAGCGTCAAAATAAAATGATTACGCTGTTTAAATATTAAAAAGACAATTATTATAATCTCGCATGATGGTGTGAGCTGGCGGCGACTTAAGAGGGAGGCTTGCATCTAGCAGTGGAGCGACCATGGCTAGCTGATTAAACACTTTAAACACGCAATGTGCACTCGCAAACATTGCTCAAAAGGTTTCGACAACTGCGGGCGATGACATAAATGTTGCAACAACGTTGGAGTTATGCGATATGTATAAAAATAGTGTACTATCTGGTTTGTTGATTCTAGATTTGAAGTTTTCGTGACTGCAAGGAATAATACTCTTAGGTTTTTTAGGTAAAGTCACGTAGGTACAAGATAATAATGAAATAAAATAATAAAAATAACTACATTGAATCGCTATTTAATCATTTTCATTTATTATTTTATTTCACACAAAATAATAATAAATACAAATATCTACATTAAATCACTATTTAGTTATTTTAATTTATTTATTTGATTTTGCAACTACAAAGAATGGTCCGAGATGGGTCAATCCACTGCTGGATGGAGGCCCAATCCAACTTCACATCCCGAAAGACCCAGCGATTGAATACTTTACTACGTTTTAGTTAACCTGTTATAACAATTCGTCTATCAAATTAAAAAAACTTTCGTCGTAACAGGAATTAGTAATTGTTTAAAAAATGTTAAAGTGCATGGGACCTAGATCTTGCCGTTCTAATTGCTTAAAATAAACTATTTTTTAAGTGTTATCAGGTAAGGCACACTGCGCTGTATAGATGTATATTTTATAAGCCACATCGTCACAATTAATAGCTTAACGAAGTGCCTTTACCAGGTGGAAACGTCGAGCAGCCAATTGCTTTAAACGTGTTGATACATTCGTTGAAATACTGCGATTAAAATCAAACTTTCCCCCTCAAGTAAGCTGCGTTTATTCAACTAAATTAGTTTAAATTATAAAAACAATTGCACACTCGAGGGGAATCAGCTAGTGTTATGCTACTAAATGACAAAACTAAATGTCAAATTTTAACTTTTCTCCGCCACACGCCACGCCGTGTCCGCCGCCATTTGACGTCGGTTCGATAAACGACTGCAAAAGTGTGACTCGTAAAACTTCTTAATTTCACTGTCCACATGGCATTACATCTCACAAATACGGTCACTATAACGCAATGGGAGTTACGATTTAAAAAATTCTGTAAGACAATGCAAAATTAGAAATATCAATGTTTAAGATCATGCATACACGATTATCATAAAACACAGCTTTTAACATAAATACGTTTTTACATGTGTAATGCTGTGCAAATACTACACTAACTATATACACAAAAAGTATGTTACTTTAAGAAACAATTTACCTCAGAGAACCCGAAATTGACGCCTGAATTTCGCTCCATGGCGCCCGCGTTCTGCCGCCAGCGCGCGAAATGAGGAGGGGGGGGGCACCCCGGGGGACCCCCCCCCCCCCGGGCACCCCCCACCCCCCCGGGCACACCCACCCCCCGGGCACCCCCCCGCCCTCCCCGGGAACCCCCCCAACTCTCCGGGCACCCCCCCCCCCCTGGACACCCCCCCCCCGGGCACTCCCCCAACTCTTCGGGCACCCCCCCCCCCCCCTGGACACCCCCCCCCCGGAGGACCCCCCCTCCCAGGCACTCCCCCCCCCCCCGGGCACCCCCCCCACCCCACCGGGGCCCGCACCCCCCGGGGGGAGCTGGAGTAGCGCTCCCCCTGCAGGCCGCGCAGGGAGGGCGCCAAAGACCCGGCCCGGATCGCCGGATCGGAATAAAAAAACAAAACCCGGAGCGGATCCAGGACATCTGTGGGGGGGGGGGGGGGCGAGACGTCAACTCCGACGGCCCGGCACGCAGCAGCAGCAGGAGGTCGTGGGCTCCATCCCGACCCTGACGGCTGCTGCTGCTGCATATTTGGAGTTTGCGGCGTCTCTCTCCAGGTCCTCCAAAACACGCGCTTAGAGTGTTTGGTGGCTTTAAATGTCCACGTGATAATGATAATTTGTGATAGCCAGGTTGTTTCTGACAAAGAAGCTAATGGCTCAGTAAACCTTACCTGGTAAAATACAAAAAAGAGTTCATTAGTTTGATAATCTTAAATCATCGTAAACTACCTTCAATCTTTATTGGCAAACTTAAATCTAAGACGTCCAAACCTTATGTTGCCGTTGCAGCACCGATGTTTTGGAGAATAATTTTTTTTATTCTTGGGTCTTTCGGTAAAGTCACGTAGATATGTTCAAAGAAAATAAATAAAATCGCAACACAAACGTTCGTCAGACTGCCTCAGCAGCTTCCCTGATGACGGCCGCTTGTGTTGCGATTTTTTGTATTTTCTTTGAACATATCTACGTGACTTTACCGAAAGACCCTAAGAATATGAATTCCTGCAGTCACGAAAGCTTTAAGTAAAAAAATAACATTTTTTCCTCAACTTAGTATTAAAGTCTCCCTTTAAAAATATCCTCAAACAGAAGATTTGCCAAATATAGCCACACATGCCACTGCAATTTGGAGTCTTGCAGTTGTGTTGTGCTGCCTGCCCAAGCTTCCATTTGGTCTTAACAAATGTGCAGGAATGTATGTACTAGTGCAATGCTTACTCCTATACTTCAACTTTTCTCAATATTACTCGCGTAACCGTGATAGTATTTGCGTTGCTGTAACCTGCTGACCCCGTGCCCCGACAGGACATCTGTTAAAAAGAGCTTTATAGCTCATCGGATTCCTCCAATAGGATTCAAATGTTGATTCTGGATGGTCTCGCGTGCGAGTCGACCTAGGGGAGGCCCAGGACCGGTTCAGATAATCGTCGCCACTGGTGTTGGTGATCCGTGAGCAGGGATCGAACCCGGGTGGCCGGGTTCGTAGCACAGCGCGCTAATCGCTGCACCACCGCTCCCCCGCAGAGACTCAAAAGGACACAAGAAAAATATCCCCCGTGTAGCCTGAACAGACATTTTGGGCAAGAGCTGTAAGCGAGTAGCACCTATGAAAGCCAGCACGGCTCATGAGGGGGTATGTGGCCAGCACCAGTGGCGATGTCTACACACTGCACCATGTACTCATTTTGGGCTGAGTCGACCTAGGGGAGGCGCAGATAATCGTGATCACAGTGTTTAACCTAACATTCATGACTTAAGTATGACGTTTTTATCCTAGCATTTAGTGATACAATGTTTACCGAGCATTTACTTAGTGATGCAATGTAGATTTTGTTAAAACCAAATACTGTACACCAACAATCCTGAAATAAAATGACATCAACCCAGTAAACATGCCAACGTTGAGTCAACGTTGGAATCTGGTTGGAATTGTTGGACCAACGTTGGCCCAAATGTTTGCCATACGTTCCATATTTACTGGGAAGGTTGAAAAGCCATAAAGTGAAGTCAAAACCAGTCCAGCGTGTGCTGCTGCAGGGAAATATTGCTCCAAAAAGTCAGGCCAATACATCTGCCATGACATTTTTTGAGCATGATAAAATAAATTGGATTTGGAAAATCAGTTCGCCCATGCTGAAATTAGCATTTCAAAAAGCTCAATCTCTATTGGTGGACCTGAGCAGCGGTGACATTTCCAAATCCATGTTAGGAAGCAGTATTATACATTACCCACTGCTGTGGAGAACAAAAATAAGATACGAAATGTCTCCTTCATGAATCTGTCTTATGACATAGTGCCTCTTCAAGTTAGGACTCGCTTGAATTAATGCTGTGTACTGTTGATCATAAATGCAAGGACCCTCTTTACAATATAGGGTCCTAGTTTGACACGAACTTATACAACACAACTTTAAATAATAATTAGAGATGTGTAGAAGACGAATGACAAACTAGATACGCAATGTTTCCTTTATATATATTCCCAGTAAACTTGCTTGCTATGCAGGGTCAACGTTGGCATGTACAGTAGTTGGAACCATATTACATAAAACTCGGAATTAAGCTAAACCAACATTTCCAAAACACATCCTGGGGTGGTGTTTGCTTCATAGCAACAGAGCTTAAAATAAGCATCTTGGAATGAGCTCCCCATATTGATGTAATTTCCCATGGCCGTGCTGAAGCCTATTTGAGACGTATCCATGGAGATTTGAGGGATAGCGATTGTTTACGGAGCGCAGTGAAAGTTTTAGGGTCCGTCTTATTCTTCACCAAATTCTTGAGACATTGTGATAAAATGCACAAACAGTAGGAATGGGACCGCGACAATGAGACATGAAGTAACAAGACACATCAACAATGGAGTAATGCAAGCGTGCAAAGAACCGAGGAGAGGTACATCCTTTTAGTTACATCAAAAATGGAAGTGGAACACATGGATAAGAGATTATATGCAAGTTTTAGACATCATATTGACTGATAAAAAAAGTATGCGTGTTTGGACAGGACACATGATTTGACGAAATGGTTGAGTGATTACAGAGGTAGCCAAAGGAGGGAAACAAAAGACAAACACAGCTGAGATGGAGTCTGTAACAATCGATATATCATGGCTGATGTACCAAAAGGCATTTTTATCATGCAAATATCTACACAAAATCATAGGAATGCATATTTTTTTGGAAATACGTTTTATTAATTGGTCCACATTACCTCAACTACAAAAATCCTATGACATGAATGTAATCATAAAAAAAACAATATAAAAGAAAATACAACACTTCCTGAAATGTTAGAAAATAGAAAATGTATAACATACAAGAATCCTCAAAAGGCCCACAAATTGTGGTGAAAAACAATTCCTAGAATGATCAATTCAGAAAATCATATTAGGCAGTAACACCAATCCTTGGAATATAATGCTGCTTGTTGTGCAGTCGTTATTCGGAATGTTCTATTGTGTATTGTGCACCATTATATGACAGTGCCAAGGCAATGAATCCACCTTGCAAGCATAAGCCCCTGTATAGATTTCAAGAAAAGCAATATTTAGCATTAAACCAAAACTGTACCAAGGCAAAGAGTGTGGTTCAAATACAGTCCATCTTAAGACATCAACATTGGCAGTGCAGACAAAACAGCTTTTGCACTCATGTGCCCTGAAATATAGGACAGCTTGGCACTACTATTACACATATGCAACAGTATCGTTAATATAAAAGCAATACAAAACTTCAGATGCAACCTCAATAAACAAACTTCTTAATCTTGTACATAAATACCAGGGCTTTGTCCTTGGTTATCCAACACAAGTTGAATGCATCTGTAATGGGTAAACAAATTATAAGGTTCTAACCAAGCACAAGAACTTTGTTCATAGTGACATCGCTGCACCGACAAATGTTATAAAAATAAGTTATGTTGCAATGACCATATCTAACAGTGTGATGCACTGCTCTAAGTTAGACAATACAATCGGGATTAAATTGGAGAAATACAAGACAATTTATAAGGCTTTTTCCCCCAATAACGAAGCATAAAACTTGTGTTGGGCAGTCTGGGACACTGTCTATGTATGCAGCTACAAGACACATTTGGTTTAGCTTAGGTTTTCCTTTAAACTAAGCATGGGCATGCATGCTTTTTTTATTCAGTTTTATAAAAAATTTTTTATAAAGTACCAACGATCAGACCTTTTCAAGTACTTGCATATTCAAAGACATCCCCAATTTACTTGACATTGTTACGATATTGTGTAATACTATTTTTTCCCAGGCACCTTTATATAATGAGCAATGCTAGAATATTGGCTAAGACGTAATCCGCTTTTAGAATTTAAAGTAGGATTTCACAACGCTTTGTAAATACCTCTATCGTATTATAAAGTTTTGCATCAATCTAGAACCTATAAAAGATAGGGACCATGACTATAAACATTTGGCAGTTCACCAATATTGGTTCAAGCAAGCCTGACTGCTGATGAAACACTGAACGTCAAAACCAGTTCAGTGTGCTTGTGTTGAACCAAAGCTGTTTAAATTCCTGGTGTGGCTGATGTGATGGGACAGATATGGGGAGGTATATTTTCTGATAATTTTTTGTTAACGTGTAAATTATGTGTTTGTTCTTTTCCTAGTGTGTTCAAACTGGAACCTGTTTGCTACAATTACCATAATTGTGTTCATGTAACCATTTAATGATAAACACATGACTCTTTTATAACGAGGGACTTAAACGTACGCCTTCGAAAGCCAGGACTGAAACTGGCAGTAGTACTGCCATTAACTTTTGGTGTTTTACAAATGCAAAACATTCCTATCTACTTAACACAACTACACGTGGGTAACTTACAGGATTGGTCAATGTTTTCTGGAGCAGGTTGCATTCTATTTTCCCACTGTTTCGTAAATGAGATGTGGTCATTTGACCAAGTGCACTTTTTCACCGCAATAGGGGTCATTAGGTAGAATCAACCGCTGAACAGGTTCACGGTTCAAATCCAGCGGCTGCCCTCAATACTGCTGATGTAATGGATATTCGTAACAAGACATGCCATCTGCTTCACAGTGGGCATTAAATGATCCTGTGAAGTAATTCACAAGAGTAGACCGATAATTACCCACAAATTTGTCAATTGGCATTACACATAGCTATCATCGCCCCCTACTGGCAGCTGAATGCCCCAGGCCACTCTTGCAAATTGTACTATCCTAGTGTATCGAGTTCTTTACCTGGTGTAACAAAATAAACTTGAATAGTGCTTAACCAAATACACAGACTTGTAAAGCACAGTGTTTGTACACACTCAGAGAGGAAGACCAAATTATTCAAGAGGCGCAGGAAACCACAGACAAGTGGGAAGGCAGCCAAAGCCGGCGGCAATATTTGGCCAAAGCTCTGTACCCCCACACGGGATGTTTGGCGAACTCGTTTAAAGAGCGTTTATACATTGGTGAGGAAACGGGAATACCCAGAGAAAACCCATGCATATGGAATAGAATCCACTTTCTGTACTTCTATACCCTGGAACGCCATGAGATGGCAACCTCACAGCCCAGTGGGTGCGTGATTCACCAACCCTCACCTCCAGTGCTGGATTACAGGCGTGCATAGGCACGTGCGACGAGCTGGCGATGCACGGCCATTTTACCACACCTCACCGATAGTGTAAACACAAAATAAAACAGGCATTTGTATTCTACAGATGAACAATTATAGACTTCAATTCCATACAACTGTGGTAATGTAGGCATACAGCCAAATAGCACGTATATGCCGTTATATTTCTTAACTGTTATCAAACAGGATGCAACTACATTCAGCATACACAATGTTTTCGGATTTACACCTTTGAAAATATGACCACAAACTCTAGAATTCCATCCATTTTCTTCATGCTGCTTCCTGGTTTTTAACATGAACATTATATCAACTTGTACAAAATTAATCATGACTTTCGCCTTGTTCACCAATAAAGTTCGGTAAATGCATCTCCAAGAGAACTTTATATCCAAACCACTTGTAAGGCCTATTTTAGCGATATCACTCAACAATTAATCCATTTTATAATGAGGCTTACAAGCTATAGGATGTTCTAGGAGGGAAATTTATATAAATAAATTCCTTTGGTGATGAAATGTTTCTCCTTATGTTTAGCTGAGGCACAACCTTATATATGCCAATATGGATATTCACATTTTCATTGACTATTTACGAGAAATAGAAATAATCTGATACAACACGGCTCGAAATTGGCAATGTTAAAATTACATAAATCCTATGTATTGAGCCAGAAACGTCTGCAGGGATTGTGCATGGGATTATTTTGGAGTGGAGAGGATGTTAGTCCTACTATTAAAGCAGGTGAAGTTTTATTATTACCATTAAATACTAAACAAATTCTACACAAAAAATGCAATAAATAAAATGTATACCATGAATATTCTAAGAGCAATTAAGTAACTATACATGTACTCACTGATAGGTTTTGTTACTGGCACTGTGCATCATTTTGAATCCTGGTAAAATAAATGAAATGTTCATATGCTCACCATTTCTACATATGGTTTTAAACAACACAAATTAAAACATCAATAGTGTTTACATTGTCACACTGGGTTAGATTCGTATCTCATTGCAGAATGTATCATTAACTAAACTGAAGAAAGTAACTATAAATATTATTTAAACTCACACTTCTCTGTTCTAACTATAAATGGTATCAAAAGGCACAAATGCCATGAGTGGATTTTATTGTTCCGCTTAAAGTAAACTCAATAATAATTAAGACGACTAATGTTTATCTTTAGAAGATGGCAATATTTGCAGGATACGAAATTTCATTAAGTCTGCCAAGCACCTTTTACTTACTCTAATGCTGTACCAATCGGCAGCATTCAGCGAAATGTACATCAACTAAATACCCAAGAGATGACATACGTTTTTTTTGGTTTCATAACAAAATTGAAACTAAACTGAAATGGGTGGATTACTCTTCGAACTAATCGTGCTTCCCTTCTCAGACCCAGCTTTTGAACTCTTCCGCCGCTCTGTGGTGATGTTTCTCGTGAGCTGTGTTTGCGCGATTCTGCTCCGTCACCACTGAGTCGGAGGCCGGAGACTCCACTCTGCTGTTCTCCTGCGCGGCCCCGACACGGGACATCAGCTCCAGCCGCTGCTGCATCACGCGCAGGTCGTCCTGCAGCCGCGAGAGATCTATCCCCGGGGCTTTATCGATCTCGATGACATTAGAAGTCTGCATCTGCGGCGGCTTGCCGTTCGCAATCCTGTTGATAAAAAAAATTAGGTAAGCTTTACGATGTATGTGGCCAAGAAAAACTTATTTCAATATAAAATGTAAATCGAATAGTAGTAATTTGAAATAATTTCTCTTTGTCAATTATACAGCACCTTTGTCTGACAAGTTGGTCATGGGGATTGTCTGAACGTATCTCACGATGGTGGTCAATGTGGGTTGTGAAGAGTGTGGGGAGTTCAGGACTGATTCAGATATCACGAGTCACTGATGTTAGCCATGGCCGAGAATCAAACGGTGTGAGGCGAGTTTAAAATGCAGTGCGCGCCAACAACTGTAAAATACAGCAATTCTTAACTAAAATAAAAACACGGCTGTGTTGTAATTATAGTTTTAAACGCACACATACCTTTGCGGAAAATGGCCCGCGGGCTTTGGCATGCAGTTATAGTGTGGCGGTGCAGAAGGAACGTTTTCTGGACGATAGTCTTCATAGCTGCCATAAGAAGGCAACACTTTGAGTTGTTCTTCTCCATGGTGATACTCCACACTCCTAAATGTGCAAAACAGAAGGTACTGTTCATTTATAATGGCCATAAAATACATTTTTATAAATTATTGCTTTACACTATTTCTTATATAGATGTATATAGCGCCTTAGTCCAAGGTGCTTTAGAATCATTATACAATTGCACATGAGATGATAGTGGTTAAAATAAAGAGTGGGGTTATTAAAAGTGGTGGAGTAGCTCTGCTTGCAGTAAGGAGGATAAGTGGGAGTGGTTAAGGAGGGGTAGGGTAGCGATAGGGTTTGGGGTAGGCCTGGTCTTAGCTTAGGGGCCAGGGCAGGGAGTAGCAATAGCATAGGCAAGGGGGAAGATAAAAAAGGGAGGAATGGAAGCAGGTGATAGCGAAGATGATTATTAAATGGGCAGTGGGAGTTGGTTCGAGTGATTGGGAGCAAGAAGGGAAACAAAAGTGACTGGGCGCAAGGCGAGGGAGGCACCTCCGATTAGCACGGTTGGCTACCTACAATGCAAAAGAAGTTCAACATACATATATATATACAGAGAGGGACAATGGAGATCGGGAGCGTAGAGGAGAGGATGGGACATAGCAATAGATGAGACAAGCAAAATATGTTGAGGCAAGACCATGGAGGGATTTGTAGACAAGAGTGATACATTTTAAAAGCCAGTGGAGTTGGGAAAGTAGAGCAGAAGTGTGGGAATTGTGGGGAAGGTTAAAACATTTTCTGGGCTGAGGCATTTTGTATCTGTTGTTGGAGAATAGTGAAGGCGTTGCTAAGAAGGCTGAGAAGAAGAGAATTGCAAGTCAAGGTGAGTGAAAACAAGGGAGTAAACCTGGAGTTTCGCAGCAGATATGGAGATGAGGGGACTGATTTTGCGAATATTCTATTGTTGTATGGTTAAGCTGACTCGTATGCATTATGAAAGAGGGATAAGAAATTGTGCACAGATGGCTCTCCACATTTAAGCAATAACATTGGATCAGTTACACCACTTTACCAGCACGATCAATAACCTCCCACATTTTAAACACTTACCGAGTGAGCTGGCAAAATATATACGACTTGTGTAAGGACAAATATTTACAAAGGAATCCAAACCTACAACTAATATTTAACTCCCTTCTTCATATCAGCTCTTAATGATATAGGTATTTACATGTTTGATCATAAAACAATTACCAATCCGTACCGTATTAAACATGATAATTACTGCCGTTAAGAACACAAATTGTAAATTGTGATCACCAAGTAAAAGACCCTAGTATGTCTAAAAATTCTAAGTGATTCTTGCTCGAATGAGCGTTTAAGCAAGTGCTCATCTGCTGTTTACAGCCCAAATCCAGTGGTGGAAATTCCATGTTCATATGGCAGGGACAAGTTTATCCACATTACCGTTGACTTTGTTGCGAAGTGGCACTCATTTCATAAGACCCCAGAGGGATGATGGGCTAAATCAACCCCAAGCAGGATTTTGCGAGCCGCTCTCTCTATCGCCAAGCCACCTGGCCTGGCTTAAACTCTAAACTATAAAAGCTCGACTCTAAATTCAAAGGCATCTTGATAAAGCATCCAAGCACTCTGCCAATATTTTTTTGGTCTCAACATTATTTTTCACTGACATTTTGAGCACCCGGTCTATGCCACGGTGGATGCCACCAACACAAAAAAGCCTCAATACCGTTGATCGTGCTTCGTTTGACGGCCTCGCAGTGCGTCGCCGAGGGCGCCCATCCCCAGGTGCCACATTTCCGCCACGTCGAGCACCAGGCCGAGCCCGGACATGGCGTACATCACGTACAAGAAGATGGTCTTCTCCGTGGGCCTCGAGATGAAGCAGTCAACGCGGTGGGGGCACGGATAACGAGTGCACTCAAAGCGAGGGATCACCTCCAGGCCGTACATCATGTACTGGCCAAAGAGGAAACCCACCTCGGCCATTGTGCGTAAAATAAGCTGCAACACGTAAGCCTTCATGAGGCCATCAACCCTGATCATGCGACGACCATCGTGCCGTTTATTATCCTTTTTCTTGTTTTCGTCCTCGCTGCTGGTCTTGTGATCAAACTCCTCTTCTTCATGCAAAATTGGATCCTCCTCTTGGTCATTTTCAGCTTCCTCAGCCTCACGGTCCGGCCCACGATGTATCAGTGGAGTCCGTCTCGGTTTTTTGTAGGCAGGGGAGTCTTCTGACCTACGGAGACAACGTAGAAAAGAAAAGCTTAAAATATACTCTTACATGTGTTTTTTTCCAAGTGTATAATTCAGGTTTTTATCTACATTATCATTATTGTTGTTGTAACTTGACCATACCTTCGTATCCTGTGTATGGCGAAGCCAAGGTAGAGAATGCTCGGTGTTGCCACGACAATAATTTGAAAGATCCAGAAACGCACGTGGGAGAGAGGCGCGAAGGAATCGTAGCAGACATTTTCGCAGCCCGGTTGTTGCGTGTTGCACACAAACTTGCTCTGTTCATCATAGTAGATTGACTCGCCACCGACGGCTGTCAGCACGATGCGGAAAATTAAGAATGTGGTGAACCAGAGTTTTCCCAGGTACGTCGAGTGCTGATGTATTTCCTCCAACAAACGAGTCAAAAAACTCCAGCTCATTTTAACACCAGCTCACAAGCGTGTACCTGTGAATTCAAAAGAGAAACATGGATTAGCCACATTGGCAGCCTATGTTTCAATTAATTTTGCATATTGGGCACATTTTTAGATTTTCTGCAGCTGCGAGATGTAAAAAAAATTGTTTCTTATATAAGCTGTCAACCAAACCAGCGACGCTTATAAAAGAGCTCAGACTTAAAGGATGCTACAAAGGCTGTGGTTATCTCAGTTAAAATCTAATTAAGAGCTTCATCTCTAGAAACATTGTTGTGTTAAGTTGACGTCGCTTTTGTTTAAACATTAGATGTTAAAACATGTACGTGTCTTTATTTCGAAAGCACTTCATAGCCACATATTGGAGGGCATTCTGTAAAGCCACACTGGATGGATCAGTGGCAACCCTTTTGGTCCTTGCAAAAATCAGTAACTATGGCAACTGCCCTAAGTCATGACCTAAGGAACAAAAGAGCCTGGCAAAGGCTTTAATGTGCATGCAGATGGAACGAGTGGACGAACAAAGAACTAAAATTCTTCATTTTGAGATAGCAACTGCAAAAGTTTTGCTGTGAAAAGCATGTCTGAGATTGTTGACTACGGAGCATAGACGATCTTTTAATCCAAGGTCTGTAAGTGTATTTCATTTATAAATCGTGTGCCATGAACAGAGGCGGCGTTATGCTATAATGCCAAATGTGGGGTACAGAGCACCCATAGTCCCATAGGTATTGTTGTTACACTCGGCTCGGTGTTCGAAAGGCCAAACCAGCCATTTCATCCTGACATTCACCGACACTTCCAGCATGCCCTCATCACGTTATAAATAATGTTTTATAACCTTCCCCTTTTACAGAAAGTTGAAACGGTGGACATTATTGTTCAAAAGAGAGCATAATCCCATTTTAGTATATAGATTAATAACTGTTGTTTACACAGTACGTCGGGGATATGTCCCTGAAAGTTGCGGCGACGAATATCAAAACGGGGTAAATCAATGCGCTTTGCGGGCTAGGCGGAGGCAAAGGTTGAGGTGACGGATACGAGAAAGGGTGGATGACGCTGTCAGCGACATGTGTACGCAGACAACCGATTAGCCGGTTTGGCTACGTACGGTGCGAAATAAGTTTAACATACTGTACATATAATACAGTGACGATGTATTTTCAAGACGACGTATCACTTATTTAACCAGCAGAGCCACCCTGACTTTTTTTTTTAATAAGGATCCTACATTGGGTTTTTATTTTAAGATATTTTTTTCTTCAGACAAACTAATGAGTTTATCTAAAACCAGAGCACCCGGAGGAAATCCACGCGCACAAGGGGGACACACTCTATCCCGTACAGATGGAAACACGTGGCGAATAGTCCACTTGCTGTACTGCCTCATCCTGGCGTGCCAGGGTATAATGCTGCCACGACGCCCGCGGGAAGGGAGTTTTCACAACGCATGTGCTCACCAACCCTGCGCCTCCAGTGGTGGAGGATTACAAAAGCATGTGCCAGCACTGCCCGGCTATTAAATCTTTGTGGTAGCTTGAATAAAATAGCCGCCGTACACTTAAGAGTCTACTATTGTTATTGTTTCACCTGCTTGTTCGACTGCTCGAGTTTCACCTGCTTGTTTGTCAAAACTGGACTTTGTGTGTGTCACGTGGCAATGTGAGCTAAAGAGTTTAGAAAAGTGTTAAGCAATCGTGAATACTCATTTTGACAACGCGGAATGTGGGGCCACATCCAGCATGCAGGTGTCAAAGAGAGAGTTGGCATACTCAGCGAGTAACATGCGGCAGGGAGAAAGTTTATTTTGAGTCAAGTTGTCCCTAAAAGCTAGACTGTAAACAGAACGAGATCTTGCATAACAGCCCGTGCCAGCACACGCAGGACATCGCACTCGAGATTTATTGGCAAACAGATGGCAAGCAGAACTGCTTGGAATAATCATCTCCATATATGCTGAAAAGCGTGGCTCTCTCGCAGATTAAAGCTGGTGGGTATAGCTTGCTGACTTGAAGGCATATACAATCATCATCAGCTATTTCCAATCCACTGCTGGATGAATGCCTCCCAAGCTCAAATGATTATTACTCAAATATGTACAATCTTTTTTTACACGTCCCAGCACTATTAATGCGTACAACTTTCATTAAGTTGAGCATAAATAGTGCAAAAACCTCATTAGTATTCCACGTATATTGCTGCCCGATTCACCAGTGCGTCCAGTTCGACAGCGTGACATGGGGATGGGCATTTCAGGTTGTGACTTGTCCTTGAAGTCATCTCGCCTCCAGAAATACCCAACAACAACTCAACTCAACACAATCCGTCACGCACACCGCTCAAAGTGGTGGTTTAGTGGTTGTCAACGTACCGCGGCGTCCAGGACTCGGCTGGGTTTTTACCTTCGTTCGATTACCGACCAGGGATAATATCAGCGGCGATCGAAATCTGGAACTTGTTTATGTGGAGCGGCAACACGTTTGGAACCCGCACTGACCAGCAGAGTGGTGAAGTATGGTCAAAATGGTCCCAACAACCCATCCAGGAGTGGCTTGACCACGATGACCCGACCATCACCGACACACCGAACTATACAGTACTGTACCACACCACAGTTTGACAGGACTGTAACAATGCCAAATCGTATTAATTTTCACCAACTAAATCGTGGTTGTAGCTGAGCCGAAGCAAGAGGTTTAAACGTGGACTGTAGTGGAATGCCTGCGTTGTAGTAGTAGTTGTAGTAATAATATAAAAACCACCAAGCACACAAAGTTTTAACAAGAGGCAGTCGTGAACGTGGCGCTGGGGGCTCAACATTCTCCTATCAACAAATCCTCGGGCAAAGCAAGGGGGGGGGGGGGAGAGTTGTGAGAGTTATCTAACCCGTCAATACAAGAATCAATGTTTATAATTCGTATTAAAGACAATCCCCTCTGACCCCTCGACGGCGAATAACGATGTTGGAGGGGGGCATCAGGCGGGCGATGTGGCGCCAAACCAGAGTCCAGCCCCCCCCACGACACAATCCACTCGTCGTCACTTTAAACACAAGAAGAAGAACACCACCACCCCATGCCCCCCCAAGGGGCACGTTCAGAAGAATACAAATATACGACAAACAAAACCTTACGTACGAAACCGGGAGAGAGACGGTCGCGATTCGACCCAGAAACATTACACCACGGACGACGATGTCGCCTCCTCCTCCTCCTACCCCGCTCCCCATTGTCAGGACAATAACAGCAACAACTTAGTCCAACGATTCGGGTAACTTACCGACGGCAGGGAGACGAGGAGGCGATCTCACGGCAACCGACGCGGCGCGCGGGGCCCCGAGATTGGATCGGAATGTCGCTTCAACTTCACCACCACCACCAGCCCCCCTCCTCTTTGTCTCTCGCCGCTTTCTCTCGCACTTAACGACCCCTTTCCCCGGGCTTGCCTTACGCCTTTCTTCGTTTATACCTCCTCCTCCTACGTCTCCCCCCCCCCACCTTCTCTATGTCTGGTCGCGTTAGCGGGTGTCGCTGGCTCGGAGTGGAGAGTGACGCCGCCGGCTCTCGTCTCTCGGCGTGGCCGGCATGGCCGGGGGGAGCAGCCTCTTGGCGCGGCGATCCTCAACCTGACGGGTGCCGCCGCTGCCGCTACTACAACTACTACTGCTGCTGTGGCGGCTACGGTCCCGGCTCCTCCCTCCCCCGCGCCCCCCCCCCCCCGGCGCCCCCCCCCGTCTCCCCCCCCCGGCGCTCCCCCCCCCGGCGCTTCCCCCCCCGGCGCGCCCCCCCCCGGCTCCCCCCCCGGCTCCCCCCCCGGCTCCCCCCCCGGCTCCCCCCCCCGACGCCCCCCCCCGGCGCTCCCCCCCCGGCTCTTCCTCCAGGCTCCCCCCCCCCCGGCTCCCCCCCCCGTCTCCCCCCCCGGCTCCCCCCCCCGGCTCTTCCTCCAGGCTCCCCCCCCCCGGCTCCCCCCCCCCGTCTCCCCCCCGGCTCCCCCCCCGTCTCCCCCCCGGCTCCCCCCCCTCCCGGCTCCCCCCCCCGTCTCCCCCCCGGCTCCCCCCCCGGCTCCCCCCCCGGCTCCCCCCCCGGCTCCCCCCCGTCTCCCCCCCCCCGTCTCCCCCCCCGGCTCCCCCTCCGGCTCCCCCCCCCCGTCTCCCCCCCCGGCTCCCCCCCCCGTCTCCCCCCCCGGCTCTCCCCCCGTCTCCCCCCCGGCTCCCCCCCCCGGCTCCCCCCCCGGCTCCCCCCCGGCTCCCCCCCGTCTCCCCCCCCGGCTCCCCCCCGTCTCCCCCCCCGGCTCCCCCCCGTCTCCCCCCCCCCGTCTCCCCCCCCGGCCCCCCCCCCGGCTCCCCCCCCCCGTCTCCCCCCCCGGCTCCCCCCCCGTCTCCCCCCCGGCTCCCCCCCCCCCCGGCTCCCCCCCCCGTCTCCCCCCCCGGCTCCCCCCCCGTCTCCCCCCCGGCTCCCCCCCCGGCTCCCCCCCGGCTCCCCCCCCGGCTCCCCCCCCCCGTCTCCCCCCCGGCTCCCCCCCCGGCTCCCCCCCCCCGTCTCCCCCCCCGGCTCCCCCCCCCGTCTCCCCCCCCGGCTCCCCCCCCGTCTCCCCCCCGGCTCCCCCCCCCGGCTCCCCCCCCGGCTCCCCCCCGGCTCCCCCCCGTCTCCCCCCCCGGCTCCCCCCCGTCTCCCCCCCCGGCTCCCCCCCGTCTCCCCCCCCCCGTCTCCCCCCCCGGCCCCCCCCCGGCTCCCCCCCCCGTCTCCCCCCCCGGCTCCCCCCCCCGTCTCCCCCCCCGGCTCCCCCCCCCCGTCTCCCCCCCGGCTCCCCCCCCCCCAGCTCCCCCCCCCGTCTCCCCCCCACGGCTCCCCCCCCCGTCTCCCCCCCCGGCTCCCCCCCCCCCAGCTCCCCCCCCCCGTCTCCCCCCCACGGCTCCCCGAGGCGAGTTGGGTGGGGGGGTGTGGCTGGGATGGGCAGGGATTGCCGGGATGAGAGAGTTGGTGGACGGGATGGAGGAGGCTCGTGAAGGACGCTGCTGCTGCTGGGAAATTGGAGGCAGTCGCCCTCCAGCAACAACGACAACGGAGGGCAAGAGGAGAGACGCTCACAACAACGTGCGCAGCGCCGTGGCGTGTAAAACGCAGCGAGTTGGCACAGTAGGGGGCACAGCTGATGGTGCATCTTCAGGTCACATCTCAAGTCAGCCAACCCGTGGCATCTGCTGGGTCTGTCCCGAAACCTCCTTCTGTCAGCGAGCCTTCGACACTTCACGTGGGGCCTCAAGGTGCACCTCGCCTGGCACAGGCGCCGTGGCGACTGGCAGGAATTGGTGGATGGGACGATCCAAAGTGGTGGATTACAATAACCAATGGGTGGTAATAATAAAAGCATGCGCTTGCAGACAATACGCCTCCTTTGTGTTTCGTTTGTTGTCCCTTCCAGCAACCCCGATGAGCACGGTTGGATACGTACGGTGCGAAAGAAGTTCAACATACGTACAACAGATTCCCATAAAGAAATACACATACAAGTATGATTTAAACATCCCATCGGCTACACAGCCTTTCTTGGTTTCAGCAGCACTGGTTCAACAAAACGAAGAACTCTGAACCGATTTTGAAATGGTGGTATGTGATGGGCCTCTGTGATTTGGGAGTGAAATGGTGGTTTGCGCTGGTGGCTGGCGGGATGAATTGGATTGGCCGTGGGGTATGATGGTGAGCCTGTTCTCTTGAGTTTTGACGGTGGGATTGTTTTGGTACACGATAGGCTGTTTGATATTATCGGCTGTGATGGATTCGACTCGATAGGATAAGTCGTGCTCGGACGATGGGGGATTATCTAAACTGCGACGTGGGGGCAGCTGTCGTGCTGGACCGGGATAAAGATGAGTGGCTGGGATGGTGGCGTTGTGTGTAGGGTCGATAGGATGTGACGAGCAAGGAGAGGGCCCATCCCACCACCCCCAGTCCCGCATTCTCGTGGGTTTTTTTTGTGTGTGTGGCAATGACGTCGGCTCTAGACTTCTCCACCAATCCAGCTTTGAGTTCATTTGGAGAGGTTTTTTTTCTTCTCGAGAAGTTTCCGTTTTCCGTGTGCACGCTTGTCTGTGCACTACGGGTGTATTATTTCACCATTAAGTCAGAATCCACGACTGGATGAGGACTCCCCCCCCCCCCACGTCATCTTATGCTCCTGTTCACCACGTAGGCTTTTGGGTTAGGTCGCGTAAATATAAATGTGCCATTACACCCGCCACCACTTATGATCCTGTGATTGCAGTATTTCATCAGTAGCATCTGAACACGATTGTATTTACTCCGCTCTCCGAGGGGGCTGTCAACTCCGCCCTTAGTCCCGACTATACTTGTCAATCTCTTCTCGCGACGTGTCCTATAGGCGCTGTTCTTGATGTGACATCTCAAACTTGGGTTATTCTCTCGCCCACGTCATGCTGCCTGAGCCTCTTTCCGTCTCACGGTTTTGTTAGAAACGTGAAACTATCTGTCCATTCGCAATTTTATATTTTTCATTGCCCATGTTTCAAACTTATTCGACATAGGTTTAGACACATGACGGGTATAGATATCACTTGCCACCGACAGCCGGGACTTTGATCGCAAGGGTTGCCACACAGCACACTCCGCTTCTGATCCGAAGATTAGAAGGTGCGGATAATTACGGACAGGTGCCCCTCCATTGACTTAAAACCGTTCGCGGACTTCGTCCACCTTGACCGGTTAGCGCGGGCCTCACAGCAATGTGGAACTTTGTGCTGACCCTCCCGAATGAGTAGAACCAATCAAGCTCACAGCCATACAATTTTTTCCAGACAACCTCTGCTGACTGTGGTATATGAAGGCGGCAGCGGTGCTTGGCTGGTTGCCTGTGAAAAATTCGTTTCTGCCACAGGAATGTGGAATTTTCACAAAAGCCCTCGGACTTCCACCGCAGATTTTGAGTCAGATTTCGGAAACTAAGCAGGTTTGAGCCTGGAGAGGGGTTGGATAGATGATCACCGTATGCAAACGATTGTCACAGGTCTTCGGGGCTATGCAGCGCAGGATAATTGCGTCTTGTACTGTACTCTGCTCCCACACCCATGCTCTGCGCATTCATACACCAGAAACTGACCAGCATGGTAAAGTCTGGTAGAAATAACCCCCACTACTCGCATAGGCGTGGAGAAGCCTTCATCCAGCTGTGGATCAACAAAAGTTGAAGCACAGGTTTAATGTGTCAACGTATTTGATAACGTCACCTTTCAACGTCACAATCTCACAGATAAATATCTGCACAATCTAAAAATGAAACTTTTTTCGCTACAAAAAAAACTGCTTATTCTTTCGGATCTTTCGGTAAAGTCACATAGATAGGTTCAAAGAAAATAACTAAAAATAACAAAAAAAACTATGACGGAAAAGGGGGTTAGTCTCTAAAGGCAAACTGTTTATAAAGGTTTTCAGCAGTATTGGCGGGGCAGCTGATGTTAATGTAAGTGATGGTCCATGGCGGCGCTCGTAGTGGGTTTCCACCAATTAAAGGGCTGCCAGGTAAAAATTAGCATGTCAATGTAAGATCGTAGAGCGGCCTCCACGGCGAGTGTGCTGATGTGGTTATGTTAATGTGAGAGATTAGCATGTTAATGTGAGAGATTAGCATGTTAATGTGAGAGATTAGCATGTTAATGTGAGATATTAGCATGTTAATGTGATAGATTAGCATGTTAATGTGAGAGATTAGCGTGTTAATGTGAGAGATTAGCGTGTTAATGTGAGAGATTAGCATGTTAATGTGAGAGATTAGCATGTTAATGTGAGAGATTAGCATGTTAATGTGAGAGATTAGCATGTTAATGTGAGAGATTAGCATGTTAATGTGAGAGATTAGCGTGTTAATGCAACATCGCAGAGTCGCCGCCACGTCGAGGTCGACGCGTGGAGGTGGCTGTCCTTGTGGAAGAGGTTCGTTGTTGCTGTTCATTACAAACGCGTACAATGGCTGCCACCCACACAGCTTGAAGTGAACGTCGAGTGCTTTGCGCGAACAAGTGGTGTTGTGGCAGAGGTTGCAGTCTTGATTCGAATATAAAGAATAGTTTTGTTTATGTCTATAAAATATGATTTCCATAATTGACATTCAATTCAGACCTTATTGGTCACCCCGTGTCCCTTATAATTCTCGACGTCCATCCTACAAAGTCCCATCACAAGGGAGTAACACAAATAAAGAGACTAAAACTTGTTTTGCCCGTATTGAAACAGCTCTATGCCATATGGATTTCATAACTCAATTAATTTTCCTGTACAAGAATACGGGTAAACCGTATGGGTTGACAGGTATGTTAAAATTGCTTTGTTATATAGGTAAATATCGTTTACTTTATGCAATATTATCTGTGACTAGGACATTTAGGAGGCACTACATATGTTTTGAGAAGATGTCTGATGTAAAATATTATGTTTCTTGTTAATGGTTTGTAAAATAACCATTTTCCATGTTAAATGTTTTTAAACATAAGCGGGTGTCATCATCAGGTTTGTGTCTGGTCATCATGACTTTTAAATAATAAGCGTTGCCATTTCACAAATCTCTGGTCCCCCAATTATCTGGAGGCCAGAACAACGCAGAGTATTTACTCATCGTCTAAGAAACTTTATTGTTGTTGTCTATTCAGCCGGCCTGTCCCCTCGTTATGATCAAGGAAGGAGATGGACCGACAGGGAGGGCCGGCTACATGTGCATTAGTCATGACCGACATTTGCAGTTCAACCAAAGAGTATTCTCATCTTGTCATGGGTCCATGTAAAACACCATTATTGGCATCCTAGTACTGTTCAAGAGACATTGCTACAGCCAAAGTAAGGGCAATCATTAACTCTGACCAGGTGCCTCATAACTGGAGTGCATCATGTTTTGAGTTGGTGCTAGGGTTCATGGATCATGGTGTATGTGTAGTTTTACGGTGCTAGATTTTGTTGACTAAGTTACCCCTGTCTGCGTATTAGGGGCAAACTATGGTATCTTTACCCTCCTTCCCACTTTACACTTCAACAGAAAATACTATCCTTTCCCTTACAGAAATGAATATTGTTCATCTTGGATGAAGTCAAACTTTAAGAAAAATCTCGAATATTTTTCATGGTTCCCTCTGGAGATGTTGTCCCATTTGTCCTCTAAACCATGCTCCCCTTAATTCCAGCCATACCCTTTGTGCTTAAGGCATAGCTGCCCGAGACAACTTGCTGATCTCTGGTGTGCCCACCGCACTCCACTCAAAACTGATCGGGCTTGTAAACAAAAGTAATGTACGTGTGTTGTGCTCGAAGCTGTTTGCGGCTTTTCTGCCACACCTTCCAAGCATCGCCCACGTGGCACTTGCTTAGAGAACGTGATTATTGCCGTATGGGCAACATCACAATTGAAAAAGGCAACAAACCAGTATTGTTGGTTATTCCCGTTTGCAAGCCATTTCCCTCTTTTCTTTCTTTGGAAACATACAAAGGCTCCACTGTATTTTTTTTTTACTAAAAACAAGTTACTTCCCATGAAGGTATCTTTGCCGCAGGCTTCACATATCCCTGATAATGAGGCTATTTGAAATGCTCTCGGATTTCACATTCACTTAAAGCGATAAACCTCTCATGCGTCGTGCTGCATTTCCACTCACCGGCGAAAGAAGCTCTCCAGTCACGTGTTGCTTTCATTCAATGAAAAAACACATTTGAATGAAGGCTTCACCACTCCACGTGAGCCATGTCAGTTGTTTGACCATACTTTCGCTACGGTGTTCAGCGCAGGACGGTGGGAGGGTTGCAACCCAGGACCGGTTCACTATTCACTCGCCCATGATATTATTATTCACCGTTCGGGGTGTTGGGATTTAACTCGGGAGGCTCAGTTCACGTGGCAGGGAGGCGGTGGCGCAGAACTCAGACGGTGCAGACTCTTCATTCTGCCTTGATATCTCGTACAACTGTCTGCAGATCTACAACATTTACAGCTGCCTTGCGCGAATACCACACCACGTAGCCTGTTCACGATGTGTGAGAAATCACGTTCTAAAAGCCCCACAATCTAAATGTAACAGGCATTACGTGACCTGCATGGCATTTATTCTCGATATGTCAATGTGAATATTCTAGTTATGTATACGACTGTAAAATGAGATAGCAAAAAATAACTTCGTATTAACATAACTTGTTTAACAGTGGCATGTCTTCAATAATTACCATATATACTCGACTCATGCGTGTCACTGATTGCAGTTTTTTTAAATCGTCGATGTTCGGGTTTTCCGGCCACGTGGCCCTAATAACCGAACAATGGGGGGGGGGGGTGAGTACGTAGCGTGGGGCCCTGCCGGATGGACAGCGGACTTGCTGAAAACATCCGAAATGGAATTGAAGCGGCGAGCGGTGGCGTGTGGCTCAATGACAAAGTTTGGGGCTCTGCCAGCGAGGATAGCTTCTGGCCCCGGGCGCCACAATGTCTCGCTACGGCTCTGCCTGGCCCCTGTCGCCACGAGTGGCCACTACGGTCACCCACATTGTAAAGTAAAATAGTCGATTCTTGAATTATTGGTCCAGAATCACAATTCAAAAGGAGGGATTGTTACGCCCGTAATGAATAACTCCTAAAGAATACTACAATAGTTGTATACATGTTGTGGGAAGCTGAACAACAACAAAATGAACTCGACTGGAATTGTTATGACTGAATGTTTTTTTTACAATTTTAAATAAATGAGCACATTGTCCGGAGGCCGGTGAGTGTATATCATTATGTGGATCCACATATGCTAAACAATGCGGCCGCGTGCTGGGGCGAGGACTTATTAGATTCTAGACTTGGGTTCAGAATAGACACCGCACAACCACATACGTAATTGTAATTGGCAAAGGTCAGAAAATGGTTTTCGTAACGATTGCGTCTCCTCTTTCACACCATTGCCTCACCGGAAGTACTGAGTGTAAAGATGTGATCGTCTGCTGGAGGTTTAGGCAAATTAGCAATTTAGTGCCTACTGGGCTGTATAACTCTCAGAAGCGGCCTGGCCACAAAGCATTGCTCAACGAAGGGGCTTATCACGTGGACATTTATAGTAGCCAAATACTCTAAGCGGGTGATTCTAACTGTGGACGGAAAATCCGAAGAAAAATCCACGCGACCACGGGGAGAGAGATACACAAAAACTCCAATCATACAGCAGGCGTCAGGGTCGGGATCGGGATCGACCCCACGACCTCCTGCATACCACGCGAAGGCGTTAAGATCTCGCCACCGTGGCGCTCTGTGCAGAAACAGGGTGAAGGGTCAGCACTGATGCCGTTTAAGCAAATTAATCAAATGGAAAACAGCTGACGAGAAAGACCGAGATTGGCTACGGAGAGAAAGCGAGAGACACAACGCAGAGGGGACGGCATCAGTGAGACGACATCGCAGACAGTTTGGAGGCCACGCCTGGATAGGAGGAATGAATGAATGGAGGAGTGTGCCCTTTGCCCAGCAGTGGGAAGTTATAGGCTGACCACAATGACAATTATTCAAATAGGGCAGGATTGCGGCATTGGGCAGACACACACTTATTATCTTAAAGGAATATAGTCTCGGACACGTCAGCAGTTCTACTCCTTTCGTGAGCACGCGATGGGTTTTCACAATGTTCAGTGGCTCACGGCCGTGCAACGAATGGATTGTTTGCTATTTTTGTTCCTTACCTAAAAAGAATTCACTCAGCCTTACAACGGTTCAGGCCTCATGTACCTCGTGTAAAGATCAACTCACAGCCTCTCTTGTGAGAAAAAAGCTGGGAACTAATTGCAACTGTCCGAGGTAATGATTATTTAATGAATTATGGGAGCATGGAGGTGTTCACTAAATGTTCCCATGAACCCATTTCTGCCACGCAAAATCATTTAGTACCCCCCCCCCCCCCACGCCTCTTGCCTGAGTGACAGTTCTGTTTCTGTGCCTTTAATGTGTTTCCCTCTCGGTTTCTTGGATTTGTGCATCAGTTTCTTGAGTCTTTCCCCCAAGGGTTGTCAGTACAGTATATAGTACATGCTGTTGTGTAAATAAAATCGAACCGACTAATTCCATGACTCGTCGACTACAGAAGTTCCATACATGGCGTGCAAGATGCCTTGCGACACCAAGATTCAAACATTAACTTTCACGGTCATGTAAGGGCACAGGGAAATAATGAGATTAATATTTTGATGTAAATAGTAGGCTCACAGACCTGGTTAGTGTCTTGGCAGCGTAAACACGGTAGACATTTAAATGCATTTTAGTTTCTAGTGTATCTATTGGAGAGGGCATAAATCTTACGACATATGCTGACGACACAATATAACAACCAATGGAAAGGAGCTAGAGGAAATTATTGAAGAACATAAAAAGAAGGCTGCAAAGTGAACAAAACAAAAGTAATATACAACAGGTTCGCTGAACATTGGATGGTCATGTTATACATGACAGTATGTTGTATATGACACTGCGTTGTATTTTACAGTTAAAATGATTTACAGACCTTTGTCAAACCACTGCCGGATGAAGGTCTCCTTACGCCAGCAGTTATGGGGTTGTTTGACCATACCATACCACACTGGTCCAGTTCAGATATCACTTGCCACTGATGTTAGCCACAGCCAAGAATCAAACTCAAGTCACTGGGTTAAAAGTGTGGTGCGCTCACAACTGTGCCACCAACTCCACCGCTCACACTTAGAACGTGAGATAATATGATCACCCCTTTGTGGGACGTCCACAGTGTCCGCTCCACAAAGAGACTGTACTAGGGCATGGCACGGGAATGTGGAATTTACACGACTGGCTCAGGAGCACCTACAGAGATGCACACTCTCCCATTGGTTGTTTGAACAAGGAAGAACTTTGCCACGTCTTGGTAAATACCTCTATTAGCAACAAACATTTTAACATCATCATCAACCACAGTCAATCCACTACTGGATGAAAGCTCTTGCACACGAGATTATTTTATCGCTCCATTTCCTTGTAGACATCTCATCAGAAGAGTTCCATTCCATGGCTGCCACACTGTTATTATCCTTGACCATCAGCCATTATCCCTTCTAGTGACGTGCCTTGCCCAAGTCCACTTAAACTAAGTCTATTTTTTATTTGACCAGGTAAGGCCCACTGAGCTTTACAGCTCTTTTTCTTCGGGCGCTTTTGAGATTTTGTTAAATGTTTCATTCGTGACAATGTTTTCCAAGCAGATATTTCACCTAGACATACAATTTATCACGACAATGAAATGTTACTCGGCACTCTTATCTGATACGGAGGAGTGACTTCACGAATCGCAGTGCTGTATACAGGCGCTTCAAGCAGGCCCCATTGACACGTGCTTCATATGCTGTACTGTGTTTTGGATGAACGGAAGTCGCAGACAACGGCCTGGAAAATTCACGTGATTTGTCGCGTCATGAGTGGGCACCTCGGAGAAGAACCCGTCAACAAAAATGCCTCCTCTATGTTTGTTGTGTATGCTCTGCCTACTCCTCTACTGCTGCCCAGTGTGGATATGGAGTTGTATTGATTATAGGTTACGTAGTAATAATAATAAAAAACGTTGGAAATATTTAAATTGTATTCCGTCATCTCACGTTGTGGAACATGAACTCAAATTCCAGTTGTTGCTCAACTCCAACCTTTATGCCACTATTGTTGATACAGAGAACACTGCTTTGTAGCAAGTCAACAGTGGTGGTCCTGTGGATATACTGGCCCCTGTCATAGTTATGTGGAATTGTACACACTGTTTCAGGGAGCTGATGGAGCTGAATACCACTCATATGTTTGATTTTGGATGTATTTACTTTGTATCCCCATATAATAAAAATAAAATACTTATTATATACCTTTTTTAAATAATTCAAGATGATGGAAAGTTCCTGGCAAAACAAATAACGCATTACTTTTATAAACCAGCTATTATGGGTGTACAGTACATGAATAATAATGAAATAACGAGTGTACAAATCGAATAGCACAAGAAACGAAATGTTTGAAGAGGCTGTAAAAGCAATGGAAGCATGAAACAGCACAATTCACGAGTCAGCAGCTCTGAGAACAAGAAAGAAGCATTGCGCAAGATAGCGACAGGGACGTCATGATAGCAGAGGAATGTTGTACCGATCTCTCTAGCAAACACCACACACCCGAGCAATCAAATAATCTCACGGGGAGGAAGAGGAGTACATTCCCTATATAGAAGAGCTTTCAGAAGTCGCCACCGTCATTTGCAGTATGCAAGCAGGGAAAGTTCACGGGTTACTCGAGTAGGAATAATTGTGAACATTAGTTTTTAAAAAAGCACCAAGACATCTTCTGACAATATTAGTGGACCGAATAAAAAAAAAACTGAAAACGTAATATCTCCATCACGAAGTAACGCAGCAATCATTCTAATTCACAAAGTGGAGACGAAACTGATTTGAAGACTAACACATCCGCTCGCCTTCTATAACTTGCATGTAAGTTATTCGTGAAGAGGATAGGGAAAATAATTATTAGCATTAGAGGCCATCCATCCATGTGAGTCGTTGCGGAGATGGAGCTCAGCCAGTGTGTGAGAGTGCACGGGATAAAAATGTATTTTATGGCTTCCAGGACGGTGAGGGATGAAATTGGCATGTGGAAGCCTTCATCCAACAGTGGGTAGAGCCTGGTTGATGAGTATCACGGTGCATCTCATTAATTAAGAAAGCACAAGATATTCCATGGAATGATTTAAAAAACATTGCTTTAAATGTTTTTAAATTTCATATTTTGTGACAAAAAGCCCCGTTTTACTACACGGTCAATATCGTGAGTAGCAGTGTGTGGGAAAGTCAACAGTTTGTGTATGTTGAACTGTACATATCTACTGTATGGTGAACTTCTTTCGCACCGTACGTAGCCAACCGTGCTAATCGGAGGTGGCTAACTTTTATCCAACCATAGGAATGGGTAATTTCCACAATGTGCTAGTAAAGTGGTTTGCAGTGAGGAAGGAGCCATCTGAGGATCCAATAAAAACCATCACCTTGCCATACATAGCAGGGTTAACCAAAAAGATTTCCTAAATCATGAACAAACACAAGATCCAGGTCTGATTTAACACAGTACATAAAATTTGTGATCTGATCCCATCTGTGAAGGACAATATTCCTAACATGCAATATCCCGGCGTCTACAAACTAAGCTGTATCTGTGGCAGCAGTTACATTGGGGAAACTAAGCGACATGTCTCGGACCGTGTTCGTGAGCATAAGGCAGATCTGAAACACGGATAGGACCAATACTTCTGCCGTGGCTGATCATTATTTGAACGCGGCTGGCTCACACGAAATTGATTTCTCTAAGACGATGGTACTTTGCAAGACTACTGGCTATCAACAAAGATTCGTTCATGAAGCCATCCATATATACAGACACAGACACAATTTCAACCGAGAGAATGGTTATAAACTCAGCAATCATTGGAAAGATGTCATCAACCACTTTGGGTCATGACTTGACTTGTGTGTTCTTGTCAATCAATCTCCACCGTCAGCAGTGTGGTGCGTGGAGCGGGGTGCAGGGATTTCTTTGTGGCCCTTTGCTCCATTGGCATTGCTGCTGCATTGGCATTGCTGCTGCATTGGCATTGCTGCTGCATTGGCATTGCTGCTGCATTGGCATTGCTGCTGCGTTGGCATTGCTGCTGCATTGGCATTGCTGCTGCGTTGGCATTGCTGCTGCGTTGACATTGCTGCCCCGCCCATGCTGCTGGTTCTGCTGATACATTTGGGCTACGCCCATCTCCAAACCTTCATAAACATTGTCTTTAGAAGCTAACCCCCCTATTCCTGATGATGACCGCTTGTGTTGCAATCGAAACGTCGTGGTATTTTTATTGACTTTATTTTATTAATTATAATTTTTTCTGTCTACGTGATTTTACCGAAAGAACCAAAGAATACTGCTATGCACGCGGTCTCAGAGGCTCTGGCAAATTGATGAACGTGGCCACGATAAACCTCGCAATGACACTTTTATATTAATTTTGTTGTTGTCAAACACAACTACGTAGCAACAGCGCAACAATATTCGAGGCCTCCGGGGCAAATACATACTGTGCTGTGGAATCGCGACGCGTGTTTATTTATACGTGACGCAAATATAAAAAAAAAGTTCACGAGATGTTTTCTTCCAGTATTCACATTTACTTAACAAATACTAGAATTTACCGTTCTATTCTTACACTCATGATTTATAAACAAGAACCTCCCCACAAGCCCATTCCGTCTACCCTCATTGTCGCCTCTTACGCTCCTTTCTTTCTTATATTTTTTATAATGTTCAACACAATGCAGTGGTTTAATTTCGACTCGCCGAGCCGCGACGTGTGAGTCACAGGCCCCACTCCCTGGATGACGAAGTACGGGGTTTGATGCCCATGACTTGCCTATTGCTTAACAACGCCCTGTTTAAACATACCACATGGATATCATTAAATCTGTCACAGCAGGCAGCCAGCTTCAAATGTTGTGATTGTTGGAAACGCTCCGTTAGAAAGAACTGCTTTCTTAACAAAACTTAGGTTATATAAGGCAACCTTAATATGTACCCGTGCTTCATGTGTGTGTATCGATCGGCGTATATTGTGTGTTGACACGTGCAGCCAAATCAAAGCAGACATTGTAAATTGGGTGTATTCTGATATTGTTGTACATCCAGTTCTGGAACACATGTTCTCGAAGTGGATTTGCACCTCCAGCCGCATAATTAGAACGGCACGGTGAGTTTGTTGGTTAACATTTCCCGTCTGAGGAGTCATTCTTTTTAATTACTGTGCTTTACCAACGATCTATTATGATAGACCATAATGTTTGGACAGTCTGCAGTGTGTTCTTGCCATGACAAAATTGCATCGACAAGTACACATACGACCCATTCACCCCATTATCAGTCAACTGCTGGATGAGGGCCTCCGCACGCCATTCGGATCTTGTGGGTTAGGGGCCGCCCATAAATGATGTCACGCACCTAGGGGGGGGGGGCAGACATTTGTGACGATGTGTGACGAGGGGGGGGGGTTTGAGAAATGTGACGTCACATAAAAATGCGCAACTTTAAATAAATGTAGAATTGTTAAAACAACACTAATTGTTATAACAACACTCCTACAACATCAGAGTGCAGCGCCACATTTAATACGCACTACAATGAGAATAGTTTAAAGCGATTTGAAGCATGTTTTTTTTTCAAAATGGAAATATGGTTTGGGGGGGGGGGCAGAGCTTTGTGACGTCATATTTGAGGGGGGTCTGACTTTTTGTGACGCCGTGTGACGAGCGGGGGGGGGGGGTCAAAAATCGTCCAAAATCGCATGACGTCATTTATGGACGGCCCCTTATTTGACCATACCTCACCACGCCAGTATCGGCACGGAACATTCGGGCCTCGAGGTCCCGTTAATGATGCTGGTGCAGCTCCACGTGTTGTGATATTAAAACCTGCTGTCGAACTGGCCGTGTCCCCAATGGAATGTTAACCTAAGGCGTCATCGCTGACATGCGCATGTCTTCGCAGATCTTTTACCCTCTGTCAACTCTGCACCTGTCCTCCAATTCATCACTCATCACCACGTACGGCCAACGGACTGCGCGTGTGATTTGTGTTCACGTGGCCTCAAAGTGCTTTTCAGATCCATAAAAAAAAATGTGCAGTGAAATTAAGCTCTCTCTTCATTGTAATTCCTTATTGGAGCGTTCCGTCTGGCTTTGTGATAATGTGCGTCAATCATGGACCAAGCCTGCGCACAACATCAACTCGGGTTTCTAATGCGGTATCACACGTGACGTTTTTATGGAATAATGTGAGCTGGACACGAGCCAGGATTTTTATTTAGACGTTTTCCCATAAATGTACACGCCTCGGCAAGCGTATCTCAAGGTTCCTATTACACACGTTTTAATACTACAGGCATATCTCCATGCCGTGATATGGCCCATATGCTGTGTCTACACAGAGCTGAAAGTACGGCTTGTCGGGGTGGCACAGTTGTGCGCCGTCTTCTTCTTTCGCTTGGCTGCTGATGTAGCTGCAGGGCAACAACTTCAATTCCACATCCATGTGGTCAAGACGGCGGCGCAGTGGTGAGTGCCCTGTGCCACGCACCTTGTGAGCTGGGTTTGAATCCCGGCCACGGCTAACGTCAATGATATCCAAACTGGTCTTGGGCCCCTTATGACCGATGCAGCGTGGGGAGGCCTTCATCCAGCAGTCAATTGACAAAGAGCTGTAAATTGTTTCGATTTAAAGCTTTCGTGACTGCAGGGATTCATCTTCTTGGTTCTTTCGGTAAAGTCACGTAGAAGGGAAGTAATAAAATAATAAAAATAAAACATAATAAAATAATTCTCACGACGTTTCGGCCACAACGCAAGCAGCCGTCCTCAGGTGAAGAAACAGGTCTGTCGAGAAGACAGACCTGTTATTTTTTATTACTTCCCTTCTACGTGACTTTACCGAAAGAACCAAGAAGATGAGCTGTAAATTGTGTTTGATTTATTGTTTTAAAAGCTGGTTTATTGAATTGTAGAACACAATTTCAGTCTGTCTGGCGGCCCCTGGTGGCCTTTAGTGGCGGCCCCTGACAATACACAACACGTGAAACACCCCACCACCCCCCATCATCATCGTGCTGCTGTCAAACCCACAATGGTTTCAAATGCGCGGACGGCAGCTCACACCGATGATGTCCTATCGGCGAAGTTGCCCCCAATCCCCTCTGTGAACATTCGTGAAGAGCACTGCGCTCGAGCCGCGGAGAACACTCGAGTCACAAGGCTCCGTGCACGCGACACGCTGGAATCGCGGCCGTGGCGCGCGAGTTATCACCACCAAGTCCAACACATGGACCGCCGCCTGCACGGCCACGCTACTCGGCGGCAGCAGCGAGAACTTTAACAGCCGCTGGCCACGGGCGGAGTCGGCTGTGCTTGGCCGAGGCTCCGAAACGTCGAATCCGGGTTTCGGAAGAAAGTTTGCCCGTTTTAACAAAAAGCGCGCGTGCTCCCGGCATGCTGAGGACGTTCCTTCTGCTGCAACAAATGGCGTTAAATTACACTTGATGTATGCATGTATGTTGAACTTCTTTAGCACCGTACGTAGTCAACCGTGTTTATTATCGGAGGTGCGGGGGAAGGCCAACTTAACGATGATGGCGCCACCTGACGAAAAAATGATCGATGAAGGGCCACAGGAAATCAACTCAAGTGTCCCTCCATCCGTTTGTCTCAAGATGCTTGGTTTGTTTGGAGTGTGCTGGTGGTAGGCAGGATCAGATGCCATGGCAGGAGCTAGAGCCAGGAGCATGTCCTTGGCCAGAGAACTTAAAAAGATGAAGAAACACATCCTACCTTGTTCATTGTTTAATACGAGTTTGGTTTTAACGAATAATACGGTAATGGCATCTTCACATCCCCTGTAACACAAAGACGCTGCCAGTACTTTTTGATAAACAATTTTGGCATTGATTTTTTTCTGGCATTTCTATATATTTAAATAGATATCTGATTTAAATGTGTTGAGAACTGGACACAAATCACAGCAACATGTTAAGACCCATTACAAGCGTTGAATAATTGAACATGTATTCATAGGAATACATACTGCTGTTGAAACCCTCCAGAGAAATGTGTGCAGTGCCGGACATAAAAGTTACAATAAGTTAAAACATTTAACACACGAGACACTGAGATAGGTTATACAACAGCAGTCCACAAAGTCACATGTGGAAATACACGTTAACACGCAAGAAGCCTTCACACTTTTGTCCATTTCCTCAGCATTTTTTTTTACCAAACGCCGACAATCACATCACGCAAGAGTGGCACGGTACATCAGTTGACTAATATCGATAATTATTCATCTCTCGTGATATACGCACCTAAAATTTCGTCTGTAGAAAGCAATGATTTGATATCCGTACTCGCAACATGCACCTTCTTTGGGATATCCTTTTAAACTCTCTCTACTGACCTCTCTGATTAATTGTGTGCTGTGAATAAGGGATAGTGCTCGAAACGTCGCCGAAAATGTATATCGCTTCCTTTTTAGGCCGAAGTGTTGTTGACGAGTGTGTTGAGTTTTTTTGTTATCAATAGCGTTGTCAAAAATATAAGCAGAAAAATACGCCAACATGAAAGTGTCGTGTGGCTAATAGAATACTTATTTTTTATATATATATTATTTTAATACTCTTTGGTTCACGCAGGTATAAAATAAAATAAATCACGACGTTTCAGGCGCAACACAAGCGTCCGTCATCAGGTGGGAAAGCATGGTCTGCTGCTGAGGAAGACTGTTTTAAAAGGTTTGAAATTGGTTTAGCCCAAGGGTCATAAAGAAGTGGCTGGGGCTAGTGATGTTAACATGAGAAATTAGCATGTAACTGGGTACGGAAGTGACTATGTTAATGTGAGAGATTAGCATGATGTTAATGTGAGGAATTAGCATGTAACTGGGTACGGAAGTGGCTATGTTAATGTGAGAGATTAGCATGATGTTAATGTGAGAGATTAGCATGTAACTGGGCACAGAAGTAGCTATGATAATGTGAGAGATTAGCATGATGTTAATGTGAGGAATTAGCATGTAACTGGGCACGGAAGTGGATATGTTAATGTGAGAGATTAGCATGAAATAACAGCTGACATAGGCAGGTAGGATGGAAACATCACAGTCAGTTAAGACTTTACCTGGTTAATATTATTTTAGTTTATCATGTAGACGTACGTGGGAGGGTGTATTGACTGTTACATGTTGTTAAACTGGACACTCCTGTAACTTCTCGACATTCCTCATGGGTGACTGCGTGGTCAAACGCGTGGGCCTCAGACGAAGAGAGACGACCGCTCAATCCACGACGCATTCCGCCACCCACCATGCCTCACTCACGCCAGCTCTCGGGCTTGGCCCTCAAGCAAACACAGCACAGCTCATTCCTAGTTATGGTAGTCAAAGTAAGAGGCTGTGTCATGCTCAAGTGAGCATTGTCGCGGTGCCCATCAGTACACAGCAGAGGTCGCAACCGGGTACCCGATACCCGTACCCTACCCGATACCCGGCTACCCGTACCCAGCCGGGTATGGGTACGGGTACCCGTTTGCGACCCTGGTGCGGCCGGGTACGGGTACGGGTAGACCGTGAGTCACTGGTGAGTCACCGTTTGTCATTCATTTCCCAACGTCTTGTCTCTTCTCACAATTTAAGTTCCTAGAATCAACCCACCCGCGCCTGCAACATGGCTTCATCCCAGAGGTCGCAATCGGGTACCCGATACCCGTACCCGGCCGGGTAAGGAATCAAAGCCCGTTTGCGACCTGTGGTACACAGCCCTAATAACCCAGTTGTGGAAATTACACGCTCTCATGGCGTGGGTGAGTCCATCCTTACAATCACATGTGTAGACTTCCGCAGAAAGTGGTACCAATTTTTGCGACCCCAGAGGGATGATGGGCTGAGTCAACCACCAAGGATGGATGTGAACTCGGGACCTTCCGATTACGAACGCCTCGCTCGACCGCTGAGAAGCCAACTGGCCGCATATTTGCAGACACCCCACGAAATAAATGGGGAGAATTAAATTGACGGACGCAACAGCATTTCATTTAAAATCCTGCACACGTCAAGTCAACACACGTGTTGAACGTTTGAACACTTTCCCCGATGCACGTTGTCCAACATCGCCGGTGTTGATATGTTTACAACATTCAATAACGAATCGTAGGAATCATTATCAGTGCGGCATCCATAAATGTATCACCTTGCACGGCACTTTCTGCTCGTTCCTGCGGATGTTGCAAGAGGTGACGTTATCAGCCCGACCCAGCAAGCGGACAAGTTTATTGGGAGCGCAAATATTTCAAGTTGGGCACAGCCAACCTTGAAACAAAAGCGAAGTTGTAAATGTGTGGATATTCATGCGCGGAGAAGCGCCTACTCAGAGCTGCAAACGACGAGGAAAACTCACCACCACCACGACGACAAAGACCAAGAGTTTCAAACAACACAGCCTTTGTGCATTATGGAAAAAAACAACGAATAGTTCCTGAAGAACTGCATTGTGGTCATCTTGTCTGAGATAACCATAAACATGAATTTGAATAAATGTGACCGATTGTCAGCAGCAGCGGCGGCAGCAGCAGCGACATAGACAACTGTGGACGGGTTTCGTCTTCACGAGGACTCATCAGCAGGGTGGAGAGCGGTCACCAATGCGAGCATGCTGCGAAGTCTTCAACAGAGCCCTTCCACTGGGCCCGCACGCCCTCTAGCGTCTCGCCGTCTTCACTGCGCTAACAAGGAAACAATAATAAACACATTCCTCCTGCGGAGGGAGCTGGTAGGAACGTTGGGTTGCTCGGTCAATGGCCAGGGTCAACGGCGGCGTGGTGTATTCCGCAAATATGGCCGACTGTGAGGGCGGGCACAAGCCGGCGTGAGTAGGTTAAACGTTGAGTTTTATAAGGGCACCACGGGGTGACCAGCCCCTCCCCACCCAGCCCTACCCCTCCCACCCCCACCCAGCCCCACCCTCCTCACCCAGCCCCTCTCCACCCTCCCCACCCAGCCCCTCCCCACCCTCCCCACCCAGCCCCACCCTCCCCACCCAGCCCCTCCCTGCACGACGGACGGACGGACCCAATAATTCCCTGTGGGCTGGTGTAACCAGGAGGTTCCTACCAGTAAAATAAGGATAGGTTTTACCCTCTCTGGCAATGAAACAGTTGTTTAGATGTTCAAACACCAAATAGAAACCCTTTTGCATTAACCACACAAAGTACTTGTGGTGACAGTGATGAATTGTCTTTGAAATGGATCTGTCTACAAAAGAGACGGCTTCTTTAGGGCTTTGTATCACAAATGTCAGACCAGAGAACGCCCAAAGACGAAAGGTACAAAGACAATGCACTATCAGGGCATTTATAGTTCTGGGTGAGCAGCTACAACATGTATCATACTTTAATACTGGAAAAAAGGTCTCATGAAGTAAACAATTTCACTTAACTCTTTGGTTCTTTCGGTAATTTCACTGAACACAGCCCTTTGTCAATCCTCCCGGAAGACATGAGGGCCATTGACTAAAACGTCGCCTATTAGGGGCCGTCCATAAATGACGTCACGCGATTTTGGACGATTTTGGACCACCCCCCCCCTCGTCACACGACGTCACAAAAAGTCAGACCCCCCCTCAAATATGACGTCACAAAGCTGTCCCCCCCCCCCCAAAACCATATTTCCATTTTGAAAATAACACATGCTTCACATCGCTTTAAAGTATTGTCCTTGTAGTGCGTATTTAATGTGGCGCTGCACTCTGATGTTATAGGAGAAAACATTTATCAAAAGGTCTATTTAATTAAGTAGAACGTGTTGCCTATATTTATTTAAAGTTGCGCATTTTGATGTGACGTCACGTTTCTCACCCCCCCCCCCCCCCCGTTACACATCGTCACAAATGTCTGACCCTCTCCCCCCCCCCCCCCCCTAGGTGCGTGACGTCATTTATGCACGTCCCCTTAAACATTTCCCTGTTAGGGCCACGATGTTATTGACGAACGTGTTCAGTTGCGCTTCTGGATTCGTGCCAAGCTGCGTTGGTCGAATCGCCAAACAGTGACGCCCTGACTGCCCTTTGCAGTCAATTCACTGCTGAAGGCATCCCATTCAGTGATTGTTGTCTACGCTGCCACGCCGTGACGGCTCGCACTGGTTTGGTATTTGTTCCACCAACATCTCCTTTGAAAATGAGATTTTTATATTCGCAATTGGACTCTGATGTGGTTGCAAAAGATATTGCAAAAGCATTACTGTCACAGTTACAGGTAACGTCTAAACTACACCTGGGCCTAACTATTGATCAGCGTGGTGAAGTATGGTCGATTAAGAACCACGAGCAGTATACTAGTGGCTGGATAATTGTTTACTTTGAGGGGAAGGGCTATTAGTCGTACCTAGATAGTTAGGGGAAGGGCTAGTTGCTGGTACATGTGACGAGCTGGCTTGTTGATCATGTATATTCTTGGTTATTTCGGTAAAGTCACGGAGAAGGGAAATAATAAAAATAAAACAATAAAATTCTCACGACGTTTCGATTGCTGTGGTTTTCACACCTGACGATGATTGCTTGTGTTGCAATCGAAACGTCGTGAGAATGTTATTGTTGTATTTGTATTATTTTATTATTTCCCTTCTACGTGACTTTACCGAAAGAACCAAGAATATGAATCCCTGCAGTCACGAAAGCTTTAAATCGAAATTTAGTTGATAATGGTTAGGGGAAGGGCTAGTTGCTGGTACATGTGACTAGCTGGCTAGTTGATAATGGTTAGGGGAAGGGTTTGTTGCTGGTACATGTGACTAGCTGGCTAGTTGATAATGGTTAGGGGAAGGGCTTGTCATCGTGGCTGTAAAGGTCGTCAAAACGGCTATTTGCTCGTACTAGTGGCTGGATACAATAAGTATTTATTTTTAAATCCTTTATATTAAGTTCACTTGCTTGCTTGCTTGCGTGCTTACGACCGTGCAAATCTTTCGGTCGTTTTTTAACCCACTTCCCGTGATCCAATCGAGCTGACATTTTGCACACAGACTCGTTGTGCGTGACTATTTCTTTTCGTGGAAATTTTTTTTCCATAACTTTACACTTTTTAGGAATTTAAAAAAAATATTTAATTACCAATTGCTTAATGGAGCCTCAGATGGAGCCTCTGACTCACTCGATGGGATCGTGTCATGAACGAAGACGTTCGGAAGCGACTTGGTGTGGCCCCCATTGCGGACAAGATGCTTGAGGCAAGGCTTCGGTGGTACGGCCATGTGATGCGAAGTGAAGAGTCATCAGTGGCCAAGACTGCCGTGCGTATTGAGCCAGAGGGCCGCCGTCCACGCGGACGTCCGAAGAAGCGATGGATGGATCGAATAAAGGAAGACATGAAGACGGTCAACGCATCCCCTGAAGATGCCCTGGACCGAGCCAAATGGAGAAGACAATGCCGAAAAGCGGACCCTGTGCCACAGCGGGAACAACGCTAGGAAGAAGAAGAATTGCTTAATGGTGGCAGGCAATCATCTGACCCATAAGTGGCAGCCATCTCAAGCCAGAGGACGAGAGGACTCGAACCGCCCGTTTCAAAGACCAATGTGGGCTGGGTTGTGGCCCATTGAACACGCATATAAAGGATTTATCGTGAAAAACTTTGTTTTTACGGGTAAATTTTTTACCAGGTAAGACCCACTGAGCAATACGTCTCTTTTTCAGAAGCGACCTGAAAACAAATGATAACTCCACGAAGTGGCTTGTCACGTGGACATTCATCGCAGCCAAATACTCTAAATGCATGTTTCTGAATATGGAGAGAAACACTGGAGGACCCGGAGAAAAATATACGCGACCACGGGAAAACATGCAAACTCCAAATATAGAGTAGCAGCAGGCGTCCTCCTTCGTGACAGACGAGGAAGATGCTGTTGACAGCTCACGCAGGCGCATTCCCTCTCCACGTGTGATCATTGTGCAGGCGATTTTAGCAAAAGGGAATACACACGATCTACAACAACACGCACACTCACGCCTAAACATCATCAGCCGTGCTCCATCCACTGCTGGATGAAGACCTCAGCAAGCCTTGCGCCATTTCTTCAGACCCCTGGTGCAACAAACATCAGCGCAGCTCGTGCACGCGAGCTGAGAACATCGCTCCATCTCCTGTGTGGGCGCGTTCCCTCCGTTGATCGTCACTGCGTCATTCGTGTCGACCACTGATCATCCTCCCTTGGAGCGGTGACTTCTGCCGAACACATGGACACACGTGGTGTGCACATAATCTCTCTCCCGATGATGATGATAATAACACTACAGTAATTGACAGCCGTTGCCATTCCACCGCCGGATGAAGGGCCGTGTCGGTCGTGGGGGTTGTTTGACCATACTTCACCACAACGGTCAATGCGGGTTTTCCAGTTCTTCAGTGCTACCTTTCTGACACGTACTGTATGCATATCCTGACATCCTACATTCCAAACACATCCTGGATTTGTCCTAGAAACCCCCTCAACCCCCTTCCTCTGAAAAATCCAATTGGATCCCCTCTGGGCCCGTGTGAACGAGATGACGTGCAGCGAATTGGGCTTCCGGAACAAACACAGCCACGACTGGGCAGCGCCCCCCCCCTCCTCCTCCTCTCTACCCTCTACCCCACTAGAACCCTCACCCCGCACCTCTCTAACCTGTTTGTCTACAGACAACCCCCCACCAAGCACAAAGACAACTCAAGGCGCCGTCTTTCAATGACTCCACGTGAGTTGGCAAAAGTTCGTTTTCAGAATCCGCCGTGTGCCTCGTCATCGTCTCTGGCACCCTGTCTGCTGCATCTGGATTATTGAAGAGAGAAAACAACATTTTGTCGTGTTTATGTTTCGTGCTATGAGACTACGTTTGCTGAACTGTGGATGACAATGAGCTTCCTGTGTGCACTGCACTGGATGATGAACTTCTTTCGCACCGTACGTAGCCAACCGTGCTAATCGGAGGTGCGGGGGAGAGTTTCAGTTTATTTGATTTGTTACGCAGATGATCCCGTTCAGCCAGTTTCCCGATTATTTCACGACGGAGATCGGTGGTGCGTGAGCAGAGCAGCAGCAGCAACAACAACAACCATCAACATTGCAGAGGACGAGTAGAGTGGCCTTAATGATATTGTTGTACAACTGCGAAAAGAAGGCAGTATTGGACGATAGAAAAATAAAACCACACGCAGAAACAAAGCAGAAATATAATGACAGCAATAGGCACGCCAGAAAAAGTCAGGTACATCTGCAAGTAAACTTCTAATACATTCCTGCGGAGGGAGCTGGTAGGAACATTGGGTTGCTCGGTCAATGGCCAGGGTCAACGGCGGCGTGGTGTATTCCGCAAATATGCTCGACTGTGAGGTCGGGAACAAGCCGGCGTGAGTAGGTTAAACGTTGAGTTTTATAAGGGCACCACGGGGTGACCAGCCCCTCCCCACCCAGCCCCACCCCTCCCTCCCACCCCCCACCCCTCCCTCCCCCCACCCAGCCCCACCCTCCCCACCGAGCCCCTCCCCACCCTCCCAGCCCCACCCCCCTCCCATTTTTGGGTGCACGACGGATGGACGGATAGAATAATCCCCTGTGGGCTTGTGTAACCAGGAGGTTCCTACCAGTAAATTTCGTCTCTATCACGGTGACAATCTCTCACGCGAATCGAAAACGACATTGCAAACATGTCGGAGCAAGAGGCGACAGGAAAGTATGGTCTGTGATTGGGCTAATAGGGACATAAATACGAAGAGTGAAGGGAGGAGGAAACTGAAGCTGTAGCTGAGTAGCTTTGATTTGTAGTGAACATACCAGTTACCAGTTGCTGCGTACAAAAAACACAGGCGCATATTCCAATATCTGTCCATATGACACGGATGAAAGTACTCTCATTCAGTTCCCTTCGTCAATTGCACTGCTGGACGACGGCCTCCCCCACGCGGTTGTTGGGCATGGCGGTTGTGTGGCCATAATTCACCACGCTCAGGCATCACTCGCCACGAATCGCTGCCCGTGGACGGGGTCCTGGGAGTCGCAGTGCCGTCAACCGCAGCGCCACCGCTCCCCACCGCGAGCGGTTCCCACTGCGCCTATCCGCTCGTGGGTCGCCGTGCTCCTCGAAGCCTCCCTCGTGGGGAGTGAAGCGTTGAAGCAATTATACTCTTAGGCTTTTTCGGTAAAGTCATGTAGGTTAAAATAATAATAAATAATAAAATGATAGAAATAATAATAGAAATAAAATAATAAATCACGACGTTTCGAGCGTAACACAAGGGTCCGTCATCAGGTGGGACAACCATAGCAAGAAACAAATGTTGAAGCAATTCCCCCTTGGTGTGTTTTGTGTGTGGGAGGAAACCAGAGCGCCTGGAGCTATAGTACACGTTTACAGCGGTAGTATAGTACATTCAAACTCTACATATTCTTTGGGTCTTTCGGTAAAGTCACGTAGATAGGTTCAAGGAAAATAACAAAAAATAACAAAAAACTACGACGTTTTTTAAATTTGCTTTGAACCTATCTACGTGACTTTACCGAAAGACCCAAAGAATATGAATTCCTGCAGTCACGAAAGCTTTCAGTCAAGATTTAAACTCTACATAGACACGTACTTGCTGTACTGCCTGGATTTGATTATGCGCAAACCATGGTTAGACAATGTCCCTGGATAGGGTTATTTTCAATCGGTGCATATTCAAGAGAGACAAGGATGAGTTTCATTCACAAGAGTGACTCAGGGTCACTGAGAAGGGATGACTGCCGGTGGACAATGCTGGTGACGGAAGGTCAGCCAAAGGAGGGAACGTGCCCCAGAGTGACGACCAACATGGAGACGGAGCGGTGAAGATCATCTCATGCGCAGGAGGAATGAGATGGATTGCGCCATCGCAAGATCTTCACAAATGTCTGCGGCTTGTGGAGGAATTCATGTAGCAGCGGATAGACCTTGAGTGAAGTCACCCCGCAATTACCCTTGATGATACAGCTCAGGATCTTCCCTTGATGTTAACTCTGTACCGTGCATGGCACTGTTTCAAGTGGGGGCCATACAAAAACTGAGGTAGCAGAGGCAAAGTTAAGTAAACATGAAACAATTCTTAAACGTGACAATAGGTTTTCCCCTTTTTTCTGTTGAGACGTTAAAACACCAAACTGAAACTTTTTACAAGAAATCATGTCTGCATTAACCAGAATACTTGTGGTCAGAATGCAAACAAAAACATCCTCTGCTAATATATGCATTGGCCTTGAAACTGATAGGTCCACACCAGAATGAGTAGCGATCTGCTGTTGCCTCTCGTGCATTCAGCGTTGTTATCATCCGCCCTTTAAAGGAACAGAAGCTGCGAAGCCCATCACTTAATCATACAAATGTATTGTATATACGTGTACCGACATTTTTGACTGAACTCTAAGAATTTAACAGGTGTGGGGGGAGGTCTGATCCCCCTGGAGCCCCCACCGACACCGCGTGATACATGGTGTGTGGTACGTGGTGTGTGTGTGGTACGTGGTGTGTGGTGTGTGTGTGTGGTACGTGGTGTGTGGTGTGTGTGTGGTACGTGGTGTGTGTGGTGTGTGTGTGTGGTACGTGGTGTGTGGTACGTGGTGTGTGTGGTACGTGGTGTGTGGTACGTGGTGTGTGGTACGTGGTGTGTGTGGTGTGTGTGGTACGTGGTTTGTGTGTGCGTGATGTGTGGTACGTGGTGTGTGTGATACGTGGTGTGTGTGTGTGGTACGTGGTGTGTGTGTGTGTGGTACGTGGTGTGTGTGTGTGTGTGGTACGTGGTGTGTGTGTGCGTGTCCGCTCAGAATGGCCCGAGCCGCGCGCTCCGGCGCACGTGGACGTGAGAGCACGTGGCCTCCTGTGCCAGCGCGACGTCTGTCTTTGAGGAGGAAGTCTGCTTCGTCAGAATGACTTTCGTTATTAGGTTTGGCCAGACCGCACGTGCCAACAGGTTGCAAGCTTGACTAACAAAACACTGCATCTGGCACGGCGCGGTTTATGCAGAGCTCCCTCCAAATGCAATCACGTTTTTAATAACAGCTTCTATAAAATGCCAGATACGGGCAGCCCATCTCCCTGCACTCATCATCCGACTCCCAAACCCCGCTTTGCGTTGCGAGTCGCTCCGCATATGGCAGTATAATCCCACACGCCGAAACAAATACAGTAAAACCTTGGATTGCGAGCATAATTCGTTCCGGAAACGTGTTTGTAATCCAAAGCACTCGTATATCAAAGCACTCGTATATCCGTTGTGATCACGTGACGCTCGGCAGACAAAGCGTATACGTACTACTCGTATTGCAAGACCTCGCTCGTTTATCAAATTAATATTTAATTAAAAAAATTGCTCGTCTTGCTAAACACTCGCAGACCAAGTTACTCGCAATCCAAGGTTTTGCTGTAATGTATATTGAAAACGTGTATTAGACAACACTGTGACTATCCACGTAAAATAAAACGGCATTTTTTATCCAGCAATCGTTTGACCGTATGCGGCAGTGTTCCGGGGCAACTTGTTTTATAATTATTATTCACCTTGTTTAGGCAGAAAGAAAGCGCTCCTGAGTTTCAAATTTATTCAGGAGGTTCCTGCTAAGTTTTTCCAGGAGGGGGCGACGATTGATACGTTTATTTCCCCCCAAACCATAATACTGTACAGGTTTATTTTGGGTTAGATCGCGTAAATATAAATGTTGTGTCGTTAAACCCAGCCAATTAGTAAACTTTGTCACGTAAACAAAACACGCAAATTAGTTACTAGTACAGCACACCGGTGTGTTGGAGAGTAATCCAAAACATTTACAATCTGCGTATGACATTGCGCCAATAATTCCAACCAGCATCATCAGGCGACAAACTTACTAGTTGGCTGTGTCGGGTGGTGGCGGGTTTAACGACACATTTATATATTTACGCGATTTAACCCAAAACACCTCTATTATGGATGATATTTTGGTCGCGAAAGCCTCCGTGTTAAACCTTTTCCCCCCCAAGTCAGTAGTTTGCGATTGTTTCATGTTTGTAAAAGTTGGATCATGACGCCAATACACAATTGCCCAATCTTGCGTTAAATCAGGAATTCTCTGCATCGGTATTGACTTTCCAAGTTTCACTGAGTCAAGTCTGATAAACAAATCCTCCTCCTTAAAATGGAATCAACGAAACATCTCAAACAAACATGCGCAGTTCTTTCCTGGAAAAATATAAACTTTTGAGATCTTAGCGAGACACTCCTAGATAAATAAATTCCGTTAAGATTTTTATTTTATTTATGAAAGTGAGTGAAGCTTTCCTACATAAATAAATATCACGACTATTTTTTATGTGTTTATGAAAGTTAAATCTTGACTGTACCCACACTCAATTAGCGAACATTCCCGTGGCTAAATAAGCACGAAGGGCTGCACTAAAAGCGGGGCGAAGTGCACGGCACTTCTGAGACCACAACACCAAAACCAACTCGCGATGCGTGCGAGTGGCCCCGACTGCACATTGCACGCGTCGCTCGCACACGCGGCGTGGACGCCCGGCCTCTCTCCCAGCCGACGACGTCTCTCCACGCTCCCAATGCACCCCCCCCCCCCTGTCTCCATGCCCTGTTTATTATAATTCCTCTTCGTGGCAGAACACGCGCGTTCCCGTGCGCGTACGGGCCACGGGGCGGTCTCCCCGGGGCTATATATACACAGAACACCGCGGCGAACATCGCAGTCCCTCCACAGGAAGCTCTCCTGGCAGTGTGTGCGTGTGTTGTGTGCGTGTGTGGCCTCGACCCCTGACCTCGACAGCACCTGGCCAAGCCGACTCTGCTCTACACCGCGGGACGAGTTCGCACTGCACGGCACTGCGCGCTGACTGACGCACGTGGGATCACTGCAGAAGCGAATTCAGTAGCGCAAGGTAGGGTGGGTGGGTACGTGTGTGGTTGTGTGTGTGTGCGTGTGTGTGTGCGTGTGTGTGCGCGTGTGGGTGCGTGTGTGGGTGCGTGTGTGGTTGTGTGTGTGTGTGCGTGGGGAACGGTGGCGCAGTGGTTGGCTCATTGCCATGGGTTCCATTCCCGACCGCAGGTAACATCAGCGGCGAGTAATATCTGAAGTTTTCCTGCGTCTCGCTGAGATCGAATACAAATGCAATGAGTACCTGGTGAGGTTTGTGAACATCAGCACTGGCGTGGTGTTGGCCACAGTTAATCGTCGTGTGCAATACCGGGCTTGATTGATGCTTGTTAACATCACTTTCTCCAGCTGCAGAGACGTAAAAAAACACTCTTTGTCTCTGGTTCATCTGTCTTCAACTCTGGTGAGCGTCACGTTCGGTCTGTACAGACTCAAGTTGTGTCATACATTTTTTTCTAATTTTTTTACCTCGATAAGTCAATAAAAAAATACGCAAGCATTTTATATACATTTAATAAATGTGTGTCGTTAATTAAGCATTGGTAATAATTTCAGCAGAACAAAGTAGTTCAGAAATATTGTGTGATTTATTTATAGGCATTAATGACCCCTGAGTCAAGTTTCTCTGAGGTTGACTCAGCCTAAAGTGAGCACCCCATCTGGTACGACAGCGTGGCCACCATCAGTACTGGGCACTCAGAATCAGAATATCACCCAACTCAGGTGCTGAGCTTTGCCCAGGGCCGTACTCGACACTGCCCTGGCTCACGCGGTGTCCGTGCAGGGCGCGTGGTGCGATGTCTACGCCCAGCAGGGCCTGGAGTCCCGCCGACTCCAAGCCCGAGGAGGAGCAAGGCATGCGACTGCTCCGCAAGACCAAGGAAAATCCCCTCGTGCCACTCGGTGAGTCGAGACACCCACACCCCCTGTCACCAGTTTCAATCGTACCCTAAAATCTGTCGTACAAGCCACTAATCCCGGAACCTATCTCTAATTATAATCCTAATTCTTATCATACAGCCTTAACCAGGACTTTCCACCTCTGACTGGACCACACATCCGTAACCATCCTTCCCCCACTAAACCTGACCATACCCCTAATAATTACCATACACTTCAATTCTGATCTTACTTTAACTTTTAAACCTACCCTTAGCTATTACCATACAGCCATATATCTTACCATATAACCTCAAAAACCCTATATTATGGACTCTTATTTCTGATTCTACCCATAACTTTACCCCTAACTCTACCCATAATTGAACCCTAAAGCTTAACTCAAAGCTAACAGTAATCTGCAGACCAAAAGCCATGACATTAGATTACTAACACACTGATGCTGCAATATGTTTAGGCTCCAGGGACTCACTATTTCTATAAAATGTAAACAGTAAATACCTATACAATTATGTTGATATCATATTTGTCCTTATCTATAAAAGGACCTCGAAATGGTAAAGTTTTCTTATAAAATGTTTGCAAATTTACCCAAAAAATACTCTATGTATATTATATTCATGAACTAAATGAGAGATGTAAACATTTTAAGAATGTGTGCATTGTTTGACATTTCAGAGGCTATTTACGAAATAAAATAGGTTTCCTCTAATTAAAACGGAGATGTGTATATATACGAGTGATCTAATATATAGTGATGTAAATATATAGCGACGGAGTGATGCAAAGTTAAATGATGTTCTTTCAGGGTAAAAAATCTGAAATTTGGTAGAATTATACGTGGATCCATGCTGATAGCTAAACAAATACACGTAGCAAATATTCAAAGTGTGAGCCAGAAATTACGTCCTGGAGGTTGATGATTTCACTCACAGAGCAAGGGTCACAGCCTCAAGTTCAACACCGCTTTAAATGTCGTGCCACGGAGTACGACCACTAAAGTGAAGACGTGGCCAAGTCCAATGCAGCTTAGCAGTGTAATGCTTATTACACACGAGTCACGCTCAATATGTTGACTATTTTCTTGGTTCTTTCGGTAAAGTCACGTAGAATGTAAATAATAAAATAATAAAAAGAAAACATAATAAAATAATCCTCACGACGTTTCGGCCACAACGCAAGCAGCCGTCCTCAGGTGAAGACCAGGTCTGTCGGGGAGACAGCGTCTGAATGAAAAACACCACGCTTGGAGCGTATATTTAAGCTGGGTTGTGGTGTTGTTTCATTCAGACGCTGTCTCCCCGACAGACCTGGTCTTCACCTGAGGATGGCTGTTTGCGTTGTGGCCGAAGCGTCGTGAGAATTATTTTATTATGTTTTATTTTTATTATTTTATTATTTCCATTCTACGTGACTTTACCGAAAGAACCAAGAAGATGAATCCCTGCAGTCACGAAAGCTTTAAATCGAAATGCTTACTATTATAGATGTGCGTGGTGTGTGCCACCGTGCAGGGCTGGCAGGATGCGCCGCCGCCGCTGCGTACGGAATCTACACCCTGCGCACTCGGGGCAACAGGAAGATGTCCCTGCACCTCATCCACACGCGCGTCGCAGCACAGGGCCTGGTGGTGGGAGCCATGACGCTCGGTACTTACAGCCCTCATCCATCTCGACACGCGCACGCATACGCAAGACACAGATGTTCTGTATTTCCATACAGACCGCTGGGGCACCTCTGTTGTTAAGGCCGGAATTGCGCACGACATGGGTGGTATGGCTAGCATCACGCCCGGTCGTCTTTGTCTCCCTAGTATTGAATTGATAATGTAGAGTATAATTTTTGATTTAAAGCTTTCGTGACTGCAGGGATTCATATTCTTGGTTCTTTCGGTAAAGTCACGTAGAAGGGAAATAATAAAATCATATAAACATAAAACAATAAAAAATTCTCACGACGTTTCTAAACGTCGTGAGAATTTTTATTGTTTTATATTTCTATTATTTTATTATTTCCCTTCTACGTGACTTTACCGAAAGAACCAAGAAAAATGTAGAGTATGTTTGTTGAACTTCTTTCGCACTGCACGTAGCCAACCGTACTAATCGGAGGTGGGGGATAACACACCACGTCTAAGGCTGAGTAGACCCAGGGGAGGCTCAGTACAGGTTCAGATCAGATGTATCACTGATGTTGTTCGTGACCGGGAATTGAAGGCGAGGTGGCTCGGTTCGTGCCGAAGTACTACAGCACGGTTATTATACCAAAGACAAAGAAGTATACACCACCACCCCACACACACGCACCCGTACACATGATGTACAGATGAGAGATCCATGTGTCATGAATGCACTTTATTGACAACTCAAAATTCAGGTGGACTTCATAAAAACAACATTTTGACTGCCTGAGAATGTCACACAGATTGCCTGAAAATTCAGGCAGTGGCCATCTAGGCTGCCTGAAAATTATATATACTGTACATGCATAGTTTAAGATGTCCCTAAACGACCTAAAAGTTGTTTTTGAGTGTACTCTCTGGCAATCTATGTTATGCTCACATATTTCTTAAATCAATGTTTACAATATATAGGCTTCGTGGCATATTGATGAGGTAAGCTATATGGCTCTTGGCCTATTATGGTCAATAAAGCCAAATTCTAATGACGTTAAATATCTCCTCCCTGTTGACCAATGTCCATGTCGTCTGCTCTGTGATTGAACGAGCCCCATGGAATGCATTTGAGACATCGTGTAGAGGGCCTTGGAGTGCAGTCCTCTCAGTCTGTCACAGCAAGCAGTGCCATGGGGCTGACCTCAGAGAAAGCAGCCACCACGGACGAGCACGTAGCAGTGTGCCTATAGCTACAGGGCGATACGCGCAGGCTTCACATACCGAGGCGTACCCGTGCTCACTATCCCGAGATTATCCATTCTGCTGTTATCCTCCTCTCTAAACACAAGACAGTTGCTTGCGTTGTGGCCGAAACGTCGTGAGAATTATTTTATTATGTTTTATTTTTATTATTTTATTACTTCCCTTCTACGTGACTTTACCGAAAGAACCAAGAAGATAAATCCCTGCAGTCACGAAAGCTTTAAATCTAAATTTCACAAAACCAGGGTTAACTTATTTCAACCATCGCTAACCGACACTGATGCTTAAGTACAGATGTCACAAATGGCAAGTGATGTCTTCACCCGCCCGCACTGACCGTTCAGATGAAGTTGAGCCAACTATCCACCTGTGACTTGATGACGGACGCTTGTGTCACGCCCGAAACGTCGTGATTTAATTTAATTTATTTTATTTTATACCTACGTGACTTTACCTCCTGTGACTGACAAGGCGTGAGGAGGCCTTCATCCAGCAGTTGATAGGCAATGTTGGTAAATTTATCGTCAGTCAATTGACGTGGAAATATTCATGCCCCCTTCTCCTCCCCCCCCTAACTATGGAATGCATATGTAGTCGTTAATAGTTAGTGATATTTGCCACAATTCGATCCGAGAAGTATTATTAAAGATAGTAAGGGAACTGTAGCACCTCTAGTGACTGCAGAGGGGTGACATGAGTCTGTTACAACACGTACAAATCAAAGAACGTCTATTCTTACACGTACGCTTCAATGCGTGTATCATCATTACCTTAAGACTCGATATTCATGTATGCATCGTTGTATCCCTATTCCTATTGACATCCTGGCAGACGGCTATGCTGCTATTATTTGGTTCTTTCGGTAAAGTCACGTATAAAGATAAACTAATAAATTAAACAATAGCATACTATGACGTTTCGATTGCAACACAAGCAATCATCATCAGGTATAAAAGAAATAGCAACACAAATCTAACCAGAAAACTATAGACAGACATATAAGCAGACAGATATCACAAAGATACACAGAGAGAGAACACGTATCGGCACAAAGAGAGAGGTCGTCTCTGTGACGAGGCCTTAAATATAGAGAGGGGGCGGGGGCGGAGAGAGGGAAGGGGCAGAGAAAAAATTAGCATGTCAATCAGTGGACGACGACGTGGTACGGTACGCAATCTTGAAAATTAGGAGAAAGACACACTAAAATTAAATAACCTAGCAAAATATGCTGCTGTATAGTGGACGAACTCACAGCTTCTCTTCTCTAACAGGGGTGCTGTATTCAATGTACAAAGAGTACATCTTGAAGATACCACCTGATGAGCCTACCGGGAGCAGCAAGTGAAACTCCTTCTCTGGTCAAGATGCGAATCCCACTCACAGAAAGCTACTGCTGGCATATAGGCTACATACTTGTATATTGTTCCCACGATGTTATATAACATTCACATTGTACATCTGCGCTTCAACAAGTAGCACGCGTATACTAATACAACTGCAATGCTGAATAAAAGTGCTGACTTGTCCAGAAAGTAATAGGCAAGAGTGCCTTCCACCATGGAAAAATTAAATGAAACAACGTTTAAGCCTATTAGCCTACACGCATTCCGGACCGCTGTTTTATACCTTTGCTTGTCCCGAAGGACTATAAACGTGAAAGGGAAAAAGCAAGATTTTATTTTTACATGGTTATTAATATTATTATTTGTATTTGCCACAATCCACCATGATGGCACATACTTTTTTTTCCCCTGAAGTGATGTGTTAACACGGTGTGACAGCCATCGCAGATCAGTTTAACACGTGACCAATATCATCCATAATAGAGGTTTTTTTGGGTTAAATCGCGTAAGAGAAGCCATCACAGATGTTGGCCACTGCTAATAGAGGGCATCCATAAAAGTATTATCCATTCTTATAACATTATTATTAGACAACAGTTTGCAATGCTCGGCTGATATATTGTTATGTAATTCCTAATATTCTTAATTTTAAACTGAAAAGCTTGGGTGATCTTGAATAGCACATAATGGGAGCATTCAAAGCAATCACAGCCGAGAAGTTTGGTCAACATCTGCGACTATTTTTGGCCACTAACGTTGATGACAATTTGTTTTACACATGCTACAGGCTCTAAGCCATATATGCAGCATAAAGCGACTCTTCGCGAGGGCATATTTATCCTAGAAAAAGCGAGGAAACACATTGCACAGAGCACGAGGCTTCTTAAACTATTTACACGCATGCACATGAAATGTGCAGATGGTGCAGCGGATGCTAACACGTCCAGAGTGAAATGAGATTCATGTGAAGCACAGCAACACTGCAATACACCGTGGCACTAGATTGCTTGTGTTTTTTAGAACGGAACTGCTGTTTATGCTAATACCGTGTGTATTTTGCAGTGAATGTAAGGTAAAAAAGTTTGCACGTATTTTTTAGTTGAAAATAAGTTCTTACATAAATTGTATAGTAATCTGCTTATATTGGACATGGGCACACAGTCTGCATCCTGCTATGTTTTAAACATGATTTATATGTGTGTATATATACCATAGTTCATGCATTCATGCCCTCTTGCTCTTCGTACTTGAATAAAGTCCAGCTGATAAAAAAACGCCCATGTTTTCATATCTTCAAGTTTTAATTGATGCAATTAATTATGGAGGATAATGACTGTAGTTTAAAATCAATTAGAAAAGTGGTTTACACTGGGGTTAGACAAACTGCGTTATTATTCCCAGGCTCACCAGACGTGACCACCAACAGTCAGAAATATATATCCACAATTTACATTTGCACTTAAAAATAGTTTTCATTTGGTTCTTTAGGTAAAGTCACGTAGGTGAAAGGAAAAAATATTATTTATAAAATGAATAATAATAAAAATAATACATATTTTGTTTTCACCTACGCGACTTTACCGAAAGAACCAAAGAGTATGGATCCTTGCAGTCACGAAAACTTCAAATCTAGAATATTTCATTTGTTGTCCTTACCCCGCACCTCCGATTAAACACGGTCGGTTATGTACGGTGCGAAAGAAGTTCAACGTCCATCACATAATCGTGGACATGCACTCGGCGTTTCCCTTGCGCAGTCTGAATCGATGTGCTGTGGCTCGTGTGCATGGGCACACGTGGCCATAGCGATTTACCTGCTGGACAGCAGGAAAACTCACTCGCTAGTGCACGGGGCTGATCATCGCAAACGCATCAGTTCGGATCCTAATCAGGGTCAAAGCAGCCCATGATTTACTTAAAAATGGTCCATGCCATGGCAACGTGGAATGGCCACCGCAAATGGTTCGGAACCAACAATGGACAAGAGCACCACTCAATGCTCATCAGAGCCTAAACTAACATAGAAAAAAAGCGATTTTGATCTCGTGCTTGTGTGCTTGGTGTTTCGAGTAGGGTAACACGAGAGCACAACTCAACACCCGCACAGTGTGCATGGGTTGTCTGCCTGACACGAGAGCTGTTTCGTGCAAGCTGCACGTGCGGGCAGAAGGACGAGGCACCCACACCGAACCCACACACCACGCAGTGTATATTTATAATAAGCAGCGTTTTAAGTCTTTGTTGCAAAACACTCGGGCAGGCCAAACAAACATATGCAATACCGTGGGGGTTTTCATACGATTATGTTATTTTCCGAAGAACAGCCGCTTGTATACAAACGCACGGTGAACACCTTAAATAAGCGTTTATTAGGACAAGAGACCATGTCCGTGAACATCCTGGTGCAAGCAATCTATTCATCTCGTAAACAAGCACGCAGGCCGCTCGACTCAGGGAGCATCGGGTTTGTGACATGCCAAACCTTTCAAAGGCAAAAAAGAACATCACGCTATTTTACATTTTAAATAATCTTGTCCCACATTTGTATCCGGATTGTGCTACGGGTGCCTTGTAATGTATCTCTCGCAATGGTTTCGTCTTAGATCGTGTACTGTATAGTAGAGCGTCACTTTTGAGTGACCTTTCTTCATTACAGTCGGGGTCAACATTTCCTTACCCACTGTGCCACCCAGAGAGTAATCTTTGTTGGATGACTCTCAACCCAATATTTAATTCGCACAACTTGAATTTTGGCAACTTTAGTTTTAGTTGAATGCAATTATTAGTGACTGTGCCGTGACAATCAACTCATTACATACCCGAAAAGCCGGTTTAATACTGGTAGGAACCTCCTGGTTACACCAGCCCACAGGGGATTATTGTGTCCGTCGTGCAGGGAGGGGCTGGGTGGGGAGGGAGGGGCTGGGTGGGGAGGGTGGGGCTGGGTAGGGAGGGGCTGGGTGGGGAGGGAGGGGCTGGGTGGGGGGTGGGGAGGGGTGATGCTGGGTGGGGAGGGGCTGGGTGGGGAGGGAGGGGCTGGGTGGGGGGTGGGAGGGGTGGGGCTGGGTGGGGAGGGGCTGGTCACCCCGTGGTGCCCTTATAAAACTCAACGTTTAACCTACTCACGCCGGCTTGTGCCCGCCCTCACAGTCGGGCATATTTACGGAATACACCACGCCGCCGTTGACCCTGCAGGCCATTGACCGAGCAACCCAACGTTCCTACCAGCTCCCTCCGCAGGAGTAATGTGTTAACAGCTACCTGGCTGGATTTAAAATTAGAATCCTATGGGTGACAATTCAGCCCTCGGATCTCGAGAAACCCGGCCACCTTCAAGACATTCACAAGAACGTGAATGGCAACATTGGAGACAACGGTGATGGTTTATAATGCGAATTTTTTATGGTGATGGGTTGATGGTAATGTTGGTGGTTCCAATGTTGCCGGTAATATTCACGTAAGGTGTTGTTGACTGATGTTGATGGTGCTGATGCGATTATGTTAATGTTGGTGTTGTTGAAAATGGTATGATGATGGTGGTGAAAGTGATGATGTCGGCGATGGTAATGACGATGTTGATTATGATGCTAATCATGGTAATGACGATGTTGATGATGGTAATCACTATGATGGTATTGACTATGACGATGATGGTATTGACTATGATGATGATGGTAATAACGATGATGATGTTGTTGATTATGTTGATGTTGTTGATGGTAATGACGATGATGTTGATGGTAATAACGATGATGATGGTAATCACTATGATGATGATGGTAATGACTATGATGTTGATGATGGTAATAACGATGGTGTTGATGATGTTGATGGTATTGACTATGATGTTGATGTTGTTGATGTTGACGATGTTGATGTTGGTAATAACGATGATGTTGATGATGTTGATGATGGTATTGACTATGATGTTGTTGATGTTGACGATGTTGATGATGGTAATAACGATGATGTTGATGTTGACGACGATGATGATGTTGATGATGATGGTAATAACGATGATGATGATGTTGTTGATGTTGACGACGATGATGATGTTGATGATGATGGTAATAACGATGATGTTGATGTTGACGACGATGATGATGTTGATGATGATGGTAATAACGATGATGATGATGATGATGTTGTTGATGTTGACGACGATGATGATGTTGATGATGATGGTAATAACGATGATGATGATGTTGTTGATGTTGACGACGATGATGATGTTGATGATGATGGTAATAACGATGTTGATGTTGACGACGATGATGATGTTGATGATGATGGTAATAACGATGATGATGTTGATGTTGACGACGATAACGAACCCGGAAAGGGGTCATGGCGCATGCGCGCCACCACCGCGCGTCCGTCTCCATGGCAACGCCGGTTTCTCAGGCTTCAACCCAACAGAGACCAACGCCGTAGACACAATCACACACACACCGATACACACACAATATAGACACAATATAGACACAATCACACACACACCGATACACACACAATATAGACACAATATAGACACAATCACACACACACCGATACACACCGATACACACACAATATAGACACAATATAGACACAATCACACACACACCGATACACACCGATACACACACAATATAGACAATATAGACACAATCACACACACACCGATACACACCGATACACACACAATATAGACACAATATAGACACAATCACACACACACACCGATACACACCGATACACACACAATATAGACACAATCACACACACACACCGATACACACACAATATAGACACAATCACACTTACACACCGACACACACAATAATATAGACACAATGCATACACAATACAGACACAATAAAGACACAATATAGACACAATCATACACACACAGACACAAAGACCAGTCACACACAGACACAGCCCCGGTCACACGCAACCCGGGTGACACACAGTCGTCACACACAGACACACACAGACAGTCACACACAGACACACACAGTCACACACAGTCACACACACAGTCACACACACAGAGACACACAGTCACACACACAGAGACACACAGTCACACACACAGTCGCACACACAGAGACACACACACAGTCACACACATAGACACACACACAGTCACACACAGACACACACATTCACCCACAGTCACAAACAGTCACACAGACACACACAGTCACACACACAGTCACACAGACACACAATCACACACAGTCGTCACACAGTCGTCACACACACAGTCACACACAGTCACACACACAGACACACACACAGTCAGACAGAGACACACACACAGTCACACACAGACACACACACACAGTCACACACAGACACACACACAGTCACACACAGACACACACACACAGTCACACACAGACACACACACACAGTCACACACAGACACACACACAGTCACACACACACAGTCACACACAGTCACACACACAGTCACCGACACCCGCGGAGTCGGCATGGACGAGGCGCTGGGCGAGCGGCTGCGGCTGCAGCTGGCGACGCTGCAGCAGCAGCAGCGCGCGCGCCTCGAGCGGCTGCGGGAGCGACGCGGGGACCACGGGGACCTCGGCCTGGAGCTCACGGCGCCTGCAGAGCCCGGGTACGACTCCAACTCACACCCTGGGACCCTGGGTCCTCCAACTCACACCCTGAGACCCTGGGACCCCAACTCACGCCCTGGGACCCTGGGACCCGGGGACCCCAACTCACACCCTGAGACCCTGGGACCCTGGGACCCCAACTCACGCCCTGGGACCCTGGGACCCGGGGACCCCAACTCACACCCTGAGACCCTGGGACCCCAACTCACACCCTGGGACCCGGGGACTTCAACTCACACCCTGGGACCCCAACTCACGCCCTGGGACCCTGGGACCCGGGGACCCCAACTCACACCCTGAGACCCTGGGACCCTGGGACCCCAACTCACACCCTGGGACCCGGGGACTCCAACTCACACCCTGGGACCCTGGGACCCCAACTCACACCCTGGGACCCTGGGACTCCAACTCACACCCTGGGACCCTGGGACCCCAATTCACACCCTGGGACCCGGGGACTCCAACTCACGCCCTCGTGGGGAAAGACCATGGGGCACACTGCGCGTTGTCAGTTCTCTTATTCAAGTAAAATATTTAAATGTTGTTGCAAGCCCTTTACTGCCAATGTCAGAATTGTCTCGTGTCACAACATGCGGTGTGAGACACATGGCACAGTTCTAATAGTAAATAGGAATGTAACGATAAACAAACCCCTCTGAATTTGTATTTATGATATTTTGGATCCACACGAATGTGGAATTTTAATCAATCATTGGCATAGGACCATTAAATGACATGAACATTGCCAAACTGTGTTTAGAATATTGGGAAACGAACTTCTCTTTGAGAGACCATGTTAGGTTTGTTATCAATTGTATATTGTTCTGTTATCTGATTAAAATGACAGTTTTGACTTATGGTGAAGAATCAGGCTGGCACATCGCTGTTTATTCTTGCACATGAAACGTGGCATGCTCCTTAGCGTTCAGCTACTGCAGAAGCTTAAAAATTACATCTCTTGAAAACAAAAACTAGGAAAAGGAAAGGAAAAAAACTCGTATTTGTTTTCAGCGGTCGCCTTTTGCACCCATCAGCATAACCCATGACCCCAAAAGGAGGCTTTACCCATTTAGTTTACGTGTTACGTACGATTTTTGATAAAACGTCCTCCGCTTCATGCGGTTACTTAAAACTGCCACTATGATACATTCAATATGATGTGAAAACGGTGTTTTAGAGCTGCAGGAGATGTGGAATAGGAGATGAAAGTAATTTTAAATATATGTATATACAATCTTGATTTGAAGCTTTCGTGACTGCAGGAATCCATACTCTTTGGTTCTTTCGGTAAAGTCACGTCGGTAGAAAAATAACAGATCACGACGTTTCGATCGCAACACAAGCAATCGTCATCAGGTGGGACAACCCTTACTTCAGCAGTTTTTACTTGCTGTGGTTGTCCCACCTGATGACGATTGCTTGTGTTGCGATCGAAACGTGGTGATCTATTATTTTTCTACCTACGTGACTTTACCGAAAGAACCAAAGAGTACGTGTATACACAGCTTGCTGCGGTGCTCCGTCTGTCAGGCCATCAAGTGGGGGCAAGGACGAGGAGGTGAGGTCCCTGCAGGAGCGAGTGAGGGAGATGGAGGATGAATCGTCGCGACTCCACCGGATCCTGGCCGAGAAGGATCGCCGTGCTGCACATCTGCAGTCGCAGCTGGAGGAGAGCCGCCTCGCCCTCGCTGGTTCGGTTCCCACCATAAATTTGCCACAAATATATTTAGGGATGACGTTTACCGGGACCTATTTTAAGGACATGTTTACACTGACCATAGGGCTCTGTGTTCATGTAAGTATACGGAAGTTTCGTATTTCGGGATACGGAGCAACCAAAAGTGCAATGTTCAATACAGAGCTACTGTAATTACCATACCTGTTTCATTACCATTTGTAGATTTAACACTAATCAAAGCCGTCTTAACACCCATCATCTGTGCTGGGGCATGAACAAGGAATGCAGGGCTGCACCTTTGTCTTTAATTGGTTTATCATGCAATTATAAATATCGCATTATGTATATTATGTTGATTGCACACAGTATGTTAAACGTGCCTTGGTTATATAATTGTCCCCTCCTGCAGGCCCCGTAGGCGCATCTGGAGACAGTGCCGCCCTAAAGATCGTGGAACTTTCGAAGCGCGTGCGGGAGATGACGGCTGAGTTGGAGAGAGAGCGCAGCAGAGTGAAGCAGCTCACCACTAAACTTCGCCAGCTCGAAGAACAGGTACGATCAGGACTTCATTTATTCTCCCTGAATATGTTCCAGTTTGCTCGTAGGCTGGGGTAGGCATGCGACTCGTGGCTATAACCATCACGAGCGGTACACTGGATGTGGTGTGCTGAATGTGCCAATATTTTTCAAGTCACTGAGCCAGACGAACCCAGCTGAAATGAAGCTCCGAATCTGCCACACGTAGACATACGCGAGCCCATTTTAAATGTTATTATCTAAAGAGATGAGGCAATGAACTTAATTCAATTAATTCATCCACATATTGTACGTGGACTAAATCTACTTTGTACACATCTATGTTTTCTAATCTGAGTGTGAGAATTGTAATGTTTAATCTAGCAACTTTTATTTATTCAGCGCCAAGAGTTTGATTCTGACAAAAGGCAAGGTACTGGAAGTGGAACTCATGGAAAAGACATCCTAAAATCTGGTGATGCAAAGGTATGTAGTCTTAATGATACATTTATTCGCCACACATTCATATGCTAAAATGTTTCAGTTATTATAAAAAATGAACGAACATTTTATGGCTTTGCAGTTTGGAGACAGCAATGAAGAGAAAGCCCTGCAAGATAAACTCTCAGCAGCAAACTTCAAACTCTCCGACTCCAGAAACCAGGTGCAGCTGCTTAAGCAAGAGCTGCGTGCCGCTCACAAGGTATGTTACCTCCGGCACTTTTGGCAAAATTTCACAAATTACATAGCTTGAGAGATTTGTTAATTCGATTTCATGATTCATTATTGTGTTTATACATGCAGGTACTGACCAATGAAGTTGGCGAAACAGTTAATATACCGAACTTATTGAGCAATCCTGGCAGCTGGAGGGGAAGATCCCAGCAGATACTGAACCTACAAACCAAGGTGAGCATTGGCAAGTTGTACAATCTTTAGCTTGTTTATTGTGTTATCTATTGTGATCGATTGCCCCTCCACTCGTGGTTGATTGGTTGTTCGTGCACGCTAGGTACGAGAGTTGGAGGCGCAGCTGGGCCAGAGCACGCAGAGGAGCAGAGGCTCGGAGCACCTCCTGGAGGAGGAGGAGATGACTGGCATCGGTGGACCTCGACGCACTCCCATGCAAGACAAGAACCAGGCACACATTCGAGCCATGGAACGTGAGCGCAAGGAAGCAATGGAAGTAAGTTCCAGCAAATGGTGACAGGGACAGTGCTAAAGTTTTGCATTTGCTTTAAGATTCGTTACCTAAAGACGTATTGTCATGAGCTAACTGGTAACTCGAAGAAACATTTTGCACGTCCTCAGAAGATGACAGGGGAGTTGGAAACATTGCGCAAAGAGCAGGAGGAGGGCCGACGGAAGCTGGAAGGTACGCGGGCCCGTAACACCGTGCTCACAACCGAGGTGAAGACCCTGCGAGCACAGATATCTACTCTGATGGCCAAGGCACAGAATGATGATGAACTCATCCAGACTCTGATGGTAAGTTATTTTCTTTGGTTATTTTCTAAAATAATAACATTTCTATGTAAAATGACTTATTACAATGCTATTAGAATGTATGTATAGGCACTGGTAATTCATAGCTATATATTAAATACCATTTAGCTGTGTGAAGTATCGTATGTTCATATTACGTGGTGTTTTTTACTCTGCCTACATTAAGGAACAACAAAAACGTCTGCAGCATCTCCTGAAATCATCGGCAGATGATGCGGCAAAACAAGGCAAAGAAAAAAGAGTAGTGAGACTTGGTCAAGCGACGGATGCTCAGAACCAGGGCCAGCAGCAGTTCCACGTGCAGGCTGGCAACACCCTAAATCAACTCGGTGGATACTCACCCAAAAGCCAAGGCAGTCTTCCTGACCTGGAACAGTCCGGAGGTCCTGAGCAAGCAGACAACACTTTTGTTAGGCAACTTCAGGAGATGGTGACGGGAAAGGAAGTAAAAATTAAACAACTTGAGCAAGAAATTCAGCACATGGTCCGAAAGGTTGGGTCAAATGTAAATATTATGTTTTACTCTACTTACATGAGTGCGGGCTGTTCTTGATATTAAATGCTTGATGAACTGTACATTCACATATCTCTCTCTCGCCAGAGGCAGGCAGCTGAAGGGACAGGCGATGAAGCTGCTCCTTTTCATTTAGGTTCTTCACAGGGATCTGCTAGGTAAACAAACGTAACATCATAATCCAGCAACAAATTGGTAGTTTGGTACTCTTGATATTATCATCTCTATTTTATGCTTGTGTTTTACAGGACGGTATCAAAGATGGGCCATACCCTGGTGGAGGCATCTCCCATGACTGTAACATCTGGCGGTGCAACCAGGCCACCAAGCAGCAGGTGTGGATCTACAATATAATAACTTCATGAGGCATACATCATTGGTATTATTGCACACAAATATTTTAAAGTGTAGTTTTTATAACGTCAAACTTTTGAATCTAAAAAACGCGTAGTCTCGTAATCCTTTATGAGGAATAAATGAATGTTAGATGTCAAGAGCGATTCACCACCACAGTTGTACAATTTATTCAGATGATTTCTTTTTACTCTTGTCATACAGCATACGTGAGGAAACTGAGCTGCTTAGACGGCAGTGTGTGGAGTTGAGGGCATTGAGTCAGACTGCCCAGGTGGAGAGGGACAGGCTAATGGAGCTGGTTGGAGTTTTGCAGCAAAGGTGAAGCATCAATTTGCATCTCAGATGCCGATTATTTCATCATATTGAACACGTCTGTTTGCATGAAATATATAGTCTCACAGTGCGTTTCCTTAATACCTAATTTTTACAATTCATACTTTAACATCTGACTTAGTATTTTTATATGAATATTATTATTGAACTTATTATTCATTGTTAGCAAGTGAACACATAGAGTAACCGCTGATAGTATAGACAGCCCAGATTTCAAAAGCAATACGTAATAAAGTATACAACTTAACTGTAATAGTTCTTGACTTCGTGTATGTATGTATGCATCTTGAAGTTCTTTCACACCCTACGTAGCCAACCATGCTAATCGGACCGCAACGTAGCAAACCGTGGCTAACCACGCTAATCAGAGGTTTGTGGCTTGCAGGGTTGAGGAAGCTACTGACAAGGCCCGGGAGGCAGAAATCAAGCACCAGGAGAGCAAGCGCCGGGCCGTGGAGCTGGAGCAGCAGCTGGGACGGGCCCGGATGGAGGCTGGCAGCAAAATGCGTGCAGGCAAGAAGTGTAAAAAAAATGCCGAATACTGTTACTTATGTCAAAGAAATTTAAGTGCAGGAAGTATTAATATTTTTGCCGCCTCATGAACAATGTACTTCGTCAGCTTGCAGAGTGTTATGTTCGTGCTTATTTTGCGAATGAATGAACGGAAAGTGATTGCATTATTCACTTGTGATTAGCTCAGTACGTTCGTACTAAATTGATGTGAAAAAATATGTTTATGTCACACTCAGGGCAGATAAGCCGAAGGAGCATTCAGCTCACTGACCAAAAGCACAGCTCTTCCTCAGCCCTACCATCTGATGCACGAATTCCAGAGCTGGAAACACAGTAAGTGAAACCTAATTACAGTATAGAGGTTGAATGCTTTGAAGAGCTTACATTTTTATATGCAGCTTTAAAAAACGAGAATATTTTCCTCATTTATGGATTCTTGTCAATGTAATGATACTAATACTTTGAGTGGAGAAGTGGTTAGCGCACAGTGCTATGGACCCAGCGACCTGAGTTTGATTCCCCTAAATGGCTATCATCAGTTGTGAGTCATATCTAATCCTGCCCTGGGCCTCCCCTCACCCTTTCACCAAATAAATATTTCCAGGGTGGTGAAGTATGCCAAACAACCCCCATGTGTGTGTGGGCAGGCCTTTGTCCATCAACGGATTGACAAAGGGCTGCAATTATTATTATTATAACACGTTGTTTTTAAATTGGGTGTAACTATCAGGCTGGCGATTCAGCAAGATGAGAACGAGGCTCTGAAGATGGCTTTGCAAAGCACCTTGCACTGCTAAGGAGGAGGACTTGCGGCTCTACAACCAGATGATGGAGCAGAGCAAGGAGATCTTCCTCCAAGCCCTGTGGCAGGAACGTCAACAAACCGGTGCCAGAAGCTCCAGTGGAAAATGAACGGGATCTTGACATTGTTGTATTCTTTTTTCAATAAAATACTTTAGAAGTTACAATTGTAACTTTGTTCACCCTGGAGCAATGCCCACTTTCGTGCAAGAACAGAGTCATAACATCTTATAACTAAGTGCATTTGCTTGTTGGTTCACAATATGTAGCAATTGTCTTTGCAGCTTAACCTGAATACACATATGATGAATATTTTACTACAGGTGTGTAAATGATTGTAATATTTAAAAATGGCATGCTGACTGTTCAAACATTTGTCCTACTGCATTGTATAAAGTGTGAGATTTCTTACATGGATTTGTATTTCAGTACTTATTTTGTACATGCATGACATTCTATTTGACTTTGTTAAACTAAATTACTATTAGTTTACTGGCTGGCGAATGTAAACTCTCTGACAACATAGGCTTTATAATTATAAAACTTGAAAAGTGTCCTTGATTCTTGACTGACAATTTGAGGAATAAACTGCCATGTCACCCGATACACGACTCTTAGTATTTGTTTACTTATCCTTTAACATTGTACCCATGACCATATCACACCCGAATTGTGGCCAATCTCGTCAGATCTCTGAAATTAAGCAGGCTTGAGCCTGGACAGTGCTTAGATGGGTGATCATCATGCATATAAATAGGTGTTGTAGGATACTGCAGAACGAGATTGTTCGCAGGGAGCTGTACATTCCATTATCCTGTACTATGGTCTAACGACCATCCTTCCTGTGTTCACTAACTCGCAATGATCAGTGTTGTGAAGTGTGGTCGAATACATTCCACAACCCGCAAGACATGGATGGGCAGGCCCTCATCTAGCAGTGGATTGACAAAAGGGCGATACACTATTATACACAATAGTTACTATATGATTACTTCAAATAGAGTATTTCACCAGGATAATCCCGTGTGACGATATTCAGGATGCCAATTGACATACGCATAGCAAACATGTGTTAATAAAACACGTGACACTCTTAAAAGTCCACGGTTACCGCATCAATGTTGAAACTTGGTTTTGCTTCATAGTATTTTACAGTATCCCAGTATCTTTATTCAATGAATCGTTATCAACCAATCTTTATTGTTATATTCCAATATTGCCCTCAATAAAGCAAACATCAGTGCACATTTTATTCACAAATGATTACCTGGTGCCACAGTGCTGCGTTGGCAGTGGTGCCACAAGCACAGCTTACCAAACACTGCGACTTGAAGATAAATAAACCAGCGACGTTTCGGGCAATGGCCCTTCTAAGCGCATAGGTGTCTGTTCTTCGTGTGGTGTGGCATGTGTTTTTCTCCACTGTGGGGAGCGGTCGTGTAGGGGTTAGCGCGTTGGCCGCTTATGGCCAACACCAAGTGACGATTATTTGAACCGGTCCTGGGCATTCCCTAGGTCGACTCAGCCTCAAATGAGTACCCAGTGCGGGTCCTGGGCATTCCCTAGGTCGACTTAGCCTCAAATGGTGTACCTGGTGCGGTGTATAGTAAACATCGCCACTGGGGAGACAAAGGCGGCCGGGCGTGGTGCTGGCCACCCACCCCCTCGTGTACCGTTCCGGCTATCAGGTGCTCGCTAACAGCACTTGCCCCAAGTCTGTTAAAGCCACACGGGGGATCTTTGTCTTTGTCTCCACAGTGACCGAGAGAGGGCGACATTGTCACGGCTCCGGGCACCGCAGCCCGCTCGGCTTCCACCTCCGTCGTGGCACAAGCCGAGACGGGAACGGCCACGGTTCGGGGGAGGCGGCGTCGGGGTGGAATTCCCTCTCCACGTGGTGTGTGCGGCGTGAGCCTGCGCGGCCTTCGTGGGTGCTCCGCTCACACAGCACGTGCGTCAACAGTCCGACTCTGTGTGTGTGTCTCTGTGTGTGTCTGTGTGTATGTGTCTCTCTATGTGTGTCTCTGTGTGTGTGTGTCTCTGTGTGTGGCTGTGTGTCTGTGTGTATGTCTCTGTGTCTCTGTGTGTGTCTCTCTGTGTCTCTCTCTGTGTGTCTCTGTGTGTGTCTGTGTCTATGTGTAGGGAGCGGTGGTGTAGCGGTTAGCGCGCTGCGCTATGAGCCTGGCGACCTCGGTTCGATTCCCGCTCACGGCCAACACCGGTGACGAATATCTGAACCGGTCCTGGGCCTCCCCTAGGTCGACTCAACCTGAAATGGGTACCTGGTGCGGTGTGTAAACATCGCCACAGGGGAGACAAAGGCGGTCGGGCGTGGTGCTGGCCACCCACCCCCTCGTGTGCCGTGCCGGCCTTCATAGGTGCTCGCTAACAGCACTTGGGGGCCGTCCATAAATGACGTCACGCGATTTTGGACGATTTTTGACCCCCCCCCCCCTTCGTCACACGGCGTCACAAAAAGTCAGACCCCCCCCCCTCAAATATGACGTCACAAAGCTCTGCCCCCCCCCTCCAAAAAAACAAAACATGCTTCAAATCGCTTTAAACTATTGTCATTGTAGTGCGTATTTAATGTGGCGCTGCACTCTGATGTTGTAGGAGAAAACATTTATTAAGAAGTCTATTTAATTAAGTAGAACGTGTTGTCTATATTCATTTAAAGTTGCGCATTTTTATGTGACGTCACATTTCTCAAACCCCCCCCCCCTTCGACACAAATGTCTGACCCCCCCCCAAGTGCGTGACGTCATTTATGGACGGCCATTTATCCTTGCCCCTCCAGTGTGTAAAGGCTATACGGGGGATCTTTGCCTGTGTCTGTGTGTGTGTGAGCAGTGCAGCGATGCGCAACGTGGAGGTGAAGGCCCGCGTGCGGGACGTGGCCACGCTGCGCGCCGCCGCCGAGCGGCTCAGCGGCGGCCCCGGGAAGCGAATCGCGCAGCGCGACACCTTCTACGTGGTGACGCGGGGCCGCCTCAAGCTGCGACACTTCAGCGTGAGCGCCGCTGTCTGCCTGCCCCCCCCCCCACGTGTCTGCCTGCCCCCCCCCCCACGTGTCTGCCTGCCTCCCCTCCCCCGTATCTCCCTGTCCCCCCCGTGTCTGTCTACCTGCCCACCCCCCCCCCGTCTACCTGCCCCCCACCCCGTGTATACCAGCCCCCCCCCCCGTGTCTACCTGTCCCCTGCCCCCCGTGTCTATCCGCCCCCCCCCCCGTGTCTACCTGCCCACCCCCCCCCCCGTCTACCTGCCCCCCACCCCGTGTATACCAGCCCCCCCCCCGTGTCTACCTGTCCCCTGCCCCCCGTGTCTATCCGCCCCCCCCCCCGTGTCTACCTGCCCCCCCCCCCACGTCTACCTGCCCCCCCCCCACGTCTACCTGCCCCCCCCCCCGTGTCTACCTGCCTCCCCACGTGTCTACCTGCCCACCAAAACCTACTTGCTACACTTCATCGTGAGTCTCTTCTCAGTTGAGATTCACCAACTCCTGCAAGTCACTGACTGCATTTAACTTCCGGGGTCTCCCCTGCCCATTCATTGTGTCTGCCTGCCTGCGTGCTGCACATTCATTGTGTCTACCTGCCTGCTGCACATTCACGAGTTCCCCCCTGTCTACCGCCGCCCTCTTCTTCCACCTACCCACGTTCTTGTCCTTCTCCCGCACCTCCGATTAGCACAGTTGGCTACGTACGGTGCGAAAGAAGTTCAACATTCATACATTCCTACATTTTCTCCGTGCCTAACTCGTAGCAATTGTAGGATTACCCGGCGTGTTTCACGTAGGTTTGTTTCAAAGTGGTCTTAAATGCACGCAAAGCCGCCGATGTGATGGTATAAGAGACTGAATTCATACAGTTTATGTATGAATGTACTGTGTTGATGTACTGTAGAGTGTAATAATCATGTAATTGGCGAGACATTGTCACATGTTTGGATGGATTTGCCTTTTCGCAGTCCGCTTTAAATCATTAATGTTAACCTGTTGATGTGGTATGATTGTTTATGGATTACACATTTAATGTGATGAGAATTAAGTTGAAGAATAAACCCCGATACAATTTTATACATTCTGATAATCTTTTGCAAATATGCATCATGAGATGATTTGTGTTGTGTGCTCTAGGATGGCACAGGCAAGCTCATGTTTTACGACCGACCAGACACGAGTGGACCCAAAACATCAAACTACACCCTCACCCCAACGGCAGACCCAGTGGGACTTGGGGTAAATTCATTCACTGACGGTGTACATTCATTTACATTAAACATGATGGAAGGTTCATTATTCTGTGTTTTGAGAGTTCAAATATTTTTGTTATAATTATTATTTCATCGTAAAATTATACATTTTTAATTAAATGTGCTGAACATAATTTGCTTATTTTAAAGTGAGATTTTAATACGTCTTTATATAATGGCAGTCCATGGGAAAATATCGTTCGATGTACGGAATTTTGCTTTATGGACAACTGTTCAGGAACGTATCTGTTTCGGTATATTGAGGAATGCCGTATTTGACACTTTAAAAATTATGCATACAAGTGTGTAAATCCCAGTGTGTTTTATTGCAGGTTGGGTTTTGTTTTGAGCATTCTTTCTCTCTAGCTTTCTCCAGATGCTGCTGCTGCGGGCATGTTTACCCTTTCCTGTTCTGATGACGCACATTCCGTTCCGATGACGTACATGACGTATGTGTACGTCATCGGAACGGTATCAAAGAAAAGAAAAAAGAAAATAACTTTATCGGTACTGAGGCTCCCACAAGGACATTCGGGTGGGTGTTGGCACAGTTTGGCACCAGCTATCATAGAGTGTGGTCATGTCGCTACAGTTTTCTGTGGTAAATACTGTCTTTAAAAACAATGGCGCTCTATGCCTCTAAATAGATTCAACGTGAACTGCTTGCGTGTTCCAAGATTCAGCGGTGAACGGGACCCATGCTGTAACTTGCAGACGTCTTGGAACGGAAAAGGGTTAAGGTGTACAATTTTACATTTGGGCTCTTAAAAACAACTCTTAATGTTATGCTCCAAATACAATTGTGGTTTTCCCCTTTGCATATTCATTGTTGACTAGAAATCATGGTATTACATACATTTTGGCCACAACCCCCGTAATACATCACTCCGTCAAGAGATGCCGATAAGTTGACATCTTGTGAAAGAACTGCCCATTAGTAACTTGGGAGTCCTCTCCGGAGTGAAGAAGGTTGAGAGGGATGTGGCCACGGTGCGATGCCGGTGCGTGGAACCGTCTGTCCGTGCAGGACGTGCTGTCTCAAGCGCTGGCCGTGAGGGGGGAGGTGCGCAAGGAGCGGCTGCTCTACTTGGTGGGACAAACGCGCGTGCACATCGACGCCGTAGAGGGGCTCGGGGACTTCATGGAGCTGGAGGTGAATCTCCTCCTTTGCAGCTGCTTTGGATTGTGTTAAGCACCAGATAAACAATAGAGGAATGACATCACTGTGTGGGACAGTACAGCAAATAGGTTTTACTTATTTTGGACAGGATAACTGTTGGGGTAACAGTGGTGTAGCTTGGTTGGCATGAATCCCCCGCCCCTCTTTGTAGTCTACCACCTGAGCCTCTCTAGCCCACAGGCCCCCGCTAAGCCACTGCGAGGCAGGGTTAAGGGTAAGGCTGTACGGGCAGTGTGAGAGCAAGTACCTGTAAACGGTTGATGAATTGTTGATTAGGGGTAGGAGTAAGGCTAATGTTTGACAGTGTGCTTTACCCACAAACTGATTGCCGCTGCTCCCAATTGTAACATATAGTCCTTTCAGTTTTTGACCACCTTTGACATCTGGTGTTTGCTACTCACTGTGCATACGCCTCGGCGTGTGCTTGTGTAGGTGGTGCTGGAAGAAGGCCAGAGTTCTGAAGAAGGGGAGCGCATAGCGAGGCAGCTCATGAACGAGCTGGGAGTCCTGGAGGAAGACCTGCAGGACGTTGCCTACATTGACATGCTGCTGCAGAAGTCTGCATAAGCTTAGAAGGGACATCAGGGCAGAAAATACCACTGCCTCCCCACATTCTCTGCTCGTTCCTTTACATACATATGGAGTGTCTTGAAATTACACACCGACACGGAGTAACAAGTAACCTGCTTACACTTTATTAAGTCTACTCTCGCACCAGTTGTAGGCACTCATATGACTGCCACCGTTACGACACACTCTGCTTCTATTACCCGCTCTCATCTACTCCGCACCTACTCTGCATCTCACCTACTGTGCACCTCACCTACTCTGCACCTCACCTACTCCGCACCTCACCTACTCTGCACCTCACCTACTCTGCATCTCACCTACTCTGCACCTCACCTACTGTGCACCTCACCTACTCTGCATCTCACCTACTCTGCATCTCACCTACTCTGCACCTCATCTACTCTGCACCTCACCTACTCTGCATCTCACCTACTCTGCACCTCACCTACTCTGCATCTCACCTACTCTGCATCTCACCTACTCTGCATCTCACCTACTCTGCATCTCACCTACTCTGCACCTCACCTACTGTGCATCTCACCTACTCTCTCCTACCTCCCGCCTCTCCGGCGCCAACCTCCTGCCCCAACGCGCACACCTGCTCGTCCTCGATTGCACCCGCTCAGCTGCGCGCACTGCCTAGATCTCTACACATACACACAGATGCAATATCCCCAGTTGTCACTGACATAGGCACCCCTCTGGAATGTTGGGCACTGCAAAAATGTCTCGATTCCTCCCCCCAAATCAAGCCCTGCACATGGGTGACACGAACTCCCTTAAAGGAAGACCTGTTCCACCTATGTAGGCCATGTGGCTGCATGTCATTGAAAAAACTGTTGTCGGGATGATTTACAATGAACAATTTTAGGTCTCGGATCAAACATCTCCTTTTTGTAACTTCATAGCTACCTTATATTTTGTATTCTGGTGGGGAAACTACTGTAATGGATGTACATGTATTGCATGACTGTATACAATGGAAAGTGTGTATTCGAGTACAAACTGAATTAAACATTTCTATACATTTTAAATGAAGCAAAGTTTGACATAACCGTTTCTAGAAAGTTTTGTGTGAATGTTTATTTTAATGTTACAGGACCAGTTGAGGCGACGTTTCGGCCAATGGCCCTAATTTATATCACCATTGCGCGCCTATTTTCCATTTTAAAGCCACGGCGTTATTCGCGAATTTGTTGTTTCGTTTGCTTGTGCATCACTGTCACAGCAAGTATATCGTCACATGCGTGTGTGTGTGTGACGTGTTATAGCGTCGTCTCACGATATCGCGTTACATCGTGATATCGTATCGCATCGCGATATCGCGATATCTGCAACTCTCGCGCCGTTCGCGGGAAGAATATCGCGGCCATCTTACCCAGGGACCACGTCCAGCAGTGGGTGGGGGGGGCGTCAGTCACCCGCTGATGACGACACCCCCCGTGCTTTCCAATGCGTACGGCGTCCTCCCTGTGTAAGATGGCCGCCGCGGCATCGTCAGCCGCGTGTTTTATTATTTATTATTGTTGTTGCTACGTCATCTCCGGTTGCGGAGGCGGAGTTGAGGTTCGCACGTGGGCGAACCATTCTGACACCGTCGGCTTCTCACTCGGCCCGGTCCTCACGCCGCCGTCTCCTCCTCGACAGCCGCCGCAGCCTCCCTCGCCCCTAGCCAGGGCCTCGCCATGTCGGTGCTGGACATGTTCCTGTCCGTGAACAAGTCTCTGAGCGTGGAGCAGGAGAAACGCGAGGTGAAGGCGGGGGGAGGAGGGAGGCGATGGTGGTCCCGCGGGTGTTTGTGTCACGCGAGACGGGAGAAGTCGTGGAGGAGAGAGGGAGGGACACCCGTTCACGCGGCTCGGATTTTCCGAATTTGCAGAATCGATAAACTCCTCGTGATGGCTGCTGCAGGATCGCCAATGGAGTGGCTAGTGCAGATCACGACAATACTGTTCGATTTCCCGGCCCGGCTCACGTCAGTGTGGAATGCGAACGAGCCCGTGTCCTCTGCTCCTGACGTGCTGACGACCAGCGCGGTGAAGTATGGTCAAGCAATACGTACTGTTAAACAACCCCCGTGAGTGAGAACGCGTGGGGAGGCCCTCATCCAGCTGTGGATTGACAAGGCACTATGGCAGCTATTGTGTTGGACTTATGTTCTCATTGAGTGGTGGTGAGGGGAGGGCTACCGTCGTGTGATGGTTCGCACGATGAGCTCCAGAGGTTGCGGGTTCGAGCTCCCAGAGCGGCAGCTGAAACAATTGGCTGTGGATTTCACACCTGATGATGATTGCTTGTGTTGCAGTCGAAACGTTAGAATTTTGATTGTTTAATGTTTGCATTATTTTATTATATCCCTTCTACGTGACTTTACCTAAAGAATCTAGAATATGAATCCCTGCAGTCACGAAAGCTTTAAATCAAAACGGGCACGTTTATCCGGCGGTATTAGCGGGTACAATACCACAGTCGGTCTGCAGATTGTGTGGTGGGGTGAGGTGTGGGTATTGCGACATCTTCCATGTGTACTGGTCACCATTGAAGAGTAGGCCAATTACCCTTAAAGCGACTCTCTGTAGCTCCCTTGAGTGGCCGCTCCTTCTGGAGGAGGCCATGCCGCAAGCAGAGGCGTAGTCAAGCAATTGCAGCGCTGCACCTTCACCTACTGATGATGAATGGAACGCTTCCAAGAAGACATCCACAGAGGAGATGCATCAATGAAATCGCTTAATGTCAATGTGCTAGGTGCGGATTATTACATCTAGCAGGATTGTGACAGCGTCTTCATCCATGAGTGTATTGACCACGGCTGATGATGCCGGCGGCTGATGATGAGCTTGTCCCGCAGGAGATCCGGGAGACGGTGCAGGCGCTGGAGCAGACGGCGCGGGAGACGCTGACGCTGCTGCAGGGCGTGCACCAGGGCCTGCAGCCCGGTGCGTGGGGACAGCCACGGGACACGGCTTCCGCATCAGAGATTTCTCGCGCTCTCATGTGGAGCCAAACGTCGAGCATGATCCTCCGTTCCACGTGCTGGGTGGGAGCTTCGTAAAAAAAAACGGAGTGAATTTCGTGAAAAAATTAACCCGTAAAAACAAAGTTTTTCACTATAAATCCTTTATATGCGTGGCATCGGTTTTATTTTATTATTCATTTCTGTTTTTCTTGAGTAAGAGTTTCATTTTTATCACATTGGTATTTTAAATTAAATATGAATTTTTTTTTCCTAAAAAGTGGAACATTTTTTAAAACATTTTTCACGAAAATAAATTATCACGCACAACGAGTCTGTGTGCAAAATGTCAGCTCGATTGGATCACGGGAAGTGGGTTAAATAAACGACCGAAAGATTTGCACGGTCGTAAGCGCGCAAGCAAGCAAGTGAACTTAATATAAAGGATTTAAAAAGCTCCCAGCACCACGTGGTGCGAAACGTCGGACATGATGCCGAACAAGACTGCGTACAAACCAGAACGCCCAGTCATGAAGATCTATGCGGCACAACTGAGAACAGATATCTATCTAATAATCAGCTTTGACATGGATGTCGAATTTGATGGATTCACACGTAAATGTTTTAATTAAAATGGAGTAATGTATGAATGAGAAAAATGAATGAGTCAATATTTGAATGAACGAAATGAGCAATTCATGAATGGATTTATGATTGTGAAGGTTAGAGTCATGGGACTCGGCGTGGCCTTCCTAGGTAAACGAGCATACGAACAATGGAATCGTATTAATACAGAACATGTATGCGCACTTGATGTAGGAACTCATCCATACTTACCATATATAAACAAAATAATCATGGTTTTTACGCACATCAGACTATAAAAGTGGCCTTTTGAGTTTTAATCAAAAAGGCTCTTGTCTGGTCAAAAATGTAAATGTTTAAATTAACTTGTAGCCTAATATAACAGATCCAGATGTTAATACCGGTGAGGACATTTCACAATCCAGTAATGTATAGTGATTCAAAACTGATTACACTAAACATCACGCACGGTGCACAACTAGAGGCGCCAGGGAAGCGAACTTGTGACTAACTTTGTGTCTTTGTGCAGTGCCAACTATCTGTCAGAAGGCAAGAGAGCGCTTCGAAGAAGTTAAAGTTCACTTTGCTGTACTCAAGACCAAGTTCCCTCCCGAGTATTACTATAGGTGAGGAGAAACTACTTGAGAATTATTTTGACAGCTGTTTTAATAAATATGACGGCTTTCCATCTGGTATTTCCTTCAATATAGACATTCATAACCTGTGCTTTGCATTTTAGATTTACATTCGGTGTAGTTAATGTCTGAAGGAGGGTGACAGAGGTAATAATTTGCATATTCATCGTTTTGGTTCTTTCGGTAAAGTCACGTAGAAGGAAAATAATAAAATAATAAAATAATAAAACATAATAAAATAATTCTCACGACGTTTCGGCCACAACGCAAGCAGCCGTCTTCAGGTGGAGAACAGGTCTGTCAAGTAGACAGACTCTGTCTAGACACTCTGTCTACTTGACAGACCTGTTCTTCACCTGAAGACGGGTACTTGCGTTTTGGCCGAAACGTCGTGAGAATAATTTTATTATGTTATATTTTAATTATTTTATTATTTTCCTTCTACGTGACTACCGAAAGAACCAAGACGATGAATCCCTGCAGTCACGAAAGCTTTAAATATAAATTTGCATATTTTCAAGTTAAAAGGCAATGTTTGGCAATAGCCTGAATCGTACAAGCTTTGAACATCAATTGTGTTAATACACTGGTGAACATTATGCCCGTTATATTTTGTTTTTAAGAGATCACATTGCAGACACATTTAAGAGTATCTATGCATGTTGGGACTTTAAACTTGTTCTCTTTGTTTTGTCCGAGGTGCAGGAACCCCTGAAGGATGCAGGCATCTGTGGTTTGTGCTCACTGTTGACACTGCTTGGAATTGCTGCTCCTGTGTAGATTTCATGACCACTGGCGGTTTGTGCTGCAGCGCCTCAGCTATCTAGCCGCCCTGCTTGTGTACCTGGAAGCCGAGAGCCTGATCTCGCGGGAGGAAGCTGCCAAAATCCTTGGAAGTGAGTACAGTGATATCTTTTGCTTTATCACATGGGCATATTTAAACGACCGGCTTGCTTGTTAAAAGCTAGTGCCATAACTGCGATGTGTGATGGGAATAAAGTCAGGTTCGTACTCTAGTCAACCTATATCTGTTTAATTATGAATGTGTCTGTAGCGTAGTTTATCCATTATCACTCTGTAGGTAATGTGTTCCGAGCTGATTTGCGCTGCAGGGAATATGTAGTTCTGAGTTCACATTGACGATGTGCAATATTTATGATTCCTCATTTGACGCATTAGCTTTTTGTTCTAATTACTTTGCTATATTGCTGTACATTGTTTTGTAATTGTTGGTGACTGCAGGTCCGGTGTTGCAATGAGACTCCCCTGTTTTCTTGGTGTTTGCTGGCTAAACAAATTAAACCTGAATTTGAAACGGGAGACATTGCTTTACATAGTTTAGATTGCTATAGAAGTCACGATGAAATTAATATTTATGATGCGTCTATTTTACATCACCTGTTGTGTAGCCTAGGTGTAAAGAATGGGATCTCTTGATTAATTTGAAAGCTGTGGTGATTGGTGTTGTAAATTGTCACACGGGACCAGGTTTGCAGGACATTTTAATCTGTGTTTGTTTATTCTGAGTAAACGTTGAATTTGCACAGATTGTTAAGTGACTGCTTTCATGTGTGCAGTTGAGGTGCAGCAGGAGAAAGGCTTCCATCTGGACCTGGATGATTACCTCACTGGGCTGCTGATGATGGCCAGTGAATTGGTAAGGAGCCTCCTTGGAACTTTGGAATGGTTTTCAATCCCAATACTGTACTACAAAATTAGCAAATCCTTATGAGAGTAATTGACAGTAATGTATGTTTTTTTTTCACCCTACATTTTCTGATTAAAGTTGATTTCAGCAATATACATTCATTCACATTTAACACCGATTTACCTGTCCAATTATATTATGGGCTAGTGGTACATGCGTCGTTGTAGCAATCTGCCATGCATTGCAGTTTTACACGGAATATTGTTGATCGTTGTTATTACCGCAGGCACGCCTGGCAGTAAACAGCGTGACAGCCGGGGATTATGGGCGGCCCATTCGAGTGGCGGCGTTTGTGCACGAGCTGGACGCTGGCTTCCGTTCGCTCAACCTGAAGAACGACTCTCTGCGCAAGCGCTACGATGGCCTCAAGTACGACGTGAAGAAGGTGGAGGAGGTGGTGTACGACCTGACGATCCGTGGTCTCACAAAGCCCACCGATCAGTCGCAGGACAATGCCGGTAAAGGTGAAGAAAGCAAGCCTTAGTGTGGGCGAATTCCAGTGATATTCATGAGGATGAAATTAGGAGTACATTTGTAAAATGAGGAATGCTGCGACAGGAAAGCTTGGTAATAAATTGAGTGAGTTTGGCGAGACGTTGAAATGCATACGGAAGGCATACGTGTGAGTTTTCCTTACCACTCGGAAGTATGAAGAGCATTTTTTACCTTGTGTTCATTCCATTGTGAGCTAGATTTTTGTCAAGCAACTACGTCGTTACAAGCTTTATATTTTGTTGGCTGGTAATATAATTTACATTAATGGCAAATGAAGAGTCTTGTAAAGAGCTAAGTAGAGAGGTTATGGGCCTTTATAAATAGTGATTACATCAGAAATGCTCAGAAATTGTTTCATCTGTTTTATTGAAAAAATACATCTTGCTATACATCTACATTGAGAAGCTTTTCGATAGTAGCTAAGGAACAGAAGGAATATTTTGAACATAGGAATTTTTGTTTATATATTTTGCGTTGCTGCATGCCTAAACAGTGTAAAAAATGTTTGTTACATCTTGAAATATTCTTGCAGCTTAAATCCTGAATAGTATTCTGTACAAATGATATGCTTCATAGGAGCATTCAGTCATTTCAATTAAAGTTTACGGTTAGTATTTCTCGTGTTGTCCTTGTAATTGTATCACCGAGCTACTACGTAGCAGACATCTCTTGCTGTAATCAGGCAATGTTCTCATCTTAGCTGAACGTATACATTTACGCCATTTTCTCCTTGCATGATTCAAAGCATTTCCGTGACATCTCCCAATTAACATTGTGCAAACAAGACTTTAGAACGAGTAACAATACAGTACTTAACATATCCATTCTCGAGTGTGCTTCATGGTAAAACCATGTATTTTATAATGAACAGCATTGCAAAAATTATTATAAAAATAATGTTAAATAAAATAGCTATTCTTATCCACAAACCTATGGCCTGTAACTTAGCCGCCGCTGCAATCTGTTAACGGAAACTCATTATCCACGGCGATTTTGCAGTTAACAGGAGTCGCATGAAAGTGGCGGAAAATTTCTCCTGCCACCGCGTTTGAGAGTCTTACAATGCATTATCGATGTTGGTGGTAGTGACGATGGTGGAGTTTGATGATATGATGGTAATATTGATGTGCACTGTGGCTGGGCAGTGTCCCAATTAGCTTGAGCATGATCTGCTTTGTGCGTAGTTAGTGCCCTGCCTGTCCTATGGCCGTACAGATGTCAGCAATTGAAGGACCAGCACTAATTCAGGGCAACTAGGGAAGATCATTAAATGCTCCACCAGCGATACCCATATCTGAAATACAAATTACGGTGGAAAACAATTGTGGAGCATCGCCCACATTATCTCAACATGAACGAATGGCGAGGCGCATGCCCCAGCATTACGAACGGGCCACCACGAGCAGTAGGAATGAGCCATGAGGAAGTGCACGTTGCCCCTGAAGAGCAATGAGGACTCGCAGAGCGTTTCTGGATCTACTGCCACCAACTACCAGGAGGCAGTCGGGGCTACTTAATTTGAGCTGCTCAGACAAATGCAATGAAGCGAATGCCTGCATGGATTTATGGACTCCGAATCTCGCCTAGATATGGCACCTCAGGCTGGGGTGAAGACGCGAGCACAGACCAGGTTGCCTTTAAATCCTGGTCTTGTTGATTTGTTTATAACCCAAGTACTCAGCTGATTACAGTTAGTTTCGGTTCTTGCATATTTGACTTGTGTCGAATTGCCTCAAACTATTGCATCCTCCCTTTTGTTTGCCCTTGACTCCTGCCCTATAACCTGGTTATATTGACACTTTCGCTGTCCAAGACAAATTCAGCCGAGATTTGAATTGTATAATTTAATCTGAGTTTACTTACCTGTTGTAGTATGCTGAACTTCTTTCGCACGGGACTTAGCCAACCCTGCCAATCAGAGGTGTGGGGGAAGGACAAATATGTAGAAATAGTGACCGGAATCTGTCGAGTTTAACGGTGGCTGTTTGGTCTCCTCTGCACTCGTTCAGCCGTCAGAGAAAATTTGGTCTGGGCCTTTTGTGGGGTTCTCCCAATTTTGCATCTTAGAGGCGATATCTCTAACCAACCCTCACGACATCTTCGGTCTCCAGCTGTGCTGTGCATTAGCACGCCATTTTCGGTACGCAAAGGGGAACACCAAAGTTGACCACTGAGGAGGTGGAGCGAGAAGATGGGTTCACGTGCAGGCGTGAGATGAAGTGCGGTATCGCTGCACTGAAAGGAATTGCGATGGGGGTGGGAAGGCCTTTGTCCAGATGTGGGTAGACCACTGTGGATGAGGATTATGTTCATGATGAGAATGGTGGTGGTAGTAATGTTGGTGATTATGAACTATGTCACGTTCTGCACCGCATTTGGAGTGTACAGGGCGACTCATGATCCATAAGTGGACGTGCAGCACGGAAGTGGAGCATTAAGATCAGTTTGTGCCGGAGAGAGTTTGATTGTGTGAAGGCAAAGGTGCAGGGAGACTTTAGTCCAGCAGCGTACAGTTGTAGTTGACCGCACAGGAGCCCCACTCTATTGTGAAGTATCACGAGCAATCACGAAGCAGGTTTATGTTCATCTCCTGAGGGTTTTTGGAATTTCCCCTGAATGAAAATCCTGGGCACACTCAGGCCCTCTTTGATGTTGACAGTCTTGCGCACAACATATTCATTCTCCAGCACCACGTAGCCCGTACCGATGAAGAGTTTTTCCACAACGTCTGTTGAAAAAATAAAACATCAGACAACATCTTCTTGGTTCTTTAAATCGAAATCAGACAACATGTTACTCATGCTGCATAATCAATAAATACATGTGACCTATAGTTTATCACATTTATAAATATATTTGATGCTTAGGACTACAATTTACTTTTCTATCAATGTAATACCATCTGAAAAGAAGTATGCCCTGGTTCCATCTTGACGGACGTAGAAGTTCTCCGAGAGTTTGTGGCCAGGCTTGAATCGCAGCATGGCGTGGTCGTGCAGACCGTAGTCCCTGAACAGGACGCGTCCTCCTGGCTTCAGCACCTGGAGCGGAGCGATCGCTGTTATCCCCAGGTGTGCAGGGAAAACTCCACACTCACATGTACAGATATTGCCCTGCCCGGCTTTCCATCCTCTTCATTATGGTGCAACATAACTGCTTTTTGTGTTTAGTTTGTTGTCCATTCCCGCACCACCGATTAGCACGGTTGGCTTGGTACAGTGCGAAATAAGTTCAACATATATTCGTTGTGGCTCTTCATGTAGCCTAAAATGCAGTCGGGATGGCGTGAATCCACAAAACCTATACCAAGGTGTACTGGTTTGGTGATGGTGTGACCGATATGATGACATCGATATGCTCTTTAGTAACGTGCTTCACACCTTTACATTATTACAAATCTATGTTTCGCTCGAACGTCATCAATTTGGACTGAAACGAGAACATTTCAAGGATGCTATATCGTGCTAAAACTATGGATTCTTGTGCTAGATGCAGTTTGATGTCCTACCCACCTTGTAGATATTGTGCAGAGCTGCATCCATGTTGTCGGGGTGGATAGCAGATAGGACAAATATGAGTGTCACCGCGTCTACCGTCCCTTCCGGCACATTCTCCACGAGGGAATTCTGCGTGAGGTCACACTGGAAAGCCAAGCAGCGCTCTTTACTGTACAAGGGGTTGCTCTGCAACGACAAGAAAACATTTTTTTTTTATCCAATAAAGCAATCTAAAATTCGTACTCGTTAATTTTCTAGATGTAAAACTACGTTGCTTGCATCCGTATCCGGTCTGCAACTGCTCTACCATCCAGTAATGCCTCCCATTAACACGGTTGGGTATGTACGGTGCGAAAGAAGTTCAACATACATAATGCGCACCGTGGAATATTCTGCATTGTTTGTTCGCGTTCTCGAATGATCTGGCTATGTGGTGTAAAGAGGATCCATAAACTGGCTGGCAGAGGTTGCTCAGAAACTCAAGGCTGCAAAATATAACAAAACATTACAGTCGGCCTCCACACCACGCTTTCATCGCCTTGCAGCATAGCGATGACTGTAGGGGTTGGGCGTGTCCCTGGCTAAGACTGCCAAGTGGGGCTACAGGGCATTGGGGTGGAGATGAACAATCAGTGGAGACTAATCCTGCAGATGAATGCTAACTCTGGGTGAACACCTCATTGAGCAACTGCACATTTGGTGACAATTCATCCAGGTAATCCTACACACCTGCTACACATACCTTAACAAAGTCAACGGCACGTGGAGAAAAATCGCACGCGTAGACAAAGATGTTGGGATCCTCTTCGAGGAGTGGGAAGAGACAGTTCCCAACTCCACACCCAGCCTCCAGGATCACCAGCCTCTGGTTTTCACTCTGGAGTACAAAAGCATAAGATTTTGTTAAATGGGGTGGGATACTCTCTTCCAGTGGTGAAGTATAAAAATTCAGATGAGGTCTTCATCCCTCCTGGACAAAGTCCCCATCAAGTACTTTTAGCTCTAAAGCACTTGATTCACATGTTGGCAAGTGTAAATTTTCGTCTTTTAGGGGAAAAAAAAATGCACAGACAACTCCATTACCAAAAATTGGCCATGTCGCTAAGGCGATGTATTTTCGGCCATTTCATCTACACGTGAATCTAGACATTGAATTCCAGTTGTGAAGTATCAAAATTCAGATGAGGTCTTCACCCCTCCTGGACAATGTACCCATAAAGTACTTTTAACTCTAAAGCACTTGATTCACGTGTTGGCAAGTGTGAATTTTCATCTTTTAGGGAAAATAAATTTAATGCACAGACAACTCCATTACCAAAAATTGTCCATGTCGCTCAGGCGATGCATTTTTGGCCATTTCATCTACACGTGAATCGAGACATTGATTTTTTTTCGGACACGAATCAACCCATCCACACCTCTCTGCAGGCGCTGAGCTCCTGGAACTCGCGTGTCGTCCAGTGGCGGTCCTTGAAGAAGCGTGTCGAGTTCCGCTTGTAGAACAGGTCCCAGTTCCTGCGCGCCTCCTGCTCGAGCTTGGTCTGCTTGAACTCGGCCACCAGCGCCGAGTCGCGCTGTAGCCTCTCCCGCTCCTCGGGGGAGAGCAGCCGAACCCCGCACGCCCTCGCCTGGGCGGGCGCTGCCGCTTCTGCCGCCGCCTCTGCTTCTCGAGCTGCAAAGAAAGTGTCTTTGGTCGTCACCATCATCGGCCATGCTCAATCCACTGATTCAGGTCTCTCCAGGCTGCTTCCAGTCCTCTCGCGATCCTGCGATGTAGGAGGAATACATCTAGCACAGAGGTCGGCTACCAAAATAACAAGATACATTTTGTTAGAATTCGGTAAAAAACCCCTCTACATTCAAAGAGCCGCGATGCATGTCAGTACGAGACGGTCCTTAATAAATAACGTCACGAATAAGTCCTTAAAGAGCCACAGGTTGCCCATCCCTGATCTCGCACCTGCAAACGAGCAGATTTCATGACTCGCCCATCTCCCTGGTGGTCGTACTCCATGCACGTTTTTTGTAGTAATGGTCAAATCAAGGGGTCTTCTCACCAAGTTATTCTTAACATCACTTACACCTTCAGCCGCACTGCTGCTGTCATCATGGATGATGACATCAGAAATTCAAGTGCCTGGAGACGATCTGTACCACCACTGGGGGAAGATATACGCGAAGGCACTTCACCATGCTGGTGAGTGCGGGTTGGTATGAGCGGTTGGTATGAGGCTGAGCGGATGAAAGACTAGCTCTCATCAAAACCCTAAACCAATTCTGATATGTTCTATACGAGTTTACACATCATATTCACTCTTGTTTCTGCATCCAGCTCATGAAATTAAGATTCCCACACGTTTTCACATCCAACTCCCCGGAGGCCAGAGGTCGCAAACGGGTTTTGATTCCTTACCCGTACCCGGCCGCACCAGGGTCGCAAACGGGTATCGGGTACCTGATTGCGACCTCTGGGATGAAGCCATGTTGCAGGCGCGGGTGGGTTGATTCTAGGAACTTGAATTGTGAGAAGAGACAAGACGTTGGGAAATGACAGTTACTCACCAGTGACTCACGGCCTACCCGTACCCGGCCGCACCAGGGTCGCAAACGGGTACCCGTACCCGGCCGGGTACGGGTAGCCGGGTATCGGGTAGGGTACGGGTATCGGGTACCCGGTTGCGACCTCTGCCACTTCTCATCCCCCAGCTCCCCCCCCCCCAGGAGTCCAAGCAACCAACAGCGGGGCCCCTGCTGGAGGGGAACTTTGCGTGGGACCAGGACAGCAGTCCTGGTCTCCCTGAGTGTCCTGCATGCTAAGGCAGTGTGTCTTACACACCTCTATGCGATACAGCTAACCTCGCAGGTACAGAACAATGCAGTTGTGGTTGATTCCACACTCACTTCTAACATAAAATACTGTCAACTCGACGTGAACCCGAACGATAACATATTCATGGGACGAACAATTAAGATCAGACCGACTGTGTGGGCAAGCGTTCGACTGCTCAATTCTCTCATGTAAGTTAAAACCTTAAATAACCCATCATGTGTTGATGAGACAGGACATCGATGTGGGGCCATCATTTGCAACAGTACGAAACCTGACTCGCTCTAACATTGGATTTACATCGATGGATTAGTCAACTAAACCTGTTTATTTCTCTTCATTGAACCTCCCACACCCACTGTGTGCTGCTGGCCCAGACGAAAACACGACAGTCGCTCAGTCGGTAGGAGTATCACTAACCCAGCATGACGTGACCAGCCAGCGACGATCAACGCATCCCCACGACCGACGAGACGCGCCGCCCAGGAGGAGGCTCTTGTAAAGCGACCACCACCACAAAGCAAAAGCAGCGGCTGGACACTCGCTAATTGGCCACCACCAGCGCGTTAATTGCTTCGCAGAGAAGCTCCACGGCCGCGGAGCCGCAGGCCGCACACGTGCGTCGTGTCCCGCCCACGTGGACCCGGCTTCCGCGCGCCGAGTGCGCATGCGCGTGGGGTGGGGGCTAGTGGGGGGGCGGTCACGCGGACTCGGGGTCACGGGGGGGTCACGAGGCCGGCCCTGCGCAGGCGTCTCCTGGAAACAATTAAGTAAAGCGGCGCGAGTTTGTATCGAGGAGGATTCTGCCGCGTGATCTTCCTTTTGTTTTGGTTTTCGCTCGTCAAGTCGCTCGATCGGCGGCCTCTTGTCGCGTGACAGACGACGGCCGAGCCATGAACAGCGAGGAGCACGTCCTGCGCCTGGGCGAGAGCTTTGAGCGGAGGCCGCGAGCCGGCTTCCACGCCATCCGATGTGAGAGTTTAACCACCGCCACCACCACTACTACTCGATCATAACAACAACAACACGAACATGAAGAAGTTATCGTAATTTACATTTATAGTCGTCATTGGCAGGCCTCTTGTCAGTCCGCCGCTGGATGAAGGCGTCCTCGCGCTGTTGGGGATGTTTGACCATACTTCACCGCGCTGGTCAAGCGCAGGGTACAGGGTTGGCTGAACGTGTTCGCCACTGATGTTAGCCGTGTGCGGGAATGCTGTCGATGTAAAGCTTTCGTGACTGCAGGGATTCATCTAAAGTCGTCGCCATGAATTTCGATGTAAAGCTTTCGTGACTGCGGGGATTCATCTAAAGACGTCGCCATGAAGTTGGCACAGGGGACGTTACCGACCCCCAATGGGGTTTACTTGGGGAATTACCAAAGGGAATTGCCACGTATTTATATAACACACACGGGAGAACACCACTGCGACATTGTTTAGCACTTAGAATATTGCGGGGTGTTGGAGGTTTGAATACATGTATAAGCAAGACACTGTACACGATTGAGACATTTACATTGTTTTCGTCGTTTTGGGTATTAGAACTACGTGAGAGGCCATGGGTATGTTGACGTGTTTATTGTATTTTGCAATTGAGGGCTGAACATGATCCTCATGGCGGTACCCCGGTGTACCAAATAATGTAATACTAAATGGCCGAGGCAATTAAATGTTTTATTTCTGGGACGCTATTTTTTTCCCAGGGGTTGTACTTAACTCCGTGACTGGGGTACCAATCAATCCGAAATCAGTGCTACTCCGCGATAGTCGAAACGCCAAACAGCATAAACAAATCCGAAAAATTCTACTTTGAAAAGTGCATCGTGTACAGCTTGTCGAGATGAGTCGATTGCCGCATCGCCGACAATTAACAGACTAAAAATAAGTAATATTTAAAAATAACTTTTTTTAAAAAACACGCTTTAATGAAATGTACCGTACTAGTAATGGAAGAACTCCACGACTCCAGGAAGTGGCCCCGAAGCTTGCCATACGTTAGTGACCGTGGCCATTCACAGCCAATGTCAGTTTACCGTGGGCTATTAGAGCCAAGCCGAAACATAACATATAAAAAAGAATGTTTTAAAATGTTTTTTATGATAAATTGTCATCAGTATGACATAAGTATACCAAGTTTGCAGTCGATACCACATTAGGAAGCGGGTAAAAACTTAGAAGATTTGAGGATACAACAACAGACAGAGTTAATAAAAAGCGTGTAAAAGAAAAATAATAATAATGACTGCATCACGGACATTATGCGAGAGCCGGGGTACCGCCATAAGGTTCATATGCGGCTCGTTTGATATAAGTTGAACACGCTGTTGTTCAATAGACGACTTCAAGCCAGCCTCCATCGACACGGCATGCGAGGGCACTCTGGACGTGGGGAAAGGCGATCAGGTCACCATCACCCTGCCAAACGTCGAGGTAGGAACTAGGAAGGGAGCTTGGGCTTACGATCTCGAGTGAAAACTCATTCCTTTAGAACAGATTTTTTTACCATTATTACGCCTACGGGTGACGCTTCTTCTGCACTTCTGTGGCCGTCTGGAATGCTCTTCCAATATTAGGAAGCCACTGGAGATGTGCACTTTTAAATCATCTCAATTGAAAACTAATTTCTCTAGAACTGTTTTTTATGTTTCGTTTTTTGTCCTTGCCCCGCACCTCCCGGTTAGCACAGTTAGCTACGTACGGTGCGAAATAAGTTCAGCATAGTACATACGTGGCCCAGTTGTCTTAAGTTCAGCTAAACGTCAAAGGCCTTACAATTCAACTACAGAATGGTAAAAAAACTAATGGTTAATGCAGTCGTGGGATGTCTTTACCATCATTTACATTGTCACTATTCTAGAAACCATTTCCTGATTATGGTATGTGGTGCATCAGGGCTCTACTCCACCCACAACCGTGTTTAAAGGCTCCAAGAGACCATGTATGAAGGAATGTGTTCTCATTATCAACCATGACACGGGAGAGTATACATTGGAAAAGCTCACCAGCAACATCCAGGTCAAGAAAACCAGGTGAGTGATCAATGCTTGAAAAGCCACAAAGTAATGTATGTACATCACTCCAATCCTAACCTTCCCCCCCCCTATTCAAGGATTGACTGCAATGATACATATTTATTCATATAGTAATCTTGTCCTTTCACTGTTTGACACAAATGTGTCCCACGTCTGTAACGCATCTCAATGCTGCTACATTTAGATACGATTAATATGAAGTTGTATTCATATTTAGGTTTGAAGGCAGCAGCAAGATTCAGAGCCGAATGGAGCAGCAGCAGCAGCAACAACAGAGTGGGCGTGCAGGACAGCCAAGCGGGCAGACAAAGAGCGCAAGTCGAGCAACAACGGGCAGTAAAACTTCACCTGGAAAAGAAAAACAGTCTCCTGAACCACTGCACGACATCGAGAAAGGCAAGTGACATCAGAACTCTAAAATAATACTACAAGTTTGATGGTTGAACATTTTGCTGTATCTGTAAAGACAGGTTTTCAAACAATTAGCTGTTTCATTGTGCCTGAAACAATGTTCATGTTCTTGTGCTGAAACAGAGCTTCTGGCCGAGGCCCGTGCCATTGAAATGAGCAATGCCAGCTCCTCGGACTCGGACAGCTCAAGCAGTGGCAGCGAGAGCTCCAATGAGGAATTGGAGAGCCGCGTGCCGCTCTCCCCTGCCCCGACTCAGCCCCTCGCTCAGCCTCAGCCCACGCCGCTGCAGCCACAGATCCCAGCTCCACCCATCGCAGCAAACTTACCGAACGGCACCACCCGTGCACAGCCGCCTTCGGAGCACCGGGGATACATGAGCACACTGAGTAAGTAGTCACACGCCACACTTTACACTCAACGAATTCACAATTACTCTTATGTACATGCTTGCAAAATGGTAGTTTTCTTGTAACGAGCTGACCGCAATGACTTGTTCGTGAATACTGTATAGACCAGGTCAAATACAGTTAAATAACGTGTAATTTTGCATATTGATTTGTAATGATTCATTTCTCAGTAACATGTGTTTTTGTTTTCTACAGGAAGTGACTTGCAGCTGAGCGAATCTGGAAGTGACAGTGACGACTAATTTTTAAGATGTCCACTAAAATATCTTTCGATAATATCTGTACCCCAATCACTTTAGTTTCATACAAAGCTGCTCCCATGCTTAAAATCATCATTTTCTGTACCTGCCTATATTTCCCCTTGTCATATCGCATAGCATTTGAAAGAAATTTAATGCATGTTACTGTTTCAGTACATTTCTTTGTTATATCATACTTATGTTTAAATCATTAACATTACATGTTGGCAGTTAAAACTGGGATAATATATACTATTTGGGTCTTTCGGTAAAGTCACGTGTATAGGTTCAAAGAAAATAACAAAAAACTATGACGTTTCGATCACAACACAAGTGGTCGTGTTTTGTTATTTTCTTTTAACATATCTACGTGACTTCACCGAAAGACCCAAAGAATATGAAGACCCAAAGAATATGAATTCCTGCAGTCACGAAAGCTTTAAGTTGGGATAATATTTTTTTTGCTCTTTAGTATTTGCCATGTGTACATATCCATTACCATGATTGTGTTGCCATATAAAAGCAGATACAATAAATGCTAATTGTGCAATATAAACCGACAATTGTCTAGTTTTATCTACACTTACATTTTGGGAAGTGAATGGTTTCCAAGTCAGATGATTAACATTCATTTATGTGTTTGGTAAAAAGCCAATTCCTGTAATAGACCACTGATAAGTGGAGATGTTTTATTTACAAATTACAGTACATTAATGAAGGTTAAGAGACTTTAGCTCATTCAAACAATCTCGTTTGATATATGCTGTTCATACCTACATCATTTGTACCCCATCTGGAAATGTGTAGTTTACACAATTGAACCTTATGGCAGTACCCCAGGGTACCATAGTACCCCGGCTCTCGCATAATGCCCGCGATGCGGTCATTTTGTCTGATGGTCGGCGATGCGGCAATCGACTCATCTCGACGAGCTGTACACGATGCACCACTACGGTGCGTACGAGCGTTCAGGGTTTCGGCACAATCGTCCTCGCTGCGTTTTCGACATCGCGCAGTAGCACTGATTTCGGATTGATTGGTACCCCAGTCGCGGAGTTAAGTACACACCTGGAAAAAATAGTGTCCCAGAAATAAAATATTTAATTGCTTCGGCCATTTTGTATTATTTGGTACCGCGGGGTACTGCCATAAGGAATACTTGCAATTTGACACCCAAGTTGAGTTTTAAGCCCTTGCACAGGAGAACCCGTCAGCAATGCTTGTAGTCTCATCCCAATATGGGCATCGCTCCCATGTTTGATGTTCGAGAATGGCTCTTGACGGTGCCCCAATACAAATACACGGGAAGAGGCAACGTACTGCACGCGCACACAATTCACGGCAACAATTTTAATGTGCAGTTATCAAAAATTACATTGCTCATTACTAGTTTTCGTTGGTTTTGTACTTTTTGAAAATTTGTTCACAATTGAAGGAATAAGTAAACAATATTTTCATGTTTGTGGTTAATACAAGGACATAATTGTATTGTATTATCAGGGAAAATTATTCTCGACAGCAGCGTGTACTACACCTTCATTCACATGAAGCTGATTCATTCAGCACGTGTTAATGCTAACATTAGGTCTTGATTCGTTATCCACACAGATTATTTATATCATTTTGACCAATAAATCCCTTTTGTTACTATTTTTGGAAAACTGCATATTTAACAATTACCATTTTGCAAAAAAATTGCCAGTACAAAGTCTGTGAAGAATGACATGGAAAATCCATTAATCAAGGTAACAAGCAAATAGCCCTGATGGGGGAGCACTAAGATCAAAATCCAGCGAATGCTTTCTAAACATTCCGCAGGTATTCCATGCACGTCAAAAACAAAGCGTCAAAGCTGTAACCCCGCTTAAGGCTTGGTGGCTTCACTGCATTCCTCTCGGTGGGCGGCTGCAGTTAGGGAGTCAGGCGCTTGGGGTCACGTGGGAACATGGAGGTCTGGCGAACGTTATGTAGGCCCAGGTAGAGCATGGTGACCCGCTCGAGACCTGTGAGACAAGGATCACATGCGAGTGTTTAATCACCGACCAAAACAGCTGCGCTGGAGACTTACGTGATTAAACACAAAGCAAAAAAAGGTAATTACAACTTTATCATCACTCTGATGTGTTCTGGGTTGTGCCGTGTTTGTTTTGCTCCACGATCTGGGAGCTTCAAGAACTAGAGGCTCCCTGCACGTGCAGCAAAACGTCGGACATCATGCCGAACAAAAAGCGGTACAACCTAAAATCGCGCCAGAGTGCAAAACAGCACAATCGTGAAACCGCAGCCACACAACGGAGTTACCTATGCCTCCTCCAGCATGGGGGGGAGCGCCGTAGCGGAAGGAGTCAATGTAGGATTTAATTTTCTCCAGGTCTGAATCGGTGGACAAAGGACATGGGCACCATATAATTACAATCAGGAGTTAACCATTCATAATACAACAATCCATGCTTTGTAAACGTGACTACCAATCTTTCAATGACCACTTAGGAATGTTATTTCCTTCTACGAATGTTAAAAAATTTAATCAGGCTTCCCTCACAATTGTTCGATCATGTGAATGAGCACTGCAAACATTTTTCAGAATAAACGTATTGGAATGGTATAATGTTACACATACATTTCTGTTGATAGTGCTTTTTGAATTTCCATATTAGTGATAGTGAAACTCATGCATTCGTTTCTTGTTTTTGGACCCGTTTGAGAAAAACAACGCTTTACAGAGCGGCGATAGTCACGTGCCCGGCAACGAGCACGTTAAACCTGTTCCCGGCACTCTGGATGTGCTGGACGTGCCTATGCCGTGGTGACGGGCCCTCTCCGTCAGAAGCTCCGGGTCGTGGACTCGCTGAGCTCCAGATAGGATCTCCTCCCCACGCATGAACATGTCATACGAGTTTGAAGTTTTCTGAAAGGAGAAACAACACTTGCCGTTCGAAAACCTGACCTGTTGTGTCCCCGTGTACGTCATATAAAAAAAGTTGTCGAGATTGAAAATGCAACTTACGGGGTCACGATGATCAGGCATGGTGTAGAACGGCCTAACAGCCAGCGGGTACTTGTCCAGAATGAAGAAGTCTGTGTCATACTGGAAAAATAATGTACATAAGTCAAGAACAGTAGCAGCAAAATAACAGTTGTAGATTGATACTACATTTATACATGCATATATTATTTTCAAATAGCGCAAGTGATTTTTATTTCGGATTCGGTTTTTTGTATAACATTTTCTTACCTTTTGTTTAACCAGTCGTCCCAAGAGTTTTTCGTTCGGCGTACTGCCAAAGACATTAAGAGACATATGGCATTTAATGATCTAAAAAATCACTTTGGAATACGTTGTGGTAGTTTGTGTGCATCAAGACTTACCTGAGGTCCTCTTCATCTCCCATTTCCACACCCGCCTCCCGGAGCATGGCCAACGCCTCGGGGAACTCCAAACGCAGAGATGGCTCCAGGAACTTGAATGGCTCAGCTGGATACTGGCGTCCAACAGTCTGGATCTCCGTCTGGTACCTAACGGTTAAGAGAACGCACTGCGATATGATCCATCGTGATGCAAAAGTGCAACTCCACGTGTTCTATCAATGGGGAATAATTGCATTCAATGCATTACAACAAGATATAATCCACATATTAAACAAAACATCTGTTCATAATAAAGGTTTTTGGGTTAGATCGCGTTATTTAAAAAAGTGTCGTAACCCTCCACCACATCTGTTGCAGTGACGACTTCACTGGCATAAAACAAATGCAAAGCAATCGGCACAAAAGATAAACTTTGAAACCCCACTGCATCTGGACTCTGATGGTGTCAAAGTCCTTCTGTACCTTGTTTGCAGACCCTTGAATATCTGCACCAAGGTGTCACCAATGGACTCTACCACCTCGTGGTAGTGGTAGTTAAAGGCCATTTCAATATCCAGCCCCACAAACTCAGTCAGGTGGCGGTGAGTGTTGGAGTCTTCGGCACGGAAAACTATGAAAAATAAACACATCCGTTGGCATACAGTTCTACGTTATTCTATTTCGCTACACAGATGCAACATAAAATGACCGTCAAATATTTATAGATGTCCATATGCAATATTTTCTGCAATGAGTTACGCATAATGTAGTTTACATACATAAAAAATGCTGTAGTATGTTTTAATTACCATACATTGTCAACAAAAAATTCTCACAATAATAATCAACCGGTTATGGGTTCACAAAGGCTTGCCGAGTGAAGACTCACCAGGACCGATGCAGAACACCTTCTCGAAATCACCGGAGATGCACATTTGTTTGTAAAGCTGCGGCGACTGAGCCAAATATGCGTTCGTTTTGAAATAGGTGACGGTGAACACATTGGCACCACCTTCGCTGGCAGCTGGAAGACAAACAATTGGAATGGCTTAAACTAAGATACGAACGTGTATTTGAAGCAGCACATTTGTGGGAAAGGTAAATTATTGTCCAATGTTCATACTGTTATCTAACGCAAATAAATGTACCTGAAATAATCTTCGGGGTTTGAATCTCAACAAAACCCTTATTGATGAGGGTCTCCCGGAAGAGATGGCAGACTCCGGCTTGCAGTCGGAAAATAGCCTGGCTTGTGGTCGTCTAATAGAAACGCAAAAGCAATGTTATTAAAAAAACTAAAAATTAATGTGCATCTATATATTGTGAAAATATGGTCAAGTGGTGAAGTTTTGTAATTACCCTCAAGTCTAAAATTCTGTTGTCCAGCCTTGTGTCCTGGTTCACAGTTGCTCTTCCATCCTAGTGAAATATTGAATAAATGACAAGTGTTGTATTATAATTACAATCACAACCAGCGTCAGCAATAACGTAAAAGTATTGGAACACGTGGCTTGTTGGGCACCGTTTATGTTTATACCTCCTCTTTGTCATTCTCTGGCCTGGTGGCATCATCCAGCTGCAGCGGCAGCTTTGGATCCGACATGCTGACAACGAAAATCTGCAGAGAACGTACAGAATTAATATTAACTTTGGTTCGTTTTCAAGCTCTCTGCGACTGACCCGTGCAGTTAAATGTGATGATACCTGCTCTATGTGCAGCTCTACATCCTGCTGGGTGCAGCTCTCAATCTTCTGGTCGACCTTCCTCACAAAGCCCTCAACATCCACAATGCTCTCCTTGTTTATACTGAAAGAGGAAAACAGAAAACCATGGTCATGATCTTATACCAACACCTGATCTTTGGTCATCAAGGTCCACCCAAGAGTACAACTACCTGGAGTGGGAGCTCTGAGATCAGCTCATGGCCAGAAGTGAGATGTAATGCGGCATCTAACAGCATTGGGAAGGTCTTCATTGATGATAGGATGATGACAACATCCTGCTTTAAACGTTTACAGATTTCAGTCTTGTAAATGTATACTTTGTAGAGTTCAATTTGGAGGCGTAAAAAAAAAATCTAAATACATTACGTGATTTCCAAGAAATTGTTGGTGAAAAGTGGCTCAGTGGCAGTGAGCTGCTCGCAATTGGAAAGTTGCAATTTAAATTCCTGGTTGACGGCTGACCAAGCCCACCATTCCTCTGCGGTCAATAATATGAGTATCACTTTGTGGGGAGTTCAACAGTGGTTGTACTATGGATAGGCTCACCCTCGTCACAGGGATGAGTATCCACCAAACGCTCAGGGCTGTGAGCAGGAGATGAGAGCATCACCTAAATGCTTATTTGCATAGGAAATCACTCTGACCGGACTAGGTGTACAGCAGTGGTTCCCAACATTTCTGGACCCACAGGTCACCGTCAACCCTCAAAACTTTTACGCAGACCACACTGCACCAGTAACGTATTATAAATTAAAACTCTAAACTGTCAAATCTGCAACTGTTCTGTGGACCACTTCCCACAGCTTTGCAGGCCACTAGCTGTCTGCAGGCCATAGGTTAGGGAAGCACTGGTGTAGATGTGACCGGTACCTTGCAGCAAACTTCACCATCTGCTTGCTGACGTTCTGGCCAACGGCAACGATGCCCTGCACGTTGAACTGTTGCTGGCGAAGCACCAGGAAGCACTGCTTGCCTGCGGGACCACACGCGGCGCCGCAATACGCAGCACATTTCAACTATTTGTTCACTCGCCACATTGACTTGCCGTGCAGATACGTTTGCTACCAGTTTGGGGTGTTTTTCTGCTTCTTAAAATGAATGACATTAACACGCGATAAGTTTTATTCAATTGAAATTCGAACTTACCTTTGCTCCTGCTGGTGTGAACACGGGCTCGAACCCACAACTTCTGATCCGCATTTTTCACAGCCAACTCCTCCACACGCACCAGCACGCGATCTGAATGTTGAATAAATTTACATCACTGCTAATTCCATCTATTCAGACACACTTTATATGAACGTGCTTATAGCATTGGCCGTAATTTCTCTTCAATTTAAGCACTGACATGAGAACTATGAAATGCAAGCAGAAAAATAATGAAGGGTGCATCATTCCCACTAATGTAACCTAAATAACATCAAGCACAACATTGGAAGTGCATAATACTGAACTGATCATCACACTTGCTTACCCACTCTTTCTTGTGATTGAATCATGGGCGGGACTCCATAGCGATCCTTAGCATAGTCCTATGAAGACCAAAGCCAAACCAAAACGATGCGCATTAAAATACTAACATTTGTTCGGCAATAAAAACTGTTGGTTTGTGAAAGATATTTGTGTTAAATGTCTGTTTTCCCACACTTACCTCTTCCTCACTTCCTTGTTGCCCTGCAGCCTGCAAAACAATGTATAACATTTAAGTGGCCCGGTGAGATGCAACGCGTGCACAAACATCACGTAGCACATGTCTACGAAAGCCGTATTATTACGCGGTGGGGTAAAACCTTTGTTGAGCCATAACGCCAGACAATGTGGGCCCACAAAGCGTGCGTGGATTCTCACGCTCACCGCCTGAGCCTGCTTCTCAGCTTTCTTTGCCGCCTTCTCAGCTTCCTTCTGCTGCTTCTTCAGACCCTTCTTGGAGGTGACCTGCCCTTCCTCACTGCAACAAAACCAAGTCCCTCCTCAAGGAGTGCCAACTACAGATTGCCAGCCTGCATACATAGTTAGTCAGTCTACAGATACAACACACCTTAATTGTGTTTAATGACAATACGTTTACTGTCACTGACGGTGATGCTCAGATTTATAAATATGGTACACAGGAATGATACTGGGAAGCATTTTGATGAGTAGGACTTAATAAAAGCCGCTCCTCTCCAGCTGACGTAAGGAGGTCAGCAAGATGGTTGTTGAAGGACAGCCGACAGCTGTGAGCGAACAGGCTGCGTTCCAGCAGAATGAAACCCGCACTCAAAACCGCACCGGTTGGACTCTGACACAGGGCAATTGTGAATTGTAAAGAGCAAGATACATCATTGACAGCTCTAGACATGGGTGTGTGTGCTCTTATCGCCTCGAAGTGCGTTTCCGTATGAAAGTAGTAAAGTTGAAATGCTGATAAAGCAAAACGTGCCACTACTGCGCCGCAACATGCCACGGTGATGCTGCACACACAGCCATCGCAGCAATGAAGAGGCGTCGTGGTGGTGGTGGTGGTTCGCGTGCCACGCATGCACTGGGCTCTGTTATCCAGAGTAGAAGACGCATTCCCACACACTCCCCTTGTATGTTGGTGGTGCGCCTTGCAATCAGGTAGCGTTCCGTGAGCTTTTGGCCAGAATTGATTAACTTCATTTCGACCCGACAAGCACAAACACACGGGGGGGGGGGGGGGGGTGCCCTTTACTTATCGGGACGTCAGTTCGACTACGGTGCCTGCCATCAGCAGCAGAGCTCTCAGCCCACAAGGTTCACCCCCCCCCCCCCCTATTGTTCTTGTACAGGGAAGTGGAGTTTCCAGGTCCATACGGCGTACGGCCGTTTCAATACGGGCAAAAACATGTTTGTGTCTATTTGTTTGTGTTTCTCGCTTGTGATGGGACGTTGTAGGATGAACGTTGATATCTATAAGGGGCACGGGGTGGCCAGTAAGGTCTGAATTGGTCTGTAATCAGGTAGGGCACTGATCAGGGATTGACAGCGATGCATCAAGACACGCGAACCAACAACTCAATCGTGGACTACCGATACGTGCGCACGTACACACACTCACCTAGCACACACACACCTAGCACACACACACACCTAGCACACACACCTAGCACACACACCTAGCACACACACACACACCTAGCACGTACACACATCTAGCACGTACACACACTCACCTAGCACACACACCTAGCACACACACCTAGCACACACACACCTAGCACACACACACCTAGCACACACACACCTAGCACACACACCTAGCACACACACACCTAGCACACACACACCTAGCACACACACACCTAGCACACACACACCTAGCACACACACACCTAGCACACACACACCTAGCACACACACACCTAGCACACACACACCTAGCACACACACACCTAGCACACACACACCTAGCACACACACACCTAGCACACACACACCTAGCACACACACACACCTAGCACACACACACACCTAGCACACACACACACACACCTGCCCCGTACAGCCACGACAGCGCCGCGATGATGAAATCAGCTGAAATTCACTGACAATGAGAACAGCTGTCAACGCTGCACCGCAACCCTGACCGCCATCACCACCGCTCACTGACCCCCAGCTACTGCCCCAAGATCTCGCACCGAGCACGAGACAAACCCACCACCAGCACCACCACCAGCACCACCAGCACCGCGGTCTATGGCGAGTACGAACCAGACCCGGCGTTGTCCCCTTCCCGAGGCCGGGAGGCCCCCGGATAAACTGGGCGAACCCAGGGCAGGAAGCCTTCGCTGCCCCTCGTCCTCTCGCTCACTCACCTCGCGGCGGCGGCGTCGGACATGGCTTCTCTGGGCAGGCGAGAGATAGAGAGACACGGGGAGGAAGAGGCGGCGAGCGAGAGAGTCGGTGGGGCAAGGCCCTCTGTGTCTCTGCACGTGTACGCCGAGTCTGGCTCGCCCGCCCCCCGAAGTGACCCCTGACCGCGTGACGTCACCCGCCCGCGAGCGCCACGTGGCGGGGAGCGCGAGGCGCTGCACGTGGCCGGGGCTCGCCCGGGGCCCCGTGGCGGAGAGCGCCGGGGGGGCTTGGCTGGAATTGAGGGCAAAATGAGCACCAAGTCAGTCCCTCATCAGACACCACAGTCTGTACTCCCCCTCCTTCCCCCTCGCCCTGGCTTTTCCCTGCCACGCCGTCATTGGGCCTTGATGAACGGGTTCCGGGCAGGGCAAGGTCTCTGTGCAGCGTTGGTTGGGGTTTTTCGTGACGACCCACACAATAACAATGAGTGTCGCGTATTGTTGTGATGAATGTCCCACTGCCTGAGCCCGGCCGAGGTCTACGAGGAACTTCGCGTGGCCACCGAGGGCGCGTACAGCGTGGAAGCTCGTGGAGTACGCGCTCGCCGAGCGAAGAATGGCACCAAGACAGGGAGCCCGGACTTACACGTGATAAGCCAATTCGTTGAGCTATCATTTGTGGCCAGGTCGATTCTAAAAAAGAGCTATACAGCTCAGTGGGCGTTCCGCAGCTGATGAAAAGATAATGCCGCTCGACTCATTCGGAGTGAGACCTCCGCTGCCAAACCGGAGTTGCTCATAAAAAGTACCCAAAAAAGTTTCGATTTAAAGCTTTCGTGACTGCAGGGATTCATCTTCTTGGTTCTTTCGGTAAAGTCACGTAGAAGGGAAATAATAAAATAATAAAAATAAAACATAATAAAATAATTCTCACGACGTATTGGCCACAACGCAAGCAGCCGTCCTCAGGTGAAGAACAGTACTTTCGGGAAGACAGCGTCTGAATGATGTCTGTTCTTCACCTGAGGACGGCTGCTTGCGTTGTGGCCGAAACGTCGTGATAATTTTTTATTACGTTTATTTTTATTATTTTATTATTTCCCTTCTACGTGACTTTACCGAAAGAACCAAGAAGATGAATACCCAAAAAAGGTTTAACCCTCCAATATCCCACTAAACATGCGACGTTGGGCAAACGTTGGCATGTGGTTCAAACCGTTAGGCCAGCGTTGACCAAATCTTCCTTATTTACTGGGAGGTTACCCGAGTTAGAATCCCATTCGCGGCTAACATCATTGGCGAGTGATCCTGAACCGCTCCTGTGCCATTTATAGACTGGGAAATATTCATCGAGCAGTGCACCTTCGATTCGCACTGTAGGTTACCTACGGTGCGAAATAGGTTCAAACATACACACGACAAAGGGTTGTGATTGAATCAATTCTATTCTCGTTTCCGCCCCCCCCCCACCAAGGTTTACCAGGTGTGGTGAGGGCAATGGTCCCGTGGTGCCACGGGACAGACCGTGGGTCCACCTATGCACGCAATGCGTCGCTGCTCTCTCTGCGTTCCCCTCGTGTTGAGGGACATCTCAGGAATGCGTTATGGACGCCAGCTCTGGTGGAATTCGTCTGAATCGTTCACGCGACACAGGCTCGGGCACGGCTTAGTCGATACGACTGTAAATGAGTAATAGGAAAAGGACACGTAATTTTGGTGAGACGTAACTTATGACCTTGCGTAATGGAGGTGGAGGAGTTGGTGGCGTTGGGACAGAGGCGAGGAGGGCCTTGACGGGAATATGGAACAAAACACAATTTCGATTTAAAGCTTTCGTGACTGCAGGGATTCATCTTCTTGGTTCTTTCGGTAAAGTCACGTAGAAGGGAAGTAATAAAATAATCAAAATAAAACATAATAAAATAATTCTAACGACGTTTCGGCCACAACGCAAGCAGCCGTCCTCAGGTGAAACCAGGTCTGTCGAGGCGACAGCGTCTGAATGAAACAACACCACAACCCAGCTTAAATATACGCTCCAAGCGTGGTGTTTTTCATTCAGACGCTGTCTCCTTGACAGACCTGGTCTTCACCTGAGGACGGCTGCTTGCGTTGTGGCCGAAACGTCGTGAGAATAATTTTATTATGTTTTATTTTTATTATTTTATTACTTCCCTTCTACGTGACTTTACCGAAAGAACCAAGAAGAAAAAAACTATTTGGTGGCGGTCTGTGCCGCAATACGCATCACGGTGGTGTTTGCGAGCAGGGAAATGCCACAGGATCCATTTGCTGCCTTGATGAAATTCAAGTGTGGAAGTTATTGGCTGTCGGGTATTCGTTTACGATGTGCATCTCAGTTGGAATCATTTGTGGTGCAAAATAACACCAGAGTGCGCTCCTGGGCATATGAAAGCGACCAACCTTTATTTTTTCCTGCCTCAGCAGCTCTCCCCCGCTATATTTTTTTAATCTGATGACGATTGCTTGTGTTGCGATCGAAACGTCGTGATTTTGTTATTATTTTTATATCTACGTGGCTTTACCGAAAGACTTAAAGAATATGCATTCCTACTCTTTGGTTATTTCGGTAAAGTTACGTGACTTTACCGAAAGAACCAAATAGTATGAATTCCTGCAGTCACGAAAGCTTCAAATCAAAATTCGACCAACATAACTCGCGAATGGCATTGACGTGGCGGCGAATGAAAACATTTGGAAAGCTTTCGATTTAAAGCTTTCGTGACTGCAGGGATTCATCTTCTTGGTTCTTTCGGTAAAGTCACGTAGAAGGAAAGTAATAAAATAATAAAAAAATAAACATAATAAAATAATTCTCACGACGTTTCGGCCACAACGCAAGCAGCCGTCCTCAGGTGAAGAACAGGTCTGTCTTGCGTTGTGGCCGAAACGTCGTGAGAATTATTTTATTATGTTTTATTTTTTATTATTTTATTACTTTCCTTCTACGTGACTTTACCGAAAGAACCAAGAAGATTTGGAAAGCTTATTCCGTGCGTTACACGTGGCCCTCGAGCAGCAGAGGGCGCCATGCACTTGCGTCCAGGCTCCAGAGGAATTCGTTGAGCTGCCAACGTCGCCTGTGCAATGGAATTGTAACTGCGTAGGCTGCTGCTGCTGCCCTGGGTCGAGCTGCGTAGTTCTCCGCTCTGTTTTAAGATTGTGTTGTCACGTGTTGATATTCGACGTTTCACTCCACGTACTGAAAGCTTCTTCAGGATGGCAACAATAAATCGGAGAAATACTCAGTTATGTTGATATTCTGCAAATCGATATACGGTATAAGCAGCCGTGATATGCCACAGCGCATGGCAAATAATATACCTGTTTGTTGTGGTCTGCGTGCCGCTTGGGGCAGAATCACACTGCACTGGCAGGACTTTATGGACCCAGATCTGCAGAAGCCATCATCATCATCATCAGCCATGAACAATCCACTGCTAGATGAAGGCCATCCCAAGTCGTCGTCGCAAACTCCCACGGTTCTGTGGCGTAACAATCCACCTCGCTCCTGCACACGAGCTGATGATGATGATCATCATGATCATGATCATCACTATTTACGTTTCGTCCATTGGCTGCCACTCCTTGTGAAAGCCACCGGCGGGGTGAGTTTGGCCCTTTGCACTCGGTTTTAAGTCTGGGCAATGAATGAGGAGCTGCATGCAACAGTGAATTCATTCTGCCTCGCCTCGGGTCCCTCCCTCCCCAACGTTTCAAAGTCTCGTTTCTGTTCCAAGTGCCCCTTGTGCAATGTTCCGCACATTCCATTTTCCATGAGGGCTTTAATTGAGACCCGAGTTTGGTGTTTTGAATACCTGGCATTCTAAAACGTTTTCAAGTCAAGTAACCCCGATTGCGGCTGGCGTCTGGCTGTTTGTTTTTTCGGCGCACCAAACATTGGAGACATTCCGAGCGGCTGTCCGTGTTTGACATATCGGCGATGTTCAGAAGCACTGCCGTCAATGAGCCGCGTGGCTCGACTCGAGCGTTGCCACACCAATGCGACTACTGTATTGTCATAGGTTGCCTGGAAAATGCCTTGAAAAACCCCACAACCATCTGGACAAGATTTGCGCCGTAGCAATCGATAACGCTCACGAATCGGTGCCACAAGCAAGTGTGTGCTCGCATGCGAACGCGCACGGGCGAGGCGTGAGAGCAGCCGACTCGACGGTGACTTTGGGCAGGCAGCTTATTCCGTGTGGATGTTGACGTTCACCTTCTAGCACGGGTGTAGTGTTTCAAACTGTGGCGTTGTTATCTGTGCGCGGTAATGTTTTGCTCATTACCATGGAGAAGCAACTCCCCCCCTCCCCGCTTGTAAAAGTAAATGTCTCCGTTCATGGATGTCACGCTCCATTGCGCCTTTCCTTTTAACGTTTCCTTCAAACATTGGCCTGAGATATTGTTTAGCAAAACGCCGTTCATTTCACATTAAGACCTTGTTTATTTTTTTGGTGGATATTGTAAAACAACCCCCTTTGATGTTCTCACGGCGAGGCAGATCTTTTTGAGATTTGAGCACACGAGGGACAGAGCTCGTCGAGTCGGCCTCTGCGTTGCCAGACAGGAGGGGGGGGGGGGGTCACAGTGAAATTGTAATTGTGGCCCTCAAATGGGAAATTGGCAAGTAGGGATTTAAGGGCCTGCCCTGTCAACGCCCCCTCAGTCAATTAGTGCGACCACAGCTGCCGGTGCTGCCGCGACAGCCCCTGGTCACACGCAGGGACGGGGACACGTGTACGAGACACTCCTCAGCCAAGCGTACCGACAGCTGCCTCGTTCACTGCAACGCCCGTATTTACTGTTGACACTCCAAGCACAGTGTAACTATAAAAGCAGAAACCATGTAACTATATAAACACGCCATTGTGTCGGTCCACGGCTGGGCGAGGGCCCGCGCACACTTTGTCGGTCCACTGCTGGAGTTGTCTGGCTATACTTCACCTGCCCGGTTACTGCGGGCTGGTGAAGGCGGGGAGTGTTGGTGTAGGCGCGTGGGTACGTGCAGGGCTACAATGGGAGTTTGCCGCACTGCTCTCTGCTGTCCCACCACGTAGCCCTGTAATCCTGGGGCAACTTGTTGTGCATTGATGGTCACCCATTGAAGCACAATCCAGGATCATGCCAGGCCTGCTTCTGAGATCTGACAAGCTTGAGCACATTGTCAGTGATTTTGTCCGAGGCAGCTTAAACAGATACACGTTGGTGTCTTTTTTAGAAGTCTGGGTGGTCTTGCACGCGTCTTTGTGCCATACAATGCATTGCTGGTTTTATGAGTGCATCCTGTAGCTGCATTCAGGAATACGTGGTGTACCATGCACTGTGCTTCCAGGATTTGACCGTGTGTCTTGTTCCCTCTTCATTTAGGTATTTTTTTGCATCCAGTATAATTCGGGCAGCACCAGCTGATCGATACACAACGACTCGTCATAAGTGGGATTACTTTCTGCTGATCCCCACAGCAGCACAATCATAAGTTGAACCACCGTGTACACGACAGCCGACTGCCAATCTCTGAAATTATTATTCATCAGGATTGTACATTTTATAGTAATTTTACATGATGTTTCAAATGCGTTTATAACAATCAGTCAATGAGAAGCAACATACACAAAGGTTAGGCAATTGCAGTATTAGCTTAACAGCCCTTTGTCAATCCACTGCTTGATGAAGGTGTTGGTCATGTGCGTGGTATAAGCACACTTCGCCATACTGATCAGTGCAGGTCGGTGAAGGAAGATCGAGGACGGATTCAGATAAAACACGCCACTCATGTGAGTCTTGGCCAGAGATAAAACATATCCAGGGCTCATCGTTTGGTGTGCTAACTGCTGCGCCACTGCTCCCCCATAACAGTTCCTTAAATTCTTTTTGGTTCTTTCGGTAAAGTCACGTAGAAGGGAAATAATAAAATAATAAGGTCTGTCGGAAAGACAGCGTCAGACGCTTCTATGTGACTTTACCGAAAGAACCAAGAAGATGAATCCCTGCAGTCACTAAAGCTTTAAATTGAAATTTAGTTCCTTAAATACCCGAGTATTTATTTTCCACTGTTGCGGTTGAATCGAATGCTTTTTCCAAATAGTTTTGGATACTTGTATGTGATGTGACTACCATTTGCTGGTAAGTTCTGGCATGCTTGTGTGCAAGTATACGAAGCCAACGTCTTATTTTATTTGGAATTTATTATTTTGACCAACTCAATGATAACATTCAGCACCGTTGGCCCTGTGCAAGACAGATTGCCTCTTACGTATGTGAACACACGTTCAACCTCAAACGAGTGGGGAGAGAACACGATTTTAATTCAATAAATTTGTCAGGCTCAGCTGTGACACGCTCGCACACCGGAAGCAAGCTGTCACAAGTAATTGGGCCTCATTTTTTGAAGATGAAACTATTTCAATTGTTCGCGTGTTTAAGGCCGACACATTATAGGGGCCCCACACCTCAGGTTACCTCCGGCGAACCTTGTCTGAGGAAACCACGACGCGTCTGCAGGAAGCCGCATGTTGGTTGCATAGCCACGGGAGAAATGAGTTGAAGGTTAATAAGCAATACGTGCTGCTTCTTGTATCTGCTAATACGGTATAATACATCTCTCTGGTGAAACGTACAATGCCCCTTTTCCTGCACGGATGAATGGACGTTAAGATGTCTCAGGCAAGTTTAACCTCCATGAGGAATCAATCAAAACGCTCTGAACGGCAGTATTTATTTTCAAATGTCAAATGACATTTGTTTTGGTTTGAAAAAGAAAGTCGTGAATGGCTCGCGTTGTGTAACGTCAATGGGAGCAAATACTCGAAGGGAAACAGATCCGTGTTTGTTTAACGAGCAGTAAGTTACATGCGTTATGGATGCACAGCTTTTGCTTCCATGTAGAACCGTACACAGTGTGTGTGTGTGTGTTCTACTTGTTTGAAAACACAGCGAAATTATATATATTTTTTATCCTCGTGTGCTTGCACGGTCGTCCCTGTGAGTCGTCTGGCAACACCGAGGACACGTGTTTCACTTGGACTCGTGGCGCGGCCCTCGTGTCGTGTGAGGTTGACAACGCAGAGGTATGATTCTACACTCACATTTTTTTAAATTTCGGCAGAAAAGTAATTTTCCGTACTGTGTTTTCCGCATTATAAGACGCATTTCCAACCCCCTGTGTATTTTTTAAATGTTTTTATTAAAGTGGGGGTGGGGGGGGGTCTTATAATCTGGTCGTTGTGTGTGCATAACGGGCACGGGTTTTGGGGTGGCGCGTTTTACTTTCCGAGTAGTATCTTATAATCCGGAGATTAGGGTAAATCATTGCAGCTGCGTTAACTCCAATGTGTCCATTTCGCTCTTGGTTTAAAGTCAACAGTTTATTTTACTAATACGCCTATTGTGAAACCGTTACTTTAGCAAATACATAAGCAACTTATTTCATGTTTTTTTTTTTTTACAAATGAATTGGGAGGTGGACTGGTGGGCGTTGGAGCGATGGCACGGTGGTTAGCGCACTGCGCTACGTGCCCATTGACCCGACTTGGATTCCCAGCCACGGCTGACATCAGCGGTGAGTGACGTCCCAACTGGTCCTGGGTCCCTGTGGTTCATCAACCCGCACTGACCAGCGTGGTGCAGTGCAGTCGAACAACGCCAGTGATTGACACGCCGTGGGGTGGCCTTTATCCAGCAGCGGTGTGACAACGGAATGTGTTATTACTTTTTAAAAAATCATTATTTTAAAATCATTGAAATGTATCGCAAATACCCTAGTCGGGTTCCTATAAATCACCTGTTATCTTCAGAGTACAATTTCCTTTCATGTAGATGCATTCTGCGCCCATAAGGAACACACCAGATGTGCATGTTGGCTGGACCCAGAATAGTAAAAATGCATGGCAGTCCCCGATGTGGCATAACATTGGTGGAATCTGCATTGAGTATGTGAACATGCTGTTGAGAACATTGTGTACAAAAAATATGACCGTTCGTTTTTTTTCCCCACTGTACACTGGCTTGGTCTGGAAATATGATGCTAAATTAGATTTTCAGTATAAAAAAATGACCAACCATCTGTTTATGCGTGCCACACTGTTAATATTGACCATGTGACGATCACGTCACATTCGATGCAGCGTGAGCTATGAACAAGGTAGCATGAGTTGAATCCCTGGCCACAGCTAACATCAGTATTGAGCGATATCAGAACGGATATTGGGTTCACCAAGACGAACCTGACCAGTGCGGTGACACAGCAGGGGAGGAGTGGATTGACTCTGAGCTGTACAATTATAATTTCTATTTAACCCTGAGTCACAATTATAGTTTTTCTGGTTAGAATTTTTTGTTGCTATTTCATTTATACCTGATGATGATTGCTTGTGTTGCAATCGAAACGTCGTGATTTTTATTTTTATTTTATTTTACTTTTATTAATTTTAATTTTAATTTTTTACCTACGTGACTTTACCGAAAAAACCTAAGAATATGAATCCTTGCAGTCACGAAAGCTTCAAATCTAGAATTGAAGGGAATAGAGTTGAAATTAATTTGTGAAACACTGGTATTATTTGTCTAAGCCATGAAATAGCTGCTTGTATATAAATGTGCCGAGCGGTACGTTCGACGGATTGATCAGTGTTTGCGTGTACCTGAGCGACTACCTCCGAGTGCATTCATTGGCTGCAGCGATGGAAATGAGAAGGTAGCACTGAGTGCGGCGATGACGAATTCGAGGGGCTGGGAGACATCCTGCTTCTTGTTGCTGCGGCCCTGTACGCGATGTTTTTACAGCCTCCAGATGCCCCTTTGTCTCGTTCCCAAAGCCTGCTGTCAGACCCAATTTCCTTTCGTACCTATCAGATTAACTTGTCAAGAGAAAATATCCAAAAAGGTTGTGGTTTTATTAATTCTTACCCGAGATGTGTTTTTTTTTAATGGATCAGCACTGTTGCACAGAGGGGTTTGTTCCAGGCTAACATTTTTTTGTGTATACAGTAGAGTAGCAGTATACGATCAGTGTAATTCCTTTTAACATACCATTCATCCTTCAATTTACTTGGCTTCTGAAGTGCACTGGGCCAGATTAATGACACCCATTTGTCTGTCTGCACGCGGACTTAACAGTTTGAGGGTTCTGACAAAAGCCTGTATCGAGCAGATGAATTAGGGACACTTTGATGATGTTCTACGGTAAGCCTCAAGATCTGTTAATTTCATTACAGATAATGTCTGTGGAAAGTCATGAGTACACATTGTGTCACAATGTTAGTTTATTAAAATGGACGAATCATCGTTTGTGACAAATCTGGAAAGTACAATGACGTGACTTTTCTGTAAAAAAAAATAACATGAACTTATACGTGTCGTTTGTGTTTTAAAACGAATCCATAATTTTAATTTTGCAATCTTGAGTCTGCAGTAGGTGTGTAAAAGTAAAAAAAAGCAAGACCCTCCTCGTATTTTGCCGCCCTCGGGGTGGCCACAAACGCACCGGGTTTGTTTGTTGCTGGAGTGCTGCTTTCACTCAAGAGCAGTGAGAGCGAGAGAGCGAGAGAGCAGAGCGAGAGAGTCGCCGTGGGTCCCCGAGGGCCTGGCTCCTCGTAGACGCTAACTTGGTGGGGAGGAGGCCGGGGCCGGGCGAGGCGTTCCCCTCCATCATCACATTTCACCGTGGAGAAAAAAAACGGAGCCGGCTAAAAAAAAGAGGGCAGCTCAGGACGGCCAAAATGGCCCAATTGGGGCCGTGGCTGCAACTCCCCTGGGGGTTTCGCAGCCGCCCAATCACTGCTCAGGTTTGTAACCTGCTTGTTAATGGAGGGCAGCACATGAGGAAAAGAGAGAGAGAGAGAGTGGGAGAAGGGGAGAGAAGGGGCTGGAAAAGGAAAATATTTCAGTGTGGATGGCATGTAGCTTGTGTGTGAACAATTTATTTCGTGCCAAAGAAGCTGCGTCTGATGAAAGATCACTTTTTTTTGAAGCAGTAGCTAACGGCAGATGTTCAAAAAATTGATGCCACACTCACATTAAGAGGTCCACATTGGCATTGCACTCAGAGGCACAACACAGAGAAGCCGCGCTCTTAAAGTGAAGCAATGGTTGTGGTGAACACAGTCTAGCGCTGGAACGGATTTTAAGGCAGTAATTTCGGTACTTTCTGGCTGGCTGTTGAGAGGAGGAGGAGGAGGAGAAATGTTCCAAATGACTCTGCTGTGCTGCGTGAGGCGCTCCGCCAAGGGAGAGCTGGGCTGCCACCTGCCCTGCGCAACGTGCACCTGTGCACAGGTGAGTGCACGGCTCTCCGCGTGCCGCCCACGGCTGTCTCTCTCTCTCTCTCGGTGCCTGTGTGAGAGACCGTCGCACGACTGACACGCGAAGTCTGTCGGTCGCCATCGCTGCCATGTGAGGAGTGAAGTGATCTCAAGGGCGTGCATAGTTGACGCGAGTTCACCTCCGCAAGGAGCGTGTTTTAGAAATGAGTGTTGTTTGTGGGTATGTTGAATTTCTTTCGCGCCGTACGTAGGCAACCGTGCTAATCGGAGGTTTAACGAACATATACGCGAACCTTTGCCATATGCTAGATATTTGCTCTGATGCACGTGATTACGTCACAATGGCTTATGGCAGTAAATAATACCACGCATGAGGTATTAACCGAGCTTACTATGGATGCCACACATGGAAGCAACATCTTTACGATCAGCTGAAAAACTAATGACAAAACAATCCTCGTCTCTTTTTCGGGGTTGTAAACGTTAATTGATTCATTCAATTATTTGGATCACTTTGAGACAAAGGGCCCCCACTTTGAGACAAAGGGCCCCCACTTTGAGACAAAGGGCCCCCACTTTGAGACAAAGCCCCCCACCCCCATTGCCCTCCTAGCGGCGCCCACTCGCATCGGTGCCCAACTGCAGAATTTGCACAAACGGCAGAAGGACGGAGACAAACCAAATTGCCGTTTCGAATTCGAGACATGCTGCAGTGCGGCCCCTAGAACGATATAGGCCGTAATTCGGTGTGTGCTGGCGTGTATTTCTTGTGGAATGTGTGGGGCAGACTTGCACCGCAGTCTGAAATGATAGTGGTTGCCTGCGCAGTTGAGAAGTGTGTCTTTAAAATGCCCGGTGTGCCGATCTATTATCTGTGTTTGCCGGATGTGCAAGGCACTGTACGAGCGATATCATTCCGGTATCCGTATCAGAAACACGGAATTCAATATTTTGTAAAAGCAGCTCGTAAGAGGCCGCACACTGCCGCTGGCAAGCTATTAGACACTTATCTAAATGTGTGACTTAATTCACAGCTGCTCCCCCATCCTCGGGGGGTTATTAATGAGCCTTTATCTATGCAGGGGGACTGCGTTGTGAGAGGAAGGGGAAATATCATCTTATTGGTTACACGGGTCATCGTCAATGTTGACGCGCTGTAGCCACGGGCACGTTTCAAACATAGTAACGTGGTGGGGGGGGGGGGGGTGGTGTATATTTCACTGTTATTGTCCCATCGTTCTCGAGGCAAAGTGGTATGCAGTACTCCCTAGCGAAGCTGGTGGACAGGCTCCGATGACAACGATCTCTATGTACGCCCAGCATGTCACATCCTCACCGATCTCGCTCCACTCTTCGCTGCTGTGAGCTTCGCAGGTGCGAGCCATCCGCTGCGTGCAGTCGGAGCGAGCACCGCTATTAGCACCGGTCACCGGAGGCTCTTCATGCCTTCAGCTCACACGAGAGAGCCAACGCATGGCTGGACTCACCATATCCAAGGCCAACGTGTGGCGATTCATTTGCATGTGGGGAGGTCCCTTCAGTTGTTGTTTTTTTTTTAAAAATCGGGATGGAACAGGGGCCTCGGTGTACCGATGGCGCACGTCCTCCGCTATCAATACTGCGAACAACCGTGGCTGTACGTATGTTGAACTTCTTTCGCGCCGTACGTAGCCAACCGTGTTAATCGGAGGTGCAGGGGGGGGGGGGCAACATAACTGTGAGCGTAGAGTATGAGTGGAGGAGGAGGGCAGGATGGGACGCCGATGAACGTCGCTCTTCGTTCAGTCTGAAGTGACTCGCTCTGCAGAGCGGTGCGTGTCGGCTCCACGATGTGGGCGGAGTGCAGCCCCAGGCTTCTCCACTCTGTCCCTCTGGCCTCTCTACCTGCTATTAAGAAGGGCCACTTCCCGAAACGTCGCCTATTTAATAGTTTTCCTTTGAAGGGCAACACGCAGTTGTATTGACGAATGTGTGGAGTTTTTTTTGTTACACTTCCATGCCATTTCAAGTCTGGTGATTTTCACTGTGGTTGGCTATTGTTCCAATCACGTGTTAATTACATACATGTCGACTCTATCGTGCTCTGTGGTCCTGAAAATATTGTTTCATTAAACTGTATTATACACTGCACACGTGATTTGTGAATGCTGATGCGTCATGTCCACGTGCACCTAGCCTGGCACACGCGCCGTAGTGACGTCACCGCCGCTTAGTGGCGAATGGCGGCTGTTGTAGTAGTTATGTTTACGTAGGCCGTCTCGCTTGGCAAATAAACTTACAAAAGGCATGATATGGTTTGGGTAGCTGAGCCCATCACTCAACATAAGCGACACAGTGACAGATACCGACTTTTGCACATTGCACAAATAGATGTGCATGCTCTGTTCTGGTTGAAGGCCTATTCAGTGATTCCCTATTCACCATTGTACCCCCCCAACCTCAATCCTGAGCAATCCTCTACCAGGTCACGGCTCTTAGGTTAAAACCCACTGCTAAAAATCCCAATGTCAATTGACACAAAGCAACCAGAGGCTCAGGAATCCTCGTGGTTGTTTGTCATGTAATATGCACTCGTATATTTAAGTAGGTATTGAATGCACATTCACACTAGCTTTTGCATGGGAATTATGAGTACCATATTTGCATCATATCTGGTTGTGCTTAAGTTTACATTTAGATTTAAGACTGTTTTTATCCTGAAGGTTTCTTTTTGTTATTGTATGCTTTTCCCCTGCCACATACCTTTGCAATTGTATTTCTTTGCACAACTTCTTGAAGTATTATCACTTCCACATGTTTCTCCGGAAGAAAAAAAAAACCCTCCAAAGTAAATGCGGTTAATTTTGTACGCATGCCAGAAGAGTGGAACCAGGAATAACCGTCCCCGGCGTTGCCCTGCGCATAAAGTCTTGAATTTAACCTCTCCGTGATAATTTATGCCAGCCCATATAGCCGCAAGGGGATTAGCTTCAAAGCTGCCCTTGCCTGCCGCTAATGACCTGGATCTGTGAAGCAGATTCCAAACGACACCGTTGGCAGCAGCAGCAGCAGCCCCACTGACATTTCTTGTGTGCGGGGCACTCTCCTCCACGCTGGGACGACTGCGCAAGGCATTCCGCGACAATCCCCGTGGCACATGCCTTTGATCAGAATCTACGTATGGAAGAGTCGGAGTTGCGGGCATGCAATCCCAGGCAGATTATGTGCTGCCCGCGGTCCATCCTCCTTTGCCATTGGACACCTGAGAAATCCTTATCTGAGTGTTGACTTACAGACGGCCAGCCACGCAAATTTCAAAATTCTTACGTAACTAATACGGCACAGAGATACACGCCCATTATAAACAAACCAAGAGCCTTTTAGTGTGACATTGTGAAAAAATACATGAAAAACATGTTAGAGCACCGCCGTTAACCTTAAGTCAACCTGTGATATAACGAGCTTTTCTTTCTGAATGAAAGGTTTAAGACTTGTAGAAGATAGACATTATGACTGCAACATCCACGTGACCTCCGACCTTCTCTTCCACATCTCCACTGTCTAGAGTTAGCCTTCCTTGACCCCGTGTGACCTTTTGACCTGAGAGTGATTGAGCTGGTGGGATGGGACGTGCTGAAGTTTGGAAGAAAAGGGATTAGCACTCTTCAGCTCACTGACCAAATCCCTTAATCTAAACATCTTTCATTTGTCTCTTTGCCTTGCCTTCTATTCTGCAGCCTCTTCCTGAGTTTTTTTTTACATTCAATTATCAGCGTTTTAGGAAAAGGCCAATTAAATCGAGCTCTTTTTAAGTGTGTCTTTAATTAGGATGTGGCACAGTAACTTGAGAATCCACTTGGATGTAATATTTGTGTGGTTCGGTCTTCTTGAGACTCAGCCAAAGTTTTTAATTGTACTTGTTAGATGAGCTAGATCCCGTTTTTGTTACATTTTGGACGTGAGCATACTTTCATGCACTTTTATTTTTTATATATATTTTTTTTTTACTCAAGCAAAATATTTTTGTTACCTTTTTTCATTCTTGACTCAAGACAAGAAGGCCAATCCCGTGTTTGTTTTAATGCACCTCTACTTGTTGTAAATCTTTACGTGCACAATATATTATAATCTGCATTGTCATTTGCTGTGGCTTGCCTGCCAAAACCCGGGGCTTGTGCTGTGAACTCAATCCAGAACACAACAATGGGCTCCTTTGAATGTCACTGTTTTTCATTCTGTAGCGCAGGCTTCACCTTTCAAGGGACAGCATTTCCTGAAGGATTGGCTTTATTAAGGGCCCTTCATGAGGAGCAAACGTATCGGATCTCTGTGATGAGTATCCAGGTACCTTAACGTGAACTGCAAGAAAGGGCTTGGTCTGATTTCATAATGTAACACGAGAGTGTCCTTGGTGTCATGGACGCAAGCCAAAATCGAGTCGCCTTAATAATCTGGGCAAAATGCTTGGTATGAAAACATGGTAATGTTTTAAAATATGCATTCCGATTGTGGGAGCTCGAAACAGTGCATTGATACGTGGTTTGTTTGCAGTCCGATAAGTTAAACTTGACCAAGGTTACGTAGAAGGGAAGTAATAAAACATAAAAAAAATTATGTTTTATTTTTATTTTTTTTATTATTTTATTACTTCCCTTCTACGTGACTTTACCGAAAGAACCAAGAAGATGAATCCCTGCAGTCACGAAAGCTTTAAATCGAAATTTACCAAGGTTGAGCCAGAATTTGACTTCGGTATTAATATTTGTTCGGAGGAAGTTGAGCCGAGCCGCATTATTTTTTTATTTTTTTGTCGCAACCCAACAAAATCTGCGGTTGCAACAGCGTGAAAAACCGCATAAATGATCTGTTACACAACTGACCCATTGTATAACACAGTTGTTTTTTAAAAATCTCCGTTCGTATAACACTGCGGCTTATTTAAGATTGTCCAGCGTGAGTTAGATGATTCACTGCTCACCTTTCCAGGGTGGAGATCCTGTTGCTGCTGCTGCTGCTGTATCTGCAACAGACATCGTGGATAGCAGCTCCACCAATGCCTGGCGCCGGCTTAAAGGCAATAAATTTAATCTCTGGTTGGCCATTCCTCCATCTCATTATATAGTGTCTGTTCTGTCTCAGCGTACATCGTACAGCGTGCACGTCGCGAAGCCAGCAATAAATAAATAAATAAACAACCACATTTCTTTGGTGTAGAGAAACTTGTAAGGAACCGGTGCTCAGTAATCAGGACGGATTTTGCCCCTGGAAATCTGTTCGAAGCCCCCTTTAATCCCACATGATTTTAAATAAATCTTGAAAAATGGTGGTTGCCACGGGCCTATTATTCTGGGCTCATTCTGGATTCCAGGCCAGATTGCCCCTGAAAGGAAAAGTTTTAAAAACATCACATATTGTATTTCCAGTATAAAGGTTATTTAGTGTGAGGTTTAATCTTCAGCAGATGTTGATGCTTGAAGTGATAGGCAATCATTTATATTCATCATAGAATCTGCATTTTAAACTTGATATCATAACATTGTCAGCAACACAGAACTGAATGCTTTATTATAACATTTCATTCGGTGTTTTTGAAAAGGTGTTCATCATCAACAGTCATGATCTATCCGCTGCTGGATGCAGGCTTCCCTATGCCACCACTGTCTCTCATGGCCTCGCGATGAAATAATGAATCTCGCTCCTGGACACGAGCCGATTTTCCCATTCTGGAGGATGTCCTCACTCCATCGTTAGTGCCAACCCTCAACCATCACACTACTAAACATATAACTTATTTTTGTGTTTAGTTTGTTATCCTCCCCGTACCTCCAATTAGTGCGGTTGACTATGTACGGTGTGAAAAAAGTTCAACATACACACATTGTAGCATCTGCCCAAATCCATTTGTTTTTTTTATCAATTGAAGATATCTTTCAGAGGGACGAAACTGAAGAACCCATTAGGGTTTGTTGTTTAAGGTGGCCCGGAATTAAAACGACGAAATAAAAAGGTGGCCAAGAGCAGGTTGGGAGTGTTTTTGGAAAACTGAACTCGACAATGAAAAGCAAAATGCCAATTCACCTAAAGAATAAAGTGTTTCATCAACGTATATTACCTGCTATGACACGCGGTTCATAAACATGGCCATTGGCATAGAAAATGGCACGACAGCTGAAAGAGTGCACTTAAGCATGGACAAGGTGCTATGGCAGGTGGGATTTATGTTTACAGATTTGGATGCAGAGCACGGTCCTTTGAATTTAGGAGCACACCCACCCTTCTCAACATGTTCTTTTGTCGGTGAAAGTTTGAATTAACAAGCAGCGGCAGAGGCGCTCTCTTGTGCTGCTGCTGCTAAAACATAACGGGCAGTCTTCCGCAAGTAAGCTGCTTCTGCTGATGAATTGTGGTCTTACGCCGGCCACCCGGCATCACGGGAATGAGCGATTGTTTAAACGTTTATCAGCGGCTGGTGAATGAAGCCTTGAGAAGTGGCGTCGAGGAGCCCTGCGAGTTGCCAGCGTGCCCCAGAAGCGCTCCGCCCGGCCTGCTGCTGTTGTGTCTACTGCGTCATTCTACTCCGGCCCGGCTCCCGGGCGGCCTGGCAAACACGAGGCAGCGCTCGGCGGCTCTAAAACGTTGCAGCCGGCTCTACGCGCAGACCAGAGCGCGGTGTTTGCATTGAATTTAGACGAATCTAGTCGCAGCTTCGTCCTCACAAATCCGAAGATTTCCCTTCGGAAGCGAATGGGGTGCGGACGAGTTTGTGCTGTCGAACGGTAATCGCCGTCAGGGTCACGCAATCCTGGGGCAGCTGTGAACGTGGCCGGTGGTCCGTGTGGTGGGGGGGGGGGGGGGGCCTCGTGTGTGCTGAGACCTATTCGTTGTTTACATCGTGCAGGTAATTTTGATGCGGCACAGCTGTGGAGAAGGGCAACAGGAGCGGATGGCTAATGATTGTCGAGCGCGGCGGCACTCGCGCTGTTGATCTGAAGCGCACTCATCCATGTCCAGAGCTTCTCATCTGTGACCAATGATGGAAAATATTACGCAAGTTCAATGTTATTCTTGGCTGCTCGGACGTTCTTCGTTGTAACCAAATATTAACTTCTAATATAGATCGAGAGCATTTGGTCAGCCACATATTTTAATGGTAAAAATTCATACTGAGGCTATTACGCCTGTTTTTCAGTGATGTATTGCAGAAGAACACACTCCATGTTGGAGGGTTACCCAATGCTTAATTACCTGACATACAAGCGCTAAGGTGATGTCTGGCTTATTTATTTTCATAACTTCAAAGTTTTACTGTGAAACAAATATTACTCGTAGTAAATAACCACAACCCGTCGAATTTTCATTTACTTTTCACTACTTTCCACTTGTTGTTATTTTAGCTCTTAAAAAAAAGAACGCTATGTATTTAAAAAAAAAAATCTGTCGAGGTCTAGTTTCAAACTAATTCAAGGTAAACACGTCTGTAAATGGCCAGCCTTATTAGCGACGAGGGGCAAGCGTGGCACAGTTCAGAGGATGCTGGGCAGGGTGTATGCCTTCGGTGGTCTCGCCGGCGGGCAGCGGCGCGTGAATGCCGAGGCCTCCCTCGCGGTGGCACAGCCAGCGGGGACAACGTGAATGCCGCGCTTTGTGGCGCGAGCCCCTTTCAGCGTCCACCGTAAAAATGTCCCCAGTCTTCCTTATTTATGCCCGGGCTCTTAAACGTCTTCCTCTCGAAGGTTGATTCTTCTCATGCAAATTGCTCACGACCTGCTAGAGTTTCAAACCGATCGGTGGACATTATATATCTACGTGTGTATTTATATATATGTGTGTGTATATTTATATTAGCGTCCTCATTCGGTGCCGGCTGGGGCCCGAGCCGGTCGCCGCGCGCGCTGTCCCGTGCCCTGGACGACGACGTCTCCCGTTGGGACAAGCGGAGCGGGAGTTGCGCTCAGTGCGCTGTTGTTTTGCTGGCGGGAGAGCGCTTCCAGGGAACTGCCTCGTGGAAGCATCAGGAATGTATTGAGGGAATAGGTGGCGGGGTAGGGGAATAAGCGGAAAGGGGTGGTGGGGAAGGGGGCAGTGTTAGGGGTTAAGTAGGGCCGAGTAGGGGGCTGTTTTTATGGATGGCTCTGTGCCAGCGTCTATCTGTGGACCAATGCCCATCAGCATCCTCTGAATAAGTACCACTGCTGGTGCCATTTTTACAGCCTTGGCAACCTGTGGTGGCCTCTTTTCAAAGGGCCCCAGGACATTTTACTTAATTAAATACCACCGACCTGCAGTGCTTGATAAAGTAGAGTCGTGGACCTGTCTTTATTTGACAAAATAATTTAGGGTCGAACTGCAGTTGTGTATTTATCTTTTAAATGTAACGCTTAGAATCGTCTGGAATATTTTTTTGCCTGAGCTGCCTTCCAATTGTGTTTATTCAATAACGATAACATCTTCCTCCGATTTAACATCGCCTTGCACTGAAACAAAATATATTTTCTTGGTGCGTGTTATGTGGGAATAATTACCGAAGGAAGTAACATTTCTTCAAGATGTCTAGATCCTGTGAAATAAGATACCTGAGCACTTAAGTGGGGAGGGAAAAATGTACGGAGCGCCGCGGTTGCAATGTACAAGATGATCGATCACTCGCTGTCGCTTCTGGGAAGGCTCGCTGCTGGAGAATGTCCAAGGGACATGTTGCTGCTTTCTGTCTCAGTAATCTGCCTTTTTTGTGCCTCTATTAACTACTTAGAAACATTGCAGTCCATTAGCAATGCCATGTGGGTTTGTGTAAATGGCATTTTAAATGCATTTAGGCCCCCTTAGCCAAATGACAGAAAATTGAGATGCATTCGTTTTGGATGAGAGACGTGGGTATCACTATGAATGGGAGACGTGGGTGACACTATGAATGAGAGACGTGGGTGACACTATGAATGAGAGACGTGGGTGACACTATGAATGAGAGACGTGGGTGACACTGTGAATGAGAGACGTGGGTGACACTGTGAATGATAGACGTGGGTGACACTGTGAATGAGAGACGTGGGTGACACTATGAATGAGAGACGTGAGTGACACTATGAATGAGAGACGTGAGTGACACTGTGAATGAGAGACGTGGGTGACACTATGAATGATAGACGTGGGTGACACTGTGAATGAGAGACGTGGGTGACACTATGAATGAGAGACGTGGGTGACACTATGAATGTGAGACGTGGGTGACACTATGAATGAGAGACGTGGGTAACACTATGAATGTGAGACGTGGGTGACACTATGAATGAGAGACGTGGGTGACACTATGAATGAGAGACGTGGGTGACACTGTGAATGAGAGACGTGGGTGACACTGTGAATGAGAGACGTGGGTGACACTATGAATGAGAGACGTGGGTGACACTGTGAATGAGAGACGTGGGTGACACTGTGAATGAGAGACGTGGGTGACACTGTGAATGAGAGACGTGGGTGACACTATGAATGTGAGACGTGGGTGACACTATGAATGAGAGACGTGGGTAACACTATGAATGAGAGACGTGGGTGACACTGTGAATGAGAGACGTGGGTGACACTGTGAATGAGAGACGTGGGTGACACTATGAATGTGAGACGTGGGTGACACTATGAATGAGAGACGTGGGTGACACTATGAATGAGAGACGTGGGTGACACTGTGAATGAGAGACGTGGGTGACACTGTGAATGAGAGACGTGGGTGACACTATGAATGTGAGACGTGGGTGACACTATGAATGAGAGACGTGGGTAACACTATGAATGTGAGACGTGGGTGACACTATGAATGAGAGACGTGGGTGACACTATGAATGAGAGACGTGGGTGACACTGTGAATGAGAGACGTGGGTGACACTGTGAATGAGAGACATGGGTGACACTATGAATGAGAGACGTGGGTAACACTATGAATGTGAGACCTGGGTGACACTATGAATGAGAGACGTGGGTGACACTATGAATGAGAGACGTGGGTGACACTGTGAATGAGAGACGTGGGTGACACTGTGAATGAGAGACGTGGGTGACACTGTGAATGAGAGACGTGGGTGACACTATGAATGAGAGACGTGGGTGACACTATGAATGAGAGACGTGGGTGACACAATGAATGAGAGACGTGGGTGACACTATGAATGTGAGACGTGGGTGACACGATGAGGGGGTGAATTTTCCACCGCGTTTGTCCCAGGTTTCGCAATATTTAAATTTGAGCTCGTAGTTATTAAACTAAAATACAGCGTTCTACTTTCGTAAGTAATGTAACATGGTCTTTAACTTACACTTCACAGCACTCGAATGCTGAGGTAATTTCATTAAGAAATTACTCTGAGCCGACAGGAAATTAATCATTGACTTCATTCAATCTGTTGCACAATTGAGTTCACTGGGTGACCTCACTATTCATCTGTCCGTGTCCAAGTGCACCTACGTTATGGGTGACAAAGGACTGTCTACAACAATCTATTGTACTCTACTATCCTCTCATGTCCATGCTCCCCACTTTCATCGAACCGACGTTGAAGCGCGTTCGAATGACTCCCACACCCCGCATGGCATGGAGATGCCCTCACCCAGCAGTGGCTTGGCAAATGTGTGTACAATGTGAAGGCACTGCCTCTTCTTGGTTCTTTCGGTAAAGTCACGTAGAAGGGAAATAATAAAATAATAAAAATAAAACATAATAAAATAATTCTCACGACGTTTCGGTCACATTGCAAGCAGCCGTCCTCATGTGAAGAACAGGTCTGTCGGAAAGACAGCGTCATTCAGACGTCATTCAGACGCTGTCTTTCCGACAGACCTGTTCTTCACCTGAGGACGGCTGCTTGCGTTGTGGCCGAAACGTCGTGAGAATTATTTTATTATGTTTTATTTTTATTGTTTTATTATTTCCCTTCTACGTGACTTTACCGAAAGAACCAAGAAGATGAATCCCTGCAGTTACGAAAGCTTTAGATCGAAAGGCACCGCCTATTTAAATATATTGGTAGTTACATTGGCAGCTTGGGTTAACTTCTTTGTAAAGTTTAAAATCCTGGGGTTTCGATTACCTCCGGATTATTTGTAGTCTCATGAAACAATGTATTGTCTAATGGTAGTAAAATGAAGTCCTTGCACATGGTATACATGGATATGTAATTTTCCAGGTGATAAAATAACAAATCACAGTTCAAAATTGTTGGATGTATTCTTCACCAAAGTACTGCAAATGAACACCTCTCCACCACCCGCCCCCCCCGACGAGAAATCGAGTGCAATCTCAAATACTTTGGATGTCAAAATATTTATTTTTAAAACTAAACCATACAGCACTGAGATAACCGAGGAGGAGATATCCTCCAAACCCAATTACACTCCCACTGGGATTGAATTTCCGTGTCGGTGACAGCAGTGCGGCAGGGATGCCTGATTTAACCTCCCTCGCTGCTTAGATTCCCAAGTGGGTCAGTGACCGAGAGTGTCCTGCCCCAGAAATATTCCTCCTGAGCCCGAGTGTCGTCGGTGGAATTCGGGTTTTACGGTTGCCCGCACACAAATGGTGGAGAAGCGCAGAGCGTGAGCGGAAGACTTTGATTTTGGAGGTTTTCTTTCTGACGCGGACTCGTGGCGTTGCCTCGCGGCTTCGCTGTTGGGGACGAAAGGGGATATCGCGCGCCGTGTCTGCCCGGCATGTGGAAACTCAAATCCGCCAATGGCAATTTTGTAAATGGCTAAATAAAGGCCTCCACCGGGAAAGCAAGAGGGGTGGACTGGCGGTGTTCAGTCTCGTTGCATTTTTTATTTGGCGAATCTTAAAAGACGTCCGAAGATTCATTTGGAGGGTGTGATTTAAAATGTATTTCCTCACTGTGAGAAGAGCCAAATAATCGAAAGTTTATACTTAACCTGACCTTTAATTGCATTTGTATTTCTTTGAAATGTTGCATAATTTGTCATATTGAAGAGAATCAAGCGATGTTTAAATAAAAACGAAAATCATTTTCAAATTAAATGGTCTTCTCTCAACGGATCAACTATCACAGCAAATGAACCTCCTGGCCCTTGGTCAACAAATGCCAAAAGTGGCTTTTTGTGCCCTTGTATAGAGGGCGGGAGAGGGAGGGGAGGGGGGGCAGTGAGCCGCTTTCGCAGTGGCGCACTTTGGAAGAGTGACTTTGGCATGGCTCTGGTTTCCTTTCTTGCTGCCGTGCACAGCGGAGATCGCCAGCGCAGTGACGGCAGCAAACCCTCCCTCCTACGCACGCACGCAAACACACACACGCACGTGTGTGCACACATGTGCACTGCCAGCGCATGACTTTGGACATTAAATTATTTTCGACAATAACGCCGACCGATCCAACACAACGGACTTGCCTAGACGCAGTGGGCAGCAGGAGAAAACTGGGAGAGGGAGAGAGAGAGAGAGAGGAAGAGAGGGAGGGAGAGAGCAAAATAAGTCGAGGGAGAAGAACACGGAGAAGAGAGAGAGAGGGAGGGCACCAAAGTAGGAGGGGGAATGGTGAGAGCAAAATAGTGCTGCCACCTGTTTTTTTCCCCCAGTGCCAGGGTGGCAGTGTGGGTAATGAAAATGCAAAGCCCCCCAGCGCGGCTCGATATGCCGAGCACGAGAGGGGTGCGCGTGGCGGAGAGGCACCGTTAATAATCGCGCTGCGTTGGTAGCTGTCCAAATCTTTGGACATGTTTTATTTTTGAAAGGAAGGGATTTTAAAAAAAAACGCCACACAAGCGGCGTGGGAGGAGGTGTGGAGGGGTGAGGGGAGGTTTGCCGAGCCAGCTGATTGTTAACGCGGAGAGCCTGGGGAGAAGCTGCTCCTCGGCGTCCAGGTGTTCCCGTGGGGGCGGTGAGCGACGCACGGGGAACCCCATGGGTTGCACGGTGAGCTTCACCTGCTGCGAGGAGGAGGAGGAGGAGGACACCCCCGGCAGACCGGACCATCAGAGCGAAGCATCTCTGGCAGCCAAGGGGAAGGGGAAGAGAGGGAGGAAGAAGAGGAAGAAGGATGAGCGAAGGCAGCTTCTCAAGGTACTCGGAGGCGGCGCACCGATCAAATTCATATCGGCATCGTCGATAGCGGTGTTACACCTCGTGCTGAACGGGCGCGCGCTCTGACGTGAGAAAGATCGCTGTTCGCAATGCACTTGTGACTGCTGTGATGATCGCCGGGCCGCGGATTGCGGCAGACCGGTCTCTGCCGCCACGCGAGATTCCTCAGCCGTATTTCAGAACGCGAACAACCCACCGGGCTGCAAAGTGACGTTCTGTGTGCGAGTACACACAATAGCACCGACAGGTTTGTGCAATTCTGTTGGTCACCGGCCATGAATAACGCCGTTGTTATTTTTTTTTGTGTGCACGCTCCGGCCGCTAAAATGCGTGACTTTAAGGGCAAAATAACGCACAGAGGGGTTTTGTTCTTGACTCTGCGAGTAAATCAAGAGTTGATGACGTCAATATTTGCCCAGAATGGTGCGGTGTAGCAAGGCGCTCGCTCTGAGGCCGCACCTGCGGTACCACGTGGCTTTTAACTGTTACCAGTCAGGGTTCTGCAACCCAGCTTTCTCGGAGCAATCTTCCATCTCGCGTCTCAAAATTTAGAATCGTTGGTTTTAACGTTTGGAAACGCTTAATTGTATACGTGAAAAGATACACGCGTGAAATGTTGAGACGGGAGTTGGAACGGCTAAAATAAAGTAAACTATTTATTACATGACGTAAATGTGACAACAGTTAGAGGCGCAGGCTTGCAAGCGATGGCTCGTACCACTGCTAGCAGAACGGCCTTCACGAGAGGGAAATCTCGAGGGTGTTTTGGCCTACTCTTTCACGCTGGCCACACTTCTTAGATTCACCTCATCACGTACAACCCTGACATTTCAACTTCCTGTGATGCACCCATTTAGACTGCCGGGTGGACAGAGGTGGGTGGAGAGTTCATGCATGTGCACCACTTTTACAATAGTCGCGGTGGCGACATGTTAACTGCTGGCATGCAGGAGATTGTGGTTTCGACCCGACGCTGATGTCCTGTATATTTGGAGTTTGTGTGTCTCTCTCTCTCCCCGTGGTCGCGCTGATTTTTCTCCGAGTCCTCCGGTTTTTCTCGCCACATTTAGAAACACGAGTTTTTGACTGCTATGCATTTTCACGTGGTGAGCCACTTCGTTGAGCAATCATCTGTGGCCAGGTTGCTTCTGAAAAAGATCTATATAGCTCAACGGGCCTTACTTGGTAAAATAAAAAAAAATGTTTCGTAGTTCAACCAGCGAACTCTGCGTTTCCGTGGCGGCATTCCCACCACAAACGAACAGCTCTATAAATAGTGACAGCACAATAAAGACACTGCATAATTATTTTTTATTTGTGGCGTTGTGCAGCATTGACAGCTGCCTCGAAACGGTGTCAGCAGCTGCGTAAGCCCTGAACTCTCTGCTGTTCTGGTATCCGAACAGCCCCTAGCCCCCTCCCTCCTCCACAATAACTCCGCTGCAGCAGTGGCCACACTCCCCAGGGTCTCCGGTTGGGTGGTGGTGGCTGTACTGCACGTGGCCTGTAGTCCAGCTCTATGGAGGCAGCGAGGGTTGGCGCATCGCGCGGACGTTGTGAACTCCCTTCTCGTGGGTATTGAGGTGCCATACCCTGACCGGCCAGGAGAAGGCGCTGCAGCAAGTGTGGACTCATCTCTATCTGTTCCATTTGTATAGGGTGGCGTTGTTCCCTCACATGCATGGGTTTGTTACAGGTGGTCTGGTTTCCTCCCAAATGTATGAACGCTTAATAATATAATTGGCTGAAAAAGTCTCAATATATTTATCCACCTCCGTGTGTGTTGTGGATTGTGCAGCGTTGTGCGACGCAATTTTGGGGTGAATGACAATAAATACAACAAGAATACCGACTACCTATGCGGTGCCGTTCTTTCCGTTTTTTGGCTGGCTGCTTGCGCACGTTGCCGGCGCTGGCTATTTACGGCAAGCGGCAGTAAAGGCCCCTGCTGCTGCTGCTGGGGACGCGGGCTAGAATGGCAGGCTCCCTCTTGGCTGGAATGAAGGCTGGCACTTGCCTGCTGCGAGGAAATGTCTCGCATTGCCAAATTCCTGACCCTCAATGGGGGCCCAGTGTGCGGTGGGCACCCGTGCAAGCTTCAGTGACCGAGCGGGGATTCTTTTTTCTCTCCACCTCCTTTTGGCCTCTCGCAGGAGGAATCATATTTTTCCTCTCCCCTCAGAGGCTTTTAGTGCCATTGAAATGCGGTTACACTGAAGTGCGCAGCTGCGGAGGCCAGGACCATGTAAAATTGGGTTCTTTGTCGGCAGCAGTCAGGAGACTTTGAATGGCAGAGTTAATGGGTTTAGGCACGAAGAGGGCCTCTTGCTTGGTGCTGCGCTTTCACAATTATTCGGCAATAAAAAAAAATATGCGGCGACTCACAGTGGGGCCAATGTCACCGGCTCCGTTGGGGCAAGAAAATGAACAGAGCTGAACGAATCTGAAGTTTATGCGAAGATTTGTATAAATTTGTTTATATTGGAGGTTGGAGAGCGGTAAAAGGGCGATGCCCGATTTTAAATCGCGTTTGAACGCTTAAGTCACCAAACTACATGACCACGATGTATTGACAAATGTTTACATTTTATTTAACTGAAAACTCGATCTTTGCCAAGGCTGTGAAATATTGTTTCAACAATTCTGAGAAAATATTGAAATGTTACTTTCATATTCCTGCATAATTGATTAAGTATACATATAGATGCCTACACCACAGTGCACATTTTACCTACACGCTTACAGATTCAAACTATTATAAAATAGCTCGGACATTTTTTGTTTACCAATGTATGAATATCTGCTTTCATACGCTGTTAATAATTCATTACGGCAAGTCTCCTGGTTTCACCAGCATCAGCAGCACATTGCCCGCCACGGTGGTGGAGTTTATTTTACCTCCAGCCGCAAAGCAGACTCTGGACTTTACTCATCTGTGTTGGCGCCAGAAATGTTTAGCTGGTGGCGGGGGGGGCTATGGTTTTTAAAACCATGACATGAAGGGGTTAGCTCCATTATACAATAACATGTTTATCAACATTCTATCAGTGGTATAGCAATAATTAACACAAAGGCAATGGAAACAGATTTCAAACGAGCCATGGCCTCTGTCAGTTCTAGCCCCATTACGTGGAAAATTAAATACATCCGCAGTGCGATTGTCGCGATGGCACCAAAACTCTGGCCCATTTACGAAACTCACTGTAGCCTGTGTTCCTGCAACGGAGGAGGTAGAACAGCAAAACTGCACGAACTCTCTCCCGATGCCACTTGTCCGTGGCCAACGGACCTCAACTATTGACAATTAGCTCCTGAACATTTTGCTGCCATATGCAAGAATAGAATAGTGACCGTGCTAGCCCACAGCAGTCCGGTAGTCATACCGCGTGACCTGCTGCTCAAATCAATGAGATTTCAACAGCATCGGTGACACTGGGTATAGAATGCATATGTACTGTATCTATGGGAGTGGCGTAACAATGGAGTGCGCAGGCGGTGCAACTGCGCTGGTACCCAAGGGCTGAAGGGCCCCCAGATGCCGGGCCACGAAAGAAGAAGGGAGCTGGACAGGGGGAGGGGCCCTCTCATCCCCTGGCACCGGGGCCCACGCCAACTTCGCCATGCCACTGGCGCGCAGCTGATCATCAGTTTATTCATTTACACGATACTGTGATAATTTTTTGGTCGGTTTATAGACTTGGTAAAATGCTTCCTTTATTCGGTGCTACACGCAAGTTATTGTGGGGCAGACTATGCCTCCATTCAGTGACCCTGGGGTTTGCGTTTCCAACTTCCTCTTCTCCAAGTTGCGCATCTCAGATTGCAAAGTGTGGCTTCATTGTCCCAGTCTGAAAGCTGCGTTCTTCCTTCTGCTGCTGCTGCATGTTTCCTTCCTTCTGATGACGGTACCGCAGGGATTATGTCCGAAGCACTGCATAGGTTGTGGCGGTGTTTTTCAGACTGAATGTTAGTTGTTGATCAGACATTAAGGCTTGTAACATTAAGGCGTGTTTTTTGTTTTATTGTATTATTTTATCTTGCCGTGCCTTCCAGAAGTGTGTATAGTCATGTCTCATTACGGTGTCTGTTGATTGTATTTGTTTATTTGAAGTTCAGAATATTTCATGGACTATAGGGTGGCCCAAAAGTCAGGACACATCGGATTATTTTATTGATTTCAACAGATCACAGAGTTAATTAATTTAAGTTAACAAATGTTCAAACTGACTTCAATGAACATCAATGCATGCAGGAATTCTGTTTTTAAATTAATTCAGGATTTTTAAAAAGAGATTAAAGTTGTAATCTTTGAACATTCATCAACTATGCTTTGTCTCAATTCAGTAAAAAAAATCAATTTTAAAATGTCATCTGAAAATGATGAATAAATATAGATATGATTAATGATAATGGCTAAAATACTCACTTATAGAATACATAATTGCAATGTTGCAATGCCAGTTTTAAAATAACTATAACCCTCTGCATAGTTACACTCGGTAGGATTTCTTATGACCTACAGTATTCGTGTGCACTCAGCCCATGTAAATCCACTGCTGGATGAAGACATCCCGACAATGTGTCAGTCATGGCGACCGTTTCACCATACTTCACCATGCTGGTCATTGTGGATCGGGGAAGGGGAGGTCATCGAGGATCAGTTCACATATCACCAGTGATATGTGAACTGATTAGGTCGTCATGTTCAAAGCCCACTGCGCTAACCGCTGCGCCACCGCTCCTCACAGTAATTGCATAAAGTCTTATATTTAAGAGGCCCTCGATATGCCTAGGGTCTGCCACTTGTCCAGGATTGGCGTCTGTGCTCAGGTGGTGCCAGTTGATTTGTGGCCGAGGTGTGGTACCGGTATTGCTGTGTTGAGCTTTCTTACAGGATACTGCATACTTCTGACGGACCTCTGGTGTATGGGAATGATGCAAGTCTACATTGTGGGTCCACAATAACGTTTGGGTGTGGGTGTAAAATGAGATGTTATTCAAGGGGAAGCTGTAGGAGGCCAAACACCTGCAATGTTACTACAAGGGGACATTAGGGGCAGACCACTGGTCTCTATTTTAACCCACGTGTGTATGTGTGTATCTTTACACACTTGATTTTCAAGTTGTGTTATAGTCATGCTTACGTTGTATGTGCGAGCACACAGCGAAGTCACGAGATGCAATGCACCTTCATTGTATGAAATGAAGGAATTCCTAAAATTGCTTATTGCGCTTATCCAGACAATTAAAACGTGTCTTTTACATACATGAAAACATGCCAACGCAGAGCTATGAAGTTCACAACAACCATGACGAAGGGGACCTGGCTGTACGGTTGTCACCTCTGAGATACAATACATGGGGATGTGTCACGAGAAGGAAAAGCATATCTAAATACCGACAGAGATTTTCCAGGACAGGGACTTCAAAAAGGGGATGATCCCTGGGACGACCAGAACAGGTGGCTGTTGCAGGCGGATGAGTGGCGGGCGGAAGCAGGCGGGGAGGGGGTGTTTGTGTCGGACGTGGCTGTGTTTGTTGTCATTCTACCAGGAGGTTTCCCCCCTGGCTTGTGATCCGCCCGTGCCCACTGGCGTGGGTTGAGCACCTGCCCGGAAGCCGTTGTTGGCCATCACGAGGCAGGCGGAAGGTGAAAGGTCGGGGTTGGATGTCACCTGATGAGCTCGCACCTGCAACGCAATTATCCAGCAGCTCACCCGAGCATCCTCAGCAGACGCACACTCTCTTGCTGTGGCTATTTCTCCTTTCCTATACAACATTTGTGAATGTTTCATATCATCACGCGTTGTCAAGTTTTACGCAACTTATTATCCAAAACTCGATGCATACCTCCGCTTGTGCATTAGAAACCAAAAATTATTGTGATGATTGTATAAATATAAATTATTCATCGAATTGAACGAGTTTAGATGCTGTTATATATTTATTTTGGAACGTGGTTCTAACTCTGTAACAATAAAGCCAGGGAACTCATTTTTCGAATTGTAAATATTTATATAATTTGACATCATAGCCTTCTGGGCTTCCCCATTCCAATAGTTCTTGCTGAAGAACTTTGACCCCGTGAATTTGACAAATGACTGGGCATAAGTCATAAAAAAATACACACGGATATATGTTCTTTTTTTTTTAAATCGCAGCCATCTCCCATCCCAAAACGATGATCCCTCGTTCGGGGGTCACGCGACATTACCAGTATTTTTGCCTTGTCTACTCAGTGTCGACGGGAGGGGCAAGATTAGTGTCGTTGGGAAAGGCTTCAGCGTGTCGGTATCCCACTGCCGGTCTACACGTGGGGCACTGCACCGTGTGTGTCCAGGGAGGCTTGCAGCCTTGTAAATCTGTCACATCCTCCGCTCTGTGTTTGTTTGACGCTTGCTGGAAGAAGCATGAGAAACCGGCCACGGTTAGCCGAGCCTGTTTTTGCTGCTCAATCAGATGAAACGTTGCGGTGCAGATGGCACGCAGTAACAATAAATAATAATTTTCAGTCTGTTGTTAATCCACTGCTGGATGCATACCGCCTCGCCATGCCGTGTCAGTCATCGGGGTTGTATGACCATATTTCACCATGCTGGTGAGTGCGGGTTGGTGGGGGTGGAGGGGGTGGAGGGGGTGGAGGGGAGCCAAGGACCAGCACGAGACTCAATGTCACTCGCCACTGATGTTCGCCGTGGCCGGAATTTGAACTCAGATTCCCTGGTCCATAGTGCAGTGCGTGAAGCCCAGCACTCGTGTGCTTTCACAACTATCAGCAGGCGGAGAACATTTTATTTTAATATTATTATCCTTTCATCTTCCGAACTTCGTGCATTAAAATTAAGTATGTTCCACATAACACCACAAATTAGACGCACTTAATGTAATAATGGACAATTGTGCCAAATTTAATTTCAGAAGCATTGCATGAGAGCGTTGTGCAAACACATCAGAGTGAATCTAATGCAATATTTCGAGAACATGACTCATAGGGCATGCTGTTCCTGTAATTGATGCGACCTTATTCCAGAGCACAGGACCATTACATTACGCATTTTCTGGGCATGAGCTCTTCGAAGCGAATGCCACAGAACTGGATCTGAGCGAGCGTAATCAATGCGTCATCCACTTTGTAGCGATAGGAACAGATACGTACAATTTATACATCAGAGATTCGTGTCCCAGTGACACAGCCAATATATCACGTCTGAAGCAGATGCAGTAATTTCTAAAGGGATATGACATTTTTTTTTATATCGATGCATCAATGCAATTACATTTATTACACAGTTTTATTATCATGTCAAGTACACTGAACGTAGCCTTGCGATAGTGGAAAGTTAAAGGCTTCCCCTCTCAATGTTGGTCGTAGGGGATTGCTGTCTTTGACCATACCTCACCGCGCAGTTCGCTCTCCACTGCGCCTCGCTGCTCTCCTGGCCATAGATATGGCATGGGAAGATAATAAGAATACGCGTTAATCATTGGCTGCTATGTTCTGACTTCTGAAATAAAACAACGCATCTTTTTTTTAAACTGCGCTAAAAGTGGCGATTCAGATTGATATTGAGATCTCGGGGTGCGTGTGTGTACACGTGTGTACACGTGTACACATGTGTGTACACGTGTGTGCGTGTGTGTACACGTGTGTGCGTGTGTGTACACGTGTGTGCGTGTGTGGACACGTGTTCCGCGTTACGCAGACAGCGTTAATTGCTTAGCGCGTCACGTGGAACGTATGTTTAACAATCATACGGCGCGTGCAGCTTGGATCGAGTGAATTTGAACGCAGAAAGACGTAGTGTTTTAGGTCGCGAGAACTGGAGTTTGGGAAACTCTGCGTTCGAGAGTGGTGGTGCTTGGAGCGTGAGAGGAGAGCAGAGGGCATGGCGAGTAACGGGAGGATGATCCAAATGATGGCACTGATGGGAAGAACGTGCTCTTTTTCATCCTCCGAGGACGGCAACCTTGGCCACATCTGCAACGCATTACTACCGCTGCCGCCTTGGCCTTTCTGGAATCCTAGCCATGCCTGTACACAAATCAATTGGTCTCCGCTCAAAGCCAAAGGTCGATGCTTTTATTGGGGTTCGGGAGGTTATCAAGAGGTTAAGGGGGGAGGGGGGTCAGCCTCGATACGTTCTCTTCTTGCTGAGAATAACCGCATGCTGTGCTCGTGCACTAATTGCCATGTATTTCTCCGTCGTTAATCTTCATTTGTGTATCGCGGGCGTTTCACGACTCGTAGCTGCAGGTTGTCAAAAGAACTTCGTTATGGGTCCGTGAGCCGTGTTTTTATGTTAATTTTAGTTACATGTACAGATTGAAATATGTTTTTTATATATATGAAATATTAATGAGCCCCCTGTGCATGTAATCCCCAAAGTGCCCTCGATTCGCAAGCACACTTAAGAATCCCCATTAATGTATCGATATAAGAAACCTATCAATTAATGGAAATCATTAATTCCTAACCTCCGCGGGAGGCCATTTACGGTCACAACAAGTGCACGAATTAAAAACCAACTCGGTTAGCGAAAATACGCGGGAGTCATTTTTGCGAAAAAACAAAACAAAATTCGTGCAACGGATTCACGACTCGGCGTCGACATGGCCGAGATGAGCGCAGGGGCCGCGCTGCGAGCGAGAAGCCCGAGGCTTCGTCGCACGTAGCGACGACGCTCCCTGGAGCTCCGTGTTCTCATCCACCCTCCCGGAGGGGGTGGGGTGAAGCGGTGGGGTGAAGTGGGGTGAAGCGGGGGGGGGGGGGTGAAGTGGGGTGAAGCGGGGGGGGCACTCGAGTTCAGCAGGGAAGAAGATGCGCTTCGTAGTTACAGCACTGCCTCCCTTGGAACTAAACCAGAAGCTACTGTTGTTGTTGTTCTTGGTTCTTTCGGTAAAGTCACGTAGAAGGAAAATAATAAAATAATAAAAATAAAACATAATAAAATAATTCTCACGACGTTTCGGCCACAACGCAAGCAGCCGTCTTCAGGTGGAGAACAGGTCTGTCGACAGACCTGTTCTCCACCTGAAGACGGCTGTTCTCCACCTAAAGACGGCTGCTTGCGTTGTGGCCGAAACGTCGTGAGAATTATTTTATTATGTTTTATTTTTATTATTTTATTATTTTCCTTCTACGTGACTTTACCAAAAGAACCAAGAAGATGAATCCCTGCAGTCACAAAAGCTTTAAATCGAAGTTGTTGTTGTTGTTTTTACCAGGTAAGAAGATCCATTGAGCTATGTAGCTCCTTTTAAGATGCGACATGACCACAAATGATAGCGCACTGGAAGTGGCTCATCGTGTGGCAACGTATAGCGGGCAAATACTCTAAAGGCGTGATGTTGATTTTAAACGTGGAGGGGAAAACCGGAAGACCCGGAGAAAAATCTACGCGACCACGGGGAGATAGAGAGAGAGAGACACGCAAACTCCAAATATGCAGCAGCAGGCATTGTCAGGGTCGGGATCGAACCCACGCCCTCCGATACACCAGGCGAGGTAGTTCGCATCTCTCCGTCGTGGCGCCCTTAGAATGATCCCGCGCTCGATCATTGCCTCTCCCCGGCTGCTCTTTAAACATCGCCTCTTGTCTCTCCTCCAGGGCAGCAGCCGCTTCCGCTGCCCCTGCTGCCCTGTGGCCGTCTCTGGCGAGGGCCGCTGCCTCGCTCGGCTCAGTCCGGCGAGAGTGACGCAGTTTGTCTTGGCGACGTTTCGTCTCCCACCACGGCGCGGTCACGCCGCGAATCCCATCACCGTCACTCTCTCGAGTTCCAGTCATTCTTCCCGCTCCAACCAGCCGCGAACTATATTGTGTGTACGCACGCGCATGTGTATGTGTAGGAACGTGTGTGTGTGTGTGTGTAGGAACGTGTGTGTGTGTGTAGGAACGTGTGTGTGTGTGTAGGAACGTGTGTGTGTGTAGGGACGTGTGTGTGTAGGAACGTGTGTGTGTGTAGGAACGTGTGTGTGTGTGTAGGAACGTGTGTGTGTGTAGGGACGTGTGTGTGTGTGTAGGAACGTGTGTGTGTGTGTGTAGGAACGTGTGTGTGTAGGAACGTGTGTGTGTGTAGGGGTGTGTGTGTAGGGACGTGTGTGTGTGTGTAGGAACGTGTGTGTGTGTAGGAACGTGTGTGTGTGTGTAGGAACGTGTGTGTGTGTGTAGGAACGTGTGTGTGTGTAGGAACGTGTGTGTGTGTGTGTAGGAACGTGTGTGTGTGTAGGGACGTGTGTGTGTGTGTAGGAACGTGTGTGTGTGTAGGAACGTATGTGTGTGTAGGTGTGTGTGTGTAGGGACGTGTGTGTGTAGGAACGTGTGTGTGTGTAGGAACGTGTGTGTGTGTGTAGGAACGTGTGTGTGTGTGTAGGAACGTCTGTGTGTGTAGGAACGTGTGTGTGTGTGTGTAGGAACGTGTGTGTGTGTAGGAACGCGTATGTGTGTTTAGGAACGCGTGTGTGTGTGTAGGAACATGTGTGTGTGTGTGTAGGAACGTGTGTGTGTGTGTAGGTGTGTGTAGGAACGTGTGTGTGTGTGTGTGTGGGAGCGTGTGTGTGTGTGTAGGAACGTGTGTGTGTGTGTAGGAACGTGTGTGTGTAGGAACGTGTGTATGTGTGTAGGAACGTGTGTGTCTGTAGGTGTGTGTAGGTGTGTGTGTGTGTGTAGGTGTGTGTAGGAACGTGTGTGTGTGTAGGAACGTGTATGTGTGTAGGAACGTGTGTGTGTGTGTAGGAACGTGTGTGTGTGTAGGAACGTGTGTGTGTGTAGGAACGTGTGTGTGTGTAGGGACGTGTGTGTGTGTAGGAACGTGCGTGTGTGTGTAGGAACGTGTGTGTGTGTAGGGACGTGTGTGTGTGTAGGAACGTGCGTGTGTGTGTGTAGGAACGTGTGTGTGTGTAGGAATGTGTGTGTGTGTAGGTGTGTGTGTGTAGGAACGTGCGTGTGTGTAGGTGTGTGTGTGTAGGAACGTGCTTGTGTGTGTGTAGGAACGTGTGTGTGTGTAGGTGTGTGTGTGTAGGAACGTACGTGTGTGTGTGTAGGAACGTGTGTGTGTGTAGGTGTGTGTGTGTAGGAACGTGTGTGTGTGTAGGTGTGTGTGTGTAGGAACGTGTGTGTGTGTAGGTGTGTGTGTGTAGGAACGTGCTTGTGTGTGTGTAGGAACGTGTGTGTGTGTAGGTGTGTGTGTGTAGGAACGTGCGTGTGTGTGTGTAGGAACGTGTGTGTGTGTAGGAACGTGTGTGTGTGTAGGAACGTGTAGGTGTGTGTAGGAACGTGTGTGTGTGTAGGAACGCGTGTGTGTGTGGGGAGAGCGGTGGTTCAGCGGCGACCCGAGTTCGAGTCCAGCTCGTAACCAATAAGTGATGTATATCTGAACCGGTTCTGAGCTTCCCCTAGGTCGACTCGACCTTAAATGAGTACTTCGTACGGTGTAAAAACATGAGCACTGGAGACACAAAGGTGGCCGGGTGAGGTATCGACCAATCAACGTTTACGTGCCACGCTGGCCGTATAGCGGCTCGCGAACAGCACTTGGCCCACTCATCTGTTAAAGACTTTGTGTTTGGGTACTATCTCTGGTGGTGAATGCACTGCACTATGAACCCGGAAAAATGCGTGAGATTTCCATGCAGGGCTAACGTGAGTGGAGAGTGACATCTGAACCGGTCCTGGGCGCTCCGTTCACCAACCCGCACCGACCGGCGTGATGAAATATGGGCAAACAACCCCCATGGCCGGCATAGTACACGGGGGGGCAGGGGGGGGCCTTCGTCCAGCGGTAGATTGAGAAAATAATTTGAACTCGGTTCAACCAGGTTCAGAGTGCACCGTGCTAACCGCCGCACGAACATTCCACCCCCAAATCAATAAGCTTTTTGAAACCAGGCGAGAGACCACTTAATTTAAAGAAGAATGCAGTTTCACTAAACACGGTTATGAATGATTTAAAATTTGTGGTATGTAGCCAAATTTGGGATAGCTGCGGTAACGAATGCCGTTAACCACGTGTGTTGGTTTGTGAGACCCCTTTTAAATTAAATAGCTTTTGCGAGAGATTTTAATTAAAGCACTTTAAATAATCCCAACAGCTACACATTTCAGATTTGAGCACACGTTCGCGGGCTTGAGCTTGGATCTCCCTTTGGGTGAAAGGAGGACAGCTTATATCAGTTAGGCAAAACAAATCGTGCTGGGGACAGTCTTGCCTGTGTTGTGTTCATTCCTATAGAAACCGTGTAATTGATTTGACGTTGTATTTATCCTGCTGTGGCTTTTGACACAATTTAATTTTGCCGAAGTCTGTTGGATTGTGATCGACAACACTGAGCTGGTTTATATTGGAGAGGTTTGTGTTTTATTTGGCAAGAGATAGTGATTTTTTTTTACATTTCCTTAATGTCATTAATGTGCTCAAAGGTTTTGGAAAAATAAATATTATTTTTATTCTCCAGGATAATGTGGATGAATTAAATGTAATGAGTCATACAACATGCAGGAAAGTGTCCCTACTTCACTGTGGCGTAGTGTGGATTAACCTTAAAGCGTGTGGATTATTTTTGAGTTGGCGCACGCAAATATTTGGTCCAATAATGTAGGGCTTGTGACGTAACCAGTCCATTTACTGTCTTGTCTTAACATGAAAGGCAATTATTGTAATGCTGTATTAAGCCGTGTTTGATACATCTCCTTGTCTGTTTATTGACTAGTGCAAACATGACATTAAATTAATTTTGACGTTTCTCTAACTTATTTAAAAAAAATATTCAAGAGCAAACTTTCATTCCAGGAAATAAATGTTTAATTTAATGTTGATTCATGTGTGTGCCTTTTATTTCTTATGTAAGGTGGTTAAAAAACATGTAATTTCTACTTGGTTGTTTTTGCGCCAAATTCTATTTAATTCATTATTGCAAATTAGATCTCCTCCTGGTCGTTTGAGCTCTCACTTAGTTTAGCAAAATAAACTTGAAACTACAGAATACAAATATTAAAACACATCATCACATCACCGTAATCATCATAAGCCAAGGTCAATCCACTGCTGGACGAAGGCTTCCCCAAGCCACCATCACCTTCCACGATCCTGCCATGCAACAATCCACCCGGCACCCGCACACAAACCAATGTCATCGCTCCATCTCCACTGTGGACGTGTTCCACAATGCATTCCATTCCTTTGACTGCCGCTCCGTTCTTATTTCTTTTTCACCATCGTCCCTTCCAGCGTGACGTGTCCTGTCCCAGCCCACATGTCGCTCACCTGCAGCATGTATTCGCGAGTGCATCTATAATTGCAACCTGTAATCCGGGCCGTATTATCCAATAGGCACAGTAGGCACTGTGCTCCTAGGATCTACAAAAAAACTAAAGGGCTTATGGAAAAAAATGCGACCATGTTTTTGTTCTTATAATACCTTTTTTTTCTTAACCAAGATATCTTATGGAATAAATATATTTATATAGCAAGGAGAGGCACAGTGTGTGTACAAAGAGGCAGAGTCAATCTTTTGAGCGAAATTAACACCGGAGATGAAATTTTAAGATGTTTTCATTGCAAAATCAGCAGCAACATCTTCAAATGGTGTTTCCCCCACAATCTCATTCTCAATGGAGAGCAGTGGCAAGGCGAGACGAGGCGGCGTTGCTGTTGCTGCTACGCGTGAAACAAGCGGCGTGACAGCGGCGGGAGTGACATGGGGCCAGTAGCAGCTGTAGAGAGATACCACCGAAGGCCTACGAAGCAGAAGAGCCCAGGGCCTACAAGGACCTTCATCCGGCCCTACGTGTAGTTGCCCACAACGTGCACGAGCTGCAATCGCTCTTGTTCGACTTTCTGGCTACCGATGCGCGTGGTGCAGGGCTTTCACGCGTACCGCTGGCTGACTTCCATATTTCTAAAACGGTAAATGTATAATGTGTTATTCCTTTGGGTAATGTGATTACAGAACTGTACTTCTTTTATACCGCATTCTGTAAAAGGGTGTTTACAACGTACGGGGGATGTATCTGCCACGTGGCCGAGTTGGTTCGTGGGGCTTTCGGCTCAACTGGCCACCACAATAAGCTCGTCAGGCACAGCGGTGGTCTGGGCACGGACTTTTTCTCCGCGGGCGGGAGGGGGGGGGATGAAAGGACGAAAGTCAGTGGACGGCGTCCAAATGGAATTACAGGGCATTTTTTGGGGAGGGACCGTAGGTTGTTTTGAAGGCGACCCATAGCTTGCCTGACGGGGTAAGATGATGTGAGTGCAGTGGGGGCCACGTGAAGTGTCTCCTTTGTGCGCCGGTTCAGTGGAAAACCTCGGGGTAAATCTAGACGCGGCGAAGAGAATCGATTTGAAATATACTTCCCTTTGCGGTGACAGTGTGTGAGCATAGGCATGCAATGTCCCGAATCCTATGTTGCATGGCGGGTTAGTTAAGCACTTAGACATAATTGATAACTCACAATAATAACTTACTTGTTCATGTCCCGTGATGCCATGATGTGTTTGCTAGGTTACTCATTAATTTTAAGTGATGTGGGACAGCTGATACATTTCAAGACCATCCAATCTGCCCCAAAGGAGAGATTTAAAAAAAGTACATTTCATGAAAACAATACACATAGTCAGACTCTAAAACATTACAGTGTTAATTTGTTTTAACTTAGGCATTCATCGGTAGTTTAAAAAAAAATTGGTAACGGAGGGGAATTTTTTTTTCTTGAACGCAAATACCCGCTTGACGTGAGGAATGTTTTGCGGTCGGGTATTGCACGGCCACTCGTCATCTTCAAATGGCTTAATTTTCCCATGACTGTCGCCCGCGTGCCTCTACCCGGCATCGGTGACAACCGCCCACACGCCGTCAGCTTAATGGCGCGACACAGGAGGAGGAAACGCCTTCTCGACGGAGGAAAAACAACCCAGCTAGGACGAGCCGTAAATCCATGATGGTCCGGGAGGACACTCAGTCTTCACTCAAGACTCGCTGGCCCCCATCCTGCACCTGCCCATGCAAAATACCTGTAACGGTTTAGTTTGTAAAAAAAAAATCCACCCTTTTTAAAATATTTGTTTTGCCTCATTTTTTTTTTTACCGCAAACGTGCACGAGTCCTGTGTCTCTCTGCCTCCTTTATGATGCGTCGCTTACAAGGAGGCCTCTGCTGTGACGATTCATTCGGGGGTGCGAGACGGTCACACCACAACCAGCAGAGAGGACAAATCCACGTGGCTTTGATACCCACGTAAGCACAGTTCTCGCTCTCTTCTCTCTCCCTTTTCTACGATCAGAGGAAACAAGAAGATGCTCGGTGTAGTCGGCACTTTGCTTCGTTCATCATTTCGTTTTTGTTAGTTTTTTTAATGCTTTCCTTTATGTACCTCCCCTCTCGCTCGCTCTCTCTCGCTCACTCTCGCTCACTTTCTCGCTCTCTCTCGTTCTCCCTCTCGCTCTTTTTTTTCAAACTACGACAAGTGCTGCATCTGAACGCAGCCCTTCTCGCAGTTTCTCTCTCTCTCCCTCCAAGCATTGCCGCGACCCAGCGAGGATGTTCTGTCCGTCACGTGGTGGATGGCGAATGCACAATTGTAATGTTCAATAATTGAGTGGCCAATAGCAACAGTATACTTACTCGTGTGTATATATCAACGCCCTATGCAATCTAGTTGTAAAGTTTTGTGTTGTTTACATTCGCACGCTTTGTAATGCGTCACCATTTTTATAACTCATTTATTCAGTCGCAGTAAAAGAAACGGGATGTATAAATGTGGCAAAATAACATTTCACTATCTCAAAGACAAAGCAACGAACAACAGTAAACGTGGAGTGAACTTCAAACAAACAACACAGGGCAATGTGCCACAACAATAATAATACTTGTAACTGTGAAGTGAAACAGAAGAAGGCTACAAGCTCCATTTCTCATAAGCGATTATAATCACAAGTTGGACCCTTCAAGAAGCAAACATTTACGGTATAAAAAAAAACTCCATAAAATGTTTTACATTGAAATGATACCCCTTTCGCATTTATTTTGTAGGCAGATGGGAGCAGGCGAATGAGCGTTAAAGTTGTTTCGCCGTCTGTCGATGACTGTGGCGTCAATTATTATTTTAAGTTATGTAGCCAAGGGTAGGGTAGTGACATTTTGGTGGTTTTCTACAAAATGTTGTGCAGCATTCCTCCGGCTTTATGAAAATGGGGACGGGAGATAATGGGGCTTAGAGTCCACAGTGGGCCGACTGAAGGCGGCTCCGAGTCACCGCATCCACTCGGCTGTGGGCTTCACAGTTGAACTCTGTGCAAAACTGTTTCTTGTGCCATACAGGACCTCCATAAAGTTACATTTTCTTTCAGAAGCTGCCCTTTTGAGCGACATATCTCCCCGATTATCTCGGCTGTTAAGGGGAAACCTTTTGTCGTTAACTGATGTATGAAATGTGTGGTCCCTAAGAAAAGAAACTTTCGAAATAGTCTTCAGCGACAAATGACACGGGGCTGACGTACGCGCTGCTGTATTGCTGAACTACAAATGCCTCTTATGGGCATGACATTTGAAACGGCATGCCGTATTTATAGACGTAAAACTGCATAGGTGCAGCAGTATGACATTTAGTCGTTATTATTGATGGCGGATTGGGATAAAGATTATGAAATGGAGAGGTGAACAAGAGTGGAATAGAGTGCTTCTGGAAAATCGAATTTGAAAATGAAAAAAAAGCAAGCACATGAGTGTGCCTTCAAAGCAGCGTTTACAACCAGTGCGGTGTTTTTTTTGTTGCCAGCTTTGACATGGCGAAGTAGAAACATGTGGACGCAAAGATAAAATGTGCATCGAGAAAGTAGACGCTCGAATTCCACTGCGAGAGGGGAAGGGGGACGCCGTGGATCCGGGAAGAAAAACAAAAATAAAGAGAAAGAGACGTCGGTTCCATAATCGTGTTGGCTGGTTGTAGAGAAATGTAATAACTTTAATTTGTTGGGACGAAACCCGGAAATACATTTTGAATTGGTACCCCTAATTAGTACTCATAACTCATCTTAGGGGAGCAGTGGCGTTAATGGTTGACAACAACCCTGATTCATGAGCCTTGCCACCCGAGTTTCATTCCCGGCCAAGATTAACAACGTCAAAGACTAAATGACGTCTCAAGCAGTCTCCGGCATTGAGCGGCAGGACTAAGTTGCGGTGGCTCAACCCCTTGTGGCCGGCACGGCATGAGGAGGAGGAGGTAGACATTCGTCTCGACAGCAGTGGATCGACAAAAGACCGCGAATTTTAATCTGAAGTTCAAATGATCTGTTACTTGAACGGCACATGTGGGCCCTGAGTCCGAATACAAGCCCCGGGCAAGAATCACTTAGCGGACCAGGTGGCTGACCTGGGCCGCTTAATCACTGTTGTAGTACGTGACACTAAGTCTTGTTTTCTCTGGAAGGACGTCAAATGTAACAGTGGAAGGTTTTGTTTTTCGCGCTCAGATGAAATATCCCGTCACGAGGATGGATGTGTTTTTCTTCAAGTTCCCCTTTTTAATTGCGCTTGTTTGACCTCGTAAACAGTCTCCTTTTATCATCTCTGTTTGGTTGTGGAACTGCTCTGGAATCGGATGCTGACTAATTATGTTGTGTCAGAGGTTCTGGTCAGCCGGTTATCCGTCATTCATCGATGCAGCAACATAGACAAACCATGCTTCTAATGGACGGAAAGCTCGTCCACGAGGCTGTACCCTAGTAGGCATAACACATGAAGAGGTTTAGGCTCCTGCTACCGTACACCGCAGAATGAAAATAAATATTGATGGAGCGTGGCCTTCTGACAATTGTACTGTTGACCTAAGGGCACGCCTCGCTGCTACTTACGTGGACGTGAGCAGCGATCGTAGGTTGCCGGTGCGTCCAATGCGAGTCGGAAGAAGCTGCTGCTACTGCTGCAGTGGGAATGGTTAGCACACTGGACTTGCATCTCGAGAGGGTTCGGCTGACATTAAGCCCTGGCAATAACCCCAGCAAAAGGCCACTGCAAATTACTTGTTTCTGTCCTGCACAGTACAGGATTTAAAATTCTGACGTTTATTTCAGCGCGAAAGCCGCCACGAACGTCCTTCAAGTCGTGGAGGGGGCCCAGGTAAAGCGATGGCTTTGATTTTGCACCGACTGCCATTGGGGGGGGGGGGGGGGTGCGTCGGCTCTCGCGTGTTCGTGAAAACAACGATTTTACCCCAAGTGTGGCCCAATTGTGAACCCCGCGGTTACCATTGACTGCTGATTTAATTGATTATGGCATTTTAAAAAGCAAACATTAATTTTAAAGTGCTGTATTGATGGCTTGATATTTATAGCTGCCTTTCGGTAGACGGGGGTTTCAACCCCCCCCCCCCCCCCACCAGACAATATTGCAATCAGTTAAATTCGAGATATGCAGCTTCTCTCTCGAGATTCTTTAAATGAATAACGTAATCAAATCTCTGAGATTTTTATGAGCATGATGAGATTGGCGTGCGTGTGTGTGTGTGAGTAGAGTGGTTTGCGGGGAGCGGTAGGGTAGTGGTGATCACACTGTCCTGGGCCTCCCCTAGGTCTACTCAGCCTCACATTAGTACCTGCTGCGATGTGTAAACATCGCCACTAGGGATACAAAGGGGGCAGGGCGAGGTGCTGGCCACCCACGCCCTCGTGTGCCCTGTTTAGGTGTTCGCCCAAAGCACTTGCCATAACAGTCTGTTAAAGGCTATATGGGGGATCTTTGTCTTTGTACAGAGGTTACCTTGACACTGCAAAACATGCCTATTGTGTCTTCTTGGTTCTTTCGGTAAAGTCACGTAGAAAGGAAGTATTAAAATAATAAAAATAAAACATAATAAAACAATTCTCACGACGTTTCGGCTACAACGCAAGCAGCCGTCTTCAGGTGAAGATTATGCCTATTGTGAACATGATTTGTTGATTCCAGGTTCATCTTACGTGTTACCGAGTTCTGAAGTGGATGTGATTAAAACACGAATGGGGTTTCAGTGTTTTTTTTAAATGTAATTTGTCGATTGAATAAAACACTTATTCTCAAACTCACACTGGCGTGGCATTCTACCACGACACTCAAGTAGTCTGCAGCCACCTATCAACAACAACCCCTTCGCTTCAAAGTATCTGTTCCAACGGCTTTGCAACTCTACCAATGTGCCAAGTGCATTGCGTAACTTCTTGCAGACATAACACGCACACATTCGAATGCGTTCGGGTGGAGGGAGCGTGTGTTTTGAGCCGCGCTGATTTCCCAGGGGTAGAAATGTTTTTGGCACGGTCCGTCAGTGACTTTTTATTTTAATCTTCCTAATGGGCCCTTGCCATTAACTTTCGCATTACTGAGCAGCACTAGGCAACAAATTGCTTTTATTGGATGTTGAATAAGCACTCTCCTCTGGAATGTTGAATAAACGTGACGCTTACCTTTGCGTGTGTACAGTATTATTGTTGTGCTGTTAACGTTAGTTACTCGGAACAATTACGCGGAATTGGATGACTTGATTGAACATTTTTCTAAATCTTGTTTTTTTAAATGTAATTTCACATCATTTCAATGATATTAAATTAAATTGCGGCATGAACAATAATACTCACAATTAATAAAACATAAGCAACTAATTAGATGTAACCTAATATGAAGGAAAACAAAGGAGTCATCGCAAGAAGAGACATGCGCATATTGACTTTTGAATTTTTTTGCCAAAGATAAAATATTAAAGTACAGAACCTGCCCGCCGTTCTGCTGGAAACATGAAAATATTAAATTAGTTATCTGAGCTGAGGCCAAACCTGAAGGAGATATGAGTCCCCCCCCCCCACGCCTACCCACCCCGGTTATTGATGCTGCTCAGCAAATCCGCCGGAGCCGAGCGCTTCCCAGCGGTAATGGGATTGCAGTGGACCAGTGCCATCGCTTTGTTGGGGTGGCAGTCGTCCCACGCGCTGCCATTCTCCGTCCCCTCGCCCCCCCCGGGGACTCTCGCTGCTTCCCGTCGACTCGGCGTCGGTCCGCGTCTCGTCCACCTCGGCATGAGCGGACCCCAGGCGCAACGTGCCGGCTCCTGCATCGGGGACTTCAATTAGTCCGGGCAGGGGGGGGTCCTGGTGCGGAGACCGCCATGTCCTGCTCCGCGTTCTGCTGCGTCCACGTGATTAACTGGGTCAAATTAATGTTTTCCTGCGTCGGGCCGCTGCGTAGAATTCGCATGGCGAAGGTAAGCGTCGCGTCGTCGATTCGTCGCCGCGATTGGGTTGCGTGACGTGAGGTTGATGTTGCTGTGTCTCGCAGCTTGCAACGCGCTTGTATTCACATTTTCAAAGTACATCATTCCCTAGCACACAATGCAGATGAGAAATATCCGGCCGAAAAGGCAGCGTTGCGATTAACCCCACCGCACCGAACCTACGGTACGTTTGACAATAAATAAGTACATTTTGGAATGTATATCAAGTAAAAAAAAATGAAGAAGCAAAAACCATTGTTTTCCCAAGTGTATGATTTCTGTTAATCATTGATTCTCTGTTTGCTGTGTTGTGTTTACTTCACGTGATTAATTTCGTGCAACGATTTTTTTAAAACGCTTCCTGTTTTTCACGCGCTGTCCCTACGCGCCACTCTTTCAACATCTATGTTGAACTTTGTAGGTGGTGTGAGAGCCAACAAAGACATTCTCTCTGGCTTATGAATAAGTCATGTACTATCCTTCGTAACATCAATATTATCTCGCACACTAGGTCTACAGTTAACTGAAATGCGAAGGTCACAATGACGTCTTCAAGTTGTCGTCCTTCCTCCGATTAGCACGCTGTTGGCTACGTACGGTGCGAAAGAAGTTCAGCATACATACAGTACATGCGCAGTATCTGTGCTTGGTATTTCTGGAGCCACTGGGATAACGCGAGAAATACGCGCAACGCTAATTGCACTGGAGGAAATTAAATTGTGCCTTTCTTAATGAAGAAAGCTTTGCAGGCCTTCATAAATCAGCTTGTGGCAGCGGTTGTAATTGCAGTGGGACCCTGACACAAAGAAACCAAATGACGGTTTTGCAGGTCTGCTGGGAACTGGGCCCTAGGAGGCCTTTGGCGAATGCAGATTAATTTTAATAAGTAAAACCTGAAAACATCTCTTGGGATGGGAAATCTGGTGTGCAAGGGTATCGTCCACATAGAAAACGCAAAGACATGTATACGCAAATTGTTAAATGTATAACGTTTACAGCGTGCAATCCTACAATGTTCATTGCACTCAGTCAAATACATAATACGTAAATAACGAAATTCTGAACACCACCGGTTCATATGGAATTAATATTCTCGACCCGGAACAGTTATGGATATTGTGGAAGTGAGTATATGGTTGCACAGAAACAAGAGTAGTTGGAATGGACCATTTAAAATATAAAATACAATTAGCAAATTTTCACAATGATCGTATTTGAAAGGATAAATTACGACGATTTTTCAGAAATTGTGGAGCCTATTTTCATCGGTTATGTTTGTGAATACAATTGCAGAAACGGAAACAGTAATTTTCCATCGTTCCTGTGAAACAGTGGCAACGCAGTCTGAATTTGGCCAATTAGCCAACTGAGCTAATTGGGGTTCCATGTTGTCCATTGTCAGCAATATTATCCGGCCAATAGAAGATATATTTATCAGCCGAGTTGAGGTTACTGCAATCGGCGTAATTAATGCGATTTATTCGGACGTAATGTACTGTGCCTGTATCCGAGACCGAAAGTGGCCTCCAGCCGGCTGCTACTGCCGCGCCTGAACTCTCAGCGGTGCCTCGCGAGCGCATTTTCACTTTCAATGGCTCCACGCCAAGTGCCATAGCCTCCCCACGTTATCACTGCATTAGAGAACGCACAGTCGTAATCGCTGCACCTCAGTGTTGGTTGCCGTCGAGTTTGATACGCTTCCGTGTGTACGTCCGTATGTATGTTGACATTATTTCGCACCCGTACGTAGCGAACCGTGCTAATCGGAAATCTGAGGTGCGAGGCTGCTAGCTTCACGAGTGTTCAATATTCACGGCTCGCCATCATTTAAGCGCCGATGGCCTTCCCCGTGCAATGTCAATCATGCGAGTTGCTCGATTATATTTCACCAAGCCGGTCAGTGCGGCTTGGTGAAGGCGACCTGCCCGGGATCGGTTCGGGTGTTCTTCCCTCTCCGCCGATGTCACTCACACGGGCTCGTCTGGCCAGCCTCGTGCACGCAGTCCGCTAGCCGCTGTGCCACGGCTGTGGAAGCGAGGTCATTAAATCCTTTATATTAAGTTTACTTGCTTGCTTGCGCGCTTACGACCGTGCAAATCTTTCGGTCGTTTTTTAACCCACTTCCCGTGATCCAATCGAGCTGATATTTTGCACACAGACTCGTTATGCGTGACAATTTATTTTCGTGAAATTTTTTTTCCAAAATTTTACACTTTTTAGGAAAAAAAAAATTATATTTAATTACCAATTGCTTAATGGTAGCAGGCAATCATCTGACCCATAGGTGGCAGCCATCTCAAGTTAGAGGACGAGAGGACTCTAACCGCCACGCATATAAAGGATTTATAGTGAAAAACTTTGTTTTTACGGGTAAATTTTTTTTGTTGTTCAGCGCGCGAGTTGTTTTTTCTTCCTCTTCCTCTTCTTTCCTGCATCATGCCCTTGGCGTCTTGCACGAGCCAGTTCGAGGTGTTCCCGCGGGCCTCCCGTAGCGAGGACCTTTTGCGGAGCAGTTTTCAGTTTCAATTATTTAGTTTCAGTTTAATTTATTATTAGGTATAACCCTGTGAGCCATGCGGCTCTTGACTCGGGTGCAACCGCAACAAAACAAAACCATGAACAAGAAACATCTACACGCAACATAAAAAGCCAGGAAAAAACAGCAAAGTATTCCAGAAAAAACACCGCATTTCAACGCTGTGTGCGAACATCCCAGTGGGAAGCAGACAGCCGCCTTGAGGCGCGTTCGCGGTGATGGTGGTGCCGGCTGGCAAGGTCGCCACGAAGCCTCCCTCGTCTCGCTGTGCCGCTGACCCGGCTGTACTTTTGACCCTTTCCCCCCCTTCGCTTCCATTTGGCCGAGAGCCGCACCTCTCGTGTTTGTCCTCCACGGTCGAGGGGAGTTTCACTCGGCCCGTGGTATCTCCACACCCTCTCCCAAACACCCGGGCTCTGCGATGCAGCAGCTGTCAGCACGTCATTCTAAGAGAGGGACTCGGGCTCCAGACTGTAATGAAGTGTGAATGGAGTCTCGGCTCACTCTCTGAGCCATGGGTGGATGGGGTGGGGGGTGATGTAAATCTGCCCGTCTCTAACTCCGTAATGTGCGAGGCGTGCAAGTTGATGTGCGTAGCCCTGAATCTACCGCTGTTTGTAAACACGGTCTATCATTAACGGAGGTTTATGTTTTTAATGGTTGCCATAATTAATACAATAGCTCTGTTCGACGCGTTCGTCGTCATCAACACTGCCACCAAATGGCAAAGCACGTGGCCCTGCCTGCCTCGCTGTGACGAAGGGCTGTCGCCCGAAAGGGCGCCTTATTGAACGTGTTGTCGTTATTGAGTTGTTGTTGTTTGTGCTTGTGCACCACTGTCCCGTGCATCATCACCGGATGCTGTGTCTATGCCTGCGTTGCGCTGCTCGAAATTACACAAGCAGCCTTTATTATGTTGATCCAGTCCGTTGGAATACAGCGTCATAAAGTCTAGTTTTACGAACGCCTGTGTAATTAAGTTTGTGATTAGGATGTCGGGTAAAATTGGCGATATTACATAAACGAGCAGCTACACTCGTACAGTTTGTGTGTGCAGAATTCGTATTTCGTGCACGAATAACGTTCCTCTCTTCTTCTGTGTGGTCACTGTTGCAAAACATTAACGTTTTCCAGAAATGTTAATCAATACATTCTGCTTGTTAAGCTTTACAAACTCACCCCCCGCCTCTCCTCATCTTGAAAATGTTGACTTTACGCAGCGGCCACAGAGGCTGAGCCAGGCTGAGTTGTCGGCTTACGACACCCGCCACCAGCACCGAGCCAGGCGGACACACCGTACCATTCATTCGTCCGTGCAGACACCGCACACCAACACGAGCGCGCTGGCTCCACGTGTCCTCGTGTACAGCCCAATCGGACGCGTGCTGTGAACGAGAGGAGGTTGGTTGTTGTATCTGAAGCCCTCCTCAGTGCGCAAGGCCACACAGGCAGGCTTCATAAACATTTAACTTAAACTGATTCTGGCACTGCACCGTTAAAGTTTAACAATCTCAACATCATAGGCTGCCAAATTTCTTAAAGCGAGTCTTTAGTAGAAAGTATGTGTATGAAGTTTGCTATTCAACAACAAGCTCCACCGTACATCCCAAACCTCTGACAGACCGAGCGAACCAACAGATATCTTTGCTCTGAAAACTCAGATACTCGGCCATCCAACGCAACACAGAGCTGTACATTATGTTAAACGCAAATAATATTAAGATCACATTTACATGACGAATAGCGGCGTTTACTCGGGTCCAATTGGACGCATTGCTATAGTTTTGTGTCTATGTCCAGAGTCGTGTAAGGTGTCCTGTCCGCTCAGGTGAAGTATTCAAACAATAATACACCGCCCTTTCTTTTTTCACGGGGGGAGTCTTGTAAAAGTTCATTCTGCGCGCGCTCTTTCTGCCGAGGAAGAACCTCTCCCCTCCCCTCCACCACCCACACTCTTCTAACACTGCATCGTGAATCGTGCATCTTGATTGCTGGAGATAAAAGTTCAAAGCCGGAGTTGGCCGTCGAGCTCCGCGTGGGCGGGGTGGCGTTGCGGTGGTGTCGGCGTGGTGCCGGTGTGACCGCGTCTCGGCGCGCGTGCAGCGAGCCGAGTTCGAGCGCCTCTGACACTCGGACCCGGCATATCTGCGCCCCGTGCTCGCCGCGTGTGTTTGGACGTGCGCATGAAAGCGAAAAACCAATTGCGCGGAAAGGAAAAGAAGTCCGCGTCAGTCTTTCTTTGTGCGCGTTGTTGACGGCAGAGGTGGGGGGGGGAGAGAGATAATGGACTGGGGCTGAGCTCTCTCTTTTCCCTCTCTCTCTCTGTGTGCAGGTGTGGCCGTCACAGAGAGAGAGAGAGTGGGAGAGGCGTGGGCGCTGTCGTTGTGGCAGTGCTTTGATCTGTCGGGATGAGGGGCCGTTTGATCCACACTGTGTGGAGCTGATGAGGGGTCAATCGCTGGCTGGAGAGGGGAGGGGGGGGGCGCACAATCGCAGCAAGTGATATGCAGAGAGCAGCGTTCGTGTGGCTTCGTACACGTACAGATAATAAATACACGGGGGTTCCCTAAGTCAATGAACCTCCATGTTCAAGATGAGATAGTCTCTCTCTCTCTTTCTCTCGAGCTCGAAGATTGCCCCTCCCGTGTTCCGTGCCGCAGTGTTGGAGGCTCCGCAAGGCCGTGAGAAGGGGGCATCCACGCAATTGTCGCAGATACTCTGGTTAATAACCAGAGACTGTGGTAATTTTAAAATTAATAAATGTTGTCAGCGCCATGAGTCTGACAATGGCGTATCTCATGCACATGCACAGCCCCGTATTGTCAATCTACTGCTAGATGAAGGCCTCTTCTCATGCCTTGCATGCTGTGATGGATATTTTAATCATACTTCACCACGCTGGTGAGCCTGGGTCTGTGAAGGTGGGAGGAGTACAGAACAACAGCGGAGTTTACCGGACTATTCTTTGGTTCTTTCGGTAAAGTCACGTGGATAGAAAAATAAGAATAAAAAATAAATTGAATAAAAATAATGTAATAAAAATCAAAATAAAATAATAAAGTAAAACCGCTAATGTAAACTGTAGCCTGGTTCTTAATCGGAGTGAGTGTACTGGCAGTCTATATTGTAGACTGTAGCCTGGTTATAAAGTTTTGTGAGTGTACTGGCAGTCTATAATGTAGACTGTAGCCTGGTTATAAAGTTTTGTGAGTGTCCTGACAGTTTATATTGTAGACTGTAGCCTGGTTATAAAGTTTGGTGAGTGTACTGGCAGTCTATAATGTAGACTGTAGCCTGGTTATAAAGTTTGGTGAGTGTACTGGCAGTCTATAATGTAGACTTAGCAATGGTAGACGACTCTCAACTGACCACGATGCCCCATACGGCCCACCCTCCCGTCTCTGTGCACGGGGGTGCCAACATCCAAGCACTATACAGGCTCCAACCTGCTTAGCTTCTGAGATCTGAGGAGGCTGGGTGCATTCTAATGTTATTTGCTCATGGCTCATTACATCTACATTTCTAATGATCACAGCATGGTTTTTATTCAAGTTAAGAATAACAAGATGTTTATTTGCTTGTAATTGTTCTCGATACGCATCTTGGAGGGTTTTTTTTTAATTGTGGAAATGGCCAGGGGTGCAATTGAAGGGTAAAAGTCTGTCTCGTGTAATTGGCCCTGCGTTGGGAAGTGTGCCTTCTTCTATTGTTGAGACCCGCTGTAATTACGGTGGCCTCCTGGCACTCGTTGACTGGCTCCTGGACCCTGTGATCCCTCTTTTCCTGTTTTCACAAAGGTGGATTATTTTCGCAAGCTCGCCAGGCTCGTGTCTACCTTAGCGGCTGTCTCATTCATTGTGGGTCCGCTTCTTCTACTGCTCTGTCTCTCAGTAACACTGCGGGCGAGCGAGTGCACGTAACATAAACAAAGCATCAAACGGCATAAAACAACACAAAAACCCGCGAAAAATAAAAATGAACGAGACAGAAAAATGGTCACCAAAATAAAAAAAAATGACGAGGTTACCAATTACGCGCTTTTCCCGAAAGCATCCGTGGCCCCGCAAGAGCTGAAAAGAGTCGGGCGATCCCGTTTGGCGAGTTGTCCCCCCCAACCCCCTCGTCTTCCCAGGCTGTGTGGTCTCACCCAGAGGCGGAGCCGAGTTGTGTGTGTGGGGGTGTGGGGTGTGGGTGTGTGGGTGTGTGGGTGTGTGGGTGTGTGGGTGTGTGGGTGGGTGGGGGGTGCCACGCGTTTGTTTACCGGCCCTACCGCCAGTGCGTGCGGGGACCGTGCGTGGTCTGCGGCTGTCACTGGGATGGCCGTGACGAGCTGGAGGAGGAGGAGGGGGGGGAGGCAGAACCGCTTCGCGTGCTGCTGCCGCTGCTGCTGCTACTGCTGCGCGTGGGCTCTGCTGCGTGCCGTGTGATGCTGCAGTCCCCAAGCGAGCGCTTGCGCCATCGTTGCTCCCTCGCTGCTGCTGCTGCTGCTCCTGCTACCGCTGGGTGCTGCCGTTGCTGCGTGCGGAGAAGGAGGAGGAGATGCCATCAGTCACTCTGAGTGTCCCCGGTGGGCGCAGGGAGCGCGTCTCGCTCGTGTGCGTCTCGTGCGCCATCTGGGTAGGTGAAGCCGACACACCGAGGCGCGTCGTGGTCTGCTCTGTCCTTCATCTTTGCCGTCTCGAATGAGAGCGCCTCGGATGTGGCGCTTAAAAATCACGAATCCTCTTGCCTCCTGCTGCTGCTGCTGTTGCTGCTGCTGCTCCTGCTGCTGCTGCTCCTCCTGCTGCTGCTGATGCTGCTCCTAATGCTGCATGGCTGAGCGTGGCGCTCTGCTGTACTCACGCGGAACTTTTCATTCTGTCAAATCGTTCGTGTGTTTTAAGCTTGCGTTCGCAAAAGGTTTCCGTTTTAACATCTGAACACCTGTTTCATTACCAGAAAGGGTAAAACCTATTCTTATTTTTTATAAAGAGCTTACGTGTTGTCTAAAACGTTCTTTTTTGTGCAAATCGTTTGTCGTACCATGCTCATGTTGTTGGTCACTGTTATGCTTTCTAAGTGCAATTATTCACACAGAGTTAATGTGAAGGCCTTGTTTGTGCTCGTGTATAAAATGCAAAAGAAAAAAAGGCCAAGGAAGCTGCTTAAACAAAAAAAAACAACGGTCTTAAATGGACTCGAGGGACTTCGCCTATCGTGTGATGTATTGTCAGATCACTTTGATGACTGTCCATGAGAAATCCTCTTATTCACCGTGGCGGAGCAATATCACAGATCCCATTATCTGTGGCGGGGTTATGCGCGATTTTAATCCTCTTATCCGTGGGTGACAGGGTCGCTGATAAGAGGAGTTCTGTAATTCACAAACGGTGTAAACTCAGACGTAGTTTTACTCTTTGGGATAGTGCTGCTCGTGTAGTTTTGCTGCACCGGTGGTTCATCAGAGTGGTGATGCCGTGGTGGCGAGATTGTGACCGCGTCGCCTGGTATACAGGAGGGCGTGGGTTCGATCCCGTTCCTGACGCTTGTGTATTTGGAGTTTGCATGTTCTCCCTGTGGTCGCGTGGATTTTTTTCCGGGTACTCCGGCTTTTCCCTCCAATATGTATAGAAATATGCATTTAGAATATTTTGGCCGCTGTAAATTTCCACACGATAAGCCACTTAATTGGGCTATCATTTGTGATAACCAGGTCGCTTCTGAAAAAAAGCTGTATAGCTCAGTGGGCCTTCTTAAATTATAATAGAAACATTGCTTAGTTTTATAGTTTCGTTGAGCGCATTACTCAATGGCTCATTGGCCGTTCGACCCAGACACTTTTGAAAAGGAGCCTCAGAGGTGAGCTTCCCCAGTGCAGAGAGCACGGCGTCGCGTGAACCCTGAGCATGCCGTCGCGTGAACCCTGAGCACGCCGTCACGTGAACCCTGAGCATGCCGTCACGTGAACCCTGAGCATGCCGTCGCGTGAACCCTGAGCACGCCGTCACGTGAACCCTGAGCATGCCGTCGCGTGAACCCTGAGCATGCCGTCGCGTGAACCCTGAGCACGCCGTCACGTGAACCCTGAGCATGCCGTCACGTGAACCCTGAGCATGCCGTCACGTGAACCCTGAGCATGCCGTCGCGTGAACCCTGAGCATGGCGCCGCGTGACCCCTGAGCACGCCGTCGCGTGAACCCTGAGCACGCCGTCGCGTGAACCCTGAGCACGCCATCACGTGAACCCTGAGCATGCCGTCGCGTGAACCCTGAGTATGGCGTCGCGTGAACCCTGAGCACCCCGACCGCACGGTGGTTTGAAGAGCAATGAGAGAAAACGGCCGTGCTCCGGACCCCTACCCCCCCCCCCCCTCGAGTGGCACGTGATGGTTGATGGGGTCAACTAGGGCTGAGATGTCACGGCCTCAAAACTGGTCTCGCCATTGGTGAACCAGGTGGGGGGTGCAGGGAGGTGATGCATCATTCTGGAGGATGCTCCACCGTCCTCGAGGGACGTGGGGGGTGGCGGGGGGGGGCTGTGGCCAAGCGAAATAGTTCCTCTTGTATCTCGAGATGGTTTCTCCGTTGACGGCGCTTTGCTGCTCCTGCTGCTGCTGTCTGGGTTTGACCGCGCGTCGTCCGGCGTGACTTCGTCTGACGCTTCGCTCCACGTGCCCGGAAGGTGTTCGGGGTGCAACAACCGGCACCACGCTGCAGAGCTGTGCCACAGCACGACCACGTGAATGGACAACCACGCCGGTGACAACGATTGCAATTGTGATGTCGCATATTGGTCAAAAGACTCCACCGTATTCGTGCACGTGGTTGCTTAGCAGAGGTGCGACCACTCACCGTACCGGCGATAAGGCAACGACTTATCGTGATTCATAATCACGATTGAGTAATATATTCTCTTTTTACCCATCGTGATCAATTTATCGGCCACTAGCGGTTGCAGGAATAATACTCTTTGGTTCTTTCGGTAAAGTCACGTAGGTATAAGATAAAATATAACTACGTGACTTTACCGAAAGAACCAAAGAGTATGGATTCCTGCAGTCACGAAAGCTTCAAATCAAGATTGCAGGAAAAAAGTCAACACATTTCATACCAAATATACGAATTGAAAACACATTGACTCTTACACATGCGATCTCGTGCATGTGTGTAGAGCCTGCCTGTTAGTGTTAATCGACGTAGCGATGCACCATTGCGCCTGTGCTGCTCGGTGCTTGTGTGTGTGAGAGTCCTTCCTGCCCGGTGCCTTGAGACTCCGAGCGCGCGGTAACGTGATACGAGCCAGTGAATAGCTCTCGTGAGTACGTCACACTGACAGACACGCGGACAAACCCCCACCGTCTTGCACTTATAAAGTATATCATTAATAACCATCCACATCTGTGAGTAACAGTTTGTCTGATACTTTTTTTATTTTTTACTTTTATTCAAGGGAAACAACCGTAATTTACCCGTGTCGTCTATTCGCATCACTTCGAATTCCTGACAACGAAGAGGATCCCGGCACGAACGTTACCTGAACTTGCGTCCACAAACTACGCCGCAACCAACAGCTTCCATGCAATGCGATGCGGCGACATTCTTCAGCACAACACAAATATGTGGGTGGAATGTTACACTTTTAGCGGCTCCTATCGTATCCTATAATTTTGGCATTAAGCGGATTCCTCGTTGGCTGCTGCGTGCAGGAGGTTTCAAAGTTTCTCTCTCCTCGCCCAGACGTGGGGAAGAGAGGAGGGGGGGAGAGAGGTGGGGGGCAAGAGAGAGGGGGGGGCAAGAGAGAGGGGGGGGCAAGAGAGGAGGGGGGGAGAGAGAGGGGGAGAGAGAGGGGGGGAGAGAGGGGGGGCAAGAGAGGGGGGGGGAAGAGAGGAGGGGGGGGAGAGAGAGGGGGGGGCAAGAGAGAGGGGGGGGCAAGAGAGAGGGGTGGGGGGGAGAGAGGAAGGGGGGGAGAGAGAGGGGGGGCAAGAGAGAGGGGAGGCAAGAGAGAGGGGGGCAAGAGAGAAAGGGGGGGAAGATAGGAGGGGGGAGAGAGAGGGGGGGGGAGAGGGGGGGCAAGAGAGGAGGGGGGGAAGAGAGAGGGGGGTCAAGAGAAAGGGGGGGGAGGGCAAGAGAGAGGGGGGGGGAAGAGAGAGGGGGGTCTAGAAAGAGAGGGGGGGTGGAGAGAGAGTGGGGGGGGGGGGGGTCGGCACGGATGCAGCTCTGGCCCTGACGAGGATTGCGCGGATTTGCTGGGATACCGGTGGTCGCGAATGCGTAATTGGAAAAAAACAACCGCCCTCGTAGTGTGGTTAGAGCACTGAGCCTCTGTAATTTGCGTGATATTATTATTATCTGACAGGTTTTGTTTTTACATTCTTCCGTAATTAATAACGTGCATTCCGCGGAGAGACATTGGTTATTTTACTTTTTTTTATTTTAATCGTAGTCATGTTTATGCATGCGGCCCGTTCGTTTTTACGCACTTATGTTTTGTGTCTCACTTTTCTTTGACTGCTCGGCAATTCTAAAGAAACCATTGTCTCGGTCGACCTTTTCAAAATAATCTTTTGTCTCCATGGGCTCTCGTGGTTATATGTGAAGGTTACGCGTACGTCTGTAATGCATGTATGGATGTCGTAAAATTATTAAGCTCCTAGAAGGTGGACTACGTAAGGGATTATGGCGTTTTATATATACGTGCATTAAAGTATTTTAAAAAGCCTGACTTTTGATGGCGTAGTCAAGTTTTCCGGAAGGAGGGTTTGGAAGGAAGTTTGTATCTCTGCTTAAAACCTTCAAGGAAAGATTCGACAACGTGCCCCGAATGGGAGCACTTTTATTTGTTTCTGTACGAAAAATGACCCTGTACGAAAAATGACCCTGAGAAATCTGATAATTGTCACTTGAGATTTCTCTCATTAGAATCTGGCCAATAATGGGAGTGTGAAGAGTCGTTGGACTCGATCCAGTCGGTAAAACCCTCGATAGGAGCAGCACATCGTCGTCAAGTAGAAGGAGGGGTTTGCAGTATTTGCCATTGCTACCAAGACTTGATGAAGTATTGTTGTTTAGAGATTGAGGATCGTGGCTGAAACGTTTGACAAACACCGATTGGACGAGGTGGACGTGTAAGTAAACTCGTCAGGTGGAGTTGGGAGCAGAGAATTTAGTGAACGCATGAAATGGTGCGACTGATCTGAAGAGATTACATGTATTGGGTTTTTTTTATTAATTCACGAAAACATTTGTCATCGTTAACTCACGGCTGTGACTGCATTAAGCAAAGTGGTGATTGTTCTCAAGGTTTAACTTTGGTTTAACATTTATCACATTTATCAAATATTTCCTCCTGAGGAAGCGCCTTTCTGTGGACCGGTCTCCCCAGTGATTTATCAGCGGTGTCATTGTCACGAGGCTATAAGTATTTGTAACATAACAGCAAGCGCTCGGGATGGCTTCTTATCAATGATTAATGGGCCTTCTCTTACTCCGTGAAAAATAAATACACGAGCAACTCCCCTCTCACCCCCTTCATGCTTATTGTTGATCAGTCTGAAATTGTAGTCACTTTAAATATACAAACGTTATTAGTTTTTTTTTTAAATAAGGCCCTTTGTTTTAACCGCCATGAAGCTGCTTCTCATGAAAATGAATTACACTTAGTTTCAATAAACTGCGCGCCTTGAATTCCGCTTGCTTCAATCCCAGTTGCTATTTTTCACGCCGCCTTCATGCCAATGGGGGGGGGGGGGGGGGTGCATTGTATGTTTTTCAGCATTCTTCAACGGAGATTTTTTTCTTTCTCTCCCTCTCTCTGCTTGTACACACAAAGCCATCAAAGCCTTAATGTCTCCTCGAAGCAAGTTGTCTTTTCATCTTCGTGTGCTATTGCGGAGATGTTCAGTGTCCTGCTGAAATGTCAGCGCTCTCCAGTGACGCGAGGCCGTGATCCTGCGAGCAGTAAACCGCAGGAGGGAAGGGGACAATCTCTCAGTCCACGTGTTTCCCTGTCAACGGCGCAGAGATCTCGGCGAGTGGCATCGTGATGCTGATTTGTTTTCTGTCTTGAAACTAACTACACTTTCATTTCATTCATAATAGAGGTGTTTTGGGTTGGATCGCGTAAATGTATAAATGTGTCGTTGAACCCGCCACCACCCGACACAACCAACTAGTAAGGGTTGTCACGTAAACAGAATGTGCCAATTCGTTACGGGTGGTGGCGGGTTTAACGACACATTTATATATTTACGCGATCTAACCCGAAAAATACCTCAATTGTGGATGATATTGGTCGCGACAGCCTACGTGTTTAAACTGACTTTCATTCCAGTTTGTAAAAAATACTGTTGAAGGGGGAAGGCCTTCTGCAATCAAAGTTCACTGCCCAACATTTAACGCATAATGATATTTTAATCTCAAGTTGAAAGTAAACGTACCGGGAAATATGCAAAAATATACGGAGTTGCACACGTACACATTTATATATTTTTGTTCACGAACTCGGCGTCGTATTGCCATGTCAAGTTAGTGGGCATATTTTTAAATAAAGGAGCCTTCTTAGATGCGTCAGTGGCACCTCCGACAAGGCCGGTCGCATGCGAATGGGGGTTTTTCCCACGTCATTGTGCCGCTCGAACAAAGAAATCGGGAGGCTCGTGGGCAGGTGTTCTGCGTACCTGTCACCCGATACATGTCAAACAAAAAAAAATCCCCCAAAACACGGATTTACCTTCAATTGCCACTAAACTCACAGGGGCCTTTCCGACAAATAGCAGAGTCCTTCTTGGCTACTGGCACGCCACGTTCAAGCTGCCACTGGCGGCATATACGTTTAAGATCTACGTGGTAATTACACAATTCTGATTTTTTTTTTAAACTTCAGAACGTATGATGAATTTAAGCACACGCTAAATTCACCTTTGGAGTATACGATTTTAAGGCATGGGGCCAGAAATGTAACATTTTGGTTTGAGTGTCACAAAATAACTCTAATCGGGGCCAGTGCTAGGGTGGTGCAAGGTCATCTCTGCACCGGTGATTGTCTCTTTGGCCCACACAAGTTCACTCTCCTTCGTGGTTTATCTCTGCCATGATGCCCCTCCACATACACACAACAGCTGTGCTGGCTGCTCCATCATAGAGGAACTGGAGCCAGGCCCTGGATCGAACCATTGTTTGGTGTAGCGCACACACGGAACACACAGAACTTATATATTTTTTACCTGTGGCTTCCTGATTTCTGTTGTATTCTGAGATATTTGTTCGGCAAGATTGATTTGTTGACATCGATCGTGTAGCTTGTGGTCTCGATAGTGGACGCGTGCATGCATTTCACTTTGTGCTCGGAGTTGGGAGCCAAAGTACGGACGCTGCCGGCATAAGTAGAGCAGAGGCAATTAACAGTGGCAACCACTGCGTTACTATTAATAACCATTGTTCAATGTTTTACCAGCTAATTAAAAGTAACATCATGCAAAGGATTTTAAATTTCCACGTGGACTGTGCGCTGCAATAAGATGGAAAGTAAACTGCAAGACTGGGGAGGGAGGTCCTATTTATGAGTTTGGTATAAACACAACTGAAGATAACTCGAGTATTCAGGATTGTACATCACACGCATCAGGGATAGCGTGTCCGACGGCTCTCCGACAGGCATACCCCGATGCATGCACGTCGCTTGTTGTTTTCTGGCCGTGGGCCTGAATATAACTTTTATTTGTCCAAGTTTTAGGATTAGAAATACATTTACATTGCATTTACAAGGCGTTTATATAACAAATTCCATACCATATCGTCCAATTTTAATTTGTAAATTTATACCGATATTTATCTTGGCCAATGTTATGAATTGTAATTCAATTAATGCTTGTTTAGGTATGGTTTCTGCGAATATTCTCGGATACCAAACTTGTATTTATTTAACAAAGCGTGATGTGTTATTAATCCATTTATCTCCGTTTTAATGTCACATTTCCCCTTAACCGTTGAGCGCTGATTGGAATGAAATGTTGTTGGCTTCGGTCAAATAAAGCTACATCATTCCCACGTGGGCGGAGAGTGAAGTTGCCTGGGGGTCAGATTGGGAGGAGGAGGAGGAGAGACGGCGGACTGCTCGGGGCCGTTTGTTGAATTCGGTTCATTGACCAGTCGGCGCCGGCTGTCCCACAAATGGTGACCGTCAAACGTCTCCCTCGGTGTCTGTGGACGCAGGCAAGCCGGTGAAAGCGTCGCAGTTATACACCGTGTTTCCCCTCCAGCCTCCAGCCTCCAGCCCGTCGAGTGCCTTGATACATCAATCGTTGTTTTCACGTCAAACAAAACTATGTCGGGGCAGGACTTAACACGGTGCGCACCTCTCCAGAGACGCGTGTCTCCTGCGGGGAAGAGGACGCCCACAATACCCTCGAGAGAGGCTCTCTAGGACCCCATCTAGTGGAGGCCTTTCCACCGGCTGTGGCGTGAGCCGAGCAAATATATGTCGGGACTGCGCCGTTAATTTTACCTCTACATATCACCGCTTAGCCAGATTTTTATTGTTGTAACAAAGCCATTCTTTTGTTGCCTCGTGACCTGTGTGGCAGTCACGTGCGTGTTTTGTCGGCCTGACATTGGGCAACACCTGGTCACTGTGTGCACGGGACTAAAGCCGATCGCCGGTGCCCTTTAGCGATGGCTCAGAGTGCCCCTTTGCACTCTGGGGCATCTGAAAGGGTCTCGTGGCATGCAGTGAAGTTCAAAGGTTAGCAGGCGTGGGGTGGCGATGGGGCAGGGGTTGGCCGCCGCTGTGGATTGTTTAGGATTAAGCCATCTTGCGGATCGGCTGCGAGCTGGGAAGAGGGGGGAGGGGCGAGGCCCTCCTGGCATTCCTGAGCTTTGTAAGAGACCCCCCCCACCCCTCCGCCTTCTGCAAATCCGAGGAAAGCTCGCGACGCCAGCTGCTGACGGGGGGGGGGGGGGGGTGGGGGGGCGCTCTGCTGGGTTTGCCGTATGTGTGGGCGACATGAGCTTTGGCATATCTGATCACGATAATGCACAAATATTCTAGATCTATAGAAGCCTCCTTCTGGGGGTTCTATGTGTGTGTGGTTTTTGACATCAGAAGTTTTGGCCATGACAGGCTTGTGTGAACAGCTCACACGGCAAACCGGCTTTGGGCAGAATGATAAAAGGGAATTAATCCAGATTGATGCGTTAGCACACCGCGCTACAAACTCGGCAACGTGAGTTTTATTCCCAGCCACGGATAGTAGTATTTGTTATTGTAACTTTCTGACCCCCGTGCCCTAACTGGATAGCTGTGAAAAAGAGCATCGTAGCTGATCGGATTTCTCCAGGATTTATCCAATACCCCCTGTTTTTTCTTACAATATTGGTAAACAATTTAATGCTGTACATTTTAACCAAAATGATTAGGTAAGTCTGTCATTGTTTGCATTCATATTTTCGTTACAGACTCTACGTAGGTAATTCGTTTGTCGAGTTTCCAAAATATCCGTTGACGTATCATCCCATCCATCTTCCCGTCTACCTATTGTTTTGATCTTGAAATAGGAAGACGTGCACGCCCTGGCCATCACCGTGACATACGAGCCGAGTGACATTTACCATAAATATACTTTAGCCCCTCTTTGTAGAAGCCGTGAACTTCACAAGATCGAGCTTTCATCTGAGGCTTGGCAAGGTCACACCCGACTCTGACGAGGGCACCCCAGGTTCTGCTCGGCGTTCTCTCTCTCTCCCTCTCGCTTTCTCCGCTAACAAGTTCGCCACGTCTTCCACATCACTTTGACACGAGTTTGGCCTCGTGGAACCGAACAGGATAATTTCGGCCAGATGTTTCCATTTATCGGGGTTTCATCTTCTTCAAACGTATTTTAAGGTAGATTGAAAGCTGGCTGTGGAAAATTACTAAATTGTCAAATTTTCCCTGCGAGTATCGTAAATGCTGTTATTTCTCTAACTTCCCCTTCTATTACCGTTATTGTGTAAATGACTGCTATTACAGACCGATTATGCCGTTAAGGTTGAACTGGCTCGAAAGAGGAGCGTTATTGTGCTGAGCAGTAGGTACATTGGCGCTTTCTTTCCTTAACCTTCAACTTAGAAGATTGAAGTCACATACAAGCAATTAATGTCTGCATCGCAGTAAATTGTAAAACGTTGTTCTTTGCACCACGCGTGGCATGAGTGCTCGCGAAGTGGTGCTCTGCATCTGCTTCAAACCGACACTGTACATTTGACTGCGAAGTCGAGAAGAAGGGAAATAGTGTACGCACACATGTTGAACTTCTTTCGCACCGTGCGTAGCCAACCGTGCTAACCGGAGGCGCGAGGGAAGGACATCAAGGGATAGAACATAGGAATGTTACACGTTTTGGTACTGATCACGTGAATGTGGCACCATTTCTGCCCAAGCACAACAAGGGGTCAGGGGTTGAGCTGGTGAACGACATGAGAGCGATGGACTCGCAAGGGCAGGTCAAATATCTGGCCACGTGATTTACTGGCATGGGACAGGGCTGCCCCTCCCCTCATTGTCTCCGCTATTAAAATGCTAATTGGAGCCCAGAGTCGGCTGACTTCATACAAGAAGGTGCTTGACCTTTGCCCAGCAGCTTTACAAAATTATTGGCACCTGCATATGTTACAATGTGCCGTACAAATACACGTAAAAAAATGTTTAACTTTTTCGATTTAAAGCTTTCGTGACTGCAGGGATTCATTTAATTGGTTCTTTCGGTAAAGTCGTGACTTTACCGAAAGAACCAAAAAAATGTTTTACTTCTCATCTAATTCCTTTTTGAGTTGCCTCTATGTTCAGGGACATGTTGCAATTAATGAATCATGGCTGTCACCATCCATTAATTATTTTATAAAATATAAATAATTTTCCGCAACTTTTCTATGTTTTAATCACATGTGTACGACCGAATGTTTGCGTTCAAATTCGTTGTATTTAATGGGTTCACGTGACCCTCAAGATGTGTATCCAGAGCTAATGAAGGCGAGGGTTGGTTGACTTCGTGTGGTTTGTGAAACTCTCAAACTCCTCTGGGCTGCGCGTGTGTTTATGGACCTGTCTGTGCGAACCAGTAAACGTGATGCCCTCACTTGCTCTCGTTTTCTTGAGGTGTTCCGAAGGTTTCCAAACTTTTTCAAATCGATTAATTCGTCGAATATCCCAATGAAAAAATAGCCCTGAGACTCATTGGTACCTTCCTGGATAAATAATAATACTTGAAGTAAGGTCCACGAAGTCAAAGTTTACGAGAGCATTATAACTGCTGAAAGAGTGTAAAGATTTTGCTTATGGAACAAATCCCCTGTGGTTTCGCTGAATGAGGATGAATTCATTATTAAACTTGTGATGCCGTCACCTGAAGACGGCTGCTTGCGTTGTAGCCGAAACGTCGTGAGAATTATTTTATTATGTTTTATTTTTATTATTTTATTACTTCCCTTCTACGTGACTTTACCGAAAGAACCAAGAAGATGAATCCCTGCAGTCACGAAAGCTTTAAATCGAAATTTGATGCAAATATTATTGAAGAGTGCGCGGCTCCGTGAAATGGCGTATGCCTCCTTTGTGAAAGGGGCCTCCTTCTGTGAGGGATTTTGCAATATTTGACCATGACGAGACGCACAATGGTCTAGTCTTCGAGAGAGAATCTTGGGAACTTGAATGCCCTCAAGGAAGCGGATGTGACAGCGGCTTAATGTCCCTTCTGAGAAGAGCTCGCGCCTAAGGGGCAACGTCGCCTCACGCCGGGTCACCCGGGGGGGCGGGGAAGGGGATCTAGAGAGAACATTCTAGCTGACGCAGACTCGCAGCGGTAACAGTTTCATTAGCCTCATTCCACGCTGTTGCTGAGGTCGTGTGTCATTGCGTTTCATTTATGAGTATTTCATATAACGGCTCTTACCGCTTCATGCCATTATTCACCGGGTAGGCGGAGGAGAGGGTAGTGCCTTTGGTTAGCGGACCAAACTATGAACCCGGCAACCTGATATGGATGGATTGCTGGCCACGGCTAACATCAGTGGTGAGTGACATCTAAACCAGGCCTGGGTTCTCATGCCCCACCCCACTCCAACCCTTCCCCCCTCGCACCAATAAAGGCAAATTAAATACCCTCTTCATTAAGTCAACAAAAGCACGCGGTTATAGGAAATGCTAAGAATTTACCTAACATAGTACAATCACTAAATCAGTCGGTCGGCAAAGGGCTGTAGGTTAAATTTCGATTTAAAGCTTTCGTGACTGCAGGGATTCATCGTCTTGGTTCTTTCGGTAAAGTCACGTAGGTTATTGTGTTTTATTATTATTCACTGTCTGTAAACACCTACTTTATTATATTTTATGGCAATGTTTTGCTAAACTGTCGTTCTGGCTGGTTATTTGTACAAGGGTTAAGAAACTGAGTGATGCTTCTACGAACGTATGACACGGTCCTTGTGCTTGCCAAATAAGTAAACAGCAATGTACAATAGTTCGTTTTAGGTTGTCTTCATTTGCAGCAGGGTCATGTTTTGTGCCATTAGGTTGTGATCGGCCTGAAAGCGTTGCTCGTGTAACCCGGCATGACAGCAGCCCAGCTGCTTGTCAGGGATTCCACCCACAAACAAACCCGAGTGGAAGAGCAGAGCGACATTCACAATGCTCCTTGTCAATGACACACACATGCTGTCTAGGCTAGAAGGGAATTGAGATCGTTAAAATATGTGGGTCACAGAATGAGGAGTTTAAAAAAAGAAACATTCACACTTCGAGCAGTCCATTTTGGAAGGGGTGATTATATTTAAATATATGATGATCAATTATAGCAATGATAATGTGTACATCCTTTGTTAGTCCACTGCTAGATAATGGCCTCCCCCACAGCATGTCACTCATGAGGTTGTTTGACCATACTTCACCATGCTGGTCAGTGCACGGGTTGGTGAAGGCGCGGTGCCCAGTACCTAGTTCAGACATCGCACGCTCACTGATGTTAGCCATGGCCAGGGGTTGATAGCACAGCGCACTTAGACCACGCCACCGCTTTTCTGTCTAAAAGCAGTAATGAAAATAACAATGTATAACCCTTCATCAAGCCACTGCTGGATGAAGTCCTCACCATTCTGTGCCAGTCAGATTTATGATAAGAATAACAACAATAACCCTGCACACGTTTAACAACCCATTGCAAGAAACGCGTGCTCCTGCATTTCACTAACAACCGAGTTTTATCTTCCCACGCAACGAACGCCGCTGGTGCGACACGCGGTGCGGTGAACGCCGCTGGTGCGACACGCGGTGCGGTGAACGCCGCTGGTGCGACACGCGGTGCGGTGAACGCCGTTGGTGCGACACGCGGTGCGGTGAACGCCGCTGGTGCGACACGCGGTGCGGTGAACGCCGCTGGTGCGACACGCGGTGCGGTGAACGCCGCTGGTGCGACATGCGGTGCGGTGAACGGCGCTGGTGCGACACGCGGTGCGGTGAACGCCGCTGGTGCGACACGCGGTGCGGTGAACGCCGCTGGTGCGACACGCGGTGCGGTGAACGCCGCTGGTGCGACACGCGGTGCGGTGAACGCCGCTGGTGCGACACGCGGTGCGGTGAACGCCGCTGGTGCGACACGCGGTGCGGTGAACGCCGCTGGTGCGACACGCGGTGCGGTGAACGCCGTTGGTGCGACACGCGGTGCGGTGAACGCCGTTGGTGCGACACGCGGTGCGGTGAACGCCGTTGGTGCGACACGCGGTGCGGTGAACGCCGTTGGTGCGACACGCGGTGCGGTGAATGCCGCTGGTGCGACACGCGGTGCGGTGAACGCCGCTGGTGCGACACGCAGTGCGGTGAACGGCGCTGGTGCGACACGCGGTGCGGTGAACGCCGTTGGTGCGACATGCAGTGCGGTGAACGCCGCTGGTGCGACACGCGGTGCGGTGAACGCCGTTGGTGCGACACGCAGTGCGGTGAACGGCGCTGGTGCGACATGCAGTGCGGTGAACGCCGCTGGTGCGACACGCGGTGCGGTGAACGCCGCACTGCGCCCCCAAGTCGCCTGGATGAAGTGGACCGTTGTCTTCGCAAGGCGGTGATGTCACCAAGCGGAATCCAGGCGCGTCTTGCGTGTCTCGAAATTACTGGGCCGCTTGGCGCCCGCACACTCGAGCAGAGAGCGGCCGCCTCTTTTTTATTTGTATTTCCATCGGCCTGGAGCGGGGCCAAGGCCGCCAACGCCGCTCGGAGCTCAGAGCCTCGTCTCGCTCAGGGACCCCCCCCCCCCACCCCGCGCGCTCTCCAACTTTTGCTTCGCCGTGTTTACCAGTCGCTTTGATTGACCGAGCGGCGGTTTGGAGGAATTTCGCACTGATTTAATGCCGTCAAATGTTTCGGGGGGGGAAGGGGGTCCCACTTTTAGAAATGTATAACGTGAAATACATGGACATTTAAAAATGCAGGTTACGCGTGAAATGGTGCACACGTAGTGCCGATGTGTTTTGTTTTGGAACAACTTTCCCAGCACAGCATTTTTTTGGGGTGTTGATAGCAAATCGTTTAGTTTGTGTCATTATGTCTGAAGTTCATACCGCCTGTTAAACGTTGAATAGAACGTTTGGGTTCACCTGCATGGACATTCCAAGCACCGTCTATATAAAATATGGAAACTTAATTACCGTGCTGCCTTCGCCGTGTGGTTGCTGAGTGATCTAATGCAGTCATCCCATCGTGCCAACGCGTTTTGTAAAACGCTGCAGAGCGACGTAAGCAGTGATTGTGGCGTATTTACGTGACAGTCGTGTCCTCTTGTTGAAACTCCCTTGCTCAAGAGAGCATGTCGCACCGTTTGAAGAGAGAGAGAGGGGGGGCGGGGGGGGGGGCGACGTGTGACTGTCAGTCGCGGCTGGAGGATGCCGCTGGGCCGGTGCCCAGAGTAGGAGGAGGAGTAGTAGGAGGAGGAGGGCTCCACACAACTTCACTTTGGCTTGCTGACCCCTGCGCTCAGCCGGCAGATCACCGCCACAAATCCCCGGCAGCGCGTGGGAGAGTGCGCCCTTTTATTATTGCTCCGCTGATCACGGGAAGAATCAATATAAAGAACTAATGCAGAATAGAGGCTTGAAATGTGAGCCTTCTGGTATGTGTTAACAAGGGCCCGGCTTGTTAGGGACACGCAGATTGGTCATGCCGATGCTTTACTCGGAACAATGGGAGCTATGCATTATACGGTAAACTGTGATGTAAATAATCTGTTTTTATGCGAGTAAAAAGGTAAGGACAGCCCATGAGAGCCTTTTGGGAGCCATAGTTGCTGGTCACTTTTATTTTAGAACATGTTCTCATGGTGCAGGATATGTGCATTCGGTGCACCAACGAGGGAATAGTAGAAGGGTAACGTTATGACAGAGATTTAGCATTTCGTGAGATATATCAAGGCACAGGAGTGGTGGCCTTGTGGTTAGCCCACTACGCTACAAACCGCCTCACATGAGTTCGATTCCCGGTCAAGGGTAACATCAGTGACGAGTGATATCCGAACCGGTTATTTCCCCCCGTCCCTCCCTTCGCCAATCTGCACTGACAGACATGGAGAAGTATGGCCAGTGATCAACACGGTTTGGGAGAAACCTTCACTCAGCAGTGGATTGGGACTGCTGTCAATCATAATTAATTATTTGGTCATCAAGTCATGGGTGCAGGTGTTTTAATAAAAAAAACAGCAAGCGTCTTCCATGCTTACATTTGTAGGAAATGGCTTTTTGTAGCCGCGTATAGATCCCGCTGAGCATAGTTTCAAATGTGGAATGATCTCGTGGATGAAGCGTCACGCACGGCGTTGGGTTTTCCTTTCGGCGTGGAGACCGCGGCATCACGCGCGGCGGCGAGACGACACCTCGGAGCGGTCCCACCTCTCGGCTCACTCTCTCGCCTCGCTGACGGTGACTGCTGTCGCTTAACGAGCTACGGCCGTTCCGTAAGAATCGACTGAATTCTAGATTTGAAGCTTTCGTGACTGCAAGGATTCATATTTTTAGGTTTTTTCGGTAAAGTCACGTAGGTAAAAAATTAAAATTAATAAAAGTAAAATAAAATAAAAACCACGACGTTTCGGAGGTAACACAAGCTTCCGTCTTCAGGTGGAACCGTCACAGCCACGACAGCTGTATCAAGTAAATGAGAGATTGCAGGAGCTACCACTCCGTTTATATAATGGGTGGAGAGGGGGGGGAAGGGCCAAGTAAAGCACAACCATTATATAAACGGAGTGGTAGCTCCTGCAATCTCTCATTTACTTGATACAGCTGTCGTGGCTGTGACGGTTCCACCTGAAGACGGAAGCTTGTGTTGCCTCCGAAACGTCGTGAGTTTTATTTTATTTTACTTTTATTAATTTTAATTTTTTTCCTACGTGACTTTACCGAAAAAACCTAGGAATATGAATCGACTGAATTATTGAAGCCGTGCCGAGCAGAGCGGCGCGCGGTGGCGACAACTTGGCAGCGGGAGGTGCGTGAGTGACTGTCGCGTGCTGGAGGCGGTGTGGGGGGGGGGTGCCGTTAGGTTCGTTCTGCAGGGACCCGGTTGCTAGGACCCATGATGGGCACGCACGGGATTACCGCGGCCTATCTCGATTTGGGAGCGCATTGCTTGAACAGGGCAAAATGGACAAGGATAAAAAACACACACACACGCACACAACCCCCTTTCGAGGCTTTGTCCGGCCCTTTCTCCTGTACTCACACAAGGCGCTCTAAGTCCCCAGAGTAAACGTTTTTTTTGTGCAGCAAATTATAACTCATCGCTGCGTGTTTCAGCAATGAAGATGTTCATGTCGCGTGATAAATTGTGAACGCGCAGTTTGTGAACGCAGCGTTGCACGCCAGTAGAGCGGACACGTGTGCAATGTTACATTTTGCCGAATAAAATAATCCGAGAGGTGGCAACAACCGCTGGCATTTGTGGAATTGAGGGATCTGACGTACGGGAGGGTTTCCTTATGAATGGCGCTGAGCTGTTGATTCAAGAATGGTCGGCATGTTGGCATATACCGCCTTATTGTAACGTATTTGCTATTGACCTATTATGGTAATCTGTTTACTTTTTCAATGAGTCTGTTTAGTAGCAATACATGTTGATTTAAAGGGTTATCTCTTAACTTAATGGCTACTAATAGCGTAACTATTCTTATGCCAATGCAAAAGCTGTTAATCCGAAAAATATACATTCTATTCCCATCAGGCCCCAGCATGTAAAGTGCAGTCTGCAGCACTTAATGACAAAATAGTTGAGATTTTTTAAAATATATATTTTAAACCGTTTTTGTTACTTGATATAGCAATCAACGTTTCCCTAAAATTGTAATTTGACGTTGCATGCAATTCACAGCGCATATCACAATCGGGCTTTTGTGTCCTCCAATGAGCAATGGCCATTCAGAGTTTCTTGCTTCGTAGATATTTTCGAAATTCAATTTTGTGGACAAAGTTGTAAAATGGACCGTGACCACCCCTTGCCGCAGTGTTTACATCGGTCACCCGGGCGACGGCGCAAACCAAGGGACGGCTGAACATCTCAACCTGAACGCTGCCAGCTGAATTGCAACGCGTGTAGCAGGCCCTATGGATTCGATAGCTGCTCGGACACACACACAAATTCTTTGTTGCCGTCTTACATTTATCCCGAGCGCGTGTTGAGAAGTTTCCACCGCTTTTCGGAAAGGGAGGTGTCAGGATCTGGTAAATGTTCACCTCTTTGGCTCCGTGATAAATCGCCGCTCCTCTTGACAGCATCCTGCCATTAAAAGAGAACCCAGAGTGCTGGGCGTGCTTAGCGCAGTGACCCAAACGTGTTTGTCCCTTCAAACGTTCCTTTATAAACGAGGTTCGTGTTTGCCATTTTACTGGATCATGTGTCCCCCCCTCCCTCCTCTACTATCTGAAATAACAGTATAACATTAAGAGGTGATTATTTACATTTGTGGTTAAACATTTCCTAACTTTTACGGTTATGCCCGAGAGCTATGGATGCAAAGTGTACGTCCACCAGCATCGTATCTCTGTGCGAGACGCGGCGCTGTCGAGGTCACGCACCCGGCTGGCCTCGTCCTCTGCATGGCTGCGAATTCAATCAAAGCTCGTTTGGGAAGGCATCGGTCTGAAATAGAGTGAACGTAGTTACCTTGAAAACGTATCGCCGCACTTTCACTAACTTTCACTCGGCTACGTTTGTTTACAAAATAACTGTAAATAAACCCCCACGTAGTTTTATCATACGCAGCACAGACATTCCAATACGAGTCCGGGTAAAAGTTAATCTTTAGCCGGGCCAGTCGGCAGTAAAAATGCTTGGCAATGACCATCATTAACATCTAACGGCAATGGGAGGTGAACTCAGTGTAAACTCGCTCCTTTGTTTCACGTCACCGCGATCACATGATCTGGGACATTGTTTAAGAAAATGACCTTTACGGTATCAGAATAAAACCTTCGCTCGCAGCGCAGCAGCAGCGCAGTAGCGCGGTGCTCGCAAACAGCTCTCTTTGCAGTCCGTTCAAAGGCTACATGGGGGACCTTTGTCTGTGCTTGTGCGTGTGAGCGCGTTCGGATGGCTAAGCCAAGGGCACATCCAGAAGTCACTTTCCAGGTTGTCCAGGTAAGTGGTTGGTCTGCGTCTAACTGCACTTTACTGTACTTTCACAGCAATAAGAATGTGTGACGGCACATTATGATGTAATTGCATTGGTAGGTAAGTCCAGATTTACCTAATCTCCGGAATTTCTCAGGATTTGTCATTGCCACAGATACGATGTGTCCCCACGTGTGCGGGGTGACGCTATCGAGACAGTGTCGCGTGTCATTGCTCTTTTTGTTTTGCGAATGTTCCAGGCGTGAGACGGCCCTTGTCGCCACAAGCGATGCATATGTGATGTTTTAAGCACTCCTGCTACGTGTGATTAAGCAGTTCATTCGCTTTCGTCACTTGGTACGGGACCAGAATGCACAATGCATTGGTATTCCCTTTGTCATAGGCTGGTACGTTCATACGAGCGTATAGCCTTTGTCAGACGCTCTCGTATGACAAAGGTTACCAAACAAATGCTATGCTAATGCTGCACATTGTGGCTGCATTAAGCGATGAATCATAGACGCGTGCAAAGTTGTTCATGGGAGGTGCTCTTTTGTTTGCCGACTTAATCACTGCAGGGCAGTGCACGCCGCCTGCGTATAGCAGCCCCCCCACCGCCCTCTTGATTGACCACGAGGGACCCCCCCCCCCCCCCCCCACTGCTCCGTTTGTGCCAAACGAGGTGCACCACTGGGCAGGCGAGAGAGAGAGAAGGGACGTCGCGCTCCCACCGAGCGGGCTCGGCCCTCTTACGGTCGCTCTGTTGTGTAGAGAGACTCTAGTTGTTGTAGAGAGACACTAGTTGTTGTAGAGAGACACTAGTTATTGTAGAGAGACACGAGTTGTTGTAGAGAGACACTAGTTATTGTAGATAGACTCTAGTTGATGTATAGACGCTAGTTGGTAGAGAGACTCTAGTTGATGTAGAGAGACACTAGTTGTTGTAGAGAGACTCTAGTTGATGTATAGACGCTAGTTGGTAGAGAGACTCTAGTTGATGTAGAGAGACACTAGTTGTTGTAGAGAGACTCTAGTTGATGTATAGACGCTAGTTGGTAGAGAGACTCTAGTTGATGTAGAGAGACACTAGTTGTTGTAGAGAGACTCTAGTTGATGTATAGACGCTAGTTGGTAGAGAGACTCTAGTTGATGTAGAGAGACACTAGTTGTTGTAGAGAGACTCTAGTTGGTGTAGAGAGACTCTAGTTGATGTAGAGAGACACTAGTTGTTGTAGAGAGACTCTAGTTGATGTATAGACGCTAATTGGTAGAGAGACTCTAGTTGATGTAGAGAGACACTAGTTGTTGTAGAGAGACTCTAGTTGGTGTAGAGAGACTCTAGTTGGTGTAGAGAGACTCTAGTTGATGTAGAGAGACACTAGTTGTTGTAGAGAGACTCTAGTTGATGTATAGACGCTAGTTGGTTGGGCGGACTCTACGCCAGAGGTCGCAAACGGGTTTTGATTCCTTACCCGTACCCGGCCGCACCAGGGTCGCAAATGGCTACCCGTACCCGGCCGGGTAGGGTAGCCGGGTATCGGGTAGGGTACGGGTATCGGGTACCCGGTTGCGACCTCTGCTCTGCACAGAGGTGTCTGTACCCTGCGGCCACGTCGCCGGCTGTCGGCGGCGCCGTCCCGCGTCTGGTTTTGTCTCCGGTCGTCGTCGTCGTTCGAGACTCGGGGAGGCACCATCGATCAATTTCGTTCCCGAAGCACGAACACGCTGGTGCTTTCTCTCGGTTGATAAATTGGTCATAGTCTGCCGGGCGGATTGTTACAGTAAACCGCTTCATTGTTGTCCATCCAGTGTGATGTTGGCCTAAAATCGACCTGCTCTTTACTCTGAATGATCCCTTTTTTCCCTGGTGTCGTTGCTTTGTAATAAATCAGACTACAGTATTTGTTTTCTATTCTGAGCGTGGCAGTTTCATAGCACTCTGGGAACTCCAGTTCTTACAGTGATTTACGGCAGCTCTTAAAGCCACTTTAAGTAAATATGATTGAGTAAAGGAGAGGTTGGTCCGTTATCACAGTGGTGTTCCGTGGTTACATTCCTTCGTGCTCCTAAACGACTCCATCGGTGAAGTAGGTGATCACACACGTATAGAAGCATTCCAAGCCACCTGGGACCTTCTGGGAAACGTATCCCATGCGAGTCTGAGGACTGTGCAGATTGGAGGTGGCCATCGTGAGCCTGTGTGTGCAGGTGTGGTAATGCCCAGGTGTGCCATTGCCCAGGTGTGTAAATTCCCAGGTGCTATCAGCTGTCATCCACAGCCACAAAGCCATTACAGTCCTGAAGAGGGGCAGTGCAAATGTGTCCAGGCTGATGTTTTTGGCTGGCCATGAAACAAAGACGTGCACTGCATCGCGCGCTTTCAGATGCGGTTCTGCGGCCGTCTGGAACGCTCTTCCTTCCGATATGACGAAGCCACTGGAGCTATGCACTTTTACATAATCTATATTGAAAACTCATTTCTTTAGAACTGTTTTTTGTGTTTTGTTTGTTGTCTTCCCCCGCACCTCCGATTATCACAGTTGGCTACGTTCGGTGCGAAAGAAGTTCAACATACATACAGAAAGTACTCTCTGTTTACATTCATTCTTATTGGATTAAGTCAGTTGGTGAGTTTTAGTCCCTTGTCAATCGACAACTGGACAAATGCCTTTCCGCATCAGCCATGCGGGTTTGTTTGAGCATACTTCACCACACTTGTCAGTGCGGGTTGATAAGAGTGGACCCAAAACCAGTTCAGATGTCACACGCCACAGATGTTATTCGTCGCTCGAAATCAAACGCATGTTATAGCGTAGTGTGCTCACCACTGTGTCGCCACTTCTGACTTATTGGAGTCTTCAAATAATAATAATGTAGCGTATAGCCCCTTTGAAAATCGTCTGCTGGTGAAGTCTGTCCACGATATTGGTAATGACGGTTTGGTTGACCGTAATTCACCACGTTGGTTAGTGTGGCTTGGTTATGGGGCCCGCATGGCCAGTCCAGGTATCACTCGCCACAGATGTTAGCCCTGCCCAGAAATCAAACACAGGCCTCCCTGTTCATGGTGCGGTGGAGGGAGTTGTGGTGCAGTGGTCAGAACCGCTTGTTCCAACAAGTGGTGCTATGTTTACTTTATTCAGGAAATTACTGTTGTGTACATGCATGTGTGTGTGAACTTTGTTGCACCATACGTAGTCAACCGTGCTAATCGGAGGTGTTCACCATTTCAACGATGTTACATCCGAATTACAAGCAATGATTGATCTAGTACTACATTTGTTATTTTGCTCCCGGTCGTGTGAGTGGGGAAATTGGGAAAGTGATGAGAAGCTGATGGTTTAACTCTTCAACCCACTCAAAGCATTTCATTCGGTCGCTTCCAATCTGAACAGTTTCTTCGGGTACGTTCTGAATGCCGCTTTTTCTTCTGCCGATTGCACGAAGCACAGAACGCCCACTAGTGCGCAAATTGCCATCCTTTGAACTTTACAACGAGCAGTTTATAGCCCTCTTGAAGCATTGTTTTCACTCATCACGCCCAGAGAAGAAGTGAGGCATCAAAGCGAATTCGCTTTAGAGACAAAGACAGAGAGCCAAGGCCACGACCGTAAGGTGAGAGCGACCACTGCGGCTGCCACCTTTGCCGACAGCCCCAACGCACGAGGTTCATTAGCAAAGCTGTGCAGGTTCAACACAGCAGCACCGGCAGCAGATCTCGCTACGAATTAATTCCTGCCACCTGAACGCAGATGGCAACTCCCAGACTGTCCAGGTCAACCTGGGCAGCTGGCGACCCGACACTGCGGCTGCCAATGTCCTCAGCATTGAACGCGTTGCTGAAGGGGTTTTCAAAATGCGTTTCTGTTTTCATAGAGAAACATTATTGTTCATAATGGCATCTGATTTTTTTCCAACTGTTATCTTTAATTGAATTTACAAATGTATCTAAACAAACCTCAGACCCCCCCCCCCCCCCACTCAGACTGCCCGGGCCAAACCCGGACAGGTGGCAACGCTATCATCCACATTGTGGTAACTTTTAGACTTAATATTTTACCGCACGGGGGTATTTTTGGTGCGCGCTTACATGATTATGATAAGCGTTATGTTGCTATATGTACGCAGTGTAAATGCAAGCAAATACACGACATATTTTCGATTACAGGGATTCTTTGTCCAGTGTTTTTCTTCTTCGCTGTGTGTATAAGGGTCTTGTACCTGCCTATTGTAGATTGCGATTTGTCTGTGACAAATGAGTGTGTACAATGGGCCGCCTCTTAATGATCGCGCGTGTGGTGGTGGGGGGGGCGAGTGAATGGAGTGGTTGCTGGCTTTGCACTCCCAGTGGGCACGAGGTGGGGGAGGGGGGTATAGGGGAGGGGGTATGGGGGGTAAAGGAGAGGGGGGTATGGGGGGGTATAGGGGAGGGGGTATAGGGGAGGGGGGTATGGGGAGGTATAGGGGAGAGGGGCATGGGGGGGTATAGGGGAGGGGGGTATGGGGGGTATAGGGGAGGGTGGTATGGGGGGTATAGGGGAGGGGGGCATGGGGGGGTATAGGGGAGGGTGGTATGGGGGGTATAGAGGAGGGGGGGGGGCCTTGGCAAAGGGAGCTTTGTCGGGCTGCTGAGTGAGGCCTTCTAAATCTTGGCCAACATTGGACTGTGACTGAGGCCACACTCATTAGCCTTCTCTGACCACCCAGTGATTCCACGCCATAATGTGTCTGTGTGTGTGTATATATATGCACACACACACACAAAAAGTGCTTTGTGTAATTTAGAATTGCGCCATTATTTCCGTGTTATATTTGTATACTGGCAAATAAGGGCCTTCATTGGTGGTTCTGTGAAGGTCCCCACAGTTCATTGTACATCGTTTTCGTTCGTTAATTTCTCGATCCGCTTGTCCTGGTGAGGGTCGCGGCAGCAGCTTGTTGTCATTCATAAATATCGACTGTGTACCACCCTGCTCGTGGTTGTTCGTCGTATTACTGTAACGGGTTGATACTTTGTTCACCTCCGTTTAGCACGGTTGGCTACGTACGGTGCAAAAGAAGTTCAACCTAGTAGGTTTTTGAGGCCAGGAGAGGCTCCCTGTGTTCCAAGCTTGGCACCGCTAATATTCCGGGTTATATTCTGGGATTCGGCCACTCGTGTTGAAATCGTGTTCTCACTTTTAGTGGAGTTGATGATCTCAGCCCAGTCTCCGATGACTGCACAAAAAAAGCATTCATGTTTAATTCGGGTTTGCTCTTTCGTTCAAGTCCAGCTATGAGAATGAAAATATCAGGGCTTGGCTGCAAGTGTGGAAAACGGATGCCTTCTGAAGTGTGGGTAAACACTGTTGGAGTTACACTGATGTTGCAATAATTTCGAAAGTGATTCTTAATCTCAGGACATGATGTGGATATGAAAATTGTAAAGGTAAAATTGGGGAAAGAGACGAAGAAGAGTCAATATAATGTGGCTGCAAATGGTAAACCCCAGTATCGTATGTATGTTGAACTTATTTCCAAACGTATGTTGCCAACCGTACTAATTGGAGGTGCGGTATTGTCACTTGTCAAAGCAAAGTCATTTGTCTGTCTATATAAATGTGTAATGCGTTGGTGTTTATCTCCTCTGGTGGCCATTAATTCGTGCTCAAAATTCCATGGCAGTGGCCCGTCTCTCCATCGGATGACTCAGTGGATGGCTTGTCAAAGGATGTGGTTCATTCCAAAAGGACAGTGACTCTAAAGCAGTGTGTGTTGGCTTAGTGATGCATTGTGTTCACGAGTTATTAGGCAAATATAAATATTAACCACAGGTGTTGTCAGTTAAGTTATATTTGTTGAATAAATGCCATACATTAGCCATCGTTTTGTATATATTTTTTTATCATGATTGCCAAATAAAGGCTCAAAGGCTCAACATTCCAAGCAGCCAGCAATAAACAGCACTATTGAAGGTGCAATAGAAAATAGATGATAGTGTTGATCACAACGTATTATCATTTATTATAAGTGGTAAACTTGTTTAACCAGCAATGTTTCACTGAATCTCAAGACTCGTTAAAGAGGTCTATGCCAAGTTTCCACACTAGGGGGCAAGTTGCTGCGTAATCCCAATTGGGTAATTTTTTCAGTCATTGGAATGTTTTGCCGCATACCGGTTACATGTTTATGATTGTTATAGCGATGGGATAAAACCAGAGAACCTGGAGAAAACCTATGTAGAACAGGGGGAGAACATTTAAACTACACACAGGAAGGCAGCTGCATGGGTCAGGAATATAACCCAGGTCTGTCTTGCTGTGAGGCACAAGCGTAGCCACTGCGTCACCTGTCACCCGAATAATGCATGTATATGCATGTTGTATTGATGTTCTATATATGTATGTTGAGCTTCTTTTGCACCGTACGTAGCCAACCGTGTTAATCGGAGGTGCGGGGCATCATCATAATCATCATAATCATCATGAAAATAATGATCATAATCATAATCATCATCATCATTATGATGATCACATTTATCATAATGATGATCATTATAATTATTGTGATGTCCCGATTATGATGATGACGGAGCAACTGATGGAAGTTAATAGGAGTAAGTTGCAGCGATGCTGCTGCTGCTGATGGTGAATGCGACCGACCGAAGGGACGCGTTTGCTGCATTCCTTTTTGTTGTTGTTGTTGTTGTGTTTTTCAGCCCGAAGAAGCGGAGGCCCCCAACGCTCACACCTTCAAGGCTAAGAGCTTCAAGCGGCCCCGGGTGTGCGGCGCGTGCAGGCAGCCTCTGGGCCAGCAGGGCCTCTGCTGCCGCGGTAAGAGCCTGGGGCCGGAGGGACCCGCTCAAGAGTCGCGCCCGGTGGCAATGTGCACCCCACAGCACTCGTGATCTTACAGTGGGGGAACTGTACAAATTGAAGATTTTTTTTTATCTTTAAAGAACTCTATGCACCGTTTTGGTGGTTCCGCCGGCTACGTGGCTCCGTGGAGGGGGCTGAGCCCCCCTCTGCTCAAGGCTCAGCCCCGCTTCTAAAGTCTTGGAGTCGAGTTAAAAAGCTGATGGTTTCAGATTCGTAACGATGAAGCGATGGACATTGCAGCCTTTGCTCGCATACACGGGGAGCGAGGGCCGGAGGAGCAGAACGCGCGACACACAAATGCAGATCGCATCGCTGCTCCCTCTGTTCAGGGTTGTTGAAGTTTGTTTAACATCGACTGCGTTGTGCCATAACCCCTGTTCGTATGCCCCCCCTTTGAACAAGGTCGTGCTGCAGGGTTGTGAGGCACGGTGGGTGCGTAGCGGGCACACTGACCACTGGCACAGTGGAGAAGGGCAGTAATGTCCGTGAGGAATTACCATCAGTCCCATTTTCAGTTGGCTGAGAGGTGAACATTGTTGAGCCCATGACATTGTACCCAACAAGCATATGTGATTGTGTGCCAGAGTTTTGCTGAATCCAAGACTGTGATGATTTAATACGAAAAAGCAGTATACATTGCATGTAAATAAGTGCATAAAACACTTGTAGTAAAAACTGTTTATGACGGTAATATAATACCGCATTGCTTAAGTAATGTGAATTTGGATAATGGCGGGTTGTCAGGTTTTGCCTGTGTTTTAAAACCTTTCCCGGCTTTTGAGGAGGAAGCGTGGCCTCTCCCTCCCGTCCTGACTTCCTACCCAGGCGGAGGGGAGGCTGGAAAGCGATGCTTAGCGCGGTGATTTCACTCCTGTTTGCCAATTTCGCGTGCCACTGATGCACGCATGGGTGACCGCTTTGCTGGGGTGGGGGCCTCCCTGGGTCAAGGCAAGAGGTAGGCTTTCGTGCTGCGACTCCTTTAATCCTCTGAGTCATGCACGGCTCAGGATGCGTTACAACCGACCACCACGCATTCCAGGCGGGGAAGGATACAGAACGATCATCCTTCAACACAAACAAAAAAGGGGGTGTCCAGATTCGAACCTCCTTCAGGCCGTACGTTTGTTTCTTGCCGTGTATATTTGGGCCTTCTCCTGCGATACCAACTATAAATACACTACAATTTGCACGTGAACTTTTTTTAAAACAAGATTGTTAAATATATGCTAATCTTAACTTACTAAATAAGCATTTAGTCTGCTACGTTGATTTGTTTTAATATGGAGGCCAAGGATGCTGTAATATTGTTAATAATTTGGTGAGCGGTGCTGCGGTAGTTAGCGAACTGCACGATGAACCTGGTGACCTGAGTTTGATTTCTGGCCATGACTAACATGAGTGGTGAGTGGTCTTTGAACTCGTGTTGGCCAGTGTGTGCAGAAATGTCGGCAAACAGCTCGTATTGCTGACACAGCGAGGAGAGGCCTTCATCCAGCATTGAATTAACAAAGTTTGAAATATTTTGATAATTGGTTCTTTACCCTTCTATCTGGCAACAAAACTGACACCTTTTTGCAAGGAGTCATGTTTGCATAGACCGCAATACCTGCAGTCATAAATACAAACAAAAGACATAACTCTGATAATGTGCACTGTCCTTGAAGTTGATTGGTCCACACCCGAGACAGCTTTCCTTCGAGCCTAGTCTCATATGGGTTGGACCAGATGACGCCAAAAGGCGCACAACTCAAGGACAATGCACCATCAGAGTATGAGAGCTCGGGGCAAGCATCTACATCTTATTTATTATGTTCGCACAGCAGTTGTTGTAGCGTCTTATTCTCAAATCCCTTCGAGTACCCTTTGTATAAATATATAGAGTACATAACACATGCTGCGCTGTTAAGTTAAGCGGAACAATATTTAAAATAAAAAGGCGAGGGTCACTCCTGTTAATGACTGCTCTCTTTGTGAGAAGCCTGTTTTGCGGCTGCTTGGGAGAAGTGGATATTTTCCTGAAGACGACCACTTGTGTTGCGATCGAAACGTCGATATTTTTTGTTATTTTTTCTGTCTACGTGGCTTTAGCGAAAGACCCAAAGAATATGGATTCCTGCAGTCACAAAAGCTTTCAGTCAAGATAAAAGTGGATATGTTTAGATGTCATTGGGGCTTATTTGACCATGCAATCCAAACTATGGACCACAGTAAACTGCTGTAGCCTGAGCTCATTCAACGGAGGGATAGCAACATTACAAGAACTCTCTCATGCAGCCCCCTCGTGGCTAGCAGACCTGAACGTTGGCATTTAGTTCGTGAACCGTGTTGCCATACGCAACAACAAAAAATAATTGGGGCTCATCAGTGAGATAAACTCAGCCAATTACTGTTATAAATGTACAAAATAACCAGTGCGTTACTCTACAGCAAATTATAATAATAATGCAGAGCCAATTGACAATCTCGGCTGCGTGAAGGCTTCCCCGTGCCGTGTCGTTCGTGAGGGTTGGTTGACTACACTTCACCACACTCGCCAATGATGTTCAAGAAGGCCAGGTATCCAACTGAGGCTACTAGGTGCAGAGCGAAGTGCACTATTCGTTGCATTGATGCTCCCCCATGGATAGCATATGCTACTCTTCTGTATTCATGACATACGTATGTTGAACTTCTTTTGCACCGTACGTAGTCAACTGCTAATCGTAGGTGCGGGGAAAATGACAACAAACTAAGCACAAAAAGCAATTAAAATGAAATTAGGTCGTCAATCTAGATGATGATTTAAAGTGTATAGCTCCAGTGGCTTCCTAATATCGGAAGGAAGAGCGTTCCAGACGGCCGCAGAAGCGCATCTGAAAGCACCACGCGATGCGGTGACCGCCGTCTTTGTCGATGGTGAGCCAGAAGCCCCTGTGATGAGAACCGGAGTTCGCGTGATGATGGTTTGTGCTCCGTGACGAGATCAGCAAGGTATCGTGGTTCATTTGCGGCACGCACTTTCAGTGCAGTGCGCGCGACGTTTGCAATGTATTCAAGTGACAGTTCTGCACTTCATGATAATTGCAGGATTGCTCCCATTTCAGGTGTTTCTACAAAATCGTAAAAAGCCAAAGTTGTTGTTGAGGTGCAGATAAAAAAGAAACATACAGCGGGATGAATTGGTTTGTTCTCGGGATTTGGCGGTTTGTCGGAATGAAAGCCGGTTGCCGCCCGGCGCGTTGCTGCGGCTCGCGGCGTATCCGACGCGTGGCCGTGGCCAGAAACAACTCGAGCAGCCGCGTGGTTTGCGGTCGTGCCTCAGGCACGTGCCCGCGTGCGCGTGGCGCGCGCGCGCGTGTACGTGTGTGTGTGCGCGCGTGCGTGTGTGTGTGCGCGTGTGTGTGTGCGCGCGCGTGTGTGCGTGTGTGTGCGTGTGTGTGTGCGCGCGCGTGTGTGTGTGTGTGTACGTGTGTGTGTGCGCGCGTGTGTGCGCGCGTGTGTGTGCGTGTGTGGGGAGCGGTAGTGTAGCGGTTAGCGCTACGCTGCGCTATGAACCTGGCGACCCGGGTTCGATTCCCGCTCACGGCTAACACCAGTGACGATTATCTGAACCGGTCCTGGGCCTCCCCTAGGTCGACTCAGCCTTAAATGAGTACCTGGTGCGGTGTGTAAACATCGCCACTAGGGAGACAAAGGCGGTCGGGCGTGGTGCTGGCCACCCACCCCCTCGTGTACCGTTCCGGCCTTCATAGGTGCTCGCTAACAGCACTTGCCCCGACAGTCTGTTAATGCTACACGGGTGATCTTTGATCTTTGTGTACACACCAAAAAAAAACGCTTCAGTCACTGCAGCGTTTATTGGTTCCTTTCCATCATCGTATGCATCTGTGAAGAAGAGGATATATATTTGATTTGGATTAAAATGTTTCGGGGTGGTTGAATGACCTTAACACGATACTTGGGAGTCTTGTGTCAAAATAAACACGGAAATGTAAATGTGACGCGTGCGTTTTTCAGTGACATGTGCACAATCATATTCATTGTGCATTACAACGACTGCAGCATATACCGTAGTAATAGAGCACAGCAGTGAATCACCGCCATTACCAGAGGTATACTGGATGTGGTGTGCCAAGTGCGAAAATATTTTCTGTGTCGCTGACCCGGACAGATCCAGCTGAAAAGGGAGTGAATTTGGAAAGGACATTTCTCTAGAATAGATAACGACCAGTGGTCGAGACTAGCGGTGGAGTTACAGCTAGAGGAGGGGAGCATGCCCAATAGATGCCCACCACAGAGACGGAACAATGACATCGGTGTGTGCGCAGGAGCTAGATGGATTGTTGCATGGCAAGCCCATTGGAGAGCTTGGGTAGGCTTTCATCCAGCAGTTGATAGGTCATGGCTCATGATGATGATGATGAGTGTGTGTTTCCTTCGACGTTTATCTTTATTCCATGGCAAAGTTACAACAATCCATGGAGCACCTGCACATGAACAGATTCCATCGCTCCATCTCCGTCGTGGATGTATTTTGAACGCGTTCCATTCCTTGGCTGCCACTCCGATACTATTCTTATTGACCACCGTCCATGAACCCTGTTAGGTATGACGGGTTCTGCCCAAGTCCCTTGACTTGTATTCATGGTTTGGATGATGTGATTGACCTGTGTGCGTCATCTTTTCCACGTGGTCTTCTTTCTCGTTCGTCAATGCAATTCCACGCGTGCATCTCTCCATGCTTCTTTGGGCGGGCGCTGTCCTTCAATTCCATCCGTGTGAGTTGTTGTTTCTGCCGGGCAGGGAAATTGGAGCGTCTGAACACCCCGTCGTTATACCTGATGCGGCCGTCTGGAACGCTCTTCCTTACGATATTAGCAATGCAGTGGAGCTGTGCACTTTTAAATCGATATTGAAACTCATCTTTAGAACCGCGTTTTTGTGCTTAGTTTGTCCTTCCCCGCGCACTCCGATTAGCACGGTTGGCTACGTACGGTGCGAAAGAAGTCCGACGTCCGTACCTTCGGTGACATTAAGAGTGGGGCTGTTGGGGGCTTCCTGTCGTCCTGCAGCTGTGCTGCCTCCCTCTGCTGGCTCGCTGTGAAACCTGCGGCTCCACTGGAGCGCACGCGGAAACATTAGTCAATGCCACGCTCTGTCAGCCTCGGTGTTCCCGCAGGGGAGCGTACCCGTTCCAGTGCAGCAGCAGCAGCAGCGCTCTTGGTGACGGCTTCTTGCATGAATGCAACCGCATCGCAAGCGATTGGCATCTGCTGGTGTCGAAGAGGGAAGGATGCTCTGAAAGGGCGTCCAAATGAGGCATCGTCGTAACGCTTTCATCGAGCGTGGCATTTTTGGTTGTCGGCGGCTTCGTCGGAGCGCGCTGTTGACGGTCGAGCAGCCAGCATCGCTGCTGCGGTGGTGGTGGTTGGTAAAGATTCAGAAGAGTCCATTGAGCCACCTCGGCCCAGTGGCTGTGTCGTGGCGGCCTCTTTGTTCCGTCTTCAGTCAACGGTCGTGCGTGTGCCGCACGGGGGCCGCCGGCTGCAGGCGGCGGGTTTCTTGTCGTCCGCCGATGTTTATCTTCTCAGAATGGTTACAGTGACGTAAAGCGGATGGATGAGTTTCTTGCTAAAGTGGTCATCGTCATCATCACGAATAACGCTCGTAGCTGACCCACAACTACGGGGGGGGGGGGGTGTGAAAAAAGCTTCATGGCTCATCGGATTTCTCCAGGATAAATAAAGCTTGTGATTCTGATGTTCATATCCATTGGCGGTCGTCTCGGCATCTCTCGTGGTCTCGTGGCGCAGCCAGCAGCTCTATCCACCTGCGCACGAGCGGATTGCGTTGCTCCATCTCCTCCACGCTTGTACGGACTCTTCTCTCTCTGGGCGTCTCCGCATCTGGCTGCTACTCTGGCATTCGTCTCGACCACCGGGTGGTCGCCATCTCTTGCATCTTGACCGACGCAGAACGATTTTGTTTTTGTAACGCGTCAAAACAGTAACGAGATATATCCTTGTTACGATCTTACATTCCTGAGCGCTAAGTGCATTGTACATCGGTCATTACGTTGGAGACAGTCTGGTCTGTGCAATTCAAATAATACAGAGATGAAATCTCGTGTTTTTGGCTACTGTCAGTGGCCTTTTTTGGACATTTCTGCCTGTTAAGCAAATCACCTTACTCGGTAACTATAGTTATGACAATAGTGAACTGGTCACATGATAAACCTCAGAAGTAGACTCAAGCCTGGGGTCCATTTAGCTGAAATCTATGAAAGAGCAAGCACATTAGACTTGCGTAGTATGTGCGAATGTTGAACCTCTTTCGCAACGTACATAGCCACTCACGCTTATCGGAGGTTTGTTACGCCGCGTGGTGCCAGATACAACCACATTTGCAATGTGATTTGTAGCTTTCATCCTTACCCGTGTATAGATGCTTCCATTTGTATGCGCAATGTATTTTAGAGACTTCTGTGTGTTTACTTGCTGTGGTCTGGGACTGTTGTTGTTGTTGTTTTGATGCGTTGCCCAAGCGACCATGTACAGTATTGTTGGACATCGGCAGGAATTGATGTACTTTTGCAAATTGTACTTTATACACTTTATAAACTTTACGTACTTATTTGCATTGCTTTGCTTACCTTTCCTATACTTTGCACGCCAATCGTTTTGTTTGTATTGTTCGCTGTAACTTTCTGACCCACCCCGACTGGACGACCGTGAAAGAGAGCTTTATAGTTCATCGGATTTCTCCAGGATAAATAAAGGTTCTGAGTCTAAGTTCGGTCCAAGTGCTGTGAGCTTATTTTCAGGAACCGAATAGTTTCTGAAGACGAGAACTGTCTACATCGTGAATAGTTCCATGCGGAAGCTCCCCGGTGCATAGAATGGAACGTCGGACATCGTGCCAAGCAACACGTGGCACTCATTTAAGACGCATGGGCTAGAGCTCTGTGGAGTTCATTATACTTTCAGCCACTAGAGGGCTCGAGACCGTGACTCGCAGCTACAATGGAGAGTACTGTGGGGAACTGTGTCCGTTGAAATGTCTTTGCGAAACAGTTCTGAAATTCAAATAAATAAGTCATTTGCATGTATTTTGAGCCACCCATATCCAATTCCATTTTTGAAAGCTCTTGCTTATTTATTCCACTTTACTGACTGCTTTCTGCAAAAAAAAATGCTTCAAAGGCCGCCTTATACCAATTTTTTTGGAACCAGAAATATCGCTCGTACTGCGACTGGTAACGTCTATTTCCACATTCGCATATTGGGTGTCATTCGAAGGAGCGGATAATGACCGCTATTAAAACGGCTGTCAATTAATCCGAATGCAAAACTCCCTCCTTGTAAATTGCAGCTCAATGCCACGTTTCAGTAGTATTGCCCAACCGAGCACAGAAACAGGCTGGTGACACTTGGCTTATATCGCACGTGGGAGGTCACGTGCTTATTTTTTTTAAAGGCAGTTGGCCAAATATTGGGGACGTTTGAGCAGATTATCAGCAGGGCATCGCTGGCAGTTACCCTACCCAGCTTAAGTTGAGCTGATGCACTAAGCATCTTCACTAAGTCTTTGTTCTGCCTGGTCAATTGCTCCATTTAGCAGCTATAATGACGCCGCCTGTAGTCACGTTAGCCTATTAATCTACACTTAATATGTAAACCTAGACTGGCGTGGGACCCGTTCTTTGCCCAATGATTATTATTTTTAGAGCGGTGCACGCGAAGTTGCTGAGAATTGTGCGGCTGTGAAACGACGCGGGGCTGAGAGGGGGGGGGGTGCACGCTCTGCCATGAGCTCAGCTGCCCAACCGCGACCTCTACTGCAGCTCCACCCTTCCTCTGCGGGTGACTCAAAAGGAACGCGAATAGCATCGACATTGAGTCGTTTGGACCAAGGCAAATGCACCGAACTTTGCGGTGGAAATGTACGCGTGCGTTTATTTTATTTTAATAAACCGCATGACTAACCTTTAATGAATTACAAGACTCGTGGAAAAAGTTACGTTCCATAAACGTGGTTTTTCAAATGGTATGGTAATCTGTATCATTTCTGAATGTGGCACGGGCATTTGTTTACTCTTTGGAGATGCGTGTCAAAGGCAGTGTGTTTTATATATTGCTCGTCAGCCATTGTTTATCCGCTGCTGGACCAGGCTTCCCCACAGCGTCACCATCCCTCGTGGCCCTGCGATGTCACACAATCCATCTCACTCCTGCGTGTGAGCAGATTTCACAGCTCCATCTCCACGGCGGTCGTGCACTTTTTCATGCACACTCCCTTTAGCGGCCATTCCCTCCTGGCCTTGTCTGTCGCTACCGTCGCATATTTTTTTAACCAATTCTATATTAAATTACAATTATTAAGGTGCTGGGAGGGGCTGAATTAATTGCTGCTCACTGCATTTGTTAATGAGGAGTTCTGTTGTGTGGCTAGATATGGACTGTACGGTACAATAGATGGTATTGTCCAAGATCCCTGCTGGGTCTTGGCAGTGGTTGAATTTTTTTTTTTTCAAATAAGCCTCCCGTGTAGAGTTTTTTTTCAAACACATTGAAGCAAATTTGCAAACGAATTTAATGAGAACTGATTGCAATTGTTTGAAATAATTTTTGAAGATGTTACCATTTACTAAACATCTGCCATGACTGGACTATGTTTTTATTGCAAGCTTGTTAAATATTCTTTGTTTTGTTTGGGCTCAGTAGAGCCAATTTTACATGGATACGTCTCGTTAAAAACATCGTAACAATGAAAAATCTTCTTTAATTTTGGTTCATTTCTAATAACATGTCAACAAATCTTAATTATACTGGAGTTCTAGTTGTTATATTTCCATTTTTAAAATGTATCTGTAATGTCTTGCAACAATATTAGAATGGTGTTGTTGTGCAAAATATGCTTCATCGTTTCACATCGATTATTTAGGCTGAACCTAATCAATATTGGGCTTGGAAATTGGAAACCTCTTTTCTGAGCCATCGGTGCTCTTACGTTGCATTGTTGGTGCTCGCAAAGTCTCCGGGGAAGCGCGGTAACCTCTCGGAGGACATTTCATCTGCAACTTGGTACATAATCCTTATGACCTTTCTGTCCCCTAATGAATGCATTGGCAGTTAGGACCATTGCATTGTTGACTCTCTTATGGTCTAATTCGGGTCAAAGTGCCTCTCTGTTCTAATGCGCAATGGAGGTGGCACTCCTCTTGATTGGTGGCCATGAGCCAGTGGTGGAAATTCCACATTCATATGGTGGGGACCATTCCAACCAGAGGTTGACAACGTGTGAATTTTCATGAAGTGGTCCTTATTTTAAGAACCTCTTGAGTTGATGAAGGGTGAAGACAACTCCAGAATAGGATCTCACTCGAACCGCCCGACTGCGGAAATAAGTTCCTTCGCCCGACTCGTTCTGTCTTTTGAAACTGTGATGAACGATCGCAGATGTTGCAAGTTTTATTGTTCTTGATGTTTCTCCCCTGTTTTCTTCTGTTGCAGTTTGCAAGTATATCTGCCACAAAAAATGCGAATCAAAGGTAAGATTAAAACAAATCCTACGATTGATTTTGTACACCTCATAACGCATCTTTGTTGGTATTATCACTGCAGTAGAAAATTTTCAATTCTGTCCACCGAGGAAATGCTTCCTTATTGAATAAAATTTTTTTTACCATCCAGCCGCTGGAAAAATATAGCAAGTGGTTAATTCAAAGAGTCAGCTGTGTAATTGTGTTTTCCATCATTGGTCACAGCTGCTTCAGTTGGGGAGCGTAATGCATCGTGTGTGTGCCAAGTTACTAATCGTGTTAGCAACGAGGAGGGCTGCTATGTATATACAAGTCATACGGTACAATGTTACATATCCGACTGTCACATGTCCACCCTGACCAATTAACCGCTCACATTCACCAAAGTATTTGTGCACGGTGTTGCCGTCATTTGCTATAGATGCTCACATATCTGACTTGTTCACTCATGCGTCCATGTACTTTAGTACCCAGCAAGTCAGATATGCGACGCTGTCCTGCAATGCGAACAAGCATGGTTTAAGGTTATATTGTAATGTCGCACTCATTACACACAAAGTGCTTGCCACAAATGAACCACAATGCCGTGCTGATCTCATCAAGGAGCATAAACCATCACACCAACTGCGGTTATCCTCGCAGCGGCTTTTGGAACAAAGATGGTTACCGCATCACGCATTTTGAGATGTGCTTCTGCGGCCGTCTGGAACGCTCTTCCATTTCGATATTAGGAAGCCACTGGACAATACACTTTTAAATAATCGAGATTGAAAACTCATTTTTTTAGAACTGCTTTTTGTGTTTAGTTTGTTGTTGTTCCCCCAGAACCTCGTATTTAGCACGGTTGACTACGTATGGTGCGAACAAAGTTCAAAATACATACACGAACTACGGACATCACATCACAGTGCTGAAGTTTAAACGGTTTGAGAAGCGCCCGCCGGTATAATTGGCGCGTTGTGTGGCCGTCGCGTGCTAACGACATCTGCACAGCGGAGAGCACACGGAAAGGCGTATTCCGTTTTCCTCTCTTGGTTGCATTTGCTTACTCAATAATATTTGACAGCGATTTTTTTCCCTTAATTATTTGCCGAGATACCGTTGTGTTTCTTCGTTTTGAGACTGGAATATTTATCGTCACGTCGGTGAGCAAAGCCATGAATACGTATGCGCCTTTTGTTCCCGCCGCGCAGAAGAGACGCTTTGTGCGCGCGCTTGTTTTCTCTGCGCGTGCGAAAATGTTTTGTCGCAAAAAAGGAACGGTAATTGTTGATACGCTGGCGTAATGTGGGGAGCACTTCGCGTCGTTTTGTCACTTCCATTCATAAAAACCGTGACGCCGCACTGACGGACGGTAACATTAAGCTGTCCTGCCAGCGCTGATTCGTGTGGGGCCCTCTCACGATACGGGGCTGTGGAGCCCCATGGCTAGAGTTCAGGACAGGCCGTGCCGGGACAATGCACTCTGCAGTCAAAGTCAACCTGGTTCACTTGCTTCTTTGCTCCTTAAGCGCACAGAAACCCAGAGGCCGGGAGGTCAGAACTGTGGGCATCCCTATTTAAATGTGGTTGTTAAAGAGGAGTAAAAGCAAAGCCCACGACAATGGGGCACAGTTAAAGAAAACTAATGGCTCGCTAAGCTGGATTATGGACGATTTCAGTGTTGGTCTTGTTACTCTCATTTAAAAGTGCCAATGTGCTGTGAAGATCCCTCAGCTTGAGTCCTCATGGAGGTTTGGTGGACCGTTAAGGCTTTGTAAAAACAGAGTTGAAAGGGAAACGATTCTGATACACGTTGTGGAAATGTAAGCTGTATCAGACAATGAGAAGGTTTTGGTAGATTAAGGTTTTACCCACTGACACTTTAAAGGAGTGCTCGGTGACCATTTCAAACGTGGCATTTGCCAAACATACCCACGGTCAGTTTACAAAGCATCTTATGGATGACATTTGCCTTTGCTGATTTTTCATATTGCACAGTTTTATAAATGATTCACCACCACCGAGCAGCAACTATTTCTCCCCTTACATTTTGTCTGTGCTGTATTTAGTATAACATTCACATGCCAATGGATTTGATATTTTCACGTACGCCGTGAATAGTATAAAACACTTTTATAAATATATATTTTAAAAAACAATGTGCTTGAATTACCAGTGTTTTCAGCGGAACTCACTGTGGTTCGTAATTATTCCCTGCATTTCAAAAGAATGGCATGTTTTCTTTAAAAGTTGTCATAAGTGATACTGACGAATAAAAATAAAACTTCTGCTGTCCTCCAAATAGGTTGTAGCATGTGGTAATACTTAATGCGATGGCATCTGGAATTTCATGGCGCTGGCAGGAAGTGGAGGCAGCAGTGTGCTTTTCACCTCGAATTCCTGCACCATCAGCGAAATGGAGCAAAGACGCTCCACTCGAGTCCGACGGAGTTCCGATGACTGATGAGGAGCCTGAACATGGGCCTTTGAGAATCAGATGGGGTACAACTTTGGTTTAAAAAATTTTTTGACTGATCAAGCATTCCTGATTTGGTTTGGCTGCCTGGTCTGCATTAAAGAACATTTCTATAGAGTTTTCGATCCTAACATATGTTACTTGTATGTCCCTGAAGACAATGGGGCTCAAGGGGTCTGTACAAATACCTGCAACACTTACCAAACAAGCTTATTATTTTAGAGGTAATCCCCTCTTATTGCGTTCGTTTTCTTCACGTACTCCAATTTTACTCCAGTTTTTGTTTACAAGCAAAGGGAATGGCTGGACATTCCAAGCAGAATCCTTAAGGACGATACAAAAAGACATGTAAGCGGAACTCCGTTATGCGTCTCCACACGTTTAAATAAAACACATTTTATTCGATAGGCCTATAATCTTTAGAGAAATGTATATTAATAGCAGGTTATGCAAATAAACTATCTTCAAAATTTTTAAAATACAATACACATCCACCTTGTGTCTCGGGCAGCATACCAGCTGTAGGCTGGTTACCATACCAGGTGGACGATGACGAGTGGTTATTCTCCGGATAGACTCGCCCCAGCTTTAGGAATGTGGAATTTCCACCATCGGCTCGGGGCTGTAAACAGGACAAGAATACCGCCTGGGCGCGCAATTAGGCAGGAAACCACACTTTGACTTTCGTTTCCTTCTGTAAAAGTTATTGTTGGAAAAAATACGATTTTAAGTCAATCTTTATTATTATTATTTAAGTCAATCTTGGGCAGCGTAGTGGGCGAGGGAGAGCAGCAGCACCGTTGTTGCCTAGATTATATTCAAGAGGCATTTTTTGAAATCTCTTTAGTACAGTATTTAATGACCGGACATGCTGAGAAGAATGAGTGCCGCGTTTTAATGAAGTTCATACAAACACGGGGGCAGCAGCAAGATTGCTAGCAGCGATTTATCTCGTATTGCACACAGCCTCAGTTTGGTTTTGAGTGCGGTTCATAGTCAAGTAGTCATAGGCCAGGCATACCCACATTAGCAATAACAGGACAGGCACAGATATATTTACGAAATATAACTTTTTGTGCACGTGCAACCGATTTTTCTATGCTCTAAAATGAACATTTCCTAATATGGGAAAACAGAACACAAATAAACTAGCAGACTTCGGGATACGTAGCGAGCAAGCCGACTGCACAATTGCTGCTCCTTGTTAAGCCACACTTTGTAGGTAGGAGGTTACGGATTAAAAAAAAAACGACAATGAGTTGTCATGTTGTGTACTTAACGTCAGAATCGTCCGCTGTGCTGTGGTCGTGCTGCTCAGGACACGTGTCTCGTGAGCTCGGTTGAGCTATGCGCCGAAAGGCGCAAGCTAAAACCACCAACACATGTTTCTGCGCTGTTGATTATGGCGCCCTGTGGATCACGGTTTTTTTTTCAAAGGCAATTTTAGATCAGCGTGTGCGCCAAGAATAACTCCAAAAACATTCAAAAGTCTAATTCATTAACATCCAGGTTGTTTGTTTGAGAATGTTAGAACATTGAGAACTTGTGATTTTTTTTTAGTTTAGTCTGAAAGTGGTGATGCCGCTGTTAGTCTGTGCTCAGCAGGTCGTGAGCTGTGAGCTTCAGAGATGTAGATAATTATTTGAGTTCAAGATTTAAGATTGCAAAACGCAAAATGTTTAAAGAAAAAAACAATTCTCTCTTATTATTGACCCAAGTCACGGTGTTGGTTGTGAGTTGTTTCCCCCCATCAACATTTATGGTTAATTAACATTTTAAATTGTCGTGGTTATTTATTTGACGCAGTCCGCGTAGCGAGGTTGTGTGTTGAATTGTTTCTGGAAACCTAAAGTGATGCAACTCCCCGATGATTATGGGGGGGGGGGAGATGGTGGACTTCGCTGTGCCTTGTGATAATGTTCTGGGACTCTTATTTGCGTGTTCTGTGCGCGTGTGTGTGTGTGCGCGCGTGTGTGTGTGTGTGCGAGTGTGTGTGTGCGTGTGTGTCCGTGTGTGCGTGTGTGTTTGTGCGAGTCATTGTTCATGTTGTTTCATTCCTCTTCCCTCTGCCTTTGGTTACTTATATCGTGCATCCTTTAAATAACCACCTACTCGTTTTTTTAATCTTAGAACATGCCACGAGTTGATAACGTTTCGTGAAGTATTAACTGTATTTGTTGTGCAACGTATCACGTTTTATCATAGTAACCTCATTTTGAAAAAATGTAAAAGCTACATAAATAAGAAAATGGTTACCCACACTGGAGTTCCGCTCGACAGTGCAACATTATATTGGCACAGGGTGTGTATTTGTGCGCCTGTTTTCTTTCACATTTAGCTATTTGAATCGCAAACGGTAGACGTGCTTATATTTCCACACAACATCTGCCTTTGTGCCGCACACCAACGCGTGTTGGGCGACCGTGGAGCCGGACCGGGCTTCACAAACGGAGCTGTGTGGCCACGGCCCCCGTCTCTCCTCGCCTCCACGTGGCCGCACTGGCGGCAGACGGGGCCACGCTGGAGCCACGCATCACGCCACACCTGCTAAAACACAGCCACACATCTCACGCACACACACACACGCCGTGCTAGCCACGCATTCAAGACAAAGATCCCCCGTGTAGCCTTCGAACAGGCTGTTGGGGCAAGTGCCCGTTAGCGAGGAGCTCCTGTAAAGGTCGGCACTGCACACGAGCCGATGGGTGGCCAGCACCACGCCCGGGCCGCCTTTGTTTCCCCAGTGGCGATGTTTTACACACAGCACCAGGTACTCATTTGAGGCTGAGTCGACCTAGGGGAGGCCCAGTAGCGGTTCAGATAATCGTTACTGGTGTTGGCCGTGAGCGGGAATCGAACCGTCACACGACCGCTTCCCACACACACGAATAGCCACACATTATTCCAACACATTACACACATACCCCTTCTCGCCACACATTAGCCACACACACTCCTAGCCACACATTACTCACACAACAATAATAGCCACACATGCACACACTCTATTTCTGTACAAATAAGGGCTTTTCCTTATATTTTATTTTATAGTAGTTAAGCCTCTAAGCATGAACATTTTTACATCTGAGTATTTTAAATACCTTGTTAGAATTTACGGGGGTATATTGGTGACGCAGTGGTGAGTTCACTGCGCTATGAACCTGTCCACCTGAGTTGGATCCTCAGCAAAGGCAAACGTCCGCGACTGATGATGATGATATCCGAACTGAACCTGGCCCTCCCCCCTCACTTGCTCTGACCAGCATGGTGAAGTATGGTCAAACTACGACAATGGTGAGACACGAAATGGGGAGAACTTCATCCAGCAGTGGATTGACAAAGGGTTATAAACATTTTTTTTACATTTTAATTTGTGATTAAATTGCAGCTCTTTTACCCTTTTAATTGCTGGCACATAGCTACGCTTTGGTTCTTTCTGAGGCGCCCCTATCACAGATGAATGATTGCCATTGAATTTGCCTCTCACCAAGTCACCCTGAATGTGTGCCCGATCAAGTCGTAGGAAGTAAGCTAAGCAGGTTTGAGCCCGGCTGGTGTTTGGATGGGTGACTGTGAGGGATTGCTCCGTGTGGCAGAACGGTGATGGATTGAATCCTTCTGTGTGGAGCTTTGAGTGTTGTTATTATTTCCTCGTATGCTTAGGTTTTTTTTTCTCCGGTATTTTCTCACATGCCAAACGCTCATTAATCCAATCTATGACTATTGAAAACGATGCTGAAGATTGGTGAAGCTTTCCCGGGTAAATAAAGGACTTGATCTTTACAAGTTAAAGCCAACGCGATGTGTTGCTCGAATGAGCATTGAGGCGGTGCTCATATCCTGTTTATATCCCTGTGCCAGTGGTGCAAATTCCACATTCTTTCGGCGGGGGCGATTTCATCCGGAAGACTTCCTTACAAAGCAGTACTCATTTTATCGACCCCGTGAGGGATGACGGGGCTGAGTGAACTCCCCAAGCAGGATGTGAACTCTCCACCTGCCGAGCCACTCGCCTTGCCGGCGAGTCACGTGGGCGAGTAAACGATAAAACGGTGACGAGGAGCCGGTGGATTGGCAACGACGTCACCTGGCAACCGCTGGTCCTTTGCATCTTGCGGCGTGCGGTCTCCATGGCGACCGCCCGGAGAGCCCCCCCCCCCCCCGTCTCCTGCGGTCGTCAGCCAGGGCGGCCGCGCGTCACCAGGGAGAGGTCCCCACATCTGCTGCTCTGAGCCGCGGAGGACCGGAGCCAAATGGCCCCGTTGCCCCCTTGAAGCCAGCACTGCCGTGACGTTGCGATGGTTAGCACGCGAGTTAGTCGGACAGAATATAAATGCATCTGAAGTTCAGATTTGCACTCCGTGTTTTACATTTACAAGATCGTAGGTGGCTCGGGGGGGTGGAGCGAGCGGCACGCAATCGCAAGGTTGGAAGTTCAAATCCTGGCTGGGGGTTCGCTCAGCCCGTGATCTCCCTGGCGTTGATCAAATAAGTACTTCTTCAAGTTCAAGTGCATGTATTAGGTGTAGCCCTGTGAGCCATTCGGCTCTTGAATCGGGTGCAACCGCAACAAACAAAAAACAAAAACATGAACAAAAAACATCTTAAAGTGAAAATGTGACTAAGTGCAAACAGAAAATCCAAGAAAAGACAGCAAAATATTGCAGAAAAAAACAACGTACACCAACGCTGTGTGCAAAAATCCCAGTGGGATGCAAGTCAAACAACAACAACAACCACAAGACAACTTAGATTAAGACCATCAGTCTAACTCTGTACTACAACAAACAAACATGGCTAAACCAATACACTTTTCGAAATCACCAAAATAAAGCCATGAAAGCAATGAAAAAGCAATCATAGGAACTGTGAGGAAGTCAACAGCGCGGCTGTTCTACGGATAGACTCGTCCCCACCATAGCAATGTGAAAATTTCACCCTGGCCCTGTAGAGCTGTAAACAGAAGATGATTTGAGCAGCAGGAAAGCACTTTGACTTACTAAACTAAACTATGTTTTTATTTTACCAGGTAACGCCCACTGAGCTATATACTGTAGTTCATTTTCAGAAGCGACCTGGCTATTAAAACGAATACCTCAATCAAGTGGCTCATGTGGACATTTTCGCAGCCAAATACTCTTAACAGCATGTTTCTAAATGTGTAGGGAAAAACGGGAGGCCCCGGAGAAAAATCCATGCGGCCATCGGAAGAACACGCAGAGACTCCAAATATACAACAGGCATCGGGGTCGGGATCGACCACTTTCTGTAGAGTTACTCATGTACACTGTTTTGTGTATTTTTTTTGCGGTTAGAAGTATTGACATAACTGTGACCTTAGGCAGCTGGCCACTGCCTGAAATAAAAATGACATGTGGCGAGGTATGTTTGAGAGCTAGAACGGAATGTTTTGGTAAATGTGGCGATGTTTACGGTCACTCCGATGACACACGCACCACACTGAATGGAAGGAAAAGGGGCGGTGGAGGCTTTTGCTTTGGCTTCCCTTGGTTGTTTTCGTGCCAGTCCTGTTCGCCACTCGTCCTTCTGTTCCACTGGTAGTTGCAACAAGACAATGGATGTACAGTAAATTAAATATATTGAAACGAGGCAAAATATCTGGTATTTTAGGCGTGGAACATGATCGTATGTATTTTTTACGTTAACCCAACTATATATACATTGTTGTACTTTCCAGTCAATGTTTTACAGTATATCCAAAGCAAAGAGGATTTTCTCTGTGCAGCGAAGTTGTTCTCTCGTGGTCAATCACTCGCTTTAACTGGGCAATCGCAGATGAAGGGGAGGGCATTTTAAACCTATTTTTTTTTATCACAACAAAGGATCCGGGCCAAGGAAATATCAGCGCTGCCGAGACGAGACGCACGTAGCAGAGGTGATTCCTTGTTTGATAGCGAATCCATTTGGAGTGTGAGGTCACTAGGAAGCGGCAAACACCGAGATCTTGCTGAAGTCTCATGTCGGCACTTTTCCAGTCAAGAAACATGTTTGTTGGAAGTTCATCACAACCTTTCTCTCTCTATCTGTTGCTCTCTGTACATTTCTCTGCTCTCTCTTTAACTACATTTACATTTTCTTTCTCGTGCATAAATGTTGTATGATAATTCAAAACCACTCATTGGGCGTTTTTTTATTCTGGGGTACGCAGGAGGCCGTGGGTTCATTCTCGAGTTCGCATGTTCTCCCCTCGGTCACGTGGGTTTTTCTCTGGGTCCTCTTGTTTTGTATTCCACATTTAGAAACATGCTGCGACTATAAATTCCCACGTGTGTGATGATGGTGATGATGTAGACCACTTCAATGAGCGGTCATATGTGGCCAATTTGCCTCCGAAAAAGAGCTCATCGCTTGGTGGGCTTTACCTGCTAAAGTTACACGGTTCGGTTTAATGAAAAAACAGAGCATTGTGGGAACCGAATGGGGGACTTTTGAGTAAACACCCCATCAACAAACCCCTTTATTCCGTCCTGTTGTATATTCATAGGGTCGCTACGTCACATTACACTGTGATGTCGCGACCCCGTGATAATGTGAATTGTCACAAGATCGATAATCGCAATTCAACTCGGAATCAACATTTTTTTTCTCCAACTTGGTGAACGTAACTTGATGAACCTCTTCTGGATGCAGGGGTCGTGTCAACTAATTATCACAGCACACACGAATCAAAACTATCTCGCACGATTCAACTCCTGTATCTTGATCATAAATAGCGAGACACTGCCTGACCAACCCTTGTATATACAGCGTCACGGTAACAGCTTGACAGATGCTCCAGCAAGTGCTCACAGGAGCATGGACACGATGCCCTGCTGCCAGTCGTAGCAGCAGCTCGGGAAAGGCAGCAGCAGCATTCTTGCCGAGAGTGATTTGAAGGCATTGCCAGACTTTTGAGAGCTGCCGATTTGCTGCTCGCGTTTTCTACGTTGCCCTAGCGGCAGATAAACGCCGCAGCTGCGTCCGCTCTCAGCAGAAGAATCCTTCCCATTTCCCTGGCTCGCGCTGTCCGGCAGAACTACACGCAGAGAGAGAGAGAGAGTGCCTCACTCTACACAGACACACACCGGGAGGAGGGAGGAGATCCTCTGGTGAGTTACCTCTCTCTCTCTGTTCCAGTAATAACGATTTTGTGTGTGTGTGTGATTTTGTAAAATCTTTAAAAAAATTATATGTATATATTGAGTTGATTGTTATGATGGTGCGATTGTTACATGTAACGCTGTGCAGTTATGTGTTGTAACTACAGCGTTATTAAATGTAATGAATGTGTCTATACGCCGCTGTCGGTCAAAGGGCAGTTACCCAATCACACAAAATGATCACAATTTTTTTCGTCGAATTTCGGGACCTAAAGCAGGGTGCTGCCCAGCGGGGTGCCGTAGGCTGCGGACCCACGTGATGGGCAGCAGAGGGCAGTGCGGCGAACGAGTCGTTGTACTCTGCTGCCCTCACCTCCTCACGCTCATCAACGCACGAGTCGTTGCGCTCTGCTGCCCTCACCTCCTCACGCTCATCAACGCACGAGTCGTTGTCCTCTGCTGCCCTCACCTCCTCACGCTCACCAATGAACGAGTCGTTGTCCTCTACTGCCCTCACCTCTTCACGCTCACCAACGAACGAGTCGTTGTGCTCTGCTGCCCTCACCTCCTCACGCTCACCAACGCACGAGTCGTTGTACTCTGCTGCCCTCACCTCCTCACGCTCACCAACGAACGAGTCGTTGTACTCTGCTGCCCTCACCTCCTCACACTCACCAACGCACGAGTCGTTGTACTCTGCTGCCCTCACCTCCTCACACTCACCAACGCACGAGTCGTTGTACTCTGCTGCCCTCACCTCCTCACGCTCACCAACGCAGTGGCCGCGTGCCCCTCAGGTGCGGACGCGCAAGGCGTGCGTGGTAAGGCCCTCGTCCAGCAGTGGATTAACAAATGCGTGCGCATTGCAGTTGATTGTGTGTCATTTGGCTACGTGTTCTGTGCTGTTTTGGCTCCTAGGTCGCCACCAATTGAACTGTGTATTGGAAGCCAAATGATTTTTGCTCTTCAACATTTTGATGTCGGGCTTGCATTTACTGCACATCGGTTTGCCCCCCCCCAAAAAAAAGATCTGTTGTGCATTTCCACACACAAAATCCACCGAAAATGTTTCTGGAATGCATTCTTCTGCTGTGCTTGCATCTCACATCTGCGCGTGCATCAAGACATGCATGTGGGGTGACGGTCTTCGTGTGAGATGTATAACAAAGAAGGCAGTTACAGCGGAAGCCTTTTGCACCATTTATGAATGGCTTTTCTTTCTTCATAGGAAAAAATGGGGAGGATGAAAAAAATCAGTTGCTGAGTACAGGCCCATAACAACCAAGCAGTCAGCAACAAACAATAGCGCTGAAGGCGGTCGAGAGAAGAGATGAAATTGACCAAAGTTGTAGAATGAAAACTCGTTTTCCTTAGAACTGCTTTTTGTGTTTAGTTTGTTGTCCTTCCCCCGCACCTCCGATTAGTGCGGTTGGTTATGTACGGTGCGAAAGAAGTTAAACACACATATATATAAGACATTGGGAAAAGCGACTGGGAGGGAATTAGAAAGTCGAGCGGTGCGAGGATTCAATGAGTTAAGTTCGTGGGAACAGTAACCTATGCATGCTGAACTTCTTTCGAACCGTACGTAGCCAACCGTGCTAATCGGAGGTTGCGGGGAAGATAACAAACTAAACACAAAACGCAGTTCTAAAGAAATGAGTTTTCAATCAAGACGATTTAAAAGTGCATAGCTCCAGTGGCTTTCTAATATTGGAAGGAAGAGCGTTCCAGACGGCCGCAGAAGTGTGAAAGAAGCGTCATGCAGGAGCGTAACAATGGTAGTCGAGGTAGAAGAGTGATAGGCAGGCGACTGATCGTCAGTGAGCGAGTGAATCAATGAGTGCTGGAGCATCAATCAACCAGACTGCTTTGTGTTGAAATCCATCAAGTATGGGGAGATAGGAACTGGGAAACATGAGTCTTTTTAGAAATACTTGCAACGTTAACATTTCATTGGCTGATGCCGTAAACCAGACACGACTTGTATGGGCATAGCAATGTTATACAGACCGTCACACGACACTATCATTTATCATCCTCGTGGCCTGTACTGATACACTAAAGCATCAACATGTTCATATCTGATGAGCATCTCACAAAGGCGAGCGCGTCCGTGAGCCTACATGTTTTTGGTCTTTCATCTTTTAACAACTTTTTTTGTGTGTGTTGCTCCACGCCGTGGTTGTGTTATTGTGGCGCTGCCACGAGGGTTGTCCCAGCCTCGCGATGGTGCTGGTGGTGATAGCAGCTCTGAGCGTAACCCACCTCTGCATTCTAGCACACGAGCAAGGCCGAAATTCTCTCTCTCTCTGGGTTAGGGTGTTAATTGACACACGCATTTTTCTGTATCACTGCACTTTCCCATGTATCCTGCTTTCTGCTGATGAAAGGCACTGCTCTCGTCTGGCATGTTTCCACGTTGTAAATATCTCGTGATTATCGTGATTTTTTTTGAAATTCCGCACGAAATCGGGAACGCCGTAAAAAGTGATCCTTTAAGTGTTTTTGTTTTGTTTCACTCTTACGAGCTGGCGCTGTCAGCTTGTCCACCTCATGAGCAGGGCCCTGACTGAGCAGGTATGAAAAGTGAGAGTAAGTCATGCAGCAAAAACAACAAGTTGAACAATGGCTTTGTTTTACTTTCCTTAGTTGGGGAGGTTTTTTAAAAATATTTCCACTCATTGATTGAATGCTATTTCCTGAAGGAACTGGTTACATGCCACCATATCGTGTATGAAGCTGTGTGGATGGTTCAATCGCACCTCGCGCCTCTCCAGGTCCGATAGCGGCTGTCCCAATTCACTCTGCTGCATCTTCATCCAGAGACAGCTCTCCCGTGTGTTTTCGGGTTGTACCGCCGAGTTGTTCGGTACGCTGTCCGACGTTTTGCGCACACGTACTGGGATCTTCTTCAGGTCAGTTCCTGAAAAAGTTCCCAGGTCGGTTCCTGAAAATGCTCCCAGAACGTGGAGCGAAACGTCGGACATCGGTGCCTAATTCGTAGCAGCACGAGAGCGAAAACTTACGCGGTAGAACCTTTGCATGCATTGACTTGTGCCCTAAGTGCTGAGAGTTGCTGTGAGAATGCGGTAGAACGCCTCTTCAATTCAAACGTTGGTGTTACAGAATCAAAATGCGGATTCCGTGCACGTTTAATTTTCTTTGATATGTACTACGCACTGCACACGTGTTTAAGTTACAGCGTTGTGCTTCTGGTGGGAAAGTTATTATTTTTCCTTCATTCAAACCCATTTCTTATCGGGGAGGGCATTTGGGCTTGAATGAACTACTCTGGACCCCCTTCCTGCCTTTGTGTGGTGGTGGACCGCTTTAATCAACAAGGCCCGCGTGGGTAGTTTTTAGTGGGAATTTTCCATGAAACGACTTTTCTTGTTCTCCAAGTCATTATCACATTGTGTCGTGGCTGTTTGATGTGAAATTAATTTCCTTGTTTATTTTTTTTAAGTACCCTTAATGTGACCTTTTTGAAGTTGCTCTTTAAATCACAACGGCAACGATATTTTGTAATAGTAGTAAAATGCGTCACGTCACGATTGCCACTTTAAACCATTACTAAACGCCCACTGACACACGCAGAAGCATGATGAATGGGGTATAACAGGGGCTTAGCACACGTGAAATTGTGGGGCGGATTCATTCTAAACACCGGCGAAGACGTTCAGCTGTTGCCCATTTGTAAAATTCACCCCGGGGATTCGACGAGAGAAGGCAGAGCACATAACGGGCATCTCGTGCAACGTCAGTCTCGGCAAGGGCGGCTCTGGACCATACTCTGGACCATACTCTGGACCATACTCTGGGCCCTACTCTGGACCATACTCTGGGCCCTACTCTGGACCATACTCTGGACCATACTCTGGACCATACTCTGGGCCCTACTCTGGACCATACTCTGGGCCCTACTCTGGACATGACATTGCGACTTGCGGTTCTGCAGCCGCGTGCGGCTCTGGAAGGACCGCTGCTTCGTGACGCGTTATTCACAGTTCGTTGTGGTTCTTGAAATATTGAGGGGTTGCTTTTTTTCTTCGACACAACCGAATTCGAAAAAAATGTCTCCCTCTTGTTATTTTGGTTTTCCGACCGCTGCATTAGTGGAACACAATCGCCGCATCGTAAAGAGTGAGGAGTCGTGGCGTGCGTGTCTGTGTGGGTTCCTGAATGCCGTCCGATTCGCATATTGAAGATAAATCCTCTACATTCCCATCGGGCCATGCCTCCCCCCCGCCGTTCCCCATTTTCTGCAAATGTAGCGTGACGGCGCATGCTGCAGGAAAACGGCGTTTCTCAGGAGCGTTACCCTCATTTTCTATAGCCCAGCTTGAGTTTGTCAGTTTCATGACAAGGAACGCATTTCTGGTAGGAAAGTTGGAATATCATCATGGTGGTGTTTTTTTTAAGACAAAAACTAATTTGGTGTAATTAAGTGGCGGCTTGACCACAGCGGCTTCTGCCACTCTTTGAAAAGCAACCCCGAATGTTTGGTAAGGAAGGATGATGGCGTCTCTAAGAAGAAGACCAATGTTAGAATGGCAGCATTCATTCTGAACAACTATCCCACTCTGTACTCTTTGGTTCTTTCGGTAAAGAGTATGGATTCCTGCAGTCACGAAAGCTTCAAATCAAGATTATCCCACTCTGGTAAACCTAAAAAATGTCAGATTTGTTTTAACGCACGCCTTGATCAGTTTTTTTTTAACGACAAAAATGAATAAGTATTGAGCACTAACCGGTGTTACTTGTCCAGTCGTTAACTGCGCTAGATTCATTACGTGCGATATCACGACCGTAGAAGTGTCGAGCGACAAGCTCATGCGCCGTTACAAATGCTCCGGGCACGGCGTAACTAACCGCCGCCTCTCCGGGCGCGTTATATTCTCCGGGCTGAGATTCCCTGAGGGCGAGCGAGGGCGTCGGCTCTTCCCGTGAGTTATGATGGCACGAGCCCCGGAGCCAGGCCCCACATGTTTTCCTCTCTGCCTTTTCCCGCTAGCGAGCCCCCCCCCTGCCCCCCCCCGTGTTTCCTCTGCCTGTTTGTACAGAGCTGGAACATTTGTGCGTGTGCGAGCCTTGGTGTGTCCGCGTGCGTGTGCATTGTGCGCCGATTGTCCACAGAGATGTGTGCGTGTTTGTTTGTTGTGCCTGGAGTCGCGGAGAACAATATTGTTCTGCAGTGCAGCGGTTACGCTTGCACGCTCTCAAATACCTTCTCATGCAGTGAGTGACTGGAACAATGTTTCGCAGTAAATCTGAAGAAGGGCTCCAGTATGTGGGGGACAGACTGTATGGTGTGGAATGGCGCTATCTCCGTGCGATCTGGGATGCCGTGCTGCCACTCACGAAAAACGTCAAAACGGACGATGTTTTTTTTCAGCCAATGCCGATTTATTTCTAGTTCAGGTCTCTTGACCTTTCGCTAATGCCCCCCCCCTCCTTATCATGGGCCGGTGTGGGAGTCCTGATACCCGCAGGCCTTTTGCCTGTTCGACGTCTGTGCCAGCGGAGAAAGTTGCACAAGAGGAACGCACGGTATATTTTTGACGATGCGTACATTTCTAGTGTTGGGTTAGTGATATACGCTGTGCTTTCTAAAATGCAGCGCCAAATCTATTTACTCTGAACAGGTGACCTCAGTGTCTCGTCGGTTTGTGGGGGGGGGTACAATTCCATAAAATAAATCCTTTGCAAGTCTCATTTTTAAGACTTACATTTTCCCCGAAACACTTTTGCCTATGTGAAATGCAGAAAAGGAATATGACGGTGGATGTTTATAGCATGCTTACACGCTCCGCCTCGTGAAAGAGTTTGATCTCGTTTTAAAAACAAAAAAACCCCATCGTAGATGGTGACTATTTAGATCTAGGCTGAAGCTTTGTTGTTGTGTCGGCTAGCCATGGTGGTGTGATGAACTGGAATTTCATGGGAGAGTGAAAAACCACGCGTATTTTGCCAACAAATACGACATTTAGTGGGCAATGCCGTATCGTCACAATTTTATTTTGTCAAACGACGATTCATGATGCGCATTGTTGAATGCCGGCTACCTTGGTGTGTAGCTCCCCAGCACAACACAGAATGTCTCATTAACGCGACTGCTGAAACTGAAAAAAAGAAAGTTTTGAACGACATCAATAATAAACAGCTGCAGCCAGTGGAGAGTTAGGATCGGTGACAGAGGCTGTTGGTGCAATCAAAGAGGCAGTGGTCTCGGGCGTGCGGACGAGATGTGAACATTGCAAGGGGTAGCACATAACTTTTTCGTAAATCATGAAAATAAAAAAATCATCTGCCCATGGGTTTGAATCGGTGGCTTTGATAAGAATGTAAATTGATATACAAAACGTAGATTTTATCTTTGTGTTCATAATATTCAGTTTATCATTTGCACACTGTTTCCCACTTTAAGTTAGGTGAATGCAAGCAGTGTGCAATTCACGTGTGAAGCTACTCGCATTCATACCCTTTAATACAATTCTCAAATTCCCACCGAAAGATGGGTGCTAGCAAGCTTCAGGCCAATATGTTGAAACCTGCAGTGAACCTTCACGCGATGGGGCGTCGCTTCTCAGCCTCCTGCTGCTGCTGCCTTCTCCAGCAATCCGTGCTGATAACCCCCTGCACCCAAGGCCGTAATTATATTATATTAGGGGGGGGGCACATCCCCCCCAATATTCAAATATGCTCAAAATGTCCCCCCCCCCAAAAATATTGCTATAAAATAGATTTGTGTTTATATGATTGTGGCTATGGTTGTACGTTATTAATCCCTAATCTTTGCCATTACATACAATGAAACAAGAAAAGGTAAAACAGAAAAAACAGAGCAATGTCATACAATACACTATTAGACATTATTGTAAAAAATAAAAAGTCCATCCTATGTGTTAGTGAATTTTTTAATAGTTTAGGCAGGGAATGGCAGGAAATTAGTTTTCAAATTTAGATTTTTTTTTCTGGGGGGGGGGACCCCCAGACCCCCTAAAAGATTCCCCCCCCCCCCCCCCAATGTTGACTCCATGGCTACGGCCTTGCCTGCACCTGTTCAAGTTCAACATCTTCCTTTTGTCCCTCTGCCTATGACTGGCCGGCTGCCTCTCTGTTAAATAAGTATTCCCGCCGTTTCTTTTAGAGCTTCTTGAGATTGCGATCACATTTTTAAACGCGATGTAAATCCAAATTGTACTGCGCCGAGTCCTGTACGTCGCTCTTAAGATTAAACAAAAATGTAGATAAATTAATATATAAATGGAGAAGCAAAAGTATGCTCGAAAGTTTTTTTTATTCTTTTTTCACGAGAACGGACAAAACCACGCCAAGAGTAAAAACAGTGCGTGAGCGGCGCTGGTTGATGGATTCGAGGGCGCACTTTTTTGTCGGCCAGGAATGTATCGGCAGGTGCGCGAGCTTGCAGCCCTTACCTGCGTCAGCGGCTCGAGCCCCGCGTGGCACGAGAGCCGCGGAGAAGCTCTAAACCCCCCCCCCCCCCCGAAGACAGCTCGGACATTCGTGTTTGTCTGCTGCTGCTGCTGCGCCGTGGGCGAAATCTGTCTGGAATGGGTCTTGGGTCTCGAAAGCCCCCTCCAGCCACCCCCAATGCCCCCTCCACGCTCACCTGCCACTGCGTCGGTACTTTAGCGGGGGTCTCCTCTGGTGGCTTTGATGGCTTTTTTCTTTGCTTGTTTGTGAAAAGGGGGCCGAGGATTGTTTGCGAAAAATACTCCGTTATCTGTGTGTGCGTGCGTGGTCTCCTTTCGCCTCACCGCCACTGTGTCTCACGGTAGGGCAATTCTGAGGAACCGTTGCTTTATTCATGTATTCGTGACAACAACAAATAAACTTGTGAAAAGATGAACGTCCTCCCTGGGGTATGGCCCTCACATAGTTGCAGCTAATTATGGGTAAGGTGAAGTACATTCCTGTACGTACAGCACATTTACGATGGTGCTATCATGTTTTAATATTGTTGAGTATATCTATTCGAGAACATGAACGGAAATTAGTGCTGCTGTTTATGTTTCTTGTAGACACGATTTGGAATTGGACGTCTTAAACAATTTTTTTTAATCGTAGATACCAACTCATTAAATTCAGAAAGCAGCTTCTGTGCGCTTCATCCTTTCCAAGGTGCTGCTCGAATTCTGCGCCTTGGTCACCGCCTTTATCTCTCGCTGAGCTTTGTCTTCATTCTCCGCTGCTCTCCCGTATTACCTGTAATCTGATCACTCACGTGGGGGCTTCGCAGGAATGCATGGAGGCCCAGCCGACAGATGAAGCTTGTCAGAGGTAAAAAAAAAAAAGATAGAGGCTGCGCCTAAGGATGCATCTTTGTCAGATGCGCAATTGCAAGGTCCCATGAGGACACGACGCGAATCCCACGAACTAAATAAGTCGCCGTCTTCGTGAGAGGTGTGCTCGGTGATGCTCTCAAAGCCCACGCGACTCGAGGACTTGTGTAACACTTGTGTCAAAGAAAGGAGGCTTGTGAGAGAGACGTATGGGTTTTTTGTGTTGTTGTTGAGTGACAGTACTGGCCATACTCGTCGGATGAGTTGTGTTGATCGACCGTGGTTATTTCCCGACCCGTTCGCCTTTTTCCTGGGCTCATTTTTCCGCGAGTGTCAAACACTTTTTAAATCCTTTATATTAAGTTCGCTTGCTTGCTTGCTTGCGTGCTTGCTTACGACCGTGCAAATCTTTTGGTCGTTTTTTAACCCACTTCCCGTGATCCAATCGAGCTGACATTTTCCACACAGACTCGTTGTGCGTGACAATTAATGTTCGTGAATTTTTTTTTCAAAATTGTACACTTTTTAGGACAAAAATATTATATTTAATTACCAATTGCTTAATGGTGCCATGCAATCATCTGACCCATAGGTGGCAGCCATCTCAAGACAGAGGACGAGAGGACTCTAGCTGCCACGCATATAAAGGATTTATAGTGAAAAACTTTGTTTTTACGGGTTATACTTGTTCCTGGGCTCATTTTTCCGCGAGTGTCAAACACTTTCTTCTATTGCACTGTGTGGGTGGACTACGTGTGCGCGTGTGTGCGTGCGTGCTTGTCATGCATGGTCTATGCGTAGACAGATTCGTTTTAATCGCATCGTACGGACTGCTGTGGTGGAAGGGTTACGGAAACGTTTAACGACAAAACTGAATCCATACTTTGTTATTCCTTCGCGGTGAGTCAGTCTATGACCACGTGGCCTTTATTATTTCATTCCATAAATTCTTGGTTCGTTATGCGCGAGATGAGGTTTGGTGACAGGATTTTTCAAACAGCGCTCGTGATTTATGTCAAGAATGTAAATGGACCGCAGGTCTAAATGCGAGTCGGAAATGGGAGTGTGTTTAGTGTTGATGTTGTACAATTACACCACTACCATTTAGGGGGTTCTTTTCGAGAGTTTAAGGAGGGAGGGAAAATCGTTTCTTAAGAAGTTAAATGTATTAATTAAAAAAATCTCAATTTAGGTTTCCTCAAAAAAGTGATTTTTCAACATTTCAATTGCCAGCGGTATTTTTTGACCCATAAGAATGCACACTTTTCAAACTGAGCCTTAATGAGAATATTTAAATAACCCCCCCCCCCGCCAGCCTCAAAGTACATCAGCTCCAGGACTGTTTTTATTGCGCAACTGCTGGCGCTGCCGTGGGTCGAGGAGGAGGAGGAGAAGCGGCGGCGGCGGCGGCGGCTTCGTGCGCCGGGGATGTTTGTGCTCCTCTTTAGTGCAGCCCGGCAGGATCTCTTAAGCCCCGGCGCATTCCTCAGATGCTCGGGGCCGATAAGGTCGTGCACCAGCGTGCAGCGGTTCCGCGGTGTACAGTAACAGACGGGCGAGAGAGGCAGGGAGAGAGGCAGGGAGGGAGAGCGAGCGGCGTGCGTCTGGACACGAGGCCCCTGGCTGGCTGGCTGCTGTCTGAGCGAGCGAGCGAGCGGGCGAGGCGACGCGTCTCTCTCTCTACCCGTCGCTATGCCCGTCGCGAGCGCTGGCTCCTTGTCGCGCCCCTGATCGTTTTGTCACGACTACCTTTTTGGGAGTATTTTTTTTTTGGAAAGTAAGTCGTTGCTCAAACAAACAAAACAACGGTTACAAGCAAGGTTGCTGGCATTGCAAGGTGCTTCTTGATAAAGACGCAGAGTGTTCAGGTAAGGTTATTATTCATTTAGGGATGTTGGGAGTGGGATTTTAAGCTTTTGAGGACGAATATCCAATTCGTTGTTGATATATCACAATGTAGAGTATCAGCGCGGTATTTTGTAATGCGACGTTGAAAAAATGCACCTGTACAGATATTTCCATTAAAAGTGTCTCTGATGCACTTGGATTTAATGTTACGATGTCATTGTTGTGGTCCGTGCATACTCGGTGCATGGATAAAATAGTGAATCTGTGTTAACGGTGTAATTATTAAATTATATATGAAATACATTATCTGAATGTTACGACGTATAAACAGCTAATACAATCGCATTCAAAATTTTCATTATGGAACATTTTTTTTGTGTTACCGCGGCAGGGTTTTATTTAGAACACTGACGGGCATTGAAATAATCTCACTGGGAAATGTAGAACTGTGGACCCATTGGATCCTGACCAGGAATCCCCTTGCAGAGGGCATCAGACTCCTGTGGGGTTCATACTCTTAGTTATTTCGGTAAAGTCACGTAGGTAAAATGAATAAAAATAAAACAATAAAAATCACGACGTTTCGGAGGCAACACAAGCATCCGTCTTCAGGTGTGGGGTTGGCATAACTCCCAGCGGGAGGACCAGTCGGCTTCTCTTGAGATGGTGACCCCCACGGGGGGTCAAAGTGCCCTGTTTTATTTTCGTTTTATTGCCTTGGCATCTGATGTGTAGTTACATATAAAACACAATTGCAAACGTGGAGTTGGGATTCTCTGCTGAAAATACTGTGTGTAATTTCACAGGGAGATTTTGTCTTGTAATCGACCGAAATATGTTTTGAAATTATAGGGCGTGAAATATTTTAAAACTGCAAATCGGTGGAGTTTGAGCACTTTCACCCTTTTCAAATGCAGCACTTCTTACATTTCTTACTTCATGTGTGGCTGAATTGTTCTCAGTTGAAGTCACTACCTTTGAATCTGTTTGCAGAGGTCTAAAATTTGTATTGTACTTGTGGCACTGTTTGCACGCATATATTGTTCTATAATTCCCTTGATATGCCAGCCGGCTTGGGAAGTTGAAAATTATTTATAGGGCAAATTATTTGACAAACGTGGTGCTTCGCGCCTGGAGGTGTCTTTCTTTAATATTTGAGAAAGTCTGTTGAGCGCGGAGCATTCTTCCTGTAATCTTTGTCCTGAATGCCCATCCCCATAAGCCTCTCTACTTACACAGCCATAACTCGTTTTCACGGTTGTCAAAAGTGCAAAGTAACTCGAAAACATGTATGTTTTGTTTGTTTTAATAAGAGTGACAAGTTAATTCAACATTATGGTTCTCTCACCTCAATATGGGAATCACCGTTGTCACCGTTTATAGCGAAAAATAATCGAGCGCTTTTCTTAAAAGTGGTAGAGGAAGTGGCATTGTAACCCAGGCATGCGCGAGTCAATAGATGTGAAGATGTGGCACATTGCCTAGACTTGTGTTGGTGACATGCCTGCTCGACCACAACAGCTGCAAGCCCACGGGGGCGAGGCATGGAGCTCAGGCTAGGTATCCGTGGCGTGCAGTGGGCCCATGTCCCTAGGGCAGCGATTACAAGTCCGCTCCACAGCCACACATGGACATGGGGAGCTCACTAGGGTGTCCACATAGGCCAGAGTGTTAGCCAAAACAAACCGTGATTACTGTCTTTTAAGGTAATACGTATTATTAGGCATGCGTGGAGAAGCGTGGAACGCAAAATACTCTCTGTGTTGAGAGTGTTGATGTGAGGGCATCTCTTTATATGTTGTGATAAAGCGGTGCTTTCTATCGCTGACAATGCCACCCTCCCCTTGATTGCAAAAACCCTGATGAGATTTGTGACGGGATAATGACATCTGTGTGATTGTTGCGTACGTTTTTATCACAATATTAGATGGTCAATATTTCAAACCACGTGGACATTCAAAGAGTTTTGCGGAGTGATTTTGAGACGTGCATACTCACTTATTGGTCGGCCTGGTATGGAATAATTTAGATGGCTCACATCGTAAAATAAGCACAAATTTTTGTATTACAAAAATACTTCTCATATTACCATAATAAAAAATGCACATGTATTTGTTTGTGCGAGCCATACGGCGTGCACGTTATTTTTGAATGCGTATTCTACCAACATTTCCTGCGGTTTCGGGTTTGGAATTTAGAAAATTGCAGCGTTTAATATTTGCAAATTACCGTGCCATTTGGTTCTCGAAAATTCTCTAAAGAAATGTACAAAAGCGTTTTGTTTTAGCGGACACACGCGGCCCGTGCCGTTTGTTGCTCGTTACTGTCACGTCCGAACGTTGTAGCCACGGTGGCCGCTGGAACTCACCATTGACATCGCGTCTCTGTTTCAGGTGGCAGGTCCGTGCGCCGCTCCGGTCAACTACGAGTTGGTGAGTAACGACGCCGCCACCATCACGGTGCCCTCGTCCTTGACGTCAACAAACAAACAAACCCACGTCGTCTTGAACTTTGACATCCTGTGACTTTTGATAAATGTTACACCGCGTTCCTTTGTGCTGGAAAAAACCCCCAGGTCTGTTGACTTTTGAGGTGACCTTTTCAGTAACCATTGTGGCTGAAGTAACTGCAATGTGGCTTTCAATCTGTACTTAATGATTTTTTTAATGGCATTGTTGTTTTATTACTTATTTGCTAGCGCCTATTCGCTCATTATACTTTCTTGTAATGTTTGACTCATAAACACGCTCCAGAATTTTAGTTTTTATGTTGTAGTCCCATGGCCATTCATCATCATCATTATCATCAGCTATGGTCAATTCACTGTTGGATGAAAGACATCCCCTAGCTCTCACCATCTTTCATGATCCTGCAATGTTAAAATCCACCAATTAGCAAAAATAGATCCATTGCTTCATCTCCGCAGTGGATGTAGCATCAGAGGCGTTCAATTCCTTGGCTGCCACTCCGTAGTTAGTCTTGAGCATGAGCCATCGTCCCGTCTCGCGACGCGTCCTACACAAGGCCACATACTTGTCACGATATTGATGCAATCTCAGATATCTGTTGGTGAGGAACTATTCACACCCCCCAGCGATACAAGATACAGGGCTCCGATTCCATCCTAAAACCTCCTGTGTTTTATTTAAACACTGCGCTAAATGATAGTGCCTCCAACGGCTGGCTTCAGAGGCGACATGAACCAATTGCGTACGAAACATACAAGTTGATTCCCAAACACACCATTCGATGCATGCACTTTGAGCTTCGGCTTGGTCACCGTTACATAACTTCTGTTAAATCCCCGTTGCGGATAGCTGGGCCATTATTTGGGCTGCGTACACTGGAGCGTAAAGTACGGTTTCACATAATATGGGCTACCTGTGTGTCTGCGCCAACGGGCAGGGTAGAATTCGGTTTTCATCGGGGAAACTGGATTGAGGTCTCATGCGCGCGCCTACAACCATTCACCCTTATTATTATTATTTTTATTATTATTTTTTCTCCACGGTTGTGGCCTTATTGTAAAGCAGAACCACTGGTATTTGTTTTGGCTTTAAAGAAGAAAAGGCGCTAATTCTCTCGTGCTGTTTCACTGTTGTTTTTTAATACTGCAAATTGTTGATTTTCTGGGCTGCACGTCCTGGCACAAAGGCACAATGTGCAAGAGGAAGAAGCAAAAGCAAACATTAATTTGCGGTCATATTCACCCTACTACGGTTGGATCGTGTTCTAGTTTTCAGTAGCCGCCTTCTCCGTGCACACAAGATGAATGGGGTTGCCGCACAGCCTCTTGTCACCGCCTAATCCCATTCAGTGGACACCTCTGGTGACCTGAACTGGATTGAACACCGCTTTGTTTAAGACCGCCAGGTGGCTTAGCAGGAAAGAGAGAGAGATAGAGAGGGCGGCTCACAACTTACAATCCTGGTTGCGGTTTCAATCAGACCATCATCCCTCCCTCCGGTGTGAAGACAAGAAATGCAACTTTTTGGGGAAGTCAATAGAGGTTGTTCTAAGCATAGACTCCCCCCCGCCATAGGAATGTGGAATTGACACTGCTGGCTCATGGGAGGTGAGCACCACCGCAATGCTCATTTGGGCACCTTTCACTTGGACTGGATTGAGCACCACTTTCAATTTACAGAATGCAGACGGGTGCTGCTGGAATTTGAACCTGCGACCACTGCATTGCAAGTCCGTTGCGCGCTATAACCATTGCGCTGCCGCGGCATCTATTGTTGCTGTTGTTTAGTGTTGTTGTCCTTCCCCCGCACCTCCGATTGGCTATGTACGGTGCAAAAGAAGTTCAACAGGTATACATACATAGACGCATGTTTTTGTTGTTGCTGTTGGTTTGGTATCTAAACGAGTGAATAACTACTCTCACCACCTCATTTGCTGTTCAGTGCCCACAGTGTCGGTGTAATTAGCATTGTGTATTTAATTAAAAAATCCATGGAGTGCAATACAATACAGCATTTAATTTATTACCTTCAAAGTGCGCCGACTTTGTCGTGCAGATGTTTACAAATTATGAAATATTTTGATTGCGACGGCCTTTCACGGAATGACCGCACGAGTACAACCGCACTGAGGTTTGAACAGCTGCCCACAAATCGCAGCGATGACTTCTGGTATGCTGTTTAGGCGCCAGTGCGGTGAGCGTGAGATTATGTACAGTACCTGTCTAGCAGCCCCCCCCCCCCCAAACACCTCCTCCCATGACCACCGCATGGCGTGTCACACGGCATACTCCTGTCCTGGAGGTTTCAGCGACTCTAAAACATTCCTTGGTGAGAAAAAAAGAGAAATGCCGCTCGCTGGCAGGTGTCACGATCGTCGTGTGTGCCGTGAAAGGGGGCTTCTTCACTCGAACGCAACGAGGGGGGGCTTGTTTTCTGGCAGACAAAGCAAGTTTATTTGTTTAAATTTGTTTAAAGCGATGACCTCAATTGTGGGGGGCTAGCATCGTTTACTTACGAAACAATGCACCGACCGTTGTAACATCGTGTTGGATGGGGAGGGGGGGCATGGTCTGACGTTGCTTAATGTTGTTGATTGACTCTTTGGACGAATGTGAAGCTTTCGTGATCCACAAGTGTATAAAATGCGTCTGCCGCTTCGGCTATTGGCTCGTAGCCTGATTCCAACGGTAAATTATTTCCACGGGTAGGCATTGGAAATAATCCGGGGTTGTTGGCATGAATATTCCCATTGAAATTCCATCTTGTTATAGAAACACAGCCGATCAGATAACAAATGTATCCCGTACGCACACAACCGCCCTTGCTACTCTTCCTGAAAAGAAAAAAAACCCCGTGTGAATGATTGTGGTAATGAGTGCACCTAAGTTTAGACGTTTGTTTATACAAAAATTGTATTATCCATTATCTTGCTGACTTTGGATAATTAAAGCTCTACTAATGGATAGCACATGTACTCTTGGTGCACCAGATGTAAAGCATCTTACTGGCTGCTGCTGCTGTGGTGTGGTATGTGGGACTACCTACAAGCTTGTGTCAGCAGATGCCTCATGAGAAACCAGCGCATATCAAACGGAATTCATATCCTGCAATTTAGTTTAATAATAACGCAATAATCTGTCGTCGTGATTTTTTGTATCTTTCTTTTGACCACTTTGTCTGAATTCCGAAATGACTATCCACCAATTTTGTTTTTTGACACATTGCCAAATGGCTGCACCAACTTCGGCGTTCAACCTTCGAAAATGACGAACACATTGTAGGGATCCATGCCCGCCTGTTACCCTCGGCACATGCGGTCTTCAAAAACACATCGATAGCGCATTCGAGTAAACAAAGCCATTGCCAGGACCTCATCGACTATGGACGCTTAAACAGCGTTAGACTTGTACCTCGTTATTAAAGATTAATGACATAAACAAAGCGATCATTTTTTTCCCGGCAACATTTAAAGCTGTAAACTGTGATATTTTCTACTATTTGTAGCCTCGCTGAAACGGGCATTTGGGTACAATAAAACAGGTGAAAGGAAATAGGTTTACTGCATTTTCTGAAAAGTAAATGGCAACTGGTAAAAAGGAACATGATTTAATAATGCTATTTAAACCATGCCTTTTTACGTGTACATGCTTGTGTTTTAATAGAGTAATACGGCATTACAAAACGCATATGGACATTTAAAACGTATTGCGCCAATTTAAAAATGCTATTTATATATGCATCGAACGTAATCAGCAGTTGGTGTGTAACAACATCACGGTTTTGAGCAATAATTACGGGTGACCTCCCATTGAAGGTTTTTTCACGGCTCGTCGACGAAACAAAAAGATTCAGCGATGCCACAGACGTGGGACCAGCTCACGCCACGAAAACGTGGGAAGAGACCCCCCCCACCTGCCCACCCACCTGCTCCCCCACCTACCCCCCCCACCTGCCCCCCCAACTGCCCCCCACCCCCCAGTGCTTGGTATGCACAGCCAAGGCCATTGCTCTGAACGGTATCTGATGAGGCTTCCGCCGCGATGCCTGGGAATTTGGTTTGGAGTCTGTTCAAAGTGATGCTGGTAGACGGGACTGAGACACTCCAGGCCCCCGAGTGAAAGTACAATTAGGAAGGCATTTAGTTTAATTGTCCTCACAATTAAGCCTTTGGGGCTGGCCTGTGGCAGTAAATCAACGCAGAAATGGCCCAACCTGCTGAGCAACGCTGCGGGCGCTACCTCGAGACTGTTCTGCTGATGCGTACATTTGCGTCGCAAGAATAATGTCCTCAGCATCTTTTTTACAGAGCTTACCATACTTATGATTTAAATTTAATTTAATCATAACTTCAATTACGGACATGCCTTTGTCGATTCACTGATGGATGAAGGCCTCGCCTTGCCAAGTCAGTCCTAGGGGTGGTGTTTGAGCCCACGTCACCATGCTGGTCAATGGGGATTGGTGGAGGGTTAAGCCCTGACCAGAAATTGAACTTTGACCACCAGGTTCATAGCGCGTGTGTGATCTCCTATCTCTGCCATTCTATCATCAGTCTTGTCCTGAAAATGCATCTCTTCACGATTATAGCTAGTGTCCGTGTTTACGAGCTATCAATGTGCACTGATTGAAATGCGTTGGAAACCCAAATTACCAATTTGAGCCTTCAAAAAGCACTCCATCCTCCGACTACCATCTCCTTATTTCCAACTCTAATGAATTGTTCTTGTCTAGAGTATAAGTCGAACTGTTAGAACCTGCAACATAGTTCTAAAGAGCACTTTGTTACTGAAAGGTCAAATGGATCGATAGTTTTGTTTGCCTTCTTACACTGTGACACGGCGCTCATAAATCATCGGTCATCGTGCAAAGAGACAGTCTTGGTGGATGTCGATGCCTGATACGGTGGCGAGGCGGGAGGGGGGGTTCTGCGACCAGTTTCATATCGTTTTTAGAAGCGAGAGAGCGTCACTTAAAAATCATCGTGATTTTAAATTGGGGTCGTTTGAGGTGTTGCTGGTTGAGATTGGGAGTGGTTTGATTATTATTTTTGCGTGCGTTGGCACCCGCTCAGTCGAACTGCCATTTGAATGTCGGTAACCCTCCACTCAGGGGGAGGGTGGTTACATTCAGAGCTTTCATTTCTAGATAGGATACCTTGGCCCCAACGTACTGTGCCAAGGTTTGCTCAGGTGTTTACCGAACACAAATGTGTCTTGCCAGAGGGACAGGCAGCATCCAGATACTTTTTTAATGGAATCTATTTATATGCCATCATCATCATCATCGGCCACGATGTATCCACTGCTGGATGGAGGCCTCTCAAAAACCCTCTCACGGTCTTACGAGGCAGATATCGATACGTGAATGCGTGCAACCAGACCTCACAGAACAGCCCTGCTTGTGCGGCAGATCTGATCACTTTTCGAGTTGGTTGCGAGTCATTTGGCTGATCGTGTTGGATTTTAAAGACTGTTGTTTGATTATATTTGGTGAGACGTTGAGGACGTTTCTGCCGTGGAAAATTGTTGAGTAAATAGCTAATTCTGAGAAAGCTGCCGGTCAGAGCGGGGATTTTTCGCAACAGCGGCCTCAGCAGGAGTTGTGTTTGAGAGATGATATCGGGTGAATGTTTATAATTGTGTGTGCCAGGTAGCAGTCGGCGAGGTCTCAAGTTAGCTTGGTCACGTTGCCAGGTATAAATTGTTACAGCTGGTTTGGATTGATATTTTGATTTCGCATGCACATATAAATCTATGGTAATTAAAAACGAATGTGAACATTGCCTCAACAATGTCGTGAAAAAAAGAATGAGATTAAAATTCCAATTTGCGGTTTGCATGTGCGCGGAATTAACCGCCATTGTTTTCGTCAACCATTGTATTGTAGATAGCAGCACGCAGTCCTTCATCACCTCGCGATAATTGTCTCGAGACGTGCTCTGGGTCATTTCACCTCCTCTCGCGTTTGCATCTCTCACGGGGGGGGGTAGGGGGTGTTGAAACCATCCCTAGCCAATACCAAGCTGCCCAGCAGGAGCCCCCCCCCCCTCCACACACACCCAGGCCTCCTCCCCTCCCTCCCAAACTCTCCCTCTCTCTCTCTCCCACCCTCTGAGCATCGTGAAAATGTGCGCGATTTCCCTGCGCCGCCCTGCGAAGCGCAACGCTGCCGTGTCTGCGCGCGTGAGAGGGCGCCGGCTTGCGGCTCGGTTGCGACTGGGGGCCGCTGTGACCCCTCGTGCCGTGAGAGGGGGGGGGGGGGCGTTCACTGTTGATTGTGACCGCTTCGGCAAACTTCCTCGGCTCACTGCGCAAGGTACAGCCGTGTACAGGTGCGTGCTGGCTAAGGGTCACGGGCGAACCCTTGCGCTGTTTTTGTCTCGTTTCCGACTTGCTTCTGCCATGCGTCTAAAGACAATAAATTGCGCGGTAAGGACGCGCTCGAGAACGCGTGCTGCGTATGAACGGTTGTAAACCTTGACGCGTGCGGTTGCACGATGGCTCACAGCAGCTTCTGTTTCATGAGCTTCTGCGCGTTGCCTCCCCGTCGCTCGTAAAGTCGTTTCTCTAACAATGCTGCGTTGGCCGTGTTGTGGCAGGAGGTGGAGAATCAAATCACAACTTCACACTCGCCACACTTCTTCACGTGTGCGCCTTGCGGTGCCGCTTGACGCCCGAATCTGCTATTCAGCACCGGTCGTGTCTCTCTCGCGCGCTGGGCTTTTCAATTGAATTTGCGAGGCTGTTCTCGCCGATTTGGGAAATGATGGAACAAATTGTTGAAACGGGACGTGCTTTCGTTAGCCCCTTCAGGCCAGTGAATGAGCGTTAGGCCACTGGGGCAGGAAGACATTAATATTTCGAGGTAGTGCTTGTTGACATCTGGTTCACATCGTCTCTTGTTTCTCCTCTCTTTCCTGCTCCCCCTCCTTAGCCAAGCAGCCAGGACATCCCCTCGAAGCATGTAAACTCGACAGTAAGTGCCTGCAGCAGTACAATAACCCTGTTCCATCCTTGAATTAATATGTTTTACATGTGGAATTCATAGCGGTGTTCCTTGTGTAAGCTGGCATATGCTTTCCTTAGTCTTTTTTTCTCGGTGCTGAAGATATTTACACTGAAAAATGTGGAGGGTGTTATTTATATATAAGAAATATTTAATTCTTTTATAGTCAGGAACACCCTTTTTTAACCAAAAACTCAACACATTCGCCAATAACGCTGTGACCCTTAAATTGGGGAGAAAATATATATTGTGTGACGTCTCAGACAATGACCCTTTTGCATAGTGCTATGGCCATTATTCTTATGAACCACTGGCAGCACAGCATAAGCAAAGTTTTTTTTTTTTCTTAAAAGTGTGCAACCCTCGCGTTTTATCTGCCAAATTCCGGCAATGGGAAACCGCAGAATTTGCCGTAGTGGGATGACCTGGTCGGCTTGTGAAGCGAGCGAGCGAGCGCTGCTGCACTGCGAGCCCGGAGGCCACTGCCGGCGTTCGAACACTCCTCATCTCTCGCCAAATCTCTCAAGGCGCCCCCCCCCCCACCTCTGTTTGTTTTCCGTCGGAGATAATGAGCTCCCTACACGGATCTTGATTAATGTGGCCATGGTCGTGAAGGGGGCGGGAAGGCCGTCGCCGCGGTTTGACACGCGCGCAGACCCAAAGGGCGACTCCATTCGAGCTGGACGACTGCGCACGCACCTTGAGACGTTCGTGGGAGGCGACTTACAGACAAATGTAAATGAGAATTAGAATTTCAGTCCGAGGGCTTCCACTTCACCTCTACACGAGTGGAGCAGAAAACGAGGACCTTTAATCAAGCAATATCCATTGCACGCTGATGTGCTACCATTGGTGTGGAATTATTTTTTAAAAATTGTAAAGTTTACAAAGTGAGTTTAATCATGTTGGAATGTGGTAAATTAATGCTGAAATAAACACGAGGAAAGTTCTCGTAACAAGGGCTACGTTTCTTTTCGCAGGCGTTGGTGACATCTAACCCTGAAGGTTTTTCTAACGTCAGGCGTAAACCAAGCCAGTAAGTGAGTTTTTTTAAATCAGTGCCTTTATGGCTTTCAGTGGGATCCACGTGACATAAATCTGGATTCTGCAGAGTACAAAAACAGCCGTTCAATTACCATGTTTTTACATAACTATGTGCTGATTTCCCTTTAAACGTTCCATTCTCTTTCACCTTATCTTGTCTGTTTGATGTTCAAAATAACATCCGAATAGTTATGATTATCAGGCAGGATACATCTCAACAGGAAAGCAAAGTGTGCATCTATGACGCTTTCTTGTGAAATTTGCTGTCTTGACGAAAACATATTTTGGAGAAACATTGCTAAAAACATAACATCTTAAGATTAAAAGACTTTTTATCTCAAAGGGATGCGTGTATTTTACAGACAACACACCTCACTCGTAATACATTCGGCCGTGTGCTTTTGTTTATATCACCTTGGCATTTCCACGAGCGCCATCTGTTCCCATCTTGTTCCGTCTGCAAAGAGCGTGTCGTAAAGCGCGCGGTGACGCACGGGGCGAGGCGCGACCGCCGCGCCGGCGTTCTCTCCGCGTGACGCTTTGTGCCGTGGCTTCCCGCAGGCCGTGCAGCTGGAGCGTGGAGCTGAGCATGGAGCCCGGCCAGGAGCTGGATCTCACCTACATCACCGAGCGAATCATCTCCGTGTCTTACCCGCCCGGCGGCTCCCAGCTGACGTACCATCAGCAGCTTCGCGAGGTGGCGCGCATGCTCAAATCTAAGCATGCGGACAACTACCTGGTGAGCGCACCAACGTCGCGCTCCACGCGTCCGTACAATTCCGGTGAATCACCTGAGCCTGATGAGGCTGGTTGTAATCACCAGCGAAGCGCCGTACTTAATTAGTAAATGTTCGTGGGTTTACTCTCCATCACACCGATGTGCTGAAGTAGTAACCAATATGGCACGTTTTGTTTACATGACAAACCTTACTAATTGGCTGTGTCGGGTGGTGGTGTGTTAACGACACATTTATAGTCACGCACTCGAAGCCCAAAAAACCACAGCTTTATTCTGGATAATATTGGTCGCGAAAGCCTCGGCGTTAAAACGTCCATAGAGATGGACTGGGTTGGTGTATGTGAGCTTCAGACGTCATCGGGACAGCCAAGGACACTTCGTGATGTTCCGTCTTTCATTTGGCAGAGTCGATCACAATGTTTATATGCTCATGTTGAAATGCGTGAGCCAGTAGACAGATGCAGGAGCAACCTGGTAAATATCTGAAATGCTGCTGGCGAATGATGTCAGTCGCACTGTTGGCTATTCTTAATATTCCATCGGTGTAGAAGGCAGCTAGCTGCATCTGCCATGCGATGTTTTTATGCAATTCAGTGTAGACGATTGTTTGCGGGATAAATTGAATCCAAGAGAATCTCCTGCGGATGACTTGATGTCCTATGATATTCTACATAGAGCTGGGGCCACAGTAGGAATATTGATGCGAGGCTACGTGGTATCTAGCCTGGCATTTAGCACAAAGTCTCTAAGTTTGGATCTCAGTGGGTCAAAGACTTCAACTGTGGCCTAGGTCGTCGCGTTTGGCTGGGGTGTGTGTGCACAGTTGAGACGTCTGTCAGTGAATCATCTCCACCGCCTGTGAGATACCACTCTTCCGGTTGAAATTCTAAGTTCTTTGCACTTAAGTAGCTTCGGCCCTCTTGTCGAATGTGTGCTACAAGAAGAAACCCCTCAGAATACAGGCCCTATGGCATGAGGTTCGATCTAAAATTGCTCATTTTGGTCTTGTGGCGGTGGAATTATCAAAAATAATGGCTCGTGCTACTCTTTATATGATGAATACTTCTTAATCCACCTATGGACGAAGGCCTCCCTCACCTTTTTGTAGAAAATGGGTTGCTTAGTTTTTTGACCATACTTCACCACGCTGGTCATTGTGGATCGCGGTCACAGTGGCCCCTCCACACGTAAGCAATTTACACGCAGGTATTGATTTATTTTGCGGCAAGTTTACGCTTGTATCACGAACGAGTGCAAATATTTTTTTTGTTTTTTTTTAGATTCTCAACCTTTCTGAAAGAAGGCACGACATTGAAAAGCTCAATCCGCAAGTGAGTACCTCGCTATCGTAAATACCACGTTCAGCACATCACAAATATCTCTGTTCGTTGTGGCTTACAACCTGCTCCAAAGGTCAGCATTTGCAACTTGCTTTCGGAGAAATTGTGGCAACAGAGGAAGTCAAACAAACATCAGCCTACTGTCACCACCTAAGAGAGACCCTGTTCCACCTCAAGCCATTGTTTTGAACTTTCTCGTGAGAGTTAAACTATGCTGGCATTACACGCTTGAGAGAAAAAAAACTCCCATCGCGCCACATGGATTATTCAACATAAAATAATGGATTTGTTAATAAAATCAACAACGGTGCACCGCTAAACGTGTGCCTGCTGTTTAAATTGACGTTCGATCGTTTATCGTTTGTTTCTCAGTCCGCTTGTCCCGGCGAGGGTCGCTGCAACAGCGTGCTGAGTAGAGCGGTCCAGACCTCCCTTTCCCTGGCGACAGACTCTAGCTCTTCCTGGGGAATTCCCAGGGGTTCCCAGGCCAGCTGAGCGGCGTAGTCCCGCCAGCGTGTCCTGGGCCGGCCCCAGGTTCTGGTTAAAGGGAATTGGAGTCAAGGCAGTGCCCTCCGTGTGCAAACGGACAACGTGCGGGGGGGGGGGGGGGGCGGCAGTCATCTTCACCGACAGCTCTCGAGCCAGTGCCGTGAATCCCTCATTCCTATGGCAGGGGTCGCCCTCTACAAAGCACGACCCCTGTTCGTTTCCCAGAGCGTGGTACTCATTTTGTTGACGTTCAAGGGATGATAGACGGGGGTTGACCCCCTTGATCACGAGTGGGACTTGAAGCGTTTTGGTTGCGAGTCGCGTGCACTCTAACCACGTCGGCATCTTGCCAGATAACGATTTGATTCCAGAAAGTACTTTCTGCAGCCCATCTGCTCGCAATAGGGTGTGGAATTGTAGTACGCCACAAGATAATTCATGGTCTGCTGCTGTGAAGCAGCATGGAGGGTGCAGCAGCTGGGTTACGTAATCGCCCGGGACACATTTCCACTCGGAGTGTTTACAGCAATGAATAGTTTTCTGGTATCTCTCGAATAATTTTCAGTTTTTATGTATGTATGTATGTTGAACTTCTTTCGCACTGTACGTAGCCAAACGTTCTTATCGGAGGTGTGGGGGAAGGACAACGAACTAAACGCAAAATGGAGTTTTAAATAAATGAGTTTTCAATCTTGATTTAAAAGTGTAGAGCTCCAGTGTAAATGCTGCCAGGCAGAAATAAAGGTTAAGAGCTCCTACCCTGGGTGTTGTTAATGCTCGGAAAACCGTGGCGTGGCAGGTGAAGGACTTTGGATGGCCCGACCTGCACGCCCCTCCGCTGGACATCCTCTGCAGCCTGTGCAAGGCCATGGACTCGTGGCTCAACGCGGACCCGCAACACGTCGTCGTCATACACTGCAAGGTGCCTGCTGTGCGCGTCGGTGAAGTGTCACCGCCTGTGAAACCTGGGAACTCAAAGGAGCTTGAAATACGATCCCTTTCACGGGCTTTGTTAACCGCACAATCAGTGTCTGTGGTTTGCTGTAAATTTTGAGGTCTGCAGGAGGACACCTAAAATAGGAATAGATTTATTGTCACTTTCATTTTGAACCTTGCAATGTCTTCAAATATTCACATGGGAGAAAAAAAACACTTACGTTACTTTATATTGCTTTGTCACGAATTGAGCGATGGTAAACAAACCATATTTTGTGTGCTTAATCAAACATATCCTTACCGTATACCATTGAATCTGTGTTACCTCTGCAGGGCAACAAAGGTCGAACTGGTGTGGTGGTGGCCTCCTACATGTACTACAACAGCATCTGTGCCAGGTACAGTGACAGCTTCTGAGACGAGCCCCCTGAATATGAAACATCGCAGCTTGCGTTGAGATCGCAAATCCTTGGTCTCCCAGGTTTCTTGCTGTGGTTTCCCACCTGATGATGATTGCTTGTGTTGCGATCGATTTTGGATTTTGCCCACGCTACCACTGAAACACTGCACCTTACTCCACTTGTAGAACTTGGCTCGAGCCAAGTAGTAGAGTCCTCTACTTTTGTTTTCTTAGGTGCCCCTTTCAAAGAGAAATGTGTCTTTTCATCGCGTTTTCACCGCCTTATAAATAACCCATTCGACAGACGGATGACCCAAATGCCATGTTTTTCATGTCACAAAGGAATTTACATTGATGAAATGTCCTTTGTGTTATGATCTCGCAGCGCTCACCAGGCCCTGGACAGATATGCAATGAAGAAATTTTACGATGACAAAGTCGCAGCTGTGTCGCAGCCCTCGCAGAAGAGGTGTGGAATTCTTCACCTGACATGCGCTCACTTGTTTGGTCGTTGTTGCATTTATTTGCATTTCCTTCAGCTCGTCTTATCTGACGTCGGTGATTTTGTGGCTTTTGCAGGTATGTCACCTATTTCAGCGAGCTCCTTTCTGGAAAAACCAAGGTGAACAACATGCCCCTCTTTCTACACCACATTGTGGTGCAGGGCCTGCCCAACTTTGAGGCCAATGGAGGTAAGCTACAGATGGAAGTGTTCACTGGGTTATTTAAAAACAAAAAAATATGCGTTCTGTTCAGTTTTTTTTACGTTTTATTGTATGATCAAGTTCTACCAACGTTAACGTCACTTCGAGGTCACTTGGAGTTTTGTCAAATCAAAGCTGTTTGTGTAAATGTTGTCTGCCCATGCGGCTCAGCAGTGGAGAAAGCACCTCGCAATCGGAGAGTCGCGTTTTCAAATCCTGGGTTGAGACTTAGCCCATCCTCTGTTGGGGTTCGATAAAATAAGTACCGGTTTGTGGGCAAGTCCAACGGTGGTTGTCCTTTGGATAGATTTGCTTCCATCACAGGAATCTGGAATTTCCACCGCTGGCTCGGGGCTGTTAACAGGAAATGGTCACCGCCCGGTGCTCAATTGGGAGAGAGCGGTCACTTTGAGTTTTTACTTTGTTAAAATTTACCAGCTTCCAAAAAACCCCACAATTGTAAATAATGGTCCGCCACTGTAAGCTAGTCAATCTTTGTTCCCTCTCTCATTGCCTGAATCATCAGCCCACTGTATATGTTTTGTCCATGAAAAGGCAGTGGTGAGTGTTTTTTTTGTTGTTTAATTATGGCTTTGCTATCATGCCAAACCTCATCCATAAATCAATACTCTGGTTTTGTAAACATGAAGGTTTGACAGGAATTTACATGTCTTATTATCAGTTTATTTTTGTATTGGCCATAAAGCCGGCACTGGTACAATGATGTACACTATCCGTGTCATGTCGGGACATCCTGCTGGCTTGATGGGGCCATATTTATCGTGTAAACACGGGGCAGAGTTCACAACCTTAGTAAACTTGTCCGAAAAAAATATATTTTTTCACTGGTAAAAACGATCGTAAATTGTGACTTTTGTGTAAAAGTAAATCTTGTGCCATGTTTTACCCATTACGGACAAAAACAAATGGGTGTAAATAGTTTCTTAATGTTGCAGTCATGCCCAAACTGCCCCGAAACATTTAACCTTATTTGCTTTGGAAGTGTCTGCTGGTAGAACTTGGCTGGAGCCATTAACGTGCTCCCCTGTTACAAATATCCCATATTGTTAGTGAGTTCCTGTTTACCGTCGCAGGTTGCAGGCCATTTCTCAAAATATACCAAGCCATGCAGCCTCTCTATACCTCTGGCGTCTAGTGAGTATGGCTAACTGCACGCATATTCCGTTTATTAAAATAACTCACGGCAGTGAGTCATGTGTCAAAAGTGATTCATATTTCCCTTGAGGAATTGTAAATGTCTGTTTAAAAAAAGAAACCGTCCTTTTTTTCTTGTTTTTTTGCAGCAACATCACAACCGAACATTCCAACAGTTTCTGTATTACAATCGAACCCGGGCTGCCCCTGAAGGGTGACATCTTGGTAAGTAGCACATTAATTTAAATTCTCTTCATTATTGATTTGGTCGGCAGATGAAAGAAAATAAAATCCGTCGTTGGGGATTTTAGTTTGTGTCGGCGAGAAACAAGAAATCTCTAATGAAACCCATTTTGTGGGCGCCAAGGAAATCGTGAAAACTTTAGGTTGAAAAGGTTCATGGAACCTGAGAAAATGGAAGACACCTCCAAGGGGTAATCTGAGTGGAGATCTGCCCCATGTCTAGGGGCCCCGTCACCATCCCAGCCGCGAGCCGGTAGCCCGACCCAGCCAGTCGCGCCACGGCAGGGCACGCGGCGATGGCGACATTGATAACGAAAGCCCCCCCGACACGATTTCCCCCCACCCCACCCGCCGTTATCCTGTCTGTCTGTGGCTGTGTCGCCAGTGCCTCTGTCACGCAACAGCAGGTAAAAGTGGCTCCCTATGCTCTACGCCGACTCCTTGCCTCATTGCCGGCATACTTTCATGTACAGTTCCGTATAGGTTTTCACGATTGAAAATCTGAAATGAAAGGGGCTTGTTCTGTGTGAAAACCACGTGTTTGAAATTTACAACTTGATTTACTTTTGTCGTCAACTAAACCATTGTGCAAGGGGCCGCAAAATTAATGCAACGCATGTGAAAATGACCCGGCCAACCGGCGCAGAGTCACAATTTAAGCATTTGTTTTGGATTATTTTCCCGAGGGCCTGTAAGCGGACCGCTGCGGCGTGTTCGCGTCCCGCTGCACCTGACCCTGAGCGAGTGCCGAGGAAGAGCGCAGGGGGAGAGAGATAGTCGAGGAATGTCAGGGCCTCCGACGTGTCGCTTCCATCATCGGCGAGGGAGATGGGGACAAGCGGCATTAGTGAAGCGATGCTCTCCGTGGCTCTCGTTTCCTGCTCTGGTCGCAGAGTCCGCGCTATGGGCCGGATCGGGTTACAGATAATGGAGCAAATGTCAGGAACGTCTGTGCTGGTTCACCAAATGAAGGACACGTTAGGAGATTGAGGCCTGTTTTACATGTGGGGTGATGACATGCAAGATCTGTGTTAACAAAGACTGCCTTGAAGGTGTTCACGTACACGTGTGACACTTTCAACATATTTTGCGTTCATCCATGTTTTACTTATATGTATGTGATGTAATTAACATATCTCAAAAAAATAATCTTCATTGGTTCAGCAATATCATGGAGTTCAACATATCAATATATTGCTACGAGTAAAATATATTACAGCAGAATGTTAAATACATCTGCAGCCACCGCATTTGTCTTTTTCCCCATGGCCAGAGGATGCTCCCAACAAACTTGTACGCAGGGCAAAAAATACTACGGCATTAATTTGGCTCGGTTACTTAGGTCAGAATAAATACTAGGGAGGGAAGTGCTGTTAGAGGCGCTCAATGCGGATGCGCGTGGATGTTGTGAGAGGGTCGGTATGGGGCCCTTATCCAGCCCATGAGCCATGGGAGGAGCAGTCGCGGGAGCGCCGTGCTTACACGCCGAGTAACAGCGCGCAGCTCATGAAAGGACACAGTGGCTTCATCTAAAGTCATGTAAGAGGAAACCTTTGCTTTTTTACAAACACAAGTGACAGATTTGAAGAGCCAAGATTGATCAGCACTTTCCCCCGGCCCTCTGCAGTCCTGAAGAGCTTTTGAAGTGACAGCTTGTGGAGTTACGGTGACATGCACCTGTACCCATGAGTAGTCCCGTTGAATTTCCCTCTATATCCATCACTCTTCTCGGGATTCCTGGTCCCATTTCGCATTACTCAGATTTTTTTTTTCGGGTCGACATTTAACAAAGAGCATGTTTATATTCTCAGCCGGCAAAGGTAATGATATATATTTTTGGTTTCTTTGTAACAAAAACAAATTGACTTCAGTATCATGGCAGTATAAGAACCGCCACTTGGTAATATGGTCAGAGAAAAAAAACACAAAGTGGCTAAGGAAAAAAAAAGTGTTGTGGTTTGAATCTCGCAAAAAAACATTCTTTCAACTATCTTGTTGGTACACCCCGAAAAATGTGGCTGTGACAGATGTAGCCTTTAGCCTCGCATTCCCTTCAGAAGTACTGTACGTTCAGCATGTGGCCTGCACGCTAGTGAAAAACACGTGTGTGGTGGTGGTGCAGCAGCGGCAGCAGCAACAACAGAAAACACCCCACAGCACCGGTGGTGCGAACAGCAATCAGAGCAGTTCCGATTGCTGTGGATTTGGAAAACGCTTGCGCCTTGGGTTGCCACCTGTCCTGGTTTGCCTCTTGCTAATGGAGCCAGAGCAAAATCTGTAAGTCTTCCGAGTGAATAAATAATCTCCTGGATAATTGTCAGCTGCGTAATTATACCACTGCAGCGATCAAGATGATGGTGGTTCAAGTGGCTCAGCGGTAAAGCGAGCGGCGTGCAATTGGAAGGTTGTGAATTTCAAATCCTGATTGAGGATCGACTCGGCTCATCATCCTACTGGGTTCGATAAAATGAGTGCCACTTCATGGGGAAGTAAACAGTTGTTGTTTTAAGGATAGACTCACCCCCGTCATAGGAATGTGGAATTTCCACCTGCTGGCTGAAGGCTGTAAACTGGAGGTGAGCACCGCCTCAATGCCCGTTTCAGCAGGAAATAAAACTTTTACTTTAACGGTGCATTCACAAGTGCTTACTCTTTGGTTTTTTCGGTAAAGTCACGTAGGTAAAAAATTAAAATAACGTCGTGAGTTAATTTATTTTATTTTTTCACCTACGTGACTTTACCGAAAAAAACAAAGAGTATGGATCCTTGCAGTCACGAAAACTTCAAATCACAAGTGCTTCTCTATTCTTCTTCCCATGATGCCCCTGTTTTTTTTAATTGTACCTCAGAGGTGGCAACTGCTACCTCTCGCCCCCTCCTCTAACGCGAAGTGGAAACAAAACAACAAAAAAAACGTGCCCCCCTTTTTTTCCTCCCCGCCCCCTCCCCCCCCGAACGTTCACGTGCGAAGGTCAAGTGCTACCACAAGAAGTACCGCTCGGCCACGCGGGACGAGGTGTTCCGCGCGCAGTTCCACACGTGCGTGGTGCAGGACTTCAGCCCGCTCGCGCTCGGCAAGGAGGAGCTGGACGCCGCCTGCCGCGGTGACGATCGCACGGCGAGCGCGCCGCCACTCGCGAACAAAACACCTCGCCGCCGTCGCGCCGCCGATCTGATACTGCTGCGTGGCAGTACAAAGGGACGCGAGGCGATGCCAAGTTTGCGTCGCGACCCTGCATGTCTTCTTGAAACTGATGGCGACGACGCGACGCACGTGGAGTTTGGCTGACCTGCGGAGGATAAATCTGCCACGGACCACTTTCCTGTGTTTTGTGCTCAATTCGCTCGCTAATTGCGTGGGTGTGTCTGTGTAGTGTCGCGGGTAGCGCTACACTGCGCTACGCTGCGCTACGAACCCAGCCACCCGAGTTAAATTCCCGCTCATGGCCAACACCGGTGATGATTATCTGATCCGATCCTCGGCCTCCCCTAGGTCGACTCAGCCACAAATGAGTACTAGGTGCGGTGTGGGGTAAACATCGCCACTAGGGAGACAAAGTTGGCCAGGCGTGGTGCTTGCCACCCACGTGTACCGTCCCGGCCTTCATAGGTGCTCGCTAACAGCATTTGCCCCAACAATGTGTTAAGGCTATACGGGGGATTTTTTGTCGTTATCTCTGTAAGCTTAAAAGTGTTCTATTTCCCAGTGCCGAGAATCGTGTGACGTGTAATTCGCTACGTATAAACCGATCGGCGAGCTCGCTTTGCCGTTCTGATTGTGTTGGGTACCATATTACGCAACAGCTCGCACAGCTTTTGTCACGGACACGTCTGTCCGCTAAGTTGGCGCCGATTCAGCGAGGGATTTTACGTCTGGCCCCCCTTTATTGTTGCTGTAGGTGCCTCCGTGCACAGTGGCAAGCGAGATCGTAATCACCGCCGTTCATTCACAACGGCTATTGTAGTTGCAAGTTTACACATAACTCTGCGGCAGAGACCAATACGGGCTAGCCAGTCCCCTGGAATGTAGCAAGCCGAGACGCGTGCAACATCATTCAAATGTGATGAGAAACCACGTGAAAGTTTTGACCAAATGCTTTTGTTGCAGATGAAAGATTTCCTGAAAATGGGAAGGTTGAGTTTATCTTCTCGCCGGGTCCAGAGAAGCCCCCAGGTAGGACATTGTTTTTTCACGTTTTTTTTACGGAACAGATAACTGCGGACAATGGATAAGGCGGGAGGGTAGTGCAGTGGTTAATGCTTTGCGCGATGATCCCAGCAACCTGAGTTTGATTTAAAGCCACAGCTGGCTTGAGGAGTGGACTCATTTGGTGCTGCCTGCGTCACTGGCCGGTAAGGTTGGGGGGGTCTGCTAAAACAACTCCGATGTTTGGCACCGCGTGAGGATGGGGAGGCCTTCATTCAGAAGTCTATTGACAGCAGGCTGTAAATTGTTAATGTATGTAAGTAAGCAAATCACCTTACTCGGTAACTAGTTATGATGATAGTGAACTGATCACATGATAAACCTGAGAAGTAGACTCAAGCATGTGGTCCATTTGGCTGATATGTATGAAAGAGCAAGCACATTAGACTTGCGTAGTGTGTGCGTATGTTGAACCTATTTCGCACCGTACGTAGCCAACTGTGCTAATCAGAGGTGTGCGGGAAGGACAACAAACAAAACACGAAAAGGAGTTCTAAAGAAATGAATTGTCAATCTAGAGAACGAGTTTTTAATCTAGAATGAAGGATAAGGCATTCAAACTCGGTCTCTCAAACTCAGCACAACACATTTTAGATTTCATCTTTAAAAAAATATTTGTATTCAGATTGCATGGCAAAGGCCACAAGTCGCTCCGATACAAAACTGTGACGGCTGCCATACAGCACCACAGCACGGCTGTGTTCATCCGTTCCCCACCCCGACAGTGAAAGAATGGCTTTTCTCTTTCAGGCAGCGACATGTATCAGAACGATCCCGAATTAAGTGTCGATTACAACACCTCGGATCCCCTCATCCGCTGGGATTCTTACGAAACCTTTAACGTGCACCGTGAGGACAGCGTTGAAGGTATTGAATGTTTCTTTTTTCTATCGCACGCATTCGTCGTAAGGAATTTGTCGGTATTTAAAAATAACACATTGGCTCTAGCAGTTTCACACTGCTACCTGCCCGCCACACCGCACAAGGAACTACATACATGCTGCAAAAGGCTGCGCATACATTGAATGATAAACCAACACAAGATGCTTGATGTGTTGAAGAGCAAAGGACATTTTTGCTGAAGTCTACGAGATCCAACGGAGATGTTGCTGCTCAGAGGCTCAACAAATGTTTGCTCTGGGTTGGTGCCCCCGAGGTTGCTGGCAGGCTGGTGGGTAAACGCCGACAAAGATTTTCCCCGTTCAACTGACCTGGCCCCTGCGCTGGGCCCCAGGAGGGAAAAGAAAGATATTTGTCGAGAAGTTCGCAGCTTTGCAGGATATGTACATTTTTCGTGCTTTTGCCTTCGTGGCCCGCAAGCTCCGGCCTAGGATAGTGCCTGACGGTGGCCTCTTTTCTCCGTTGTCTATGCTATTGATCCAGCGTTGATATCTTGAGCCGTAGGTATGCACAGTCTAAACTGCTTTTACTCGTCGCGTTCCCTTTCCGAGTGGAGCGCATTGTGTTGCTTGCGGCGGTCTCCCACGGACACAGGCGTTGTTGGCGGGCGAGTTTGCTGAAGTAGATGGCCGTAAATCTTTATTTTATTGAAACCGTACAATCGCCATATGACCCGCAGCCTGACTGCGTCCACTACTGCCTGGTGGACAGATTGGCAGTGGCCGTGCCACATGTTGCTCCATAAAGCTCTCGCACGCGATCCGCGTGCAGCCTGAAACTAAACTTTTTATTTTACCAGGTAAGGCTCATAGAGCTTTTGCTCTTTTTCAGAAGTGACCTGGCCACAAATGATAGCTCAACGAAGTGGCTTTTCGAGCGGACATTTCCAGCGGCCAAATTACTCTTAAGCGCATATTGATTCTAAATGTGGAGGGAAAACCCAGAGGACTTGCAGAAAAATCCACGTGGCCACAGGGATAACAGACACACTTCAGATCATTCAGGCGTCAGGGTCGGGGTCGGGATCGGGATCAAACCCACAACCACCTGTTTACCAGGTGAGGTAGTTAACATCTCGCCAAACGTGGCAGTCCTAGGTACGGCCAACCTTAAAAACAATCCCAATCTTCAGTGCCATTTGTGAGACCGACACCCTTAGCCAGGAGAGGTTTTGGTAAAAGTTAAAATTAACGTTCGTACTTTTTGAAGTTGTCCTTGATAGTTTCCACCTTTGTGTTTTCCTGCAAGCACAGCGTGGAGGCAGAGGAGGTGCTCATGTTGTGGAACGGCTAGCGTGTTTGTGGTTACTGGTGACCTGCTGTTGAAGTGTCATTTGTCATGGTCGTGTCGCGTAGCTCTCTGTGAGGTGTGTATTGTGGGGTCGATTGTGTCCCGCAGAGAGGGAAACGGCTTCGTTCTGTCGGATGTTCAATGTTTTGCGTGCGCCGCAGAGATGTGAAACAAAAGTCACGAGGTTGTGCCGTAACGTTTCTGAAAGTCAAAACATTTGCGTAACCAACGGAAGGTGGACCGCTGGACTTGTTAAACGTTTGAACGGTGATTTTTTAGTTTTTGTGGATATTTTTTTTCTACAGTGAATAGTGTCGTGTTATGTAACACAAATAGTATTTTTTTTACAGCTATGACTCAAAATAAACCTCGATGCTCTCTTGCGTAGCGCTACAGGACATAGCGATTCATAATCATACCGCACGGTAACTGTTTGTTTCTATCGAAGCCTCGCGGTAGGCACAACAACTGCTAACTCGGTAGTAACCGTGGGGATTATACTCTCGGAATTTGCAAGCTCCGACAGAATCAACTTAGGTTGTTAATGCTGATCTTATTTGGAAGCAAAAGATTACAAACGCATCATCGCTTGATTTAAAAGAATCGGGTTCATTCCACGTCTCTGGGCGTGATTCTGCCGAGGCGCTTGTCGGGTTTGCTGTGCGGCTGCCCTCTACCAGGAGACGTAATCAAACGTGCAGCTCTGGGCGAGGGGGGAAGGCTCCCCTGGGCCAGCTAATGCCACCGGCAGCTCTGAAGTGACGACCGCTCGGCACAGCAGGACGCCGCGGCGGCGGCAGTAGCTGAGCCCCCGCCTGAGCATTGTCAGGGGACGATTGCGCACGAGCGGACCAGCGCCCGTCTGGCCCCTCTGCTGCATCGGGGACTCCCGTCCTCCTCCCACGGCCATGCGTTTGTGGCGCGATGTCGCGGTGCAAAGAGAGGCCCCCTTTCAAATCCACGTCTTTGTTTTTCGAGCACGTCTACGAGGAGGAGGAGGACGCGCGTGAAGGCAGGAATCTTCCTGTCGCGAACACCGAACGTTGGTAAAATGTTTAGAAACGCTCCACTTTGTATTTTCTTAACGAGCGAGATGGAGAAATGGAGAGATTGTTGAACCGCCTCCTCCACCCCCCCCCCAGAAAATTCTTCACTTTGTTTTTTCCCCTCTTCTCTCACCTCGAGTACAGTACACGACTGTACCTCTGCCAAATACTTGAGAGCTGTGCGAGAGCCGCTGTGCCTCATATTTCCCGAATTCCATTCTTAATCCGTTTAGTATGTTGAGCAGAACTCGGAGATTTAAAGCCTCACACGTACGCACTTGTGGCAGCACACGCACCTTGCCATCTCGGCGGGGCCCATCGCCGCCTTGCTCGTTGAACGTTTCCATGCAGCAGGCGAAGGTAAGTGCGTGGGAGAGAAGGACATTGTTAATGTTTGGCCGGTTTGCTTGAAGCTCATTTGTGGATGATCGAGTCAATGTCCACGGTCAACACGACGGCTGAAAACGTTGGCTTTTGTCAGATGTCTTACTTGGCGAGGTAATCTGCAGGAAGGTGCCTCCTAATCCTATAAAAGTTTGGAAAGCAGCTTTGAAAAAGTACATTTAAAGATGTGTCGTTTTGTCGACTCACTCTTGTGTAAAAAAAATAGTAAAAATAAATACTGTTCTTATGCAAGACGTGCCAGTTGTTTACATTTGGATAACCCCAAGTAAAAACATTACCCAAAGTAAAAAAAAAGTTCGGAGCTCTCTTGATGTTGCATAAGATGAATAAATAACATTTGATGGGAGTTTTAAGTTATTGGGAATTAAAGTTTATTTTGTTAACATGTTAACGGACTCCTAGACAAGCTTGCTGTGCTCTACACTCCACTGGTACCAAACCGCTACAAACGCCCCACCCCATTTAGTGCCTCTCGTCTCGTCGAACACGCAAATACACCGACGACGTGAAACCCGTTAACGCGCCATCGACGTGTCCCCATTCCTGCACAGAAGTGCCCCACACGGAGGGCCCCGTGGATGGCAGCCTGTACGCAAGGGTGAAGAAGAAAGGCTCCACGGACAGCGTGCCGGCCGCCGGCAACGGTCTCTCGGTGCCGACCAGCGGCGCCGCGCAGCACAACCGCTCCATGAGCACCGACTCGGGCAACTCCACCGCGTCCACCAAGACGGAGCGCACGGACGACCCCCACAGCCACCTCCACGGCGCCGCGGCGGGGGGAGCGGCTGCCGGGGCGGGTGGGGCCGGAGAGCCGGCAAAGCGGCCGGCGCGTAACGGCGGTGGCGGCGGCGGCAGGGAAGAGTCGTCGTGTGGGACGGCGCAGGCGAGCGCGGCGCTGCGTGTGGTCCCCGTCCAGGTGCACGTCAACGGCGGCTCGGCGGGGTCGGAGCGCGAGACGGATATTCTGGACGATGACGATCTGGCGAGCGGCGGCGCGGGCGGCTCCGGCAAGGCGGGCGAGGGCGCAGTCGGCGCCAGCGCCGAAGATCGCGTCGCCGCGAGAAACCGCATCGTCGACGTTCAGCCGGCCCTCGTGAACGGGTATGCTCACGACCGCAGGGCTGGAAATATCCCAGGAGAAACGGTTGTGATGAATGCGGTGAACCGAAGTTACAGCGCTGCACCGGTGAGGAATGCTCATGGTAACAGTGGAATGGGACTCTATCAAGAGCAGACAATGAAGTCCTCAATACTAATAAGAAGCCCTGAGCCTGTTCCAAATCAAACGGTGGCATTTGACCAGAACAGTGCCTACCAGCACGTCGGGCCTGCCTTCCAGCAGCAGCAGCCTTCTGTAAATCATCAACAGTCGATGGCTGAACGAGGGGGCTTTTACGGACACCCGGCGGCTGCGGAGGTGACGGGGGACAGAATGGGAGCAGCCGGCTCCACAGAGAACGCCGCAGATCCCGGCACGCAGCATGAGCAGCAGGATGGCGGTGCAGCGTACCGTGAGCAGCTGGCAGAGCCGCTCGCGACCGCTCACGCGGCAGCAGTCCGACGTCACCTACGACCGTCCAGCTCCAGGTAAGGCCTACGAGCAGGAGCTGCCTCCTGGCCAGGTGCTGGCGCTCGGCTTTCCGGATCTTCAGGCGCAGGCCGACTTTGAGAAGTCTTTGCTGGAGCTCAACAAGCTCATCCAGGAGTTGGACCCAACCTTCAAACCACTGGGACCGCCTCCGGATGGCAACTGTGCGATCGTCAATCGGTCAACGACAGAAAGCACCAGCGGCCATCGTTCACCCTCCAATAAGTCCATCGTATACAACCAGGCTGTTAATGGGAATGGATATGTCCAGAAACCAGTGGAAGAATACACGGAAAATATGAGGCCCTCTGAGGACGTAATTGTTCAGCACACTCAAACATTAGCGTTTGCATCGCCAACGGGGAGCAGTGCACCGGAGCAAGGAAAGACACAAGAGGTCGTGCACAACGGCCGGGTTGCCTACGCCGGCGGATTGTGTGCAGCACAGCAGCCAGGTCAGTGCGGCATCGATTGACGAACACTTTCCTTTTGCTGCAGTAAAGTCACGCCATTACATTCCTGTGCATGTTTTCAACAAAATGATGTGTACGTACGTTGAACTTCTGTCGCGCTGTACGTAGCCTAACCGCGCTAAATCGTAGGTGCGGGAAGTTAGCGTCCTTGTTAAAATTTTATTTTCATTGTTTCATAATGCGATTGCATAACACGTCTTTTTTTGTCGGGATAACAACTTCTTACGCACAGAGAAATGTGGCATTCATGGAGGCTTTCCAAGCTACCCGTTAACCGGCTGTTTGCTTCTTGACTTTTCTTGAATGCAACAAAAGGAGCTCCTCCTCCGCCACAGCCTCACCAGGCAGAGCAGCAGGCGGGGCGCACGATGGCTCAGCGAGCCGCGCGGGACGAGAAGGAGGGCTCCGAGGGAGCTCGCACCCCGCGCAGCAACTCCAGCCTCAGCTACTCGCTGTCGCCCTGCTCCTCTCCCGAGCCCAACAGCCCAACTCCCACGGCGGCGACGTCCTCTCGTACGGCGACGGTGAGCGTGGGCATCGGATGATCGTAATAATGATAACGTACAATCCTTCGTTCGTGATCCACTTCTAGGTAAAGGGATTTCTATTTAAAGCTTTCGTGACTGCAGGGATTCATCTTCTTGGTTCTTTCGGTAAAGTCACGTAGAAGAGAAATAATAAAATAATAACGGACGGCTGATTGCGTTGTGGCCAAAACGTCGTGAGAATAGTATTTTATTATGTTTTATTTTTATTATTTTACTATTTCCCTTCTACGTGACTTTACCGAAAGAACCAAGAAGAAGGGATTTCTCTTACACTCACGACGCTGGTCAGTGCCACTGGGTGCTACGCACTTTTAAACCTAGATTAAATAGCTCATTTCTTTAGAACGGCTTTTTGTGCTTAGTTTGTTGTCCTTCTCCCCCGCCGCACATCCGATTAGCACGGTTGGCTACGTACGGTGCGAAAGAAGTTCAACATACTTACGTATGAGTAGCCACGCGGGACCGCTTCAGATCTCAATCACCGCTGATGTTAGCCATTGCCGGGAATTTAACTCAGACTGCCGGGGTTTACAAAGCAGTGCGATAGCTACTGCGCCACCGGTCTCGCGAGTATCGGGGAGAAAAATATGATTATGCTGTAGCATAACTTTCGCTACGTATGTGTCACTTGACACCCTGGACACACAAGATGTTACATCTCTGGGGATTAGCCAGAAAAAACATTCAACTGAATAAATTGTGTTTTATAGGCAACCATACACATCACCGAATAATGTACAACATCTAAAACAGAGTAACGCAGAGGCATTAATTCTGCAACCATGTATAAAATAGTTAATGTTTATTTTTTATTGAGCATTTTAAATATTGCATTATTTTTCGCTGGCTTTTTCATCACCGGCCATGCTCAATCCACTGCTGAATGAAGACCTCCACCAGCCGCCGCCGCCATATCTCACAATCGCGCGACGCAACAATCGACCCGGCGGTTACGCGCGAGCCGATGTCACCGCTCCCCACCCCGGCGGCGCTCGCTGCCGTTGCCATCGTCCATTTTTCTTTCTCAACCGCAGCACTCGGAGGGGCACGCCGGCGGGGGGCCGAGGTCGGAACGTGCCGAGGTGGGGAGCGGCGGCGGGACCCCGGTGCCGGGCGGGCGCGAGGAGAGCGTGCCGCCCACTCCGGCGTTCCCCGTGTGCCCACCCACGCCGTACGTGAACCAGGGTGGGTCCAGCGAGCGGCGGGGATGAGCACGGCACCCCCTCCCCCACACCGCTCGGACGTCAAGGTGACGGCTGCTGCGTGTTTTTGACCTCGCCCGATTGTTCCCCCTGGTAATTGGTGGACTCGTTGTGTGCCGCAGGTCGCTGCACGCCGGGGATGTACGGGAGCCCCTTTAGTCCCGGACTGCACTCGTACAGCCCCCCTGAGGGGGGCTACGGCGCGAGCCCCAGCCTGGGTGAGACTCCTGCCCCTTCCCCCGTCGATTCGTGCCCAGCAAAAACCGGCTTTGTTATCCCGCTGTACATCACCCCGCGCATTCTTACACTGCAGTCTTATCGCTCCGTGTACCCGTGGTGTGTTTATTAATCCAGCCGGGTGGCGCCGGGGTGTCGTTCGTGCTTGGCTCGCCCATTTGGGTGGCTGCAAAACTCTGCCCATCATCCCTTTTGGGGGTTGATAAAATAGGTACCGCTTTGTGGGAAATTTACAGCAGTTGTCCTATGGGGAGAATGGCCTTTGTCATGGGAATGTGAAATTTCCACCATAGGCTCAGAGATGCCAGTGGAAATTAGCTCCGTCCCGAGTTTCTTGTTTGAGCAGCATTAATCGTAAAAACAAGTCTTACACCTACAATTTGATGCATTTGTCGCGAGTTTAAGTATAAATGTTAATTGATGCATTCTTGCACCACTGAACGATACGTACGTAGATGTTGCGGTTTATAAATCGGATTTAGTTTCGGATGAAGCAAATTTAGTGAAAGAAACTCACACTTTTTCTTGATTGTCATTCTACTTGACGCATATGCCGACAACTTTGTCTCAATGGGTCTCCTACGTAAGTTATACATGCCCGTAATATTCTTGCATTGTCCCCGTGGGGTTTTTCCGTCACGTTGCTTTGTCAAATAACCCTATCAGGCCTGCAAGTTATTAGCAGTGTGTATTTTAAAAAAACCCAGTGTAGGAGCGTCCACACACGAATAAAATGAAGAAAAAAACAATTACGCAGCACATTAGTTACAGGCTGCCAACACATGTCAAACGACGCGTCTGCCGCTTAAAATTATTGGGGAAAAAAAACCATCTCAAATTCGGCGTTGGTCTAACATTCTGAGCTATCAATCTGCATTCCACAGCAACCGCCAGCCAAGCCGGCCCCAGGGTGAGCGTAGAAGCGGCAGGGCAAGACTGGAAGCACTTTTGTCACGCACATTATGCTATCACCATTTTGCCCTCTGGGTGTTAGCAATTATTTTGAACGTGTTGGCCAGACACAGAGTGGAGTCGGGCCATATGACCACGCCACTTTGGTATGTGTTGACAAGATCACGCCAAATAACATCCAATCTTCTCCCACGCAGCAAATCAGTTTGGCAAACGATGTGAAGGACTATTTTGTAAAACGACTTTGAAGGATGGCGTTACATTGCCTCATGACTGTTATCAAATCTGCAAGAAATAATTTAATTCCGCTCCTGGAGCCGTAGCTTGTGGTTGTGTCATAACTTCCCCGCAGACTGTTATTCTTGAGAGACGGCTGATCTCTCGGCTTCTGCGTGTCGTTGCCTGGAGGCTTCCCACGCACCAGTCAAGCACCGTCCTCTACTGTTGTGCAGCAGCCTGTGGCATTTCTAGGAATCAAAGCGAGGCAGACCCCCCCCACCCAACCCCCGTCCCTCATGGATAGCAGATTTCCGGGGCCAGGTGTGAACAATGGCAGCGGTTTGAAGAGAGAATTGATCTGCCGCACGATGGCGAGAGCGCGAATGTGAGGGCGGTATTACTGGCGGACTTTCTTCTTGAGCTCGCTTGGCCGGAACGCTTCTGGCGCTTCGAACTTTCTCTCGGTGGATACAACCTCATAGCGCCAGGGGCTGCGCTCCGCCGATTTAGTTCAAACCACTCTGCTTAAAATTGTTATTTCATAATAGTGCTTCCCCGGCACATTAAAGCATTGACGTATTTATGGACCCTTTTTGCCAGTATTGTATTAAGATGACAAATATATTAAAAAAGAGCCTTTACCCTTCCTGGCTTGACTTCCGATTAGCACGGTTGGTTATGTACGGCGTGAAAGAAGTTCAACATGCAACTTATGTACGTAAGTGACGTGTGTTTGCTTACATTTTTTTTTTTATTTTTTTAGGGTCCAGACTGGGGATGGGCGCAGGAGGCCGGCCGCACTTGAGAAATGGCAGCGAGGCGCCTCTGCAGAAATCGAACAGCGTCGGGGCCCAATCGCACAACTCCCAATCTTACAACTCTCCCGGCAACGCGTCCTCGCCTGCCGCAGGCCTCACGAGCCCCCAAGGTCTCGCTGTGAGCAGCCAGCCGAGGACCTTCGGCAAGGCCCCCCAAGCCCAGGCCCCCCAAGCCCAGGCCCCCGGCTCGGCACCCAACGCCGGTGGCTTCCTCCTGCAGCACCACGGCTCTCCGACATCAAACGCAGACGGCCAGGTTCACCACGGCGCGGAAGCCTTCGGTCACCCGCAACAGAATTGGCAGTACCGCGGGTCTCCCGTTCAACACCTCTGGACACCTCCCACGAATTCCGCCGTCCTCGGTGGCAACGGCCAACAGCAGGAATCGTCCAATCACCCGGTTCAGCAGGGCAGCGTGGAGGGAGCCCTGCAGCAGCAGCAGCAGCCTGCCCTGCCGGAGAAGAGGTACCCCCCGGGGGGAGACTGGGTGGTGAACTCGCCGCACTACTCGCTGGTGAATCGGGAATCGCCGTCGCCGCTCTCCAGTGGAATGCCCACCATGAGCTGCTTCTCACCGTCCTCCACGCTGCCCGGGACCCTGCACCCCAACTTCTCGAGGCAGTCCAGCGTCACCTCGCTCCCCAGCGGTGCGTAATGTCGTGCGTGTAAAATGTGTTCCCGGTCAACTACGGTGTAGCTGGGGGGGGGGGGGGGGGGGACCATGAGAGCTCAATTGAGATGATGCTGTCGTGGTTTTATTGGTAGCCCGCAGTTGCGTGGCGTTTGTGTGCTGTTTGCTCAAGGCCACGATGAACGAGGGAAATTCCTGAGCAATTGCGAGCGCATACATTTTAGGGCAATCATTCGTATATGTTATGTTATCATTATTATATGACCTTAAGAGTACTTTTCCCACCAGTATATACTGTAACATGGGGTATCTTATATATACATATGTATATTCAATTTCACCCCTTTTAATTTCAGATGTAAGTGCCGAAACTCGAGCATATGTGAAGTTTGTCCAAGACACCACAAAGTACTGGTACAAAAAGGACATTTCAAGAGACCAAGGTACGTCCAGTTACATCACCATCCACAATACAGAGCAGGACGTGACGCTCGTAGATTAGGCAGACCACCACCAGTCTCCTCACCACCACCACAGTCTCCTCACCACCACCACAGTCTCCTCACACCACCACCACTCTCCTCAGAGTCCTCACAAATGTAAACACTCATTCATTGGCCAATAAACGCGTGTCTCTCTGTGGCTCCTCACGCCTCAGAGAGCGAGTGAACACTGTGCGATGCGTGGCAAATAGAAATTGTCATTATACAGGTAGGAACAACAGGTTCCACACTGCCCACCAGGGATTATTTGTCTGTCTGTCGTGCATATTTGTCTGTCGTGCACGAATGCGCTGTCCAACCAAGTTCCTACCTGCCCACTCCGAAGGAACGCGTTTGTCATAATTGCGGCGGGATGAGGTTTGCTCACGTGACGGCTCCTCTTGTCGCAGCGATTGCCGTGCTCAAGGACTCGGAGCCAGGCTCGTTCATCATCAGGGACAGCCACTCTTTCCGCGGGGCCTACGGTTTGGCCGTTAAGGTGGCAATGCCCCCCCCGAGCGTCCTCCAGCAAACCAAAAAAGGTAAATTATACGTTAATTTATCACTCTCCTAGAGTAGATTTTGCAGTTGTTGCGGTTATATAAATTCTTACATTTTTTTTTGGACATCATCATTTAGTTTTTGATATGGAGTTATGTTTTGCATACCGTGTTCTCAACGTTTCGTGTCACGTTTAATCATTGCATTTCGAATTTCCTTCGTAGGAGACCTGGCCAACGAATTGGTGCGGCACTATTTGATTGAATCGACTCCGAAGGGCGTGAGGTTAAAGGGATGTCCCAACGAGCCCTTCTTCGGTGAGGCCACCAGAGAAACCGCTCGCCCACCGCACCCATCACTTGTACATCTAGTGTGAAAACGCATTTCTTTAGAACAAATTTTTGTGTTTAGTTTGTTGTCCTTCCCCCACACCTCCGATGAGCATGGCTGGCTACGTATGGTGTGTGAAAGAAGTTCAACATGCATACGTTTATATAAACACACACACACACACACACGTCACACCGTGCTGCAGACCCAGCGCGGAGCTGCTCACCGCAACGCTGCAACGCCCACGTGGCCGCTTGTGCTGAGTGCGCCGTTTGTGTTTGTGCACAGGGAGTCTGTCCGCTCTGGTCTACCAGCACTCCATCACCCCACTGGCGCTGCCCTGTCAGCTCATTATCCCCGATAAAGGTGACAACCACACCAATCTGTCCTTGTCAGAACAACATTATGACTCCTCTCGGGGTGCAATTACTTACAGACGATAAACCACAGGCAGCTGTGCAGCTTAACATTTAAAGCACGGTTTCTTTTTGAAAACTATTCAAGTAATGATTTCCAGGATTTTTAAAACTGATGGACCACTTGTGAAATTACCCTCGGTCAGAACTTCATAATTGTTAACTCGGAGTAAAAGTGTTTTGCTTTTGAATGTTCCTCCCACCTTGTGCGCTCCAAATACTGTTGGCAAGATTCTCTCTTCAACAGCAGTGGCACTGAATCGCTGGGTCGTCATTTACCCGATGCTTTCCTCCTGTTTTAGATCCGATGGAGTGCTCCGAAACGGACAGCAGTGAAGCCAACACGGCGAATTCGGCATCAGAATTACTGAAGCAAGGAGCCGGTAGGTGGCCACTCCACCGTGTAGCCAACTACAAGGCCACGCTTTCACAGAAAGCGCGCAACTGCATTGGAGGAGCAGTCTCACACACACACACATATATATAAATGTTGGTTTTAAAATACAACACAAACTTTTTTATCGTCTAGCAGGCGTTGTGAATTATAGAGCATAAAGGAATGTCCAGCCCTTATGTCAATTCACTTCTGGGTGAAGGCCTACACATGCCACGTTGGTCTTGAGAATCGTTTGACTATACTTCACTACGCTGGGTCGGTGTGGGGGAGGGACCACGACTGCTCCAGATATGTCTCATCGTGGATGTCACCGTGTCCAGATATTGACCTCAGGATGCCGGGTTAACAGTGCGCTAACCACTGTGCCATAGCTCCTTCTAGAGGGAGGGCATTTACTTAAACGTGTAATCATTTACAATCTGTCTCAAGAGAATGAGCTCTTAGCATGCATTCCTCTCCCCCCCTCCTCTTCTTCCTCCAGCATGCAACGTGCTGTTCTTGGGCTCGGTGGAAATGGAGTCTCTGACGGGGCCACAGGCCATCGCCAAGGCCGTCGGGGAGGTGCTGGAGGCCAGCGCCGCTACACCGGCCGCCACCGCGGTGCACTTCAAGGTGTCGGCGCAGGGAATCACCCTGACCGACAATCAGCGCAAGTAAGCTGCTATTTCCCGAGCGTTTGGTCGAAAAACATGAATCCGGACAAAACCATTGCGAGTCCTAAGCACGGAGCGGCGAGGTAGTGCCGGTGGTAGCACTTGCACCCCATGGCAAGAAGGGACCTGGGTTCGATTTCTCACTCGAGTGCCTTTTTGCGTGAAGTTTGTTTCGTCCTTCCCATGTTCTGCATTGGTTTCTGTCCATGTCCTCCGGTTTCAACCCATAGCTACCCCCCCCCCCCATACAATGTAAGTGGACTTGGCTAAAGAGCCAAATGCTGGCAAATAACCTATTACACATTGCGATTACACAAAGCAACATTGCCACCTATTGCGAAAACTTGGCTCTTTAAAAAGTCCGGAGACTCACTTCCTGGGTAAACAAGGTAAAAATAATTATAGATTACAGGACACAGCACGCGATCTGATGAAACGCAGCACAAGCTCTGCCGAGTATACCGCATACGTTGAGAAGTTCCTCGTACCTTGCATGATTACAATCAGCTGGGTTTTATCTCGCAGGGCGGTATGAAGTGGCCCACGCTACTTAACTTTGTTGCAGGAAATCAGCGATGCTGCATTGTTGTGTTTATCACTGGTGATTTGCAGCGGCTAATGCGTGTTGCTTTGTGTTCCTGCAGGCTATTTTTCAGGAGGCACTACCCATCCATCACAGTGACCTTCTGTGACCTGGACCCTCAAGAAAGAAAGTACGTTCGCTCGTTGTTTGCTTGTAATACAGGTGTGAATATATCTAGACTGCATTTCAGCTTGTGTGTTTCCTCTAGTGGTTTAACATAAATCAAATAGGAAATTATCATTAAGAGAAAAACAACTGCTTTATTTATTCACTTGAACCACAGTATTGGTACGAAGTGATTCTGGTGTTGTTGAGCGTTATCCCTTTAATGTAGAGACGGCCGAAGCCTCCACGTTATAGGTGTTAGCCGGCAGGTTAGCGCTAAAAGCTCGGTCGCACGAGTGACTGTTTATTTTTGGTACAAAAACATTTTGTTCTTGTTAATAGGATCTCATGCAGCTGTGCTTTCCGTCTTTGAATACGAGCAAAATTAAACGTATTTAAAACAAAACTAAACATATGTCTCTCCACATGGCACTTCGTTTGGACTCGGTGTTTATTTGCCAAATAATTATATCGACGTTTTTCTCTCTCGCCTCTAGGTGGCAGAACAATGGAAGCAACTCTGCAAAGTACGTAACATTGCGCGAACGCCTTCCAAGATTGTTCACCTAAAGGGCATCCTGATTTAACGACTTACAGTATATTGACAAATGTGACAGTATCCATTATCAATGTGTGCTGGATGTTATTGGTTATTTCAGCGGTTTGTTTTTAATTTTGGTTTGGATTTGCCATGCATGTGTTGTTAGTTGTTCAAATGCTTTACTTCAACTTGTGTTCTGTTAAAATTAATGTTTCAGCATTAAGTCCTGTGCATCAATATTACAGCCACATTCACACACTTGAGTGATAATCATCAATACGATTGTGCCAACTTCAAACTCTGAACAAGGCCACATGTACACATGACGTGGACAGACTATACAATTATTTGAATTAATGACTGCTCTTAATTATTATCCTTTGTAAAATGTAATCCGAGTAACGTGTTTCCCCCCCCCCCCTCCCCCCCAATTATTTTCAGCATCTTCGGATTTGTGGCAAAGAAACAGGCCAGCACGACGGACAACCTCTGCCATCTCTTTGCCGAGTTGGAGCCAGAGCAGCCAGCCGGCGCGATCGTCAACTTTGTCACAAAGGTCATGCTTGGGTCACAGAACGTGGCCACGAAGCCAGCGCCGACCCCGTGAAGAGTCCCTCGTGACACCAGCCCACCTGGCCACTCACAAACAGGACCACACTGCCAAAACATCTATTCAAATGCTGGGATTAGGCGGTTTGCTTAATTGGTTAAACGCAACGTTTAAACGTTTGTGCGGACACTAAAAAAAGCAATGACCTGAACTAAACGAAAGCTTTTACTCGAGGCACTTGTTTGAGATTTCCCGACATCTTGCTGCATCACGAAGCAGCAGCTAGCTCGGCTGCTGCTGCTGCTCAATAATGAGACACTAAAATTGTAATCCGCTTTTGGCATGCTTGGAAATACAGCAAATGAAATATGTGCAAGGTAGAAATATATAAAACGGTCAGCACTTTGCCAAATTAATGTCAAGAGCTTCAACAGTACGGTTGTTTGTTATTCAATTATCTTGTGTATTTAATGATTTATGTGTAAAATTCATGAGGAGAAGAATCAGCCTGTCATGCAGTAACCTGCAAAAATTTTAAAGATAATGTTGATAAAGCACTGCACCACATGATGTGGCTCTTATCAAAACATGTTTTACGAGAAAAGACAATTCCAGATCACACAGCCACACACCAAATCACGGATGTTGGATAAATTAAGCACTTGCATAATAACGATATGAGATTAAACCATACTCCTTGACCAATGCAACTGTCAAAGGGAAACCATTTTCACGAGTCGACGAAACATAAATTGATTGGGAATGCTCGTTGCATTCTCGAAAACCTGCATTTTGAAAGTTATATTTTTTGCCGGCATTCCATTTGAGTTGTCGTTTTTATTCCGAATAACTTTTTTGTACAAAACTGTAGTTTATTTAGCTTTATGATCATGTATTTGTTTGTGATTTTAACTTCTAGTATAAGCAAGACATTTGAAATGTGTGCATGTTAGTAAAAAGGTAGAAGTATTTTTTAATCTCTTCAAAATATATTTATTACGCTTTCCTGTAACACTGAAAGCTTCTCATAAATTGTGTATAATCTGTTCATAGCCAAAGTGCAAACTTTTTTTTGCTTTGCTTTGAAATTAAAAATCGTAATGGTTTTAGGTGGACGTATTCAGTCACCTTAGGTCACCCCATTGGGAAGTCAGCCCAGGTGAGAGCTAAACAACGCAGGAGTCATGTCAATCCATAACTAGTCCGAATATTATTCTGAAAATAACATGTACCTCCGTGTTGTACACGTGGCACAGGCTTTCACAAAGCAGAGGGCATAGTAGGTTACCATAGGTTTATATTTTCTTGTTCAGCCCATTGCAGGTTATTTGGGCACCTTTTGCTAAAATTCAAACGGATATTTTTGTTACCTTGTGTGAATAATGGATAAGGGAGGTGAGCGAGGTAAATACACTGGGTGGGACAGAACCGACGATTACTTGTTGTAAATATTTTAGTTTTATTTTACGATTCATAAAATGCGGTCTCATTAATAATTTACTTATATTCTACGTACACGTTTTTGTTATCGCTGAAAAAAAAAAGTAAAACGTAAACATTTCGGATGTAATATGCATGAACATGAGCGTATCACGATGGTTACCTGGGAAACAATCCGCAGTTCGTAACCACGAGGGACGCGTTCCCAATTCCCGATGATCCAAACGCGTTTTGTTTTCGCATGGAATCCGAAGGCGTGACGTCACAGGGAGTAGTGCCACTCCCTGTGACGTCACGTGCTCCCCGTTCGCCACCACGTGGTGGCGTCGACTCGCATCGTGCGAGGTCGCGCAAAAGGCAGGAGAGAGTTAAATTGTCAGTTCGTTGGTGTTATGTAACAAGCACATAATTGCACATTACCTCGCAAAAGGATCTGAAAGTGTCCTTGTTGAAATGCAATTTCACATCTGACACCCCATCCCATTCAAAATGTCATGATCTGCCGGAGGTTTCACGTTGTCTCTGTACGAAGCGATGCACCAAATTGGCAGTCTGCACGTTTGCCGATGCTGTGCGAGACGCACAGGGGTGGGTTAACCAAGAAGTAATGCTGTGGTCTTTTGTTACCGACAGGATGCCTGCACCTCGAAGCAAACGAGTGGGTAGTCTGCGTGAACACCGCTAACCTTACACCGAAAACACCGACTGCTTTTGTCCAATACACAGCGGCTGTGTCCCTCCGACGCTAAGAGTGTTGTTCAGTGTTCGTGGCTAATATAAACACGCCACATTATATCCATCCTATATATAAAACGCATGAACACATTACATAACCCAACAACCGTCTAGGATTTGAATATCAAATACAACCTCGTAACAAATGCCGCGCTTGTAGAGTGTAACCTTTGCACAAGCGTGGTAACAATGAAATGCGTGGAGAATGTTTTCAGAAGGTTACGGCAATGGATTTGACACGATGACAAGCATGCGTGATGTCGTTCCTTTCAAGAATAAATCGCAAATACCAATCTCATTTGCAGCAGGGGGGCAAGAGGGTGGACGAACAAAGTGAATGTTGTGCACAAAATCTGGCTCCTTTTTTACAATTGATCTCAAAATTGTCTAAATGTAATTTGAAGTATTTCATTAGCGCTCTCAATAATAAAATAACGAAGCAACTTAAAAGGGGGGGGGGGGGAGAGAAATAAACTATGATACAGAGATGCCCATGAGCCAGTGATATTAATTTAACGTTTAGGTTTAAAAAAAAAAACCAATGTACTTGGTTTAATGCGTTGTGGACGTGGTGACCGTGTAACTCTCCCCGGAATCGCTGCCTCTGATAAAATATTTCGCCCAGGGGCATAGCCACAGAGGCTCGCGGCTGCTGCCACCTGTGCACACGAATGTATGCAGATGTCTCCATTGCAGAAGCAAAGTGTGTTGTGTTTGAGGACGCAAAGGGACTCTCTGTTTAACACGTAGGAGGCTTTCACGACCAATATGATCCACAAGAGGTTTTTGGGTTCGATCGCGTCAATGTATAAATGTTGTGTCGTTAAAACCCGCCACCACCCGACACAGCCAACTAGTAAGGGTTGTCACGTAAACAGAACGTGCCAATTCGTCACTAGTACAGCACACGGGTGTGTTGGAGAGCCAAGCCACAACATTTACAAACCGAGTCCGACGTTTCGCCAGTAACTAGCTTCATCAGTTGGCTGTCGGGTGGTGGCAGGTTTTAACGACACATTTATACATTTACGCGATCTCACCCAAAAAGCTCTTATCAAAGGGACTCTGTGGTGGTGTCTAACACCCCGTTCTGCCCCAAGCCAAGCGGACGCTTGTTGAGAAATTTTTTTTACCCGTTTTTTTGGCTATGCTCCTGACGCGTCAACTCGTGTCATGTACTCACTGGATTAATCAGTGTTATTAGCAAACTGCTAACAGTATATATCTCCTTTACATTAAAAATCATGACACTTAAAATTGATTTATATTTATGATCTTAAGGCTTCATATTATATATCATATAGTTTATATTTTGTACTTTATAATAAAAATAGCAAACTTTAACTGTACAAAATGTGTAAATGAAAGCTGTTCTTAAATAGTGCCATGAGCTCTACTCCATGTAAACCCGTGCTTTGCTTAAATAAGCAGGAAATAAAAAAAAACATATTTAAAAAAACGTTCGAATGTTTTGTTGTCACTGCTGCAATGCACTCACAAAAACAAAAGGTGACATTAATGTCAATTACACCAGGGAGGTGGAACAGTGGTGTATCGGCTCGCACATTGAACGATGAATCTGGCAACCCGGGGTTGTGCCCCCCCCTCCACCCACCAAAAGCCTTTCGCAGGTTGCAGCATGGATACTGTGCAGGAGACATTTCGAATGTGCTTGGGGAAGATAAGTGCCAAGTTTCGGTGATGAGACACTTACACGAAACAACGGCTTACATCGTACAAAATACACAAATGGCATCAGAAGCAAATGCTCCGATAATATATCACTGCCTCAAAGTAAAAAACACAAAGTGCTGTTAAGGCCTATTGCCCAAAACGTTGCCTATTGTGTACGAGTTTTTTTTCCCTTTGTATTAACTATGCTTGTGCACGACTTCCAAACGCAATATCTCCAAATGTATTTAAGTAATCCCAGTGGGATGGGGAGCAGTGGTCTTGATTTTCGTGCACCAACACTAAACATGGCGATATCAAACTTGCCAAGCCCTTATCAGTGCCCTACCTTATCACAAATTCAGACCTTATTGGTCATCCCGTGCCCTTATAAATCGCAACGTTGATCCTACAAAGTCCCATCACAAGGGAGAAACTTGATTTTTGCTTTCCCCGTATTGAAACGGCTGTACGCCATATGGACATGAAAACTAAATCTCCCTATACAAGAAGAACACGGTTAAAGCGTATGGGGTTGACAGGTGTGTGACAGTCGACAAAAAGAGTGGGCTTGGTTATTTGGAGAATACTTGTTTTTATTCAGCTATGACTGGTGACCAACGCCCGCGAGGTGGTGGAAACCCGCCCCCTAGCGGAGAAAGAGCGACCCTGCCGGATTGTGGAATTGTGAAAAATAAGCACGAGCCCCTGAAAAGCTGATTTTCATTCTTGCACACAGCAGTATCGTGTCATTGGTTCCTGCCAGGGTTCAACTTTGTAGAGGCTTCAGCATGCCTGCACTTGCACGAGGCCTCCGCCTACTCCCCCCCCCCCCCTCCTTAAAATCTATCTCCGTGTCGCTCTCTCCCGTCTCGAGGAGAGAGCCACAACACCACCTCGTTCTGGGAAGAGGTTTGCCAACGAGGAGAACTTGCAGCTCACCAACCCGCCTGGTTGACGTGACAGCCAGAACAGGATGGTGACCTGGAGCGTGAGCCAGCGCACGTACACAGTGGGCAGTCTCCAATGGAGGCCACATGAGGCAGTGGAGGACCAAACGCGATCCCAGGTCAGGACCGACAGCGGACGCCTTGGGGCGATCCTGGGCCATCCCCTCCGTAGAATACCCCCGGAATGGGTCGTGGAAGGCTGAAATTGCCGACAGATGGACACTCATGGACGCAGTGAAGCACCCAGACGTGAACGCCTCCATGGGGTGTAGAGTAAATCGCAGGCACGGAGCAGGATACCGGATCCACGCTCATCTCAGAGCAGCAGCACACAAAGCTGGCTCAATGGCCACCATCCACCCCGTATCGTCGACTGCCTGCGCGGCTTCAACAAAAGGCCCTGGACAGGGACGGAAAACCCCTGGGCTGGTGAACCACCACCGCCGCTCAACAGCCTGGACCAAGGAGCCACCTCAGTGGTTGACGCCATTGACCCCAGCAGGATCAAGACGTCACTCGCCTGAGGGAGGGCATAGAGAAGCTGCCCACGCCACAGGGGACACAGGCACGCCACCTTGTCCGACAGGCTAAGCCCAAGTCCGTCTGTCGTACTGCCGCCAGGTGGAGAAGTTGTTGGGTGGGACTCATGGGGCATTTGCGATAATTCATCACCCACCCGTGAATCTCTCGGAGATGCAAAACCAGGGACGTAGACCACACCGCCTGGTCTAAAAGAGTATAAAAGAGACTCTCCCACGCGTTTTTTTTTGTCTGAACGTAGATTTAATTGAGACTGTACACGTATTTCTCTGCAAGTGTATTTACATTTACAGTATTTTACGGAGTTACAAGTAAAACCGTCAAGAAGAAAATAGATTGTTAAACCTAATCGGCAAAAAAGTACATTTTAATTGCAATTACAGTCTACGAGGACCATTAAAACATAGTTTTTTTAAACGGTATTTCGTTTTTAGCCGACTTTTATTTGTACGTGTTAAATGAAAATAAAACGTAGGCAGGAGTGTTTACCTGCGAGGGTAAAGTTAAAAGTACAAATGGCATCTTGGTGAACTTTTAACAGTAACATTATTGCTGGTATTTTCTTCATCCATCAAACTCATCGTGTCTCTCCTTCCATGATTTCTTCCAGTTCCAAGGATCCATGCACACTGCAAATGATAAAACACACTGAAGTGTGCATCACAACAGTGGCAGATTGTGATTTAATGAGACGGCTTCGCAAGCCACACGAAACTCTCCTGGCTGTTGGGGCAATTCTCTCGACGTTATCTTATTTTAGATGGTACCGTCTTGAACATTCCGTTGAACCCAATGAATCCTGTATTTTTCTTTCGTGCGGCCAAGTGTTCAGAGTTCCCAATGAGCCCTAAGAAGCCTAAATAAGCCTCAGGTTTGGCAATGCATTGTTTGGCATGTCCATGAAAACATGAGAATTTCTAAACATTGCATGCTTCGATTAATTTGGGGTCTTGGAAAACGTGTTCATTGAATCCTAAGAATCATCAATGTGCACAATTTGTTATGATTATCTGTAGATGGCTTACTCAATCTTTAGAATCTTACATTTCTTAGTTTGGCTCTTAGAATATCAAGAAATTCTAAGTAACAGCCTATCCCTCGTGCACCGAATCCTACGAATCTGAAATATACAAACGTGATTATTATTACAATTATTCATTTAACGTCTTACATAGCATCCATTATTACTTCAATAGTGTTTGTTACTGGCCAATTGGAATTTTGGGCCAATGCTAAAAAACTGCAATTAAATAACAACCCATATAAGTGTTTTCATATGCTGATAAATACATATGTATTACAATACATTATCTACAATAAGTTCCATTAATTATACCAACATAAGGTTGTATAGCAGACTTTGCGTGACAGACCAAGCAAATGACAGAAAAGTTTGGAGTGCTCAGGACACACGATGCCACAGCCAGTTACATCCAAGACCACGTTGAGACCATGCATAGCAAAGTGGGACAAAGAGGCACCGTCACATGAGATGAATGGCCAGGACTAAACTGCATTACACACAGTTGTGTAAAGGCTGTGGTGGTTTAAGACATATAAACAGAAAAACATTTGTGGGGAACTTGTCAGGGAAAAATTAACCCGTAAAAACAAAGTTTTTCACTATAAATCCTTTATATGCGTGGCGGCTAGAGTCCTCTCGTCCTCTGGCTTGAGATGGCTGCCACCTATGGGTCAGATGATTGCCTGCCACCATTAAGCAATTGGTAATTAAATATAATTTATTTTTTCCTAAAAAGTGTAAAATTTTAGAAAAATGTTTCACGAAAATAAATTGTCACGCACAACGAGTCTGTGTGCAAAATGTCAGCTCGATTGGATCACGGGAAGTGGGTTAAAAAACGACCGAAAGATTTGCACGGTCGTAAGCGCGCAAGCAAGCAAGTGAACTTAATATAAAGGATTTAAAAAATTAACCCGTAAAAACAAAACTTTTCACTCTAAATCCTTTATATGCGTGGCGGCTAGAGTCCTCTCGTCCTCTGGCTTGAGATGGCTGCTACCTATGGGTCAGATGATTGTCTGCCAGCATTAAGCAATTGGTAATTAAATATTTTTTAAAAATTCCCTAAACAGTGTAACATTTTTGAAAAAAATTTTCACGAAAATTAATTGTCACGCACAACGAGTCTGTGTGGAAAATGTCAGCTCGATTGGATCACGGGAAGTGTGTTAAAAAACGACCGAAAGATTTGCACGGTCGTAAGCAAGCAAGCACGCAAGCAAGCAAGCGAACTTAATATAAAGGATTTAAAAAGGAAGGAAGTGGATATGAGTGGTAGAAGCTATGAACCTTGAGCTTGTTCGGTGATGCAAGGTGGTGATCGATGGAGTTACCTTTGGCTCAACTTGGAGCACTGGGCGTGACTGGGCGGCTGTCACCTGTAGTCAGCCACACTGATGGACAGGGCGACTTCAGCTCGGCGGGGACGAGCGGTTGCAGCGCCATCACCAGCCGGTTTCTGTGACTTGCCGCTAATTCGCAAGTATAACAAATACATCAAATGACAAAACGGAACATGTCTTGGAACCGTTTAAACTACTGCAAATATCTCCACCTGATGATGCCAGTTGTAATTACTGGCGAAACGTCGAACTCAGATTGTAAATGTTGTAGATTTGCTCTCAAACACACCGGTGTGCTGTACTAGTAACGAATTGGCATGTTCTGTTTACGTGACAAACCTTACTAATTGGCTGTCGGGTGGTGACGGGTTTAACGACACATTTATATTTAAGCAATCTAATCAAAAAAACTTCTATTATGGATATTGGTCATGAAAGCATACGTGTTAAACTAAACTACTGCGTTTAACAATATTCCCTCTGAGTTTGTAGCACCCTGGACACCTTTGTAAACGAGATGCTCCCTCTCACTGTTATAAAACAGGTGATGTATTCAAAGAGATATGTAAACACCCGCCAATGTTGATCTAACATACTTACGTGGCAAGAGATATATGGGAGGAGGCGTATTGTCTGCTCATCTAATTTGATATTTATATTCTCCACAATTATTATTTCTGCGATGTATCCTTGCCTATAACACCTGACAATTCACAAGCATTGATTCAAGCCCAACTGCTGATAACACACTGTATGTCAAAACCAGTCAAGAGTTTGCATTATTTCAGCAGTACTATAAGCAAATAAGCACTCTCAGAATCTATATGAAAGACTGTCTGCTTATCTAGTTCGCTTCCTATATTCTCCATAAAAATAAGGATTATTTTGTGTAACATGCGGAGGGTGCTTTGCATACTCTTTCTGTTTTTTCTCCGTTTGTAGACGCAGATTTTGTTCGTCATCCTCGGCAGTCGAGAAATCTGAGGAACTGTCCACACTCAAGTCCTGGGCGTCGGCAAAGCAGGGCAGAAGCAAAGAACATCTTTAGTTAAAACCTCGGCCAAAGGTACACAATGCAATCTAGGTCAAGGCGAAGCCGGAAGAAGCACCGGCTCAATAACTTCGTTCAACCAAACGTATGTAAAACCAATTTATCCCGAACCATAATTTGTTTCGGGTTTGGCCACAAAAACAAATGTGGATCGTAGTATTGGCTACGAAACCTACGTTTTAAGTTTAAATTATCACGCAACATTATGCATTCGTATTTTCACTGCACGTTAAATGCTTGAAATTGACCATTTTCACACTGAAAGGTAAGTATTGAAATATTTATCCACAAAACCGTTCATCTGACCCAGGTACACCACACCCAAGGATATTAAGTGCAGCCTAGGTGGTTAATGGGTAAGAAAATTATTCATATTTTGTAAAAAAAATGTGCACTGCCTTGTCGATTTAACAAAAACGAAAACACTCGTCAACAACACTGCCTGACGTAAATAAACACGAGGTGATAATTGGGGCCACGGCCCTTCTCTACCACCACTCTGCTTGTGCATCACTGGCAACGTAGCGCCACCAAAAATGCACAATTATGGCCAAGGTGTGTCTGTGGACAGCTCCCCACCAGGAGAAAAGCCGACCAATTAAATGTCTTCTTGGTTCTTTCGGTAAAGTGACGTAGAAGGGAAGTAATAAAATAATAAAAATAAAATAATAAACCAGTCTGGTCTTCACCTGAAGACGGCTGCTTGCGTTGTGGCCGAAACGTCGTGAGAATTGTTTTATTATGTTTTATTTTTATTATTTTATTACTTCCCTTCTACGTGACTTTACCGAAAGAACCAAGAAGATGAATCCCTGCAGTCACGAAAGCTTTAAATCACAATTAAATGTCACCACATCTCTACAAGGCTCCCCCCTTGGTTAAATACTAATGCCACACATTTAACCGATATGCTTAATAGAGTGATGACATTTGTACGCTACTCAACACCATCGATTGTTAGGCAGAATAATAACTATATACTTAATGAGTACAAAGGTCACATTCATCGAATATAATAACTTACATTTATTCGTATTGAATGTGAATTCAATATCCATATTGAATGCTATTACAACAGTTGAATGCATCAGAATGGAAACCCACCTTGACCCCAATGGTGTCTCCGTCGTGCAAGAAGAAGGGAGATTGCCGCAGGTTCTCTCTGTTCTGCCGTCGTTTGCCCTTCCCCCCCTGCGGGCAACACAAGAGGAACCTTGCAGAGCAAACTCGAAGCTCAAGTAAAACTAAACTTTTCATTTCACCAAGGCCCAATGGAGCTATACAAGTCATTTTCAGAAGGGACCTGGCCACAAATGATAGCTCAGCAAAGTGACTCGTCATGTGGAAGTCGCAAGCAGCCAAATATTGTAAAAGCATGTTTCTGAATGTGAAGGGAAAAGCTGGAGGACCCGGATAAATATCCAAGTGACCACGGGGAGAGCATGCAAACTCCAAATATACAGCATGCATCAGGGTCGGGTTCGAACCCATAACCTTCTGCATACCAGGTGAGAGACATCACATCTCTTCACCGCAGCACTGGGTTAACACCAAATGCCTCCCTTCATGCTAAAGCGATGCCTGTTGATAGCACGTCTGAGCGATGGTTCATGTTTTATTTAGCATATCCTCTGTCATGACGTTAAGTGTCATTTTATATTATTGCTGTACAAGTACAATACAACAAAATCTCAATTGTCAATGAATATGGTACTAAGAATTATTTTTTTGTTAATATACAATCAGTGACGTTTCGGGCTATGAAGGATTGTGCTGAAACATCACCTATTGCATATTTATATTAATTCCTTTTAAAGCCACAGTATTATTGACAAACGGTGTTGACTTTTTACCATCTATAAAACATGCCTGCTCTCAGTTACAAGCAGACCTTCCAACTCAACCAAGAACACACCTTGCTGGTCTCCCAGATACAGACCCACTTGGAGGTGTCTGGGAAACGCTTGGCGAGTTCCAGTTGCTGAGCGGGTATTTGCAAGGTCTGTGCGACGGCGTTGCGGAGGGAGTTGACTGTGCAGCCCTGCGTTGTGTCCAGGATCATCTCCCGAGGGAGACGGTACCGCCGCTCCCCCGGAATGCGCAACTGCAGCTGCAGCAGCAGGTCAAATGGCCTGCGAAACGTAGCAGAGAAAAATCAATGGCAGATTTTAAAACTCGAGCACGGAGATTTGCATGTAAAAACAAAGCATGGTTTTGGCAATAACAGTTGAAATGCAACCGTGCAACGGTTACATTTTAAGTGCTTTTGACAAAATACTTAGATTTGAATGCAAAATGTTGTATATGCATAATATGAAAACTGCAATGCAAATTGGAAAGCGGTAATATGCATGGTGTGTGCTGCCACTCACCCTAATACTTCCTCTTGAGGGAGAATTTGAACACACAGCTTGGATGTTCCCCGCAGACCCAGATTTCTAGGCACACAGAGGGGAACCTCAAATGTGGCAACTCAAAGATGTAAGCATTTAAACATTCTAATTCTCAAAATGTATCATTATCAACAGCTATGTTCAGCCATTTTCATTCCACTGCTCGATGAACGCCTTCCCAAACCGCCAACACCCCTTCGCAATCTTTGTTATGCAACAATCCATCCAGCGCCTGCACACGAACCGATTTTGCCCATTTGAGAAGCCACGTACTGTATTTGCACGACGCGTTACACTAAACGGCCGTTGGCTTCGCTAGTTTGGCGAAAGTTTCCCCTTCTGAAGGCTGACCGACAGCGCAGCTCTCCCTCAGGAGGCATGGCTCACCTGAGTTGCTGTTGACCGTTGCGGAGGATCTTTCCGGGCTTCAAGCCCTCCTCCAGGAGTCGCACGCGCACGCACTGTGGGGACAGCGCCAGCGCTGCCGCCGCTGCTTCTGGCTGCACTGCTCCCAAGGAGAGGACCTGCAACAGGCCACGCTCTGTTAAGATGATTCGCTGCAGGGTTGACGATGGGGACAGTTCCGGGGTTTCCACATTCAGCTTTAGCACTGCGCAAGAAGCTAAGCGCACCCTGAAGTAGAGTTATCCTTACAAATGCCATGTTTGTTGTCCTTCCCCCCACGCCTTCGATTAGCACGATTGGCTACGTATGATGCAAAAGAAGTTTAACATACGTACGACATGTGACTCCAATGTCAAAATATAAAGTGATGACTCAAACTGCAGATTAATGTCCCCGTTGTAGAAAATGCCCTTGTGACCCTGCTGTGTATGCTGCCTTGCCACCACCTTGGTAAATTTAAGTACTTTAGTGACTGGTAAATTGGACGTAGGAGCAAAGATACAATTTGCAAGTTCATTTCTCAAAGTCTTATCTATTGCATACCTTGGCCCTGAGGTCATCTAGGAATGCCGTGCCAGAGATGTGCACGTCTCCAATGTGGCTCAGCCTTTTGGTGCCATCCTTGCCTGTAGGGAAGGAGTTGGTATCATTTGTTAAGCTGCATCAGAGAAGGGATAGGATGTTTCAGAGCGTAACTCTTGACATGCTTAAGGGGCAGCTGTGCATGTTAATGATAAAAGATAAAGGCTCATTGACACCAGGTAACTGAAAAGTATGTGGCTATGCTATTTGTTAAAACACCAACATACAAGCCAAAAATCCAATCACTCACCGATACCTGTGCCAGACAGCTATGGTACAGAGTAAGGGAAACGTGGATTTCTAGTCGCATAAGGTCCTAAGATCCTACCATGTTACGTGTGTAATGTTGCCAAGTGTGAGATCCAAGATAATCAGAACAGTATGATGCCAGCAAGCGTTTGATCCTGTGTAGCAGCATCAGGGCCCTCTCTGGCACCTCTTTCCACAGCTAAGAATCCAGTCGCAGGCTTGAGCAACCACAAGGACAAGGTCAGCAGGCCCTGCCAACAACCACACGGACAAAGTTAGCAGGCCCTGCCAACAACCACACGCGTGCCGTGCGCAAGTCAAGACCAATGCGTACATGGAGAGATTTATGAAAAACATCGACCGTTTACTCAGATACTTCCATTCAAAATGATAGCACACTTCAAACATTTATTGTATATTAATGCCACTTCATTGTACAACCTTCTTTATTAAAATGTTATTTTTGTAAATAACATTTAGTACGTATTTATTTCAGTTTCTAAACCTCAATTAAGGTATAGAGCAGCATTTCTAAAACAATGTACACAAACCACTTAATTTAACACGAAACAATTATCAAACACCAATTAACAAAAGGTGCTTACCAAAAAAAAACTAAATGTTTCGAATTGGGATTCAAACCACTCATGTGGGCATGATGGATGCTATGTGGCAATTAACAAAAACACATCGAGAAAGAACCCAAGGGAGAGTAAACACCAATGCTTCTCTTAGGAGGCAGGTCATGGTATAGATTACTCTTTTGCGCATCTAAGCCAGGTAAAGCCTCACCGAGTCTCAAGACTCATTTTCAAAAGGGTCCTGCCAAGATTCCACAGTAGGCGACAGACAGTTGCTGTTTTTTCCCAATTAAATAATTTGCATATTCTTTGGGTCTTTCGGTAAAGTCACGTAGACAGGTTCAAAATAGTTTGTAGAATGTTCCATTCCAGGTGAAGTATGCGTTGGTGAGGCAATGTCGGTACATCAGCATTTAATCCTTGTTGGACCAAATCTTCAATGATTACCAAGCGACATGTCTCTGACCGCATTCGTGGGCATAGGGCATATTTGAAACATGGGAGGACCAACTCTGTTGATAGCCAGTGGGCTATCAACAGAGTTGGTCGTTCATGAAGCCATCCGTATATAGACACAGACAATTTCAACCGAGAGGATGGGTACAAACTCGGCAATCATTGGAAGGGCATCATCAACCAGTTTAAGTCATAACTGGCTGTGACGTTTCCATCTTGTCACCTTCCGATGTTAGTTTAATCTGACTAATTTCTACAGAGCTCCTGCGCCTACCCTTCTCTCGATTCATTAACATAACCATCTCCGCTTGAAGTTGGGCAAACTACTTAAAAGTACAAAAAAGTTGTTAATTTCCCACATTAACGTCACCATCTCCACTTGTGCTGGCCCCAGGGCCCTTGTGACCCACCCACGCCGTTGGGCGCACTGCAAGTTGACACTTGGGCTACGTCCATCGTAAACCTTTAAAAACAGCTTGACTTTGGGACCTTTCCCCCCTTTATCCACCTGAAGACGATTGCTTGTGTTTTGATCGAAACGTTGTGGTTTTTTGTTTATTTTTTATTAATTTTGAACCTATCTACGTGACTTTACCGAAAGAGCCAAAGAATACGAATGACTCCAGTCACGAAAGCTTTAAGTCAAAATAATTTGCATATATTATTTGTAGGTGACGAATTTGAATCGTGACCCCTGGCACACGATGGCCGACTCTTCTTCGACGGCACAGGATCTATAATGTCCACCACTGTGGAGCAGACGATTAATACACCCGCAACATTATTATTTTCTTCGTTATGCTCGTTTAACCAAGAAAACCACACAGAGTACGCATCACGACCCTTTTTGAGGAATGTCCTGCAAAGTCTTCGCAGTCTAAGGCAATGAATGCTACGGAGATTCCCAAATGAGCGACTTGCGTATAATTTTTCAAAAGAAGCGTTACCTTGGTAGGTGGGGGTCCTTCTGTTAATTGCAGGACATCTCCACCCCGAACACCCTGCTCCTGTAGAGTTGCATCCTAGAACACAGAGTACACCACACACAATGCATTCTGCACACCTCCACCGCAACAAAAGTCCCCCATATAGTCTTAACAGGCAGTAGGGGGCAAGTAGTGTTAGCGAGCACCTATGAAGGAGGGCATGGCACACGAAGAGGGTGGGTGGCCAACACCACGCCCGGCCGCCTTTGTCTCTCTAGTGCTGATGTTTACACATCGCACCAGGTACCCATTTGAGGCTGAGTCGACCTAGGGGAGGCCCAGGACCAATTCAGATAGTCGTCACTGGTGTTGGCCGTGAGCGGGAATCGAACTCGAATCACCGGGTTCGTAGCACAGCACGCCAACCGCTACACTACCGCTGCCCACACCACTACACACAGTACAATTCATGCATCCGAACAGCTGTGCATAGCTCAGTCATGCAACCAAACATTTACACGCATCACAATCATGCACCCAAACCTCACCACACAGCTCAAATCACACAAAACCTAGAGTTAAAAAAAGAGTTACATTTATATATAGCACGTCTGAATGTGACAGCATCCCAAGGCACTGTATAGAAACTGCTATTGTTCTCACAAGGGCATGCTGTGTGTGATGATTACACATCGGCAAACATTTTTCTATTGCAAACCTGATTGTACAGTGGCTCTCCCACGTCTCCGCACCAGTTGACACGACGGAGATGCCAGTCACCAGCTGCATAAAGAACACACAACTCTCAGTTGCATACCCTCTACCGGTATAAAACTATTTCGTTACACACTCTTTCCTGTGTAAACGATTCACCGGCAAACACATTACAGTAAAACCTTGGATTGCGAGCATAATTCGTTCTGGAAACGTGTTTGTAATCCAAAGCACTCGTATATCAAAGCACTCGTATATCCGTTGTGATCACGTGACGCTCTGCAGACAAAGCGTACAGGTACTACTCGTATTGCAAGACCTCGCTCGTTTATCAAATTCATATTTAGTTACAATTTTTGCTCGTCTTGCAAAACACTCGCAGACCAAGTAACTCGCAATCCAAGGGTTTTACTGTACTAGCGTGATGATACGTTTATTAATGCACTCTTGATAAAAATACTGAATTGATGAAACAAATCACGACGTTTCGATCGCAACACACGCGGTCGTTATCAAGCCTTTTCCAGATCACGAAATCTTGCGGTGCGATCGATACGTCGTGATTTGTTTTATTTTATTTCTAACTACGTGACTTTACCGAAAGAACCAAAGAGTTTTGAATTGATAGTGTAAGTGAATTTTGGCAAAGCACGCCTACGCGCGGTGTTGTCCGTGACTTGGGGAGGCAGCCACTTGTCTGTGAAAGAGCTTCATAGCTCATCGGATTCCTCCAGTATAAATATTCTGATTCTGATTGGATGGAGGTTAGGGCCACAGACACTGCACATGTGCAGAGAGCAGTAGGACCTTTAAATGTGCTGTGCCTTTCATCGGCCCCAAGCATTAAACGAAGAGTGCAAAAATAAAGCATTCGTAAATGTACTTTACCTATATTCACAAGTCAATGGCAGGGTCTGGAGTAAAGTGCAATCGTCAGCATCGCAAGCCTTATATAAATTCAACATACCGCTTATGTTGGCTTTGTTGAGCACGAGCTTTGAACACTGGGAATACAAACACAATTTAAAATTACATGCGCAGAATACCCCGCAGTAATTTATATAATTATTACATTTAAAGACGAAATTGTCAATAGAAAGGCAAGTTAATTATGTGCATATAATATATTATAGTAATTATTTAAATTACGAAATAAAGGCTAGGAATGTCAACAAAATCCAATAAAAAAGCTACAATCCAATCAATGAGAAGGCCTTCAATGCCCAAGGTAGACACAAGCAATTACAAACCCTATTACTAAATAATTATAGTGAAAAAGTGTTTCGTGTAGAGTACAGTAACATGCGTTACTGGTGAAATGTGAACGGTGTCACTGCTGAAATGAACAGAGGTGGGTGCTCATACCCACAAGTGCTCCCAAGCGAGTGGTGGACATTCCACATTGCCAATAGTAACAGCCAATCTAACCATCGGATAAGCAGCGCCGACATCCCACAAAGACTAAATAACTTCATTCACCAAAGCAGAATAATAATGACGTCAATCCCCAACTGGGATTTAAAACGACCTTGCGGCATGCAGATTTATTTATGGTGCTGTACCAGCCTGTTGGGAAAACCGAATCATGTGAAACAGCAGTCTTAAAAATGGGACCAACAACTCTAAGCCGAGATCAAGCGAAGACATCTACGTCAGAGGTCGCGACCGGGTACCCGATACCCGTACCCTACCCGATACCCGGCTACCCGTCCCCGTACGGGTACGGGTACCCGTATGGGTACCCGTTTGCGACCCTGGTGCGGCCGGGTATGGGTAGGCCGTGAGTCACTGGTGAGTAACCGTTTGTCACTCATTTTGGGTAGGGTACGGGTAGGGAAGGGGTACCTGTACCCGGCCAGGTACGGGTACCCATTTGCGACCCTGGTGCGGCCGGGTACGGGTACGGGTAAGGAATCAAAACCCGTTTGCGACCTCTGACCTACGTCACACACAATGAAGAGACACAACGCCACTGGAGCTGTCGTCGAGTTTACGCGGGACACGGGAAGACGACAACGACGGCGCGAGGACAGCACCTCGCGTATGGTGGAGGTTTGCGGCACAACCAAGTCCAGCTCCAGTGAGTCCGGGCTGCCACTGACAGTGAAGCTCAAAAACAGCTGTGAAAATAATATGCAACATCATCAACCTCTGGTATCCGTGAGACATGGGTGGTAATGTGTTAAAGCACCTCCGATTGGCACGGTTGGCTACGTACGGTGCTAAGAAGTTTAACATACATACACACAAGAGCAATGAATTTCCAATCCTGAGATTTGGAGTGATACTGAACAAGATAACAAAGTGTTCCTCAAATTGTTTTATACGTCTTATTATTTAGTCTTCAGTTTTGGTATTCTGCAGCTCAAGATAACACTGAATAGTCCCCCTTTTGACTCTCTCCCTTGACTCTGACTCCGACTCCGAGGGATGCTACTTTGCAAATGTGACGCACGGTCCCCAACTCTTGAGCACGTATTTTCCCTCCATAATATCAGTTTCACAAGACCTCTATTGATCAACTTTCCAAATGTTTTTGTAGCAGAATTTTTTTAAATTCCAGGAGCAGAGTGGTGACCAAGTTGTTAGCACAATGTGTTATGCACCTGGATGAGTGAAATATGAAGTCCAAAACCCCTCCTCCCCCCCTTCACCAACCCCCACTGACCGGTATGGTGAAGTATTGTCAAACAACCACCATGACCAACATGGCGTGGAGTGGCCTTCATCATCCAGTCGTGGATTGACAAATGGATGCAAGTTAATATTTTATTTTTAATATTCAAAATGTCAAGGCCTAGTTTAAATAGTGAATGAGACATCTGTACCTCCCCAGAAGTTGGTGCCCTCCCAGAGCACAGCGTGAGCAACGCATCCTGCTGCAAGCCAGCATCACGCAGCATTGCATCTTCCCTCACTGCGTGCGGAACAAACAAGGAGTGTGCAGACAGAGCAGCGAGTGCATTTGCTCAACGAGTACGCGTACACGTGGGCAAGGAATTCGAAATAATAAGTAATATTCTACTCCAAAGCGAGTACAGGTACTCAAGAAACCGTACAAATACCCAAGGGCATTGCTGGAGCTTGTGATGGGGACAGGTTCTCGATGTACAGGGACTGGAAGTACTCACTGGGGGAGAGGAGACGACCCGTAGAGTCCACCATTCGCAAACAGTATCCATCTGGCGACAGCACGACCAGGAAAACAATATTTGTACATGAAATAGCTTTTGTATGAATATCTTTAAAATGCTACAATAATTACAAAACATATCGAGATTGGATAATATGCAAGTTGCAATTGAATAATTCAAATTTAATTTCAAAGTGTCAAACTTATAATATTTAAATATGGAACTTTTGTTTATACTTCAACGCTTACCTGCAGCCTCTGCTTCAAGGTGCATCTTCTCCAAAGCTAAAGATTTGATGGTGGAAACGACCTGGAGACGCCAGCAATAACAGGAGTCAGCGAGGTAACTTAATATCAATAGGAAGAGCTTTCACATCATCCGAGGTCAACCAGTGTGAAGACTCGCAGTGCAGACCGACACGGTCCACTGGCTCAGTATGGCACTGGGTCATCACACAATCTGGTGATGCGGTTCCACGGGGTATGGTGGGCGGCTGACATCTACCCACCGTGTCAACTCGGCAAGGTGAGCTCGACGGTCGACTTCTGCGCTCGGCACTCGTCCAGAAGTCCACTCTTAATGTTCAGTCGCAGGCTGGGGGTCTCCGAGCTCTGCTGGCCCTTGTCGCTTTGATTCTCCAGCTCCAGGCCACTCTGACAACTTCACAGGAACGGCATAGGGAGAGGGGCAGTGCCTGTCAGACCACGTTTGGGAAGACTTATAAGCAGGGTGTTAGTAACAGATTCGAGTTTGTGTTTCAAAGTATTGTTATACTAAAAATGTGGCATTCAATCTCCCCTTATGAAGAGTCAGACTTTAATGGAAATGTATATCTTCTAAATAACCATTGTAAGTGTATACAAAAGCGGTACAGATGCGCAATAGACCTGAAATCATCAGTGTTAAAAATAAATATGCTATTGTCTGCTTGGTGAAGACATTTTACAATGCAAAAAAGTTACAATACCAAATTATTGCTAGTCGTTACTCTATACCAATGCCTTGTATGTGTAAATTATTCAACAGCAACAGGGTAGACTTTGTTTGTAATCTACAAAATAAAAACACAACAATAATTTTTGTAGACAACCAAATTTTTTTAATAACTGCCAAAAAAACCCACAATATGCTAGCATACAAGCTCAAATACCACACCCCCGACAACTTGGTGACCTTTTTAGCACTCGCATGAACAACTCACGCGTCCTGCGTGCACTCTCTGAAGAGCATCAGCCGGTCGCCGTCCGCGACCCCCAGCGAGCCGACGGTGACCGAGTCCACCCGCTCTCGCTCCAGCCACACACTGCGGCCTCCTTGGCTCAAGGCCAGCCCCAGGGCCTGCGCAGGGATCCCCGTTTCGGCCGCCAACGTCAACCGCAGCTCCCCGAGGAGAAGGGCCTTGGAGAAGCCCCTCTGCCAAGAGGGGGAGGAGAGGAGTCCAGGCCGAGGCGGGGCTCACTGCCGCCCGCGCACGCCGAGGGGCCGCGTGGTCCTGTCGGCCTCGGCAGGCACCGCTCACGACCAGGTCGAGGAGCACCGGCTCGTTCTCTTTTCCAGTTGCAATTGGGACACCGCCAACCTTGCGGCACAAAATTGGAGGGCGCACAGGCAATGTGACAGTTAAAATATAATTAACGGTACAGCAGATTTTGTGCGAGTGTGTTTTTATACAGATGGCGATATCGACCATTCGCTGCATTAGATGTGCTAATTAGAGTAATGTACACGTGGTATGTATACTTATCTTGCCACCTAAGTCTCATATTTAATGCACACCCAACAGTGTTCATGATGAGTATTACTCATAAGACCCACTTAAATCGTTGTGTTAGCTTCCAAGTGCTCATAAAAACACACACGTGTCAAAGTTCGTAGAGTTATTCAACTGGCAAGTAAAGTGTTTTGTGATGCTGGATTGTGTACATTTGTAACTCACTGCGTACAAACACACGCTCTGCCACATGTGCTTTACAGTTACCGTCTACACACCTGAATGCCGTCCCAGATGAACAGGTTGCATCCATCCTTCAAGCCGGCCTCAGATAGACTCCTGTCCCCATCTGAACACAGTTGGAAGGGTGTGGGGTCAGACAAGGCCAGAACAGTTCCGTGTCATATAGCGTTTCGCTTGAGCCCTCAGCAGGGATGCTGTAAAAATACCAAAAGTGAAAATAAAATAAAAAGTGAAAACAGCATATTTGGCAGAAGAGGGAGTACACAATCAGTCTGATCCGAGCATAACCTAACCCTTGACCTTATCACTGACACCAACCCCACACCATGGCAAACAGCCCAGCCTCCTTTCATTTTGTGAGTTTTTAGTGCCACTAAAGGAGTATGCCTGGTTGTCGCCAGTAATTATTTTAGGTGAAGGAATGTGCACATATAAGTATAGAGGTTATGGGGATGGTGACCTCGGGGTAGTATTAGGGTGGGGACTAATGCAAGTGATTACAGTGTGTAAACAGGCAAACATCTAAAAGCTAAGGTTGAGGACTTAGCAGGGGTACTAATATGTATGTACGACTTCTTTCGCACCGTTCATAGCCAACCGTGCTAATCGGAAATGTAAGGGCATTTACACATTGCTGTGAAGGGCGATTGCCTGAAACAGCAGCGTTCCACAAACGGCAGGGGGCAGAGAGGAGTGAAGGGAGGTACGACACGCCGCCACCACACCGCAGAGAGGACGACCCGTTTTAAGATCTTATTCGGTCTGGTATAGATGCCTTGTTGGCATATAAGCTTGCAAGGATGTGAATTGCTGACGAAGCAGTGAAACCCTGACCTTGGAGTGGCTCGTAGACGTGCAAGCCGGCAGGCAGCAGCTTGGCCAGGCTCATTGCCAGAGGGCCTTCCCATGACTCGAGCAGCTAGTTTTACAAAAGTGAACACACACACGCACACACACGCACACACGCATACAGAAATTTTGAAAACAAAGTATTGGCTTACATAATTGTAAGTTTCAAAAACATGAGCACAAGCTTACATTACTTGATTTGCAGTCGTTTGTACAAAATAACTGCCCACTGTGGAGCAATGTGTGCAATAATACCCAGAATAAAACATACGATCAGACTTAACATTGCAAAGCGCAACAGCCACACTGCTCCAATGTAGGTAGAAACTATTGTGCCAAAAATAGAAGTCCAAAACATAGATAAAATTATACATTTTTTAATAAAAGGTAAACTATTTTATAAATGACTCCAAAAGGTTAAGACGCAACTCCAACAAGAAGAGGCACTACACATTCTAAGTGACATGTACTGTACTGTCATATATGCTACGCAGCATGCACAAGTCTAGAACAACAGCCTCTAGCAGGGACATTTTTTCCCTCTATAGTAAATCAATTATCCCGTCGACTGCAGCATCACATTAGTCCTAACGTCCTCATGTGGTTTCATTTTGGGAGGTGGGGGAGGAGCCGTAGCACAGTCACCGGGTTGCTACACTGTGCTAAAAACCCGGTGACCCGAGTTTCTGAATTCGTTTTCGAGTTACGGGTTAACATCAGTGGCGAGTAACATCAGAGCCAGTTCTGGACATGCCCCGATCCTTCGCCAACCCACAATGACCAACATGGTGAAGTATGGTCAAACAACTCCCAAGGCTGACACGGCATGGGGAAGCCTTAATCCACCAGTGGATTGAAAAATGTCTTTATAATTAAAGTAGTTTATATTTGTATTCGATTGAACCATAACAACTCTACATGACAAAGATACTCCGTATAGCCTGACCAGACTGTTGGGGCAAGTGCTGTTAGCGAGCACCGATGAAGGCCTAAACGGGCACACGAGGGGGTGGGTGGCCAGCACCACGCATGGCCGCCTTTGTCTCCCCAGTAGCGATGTTTACTGCACACCGCACCAGGTACTCATTTGAGGCCGAGTCAACCTAGGGAAGGCCCAGGACCGTTTCAGATAATCGTCGCTTGTGCTGGCAGCGAGCAGGAATCGAACACGGGTAACTGGGTTCGTCGTGCAGCGCACTAACCGCTACACCACCGCTCCCCACACACAAAGGTGAGAGTGCTCTGTGGGCTTGCTCACCTGCTCAATCTCGCTGCGCAGCTGCGTCACGCTAACGCGAGTGTCCGTGCACAGCGGCAGGGCGGGGTCTCCGTGCGGCGAGGCCGGGCGCAGGGCCCCCGCCTCAGCGTCCCAGCCATAAAGGGGACTCAGGTGCAAGTGCAACGTCAAGTTGTGCAGCTGCTGCTCGTGTTGCTTCCTGGCACACGTCACGCACATCGACGTATAATGGCCGCGGAAGTTCCGCAGTTACGACAAACGTCGATTAAAAATAAATGCTAACCATTTAACTTGCAAGTCGATAGCATTTTGTGTGCATTGACACAAGCCCCTTAGCAAAAGAGACCTGAATATCTTCTTGGTTCTTTCGGTAAAGTCACGTAGAAGGGAAATAATAAAATAATAATAAAACAAAATAAAATACAATTCTGTTATGTTTTATTTTTATTAATTTATTATTTCCCTTCTACGTGACTTTAACGAAAGAACCAAGAAGATGAATCCCTGCAGTCACGAAAGCTTTAAATCGAAAGAGACCTGAATAATCAAGGCCTTAAAAAACCTAACGAGGAAGGATTCTAAACTTACATTAGATAGCATTTGCTGCTGCTACGTGACCACACCGTGAATGTGTTTATCTACCTTTAAACATATAATCTTGACATTCCTCGTGATGCTGTCAAGTCATCTTCTTCGACAAGTTTATATTGGACATAACCATTCATGTAAATGCAACCACGTACACACAGAATGTTGCGAGTATAAAACACAAACTCTTGCCTGCGTAGCAATGCTGAAGTTAGGCTACTTGGCTCTATGTCTAGATAGACAGCAACAGGAGGCCACAGTAGCATTTGAACAGAGCAGAATAATGACTTTCAAAAGAGCCAAGGGCAGCCTAATACATAATTTAAGAAAGGATGAGATATATACAAAGCTGAACAAAAACACATGGCAAAGACATCTCGGATGAACACTATGGGGGTACATTTACCTTAACGCAATCAGATTGGTGTTGAGAGTGGTGACTTCATCCACAAGCCATTGCGGGATCTCAGACGACCATTTTTTCTTTGCTGGCCACACAGAGGTAAAACATCAAGCGTGATACCCAACCAACATCAAGGTCTCTATCTCCAATGCTTCTGTATTGTGGAATGGCTTTATTACCAAAACTGTTCAAAAGAATGCTTCACTTATATTTTTATTCTAGAATTCAATCATTGCAACAACAAAAAAACGAAAAAAAAATAATTTAATTTATCAATGATGTACTACACACATTTGTTATATTGTTTGGTGTTTAGTTTGTTGTTCTTCCCCCGCACCTACGATGACCACGGTTGGCTACATACGGTGCGAAAGAAGTTCAACAATAAACATAAATACACTTAACGGCAGAGCCCTCCCCATTTCTCTCTCACCACGTCGCGGCCGATAGAACAGCATGTAGGCACTTTCACGGCCTTCGAATTGCAGCGACAGCTCCTGCTCCCGGACTGGCTGCACGCAGCTGTCATCAAAGTCAAACCACTGCCGCTCTTCCATGTTGAAGGACCCATCCGCATCCGCGTCTCCCTTGCTGGTCACATTCGGTGCTTCCAAAGCGGAATCTGCAGACTTGGCGCACGCCCTTTCATTCCCTTCCTCGTTAACGGCGGCACAACCGTTTGACGTGCTTCTCTCCGCGTCGCCCGACACCGGGAACGACGTCGATGCGACGCCGGTGCTCAGGGAGACCCAGTTTTTTGCAGCATTGTAGTCAAAAATATGGGCATGGCTCTTAAGAAACTGAGACATAAAAAAATTAATTAAAAATAAAGTTAGATTACATGATGTGCATTATAACGACAAAAATATGTCAATGCAAGAGAATGAAAGTTGCGTGTACATTACCTTGGTGACTGGGCCATATCGAGCACGATGGCCTTTGTTCCAAGAAATTCCAGTTTTTTCCTGGAGGCGTCGGCAAAGCACATCCAGGGACAAGCCACAGTTTCCGGCCTGCACACATCCACACACGTTTACTGTTACTGTTACATGCTCGGTTATCGTTCAAAAGGGCGGCCAGATTCGCAGATCTCCTGCATGCAGTTACCTCCTCGTTCAGGATGGAGCGACATGCTTCCACAGGGTCTGAACACTCATCTTGACCATGTGCAGAACCATTTTCTACCTTCGGCTCTTCGTCAATCTATAACATGAAATCGCAAAAACAAGCCAAACAAAAAATTATTAGGAACACATGACAAAAATGTGATTAATTCGCAAGTGTCAGAGCATAGTTGCACGATTTACAGACTCATTTTGTGTCAGAGAATACGCACCAAGCCGGTCCAGACTCCCAGGTGGCTAACATCGCAGATGAGTGCATGGTAATGGCCTCCATGGCAACCCCCTTTATGGACAATGACCGAGAAGAGCTCGTACATGCAGTCTTCTCTCCCCAAGCGACCCATCTGAGAACGTCACGATAAAGGTACTTTATTTACATCATCATCATTTCCCTTTCACTTTCCAAATCAGATAAATGTGTAAATTTTTGACCAGCGTAACTGAAGTTATAATTGCATGCAATATTGCTCGTGGAAAGGGGGGAAAAAAACTCCACAAACGATTCTACTCCCCAATAAGAGCACCTACAATTGTTTTCCTTGAGATGTCTAAAAATGGGTGGGTGCTTTTAACGACGTCTGCACCTCGCAGTATGGGCGCATGTCGAGTAGCCTGGGGAAGGTGAAGCGCCCCGTCTCCTTGTAGCGTTCGCACTTGACAAAGTCGAAGCTGAACCTGAGCAGGGAAAAGGTAAGGATGGTAGGCAGGGTCCGGAGCTTGGCACTCTGTTGGCAGCGCAACAAACACAAGACCGCAAGCACCGTCAACCAGATCAGCGCACAATTCGGATCTAAACACAGCACTGGGCCACCATCACTACCCACAGCCTGCATTCCACTCCGGTGGAATTAGCCAACTGATGTGAAAATCATCACAATAGCAAGAAATCGAATGTGAAATTTATCGAAAATTACAAACAAATGTAACTTACTTTAATGTACTTTTTTTTCAAGCCGTTAAATGTAGAAATATGTAAATACAACCTGGTAGGTAGTGAACAATATTCTAGCACATGTATTGTCAAAAATTGGCCCTGAATTTGTGTTCATCTCTGTGGTTTAACGATTGAGAGGTGCAGTGATGCAAGAATGTAACGGCTTGCAGATTCCATGCCGAGGGGGACCTCGGACATCGAAACTGCATGGGTTTGAAACCAGCTGGTTTGTGACATCAGGGGCTCACTTCCATACGGGACCGAGTAAAGCTATTGCCTACGTAAAATAAGCCACGGGAATAAAAACAATCCAGACCCTAGGATTTCAGACGTGTCCCGTATTTTACGTGTGTGTGTGTGTGCAATGCAAGTCCTAGCGAGCACCTTGGTGGCACAGACGAGGCGGGCACACTCGTCGCAGCAGTAGCGGTTGTCCCCTTCCATCTCCTCACTCTCGCAATAGTAGCTGCTCAAGGCCTCCTCCAAACCACGATTGCCATGCACAGCCATCGTCAAGTCCTGGAAGGTCTCCTAGCAGTGGTCACAAACGATGAGTTTTATCGATAAGAACTACGTTCTTGAAATTTATCCGAGCTATAATTGTACAAATCAGAACTGTTTTAAACTCCGTAGCACAACTGTTTAGTACTTTGCACTGAAAGGTCAGTATCATCTTACGAGGTGGCTATTTTTTTCCGGAAGTATGCAAATTCCACCCCAACATTCACTCAGTCTGAGCATGTAACATAAACTGCACAGGAAATTGAGGATTGGTACACGTCAATTCAAAATACTTAATTTAGAATAATCTTGCATACAGACTTTACAATGGGCAAGTCAGAGAAATTCTGAAAGGCCTAGGTGAGAAAGCGTACAAGTACCATCTTTTGGCCAACAAAGATAGAGAATGATATCTTTACATATTCTCACACACAGTTTAGGATGTATTGCATGTGCTGCACCGCAAGTCGCAGATACCTCGCGCTCGTTGCGACGGCCACAATCACGGCAGGTGATCTGATTGACGACCGTGCCGTGGTAGAGACGAGAGATGAGGTCATGTCCCGTCGTGCCCACCAGCGAGCACTCGAGAGCTCCAAACAAGATGCGACTCAACTCCTGCACGTCATGCTGGTGCCCCTCCTGAGGACCCACACATTCCACTCGCTCACTGATCACAAAGCAACATTTCAATCATCATTTTCTCCTGCTGGTAACAAAAAATATACTCGAAAACAAGTATTTAGTGCTCACCGTCTGAAGTGTCACGGAAAAAATTATGATTTAAAGCCATATTTCAACTGTGAATAGGATTAATCTGTACTGCATCTTCAATTAGTGAGTATGTGTGACAATCAGCCACTGTAAAAAATAGTAACGCGAGATATTTTCCTTAATAATGACAACAATGTCAAATATCACATCAATTGTTTTCTCTGTACTGTATGTCTATCCACACATTTACAACCGTGTACATGCAATATTTAAATCACATCCGATTTCTGATGAGCATCACCAACCCAAAATCCAACACAATTAACTAGACATTTCTATTACAAATCATTAGGGGAAACCAACTTCAGATACAAATAAAAATTAACCCGTAAAAACAAAGTTTTTCACTATAAATCCTTTATATGCGTGGCATCGGTTTTATTTTATTATTCATTTATGTTTTTCTTGAGTAAGAGTTTCATTTTTATCACATTGGTATTTTAAATAAAAAATATAATATTTTTTTTCCTAAAAAGTGGAAAATTTTGGAATTTTTTTTTTCACGAAAATGAATTGTCACGCACAACGAGTCTGTGTGCAAAATGTCAGCTCGATTGGATCACGGGAAGTGGGTTAAAAAACGACCGGAAGATTTGCACGGTCGTAAGCGCGCAAGCAAGCAAGCAAGTGAACTTAATATAAAAGATTTAAAAAGTATCATGTCTGAAAGGAGCACTTCACAGGAAAGTGTGACATGCAGAACTTCTTTCGCACCCCAAGTAGCCAACGGTACTAATTAGAGGTGCTGGGGAAAGACAACAAACACAAAAAGCAGCTCTAAAGAAATTGGTTTTCAATTTAGAGTGGCGACATGAATTGTTGAAGCACGCACCTCTGTGTGCGTCCACCCGAAGCTGTCCGTGAGCGCAGCCGTGCTCACTGCCTGCTGATCGAGCAGCAGGAGTTGGGCAAACAAGCGCTGGAGTTGTAGTGGGATCACTCGCACCTACGCACGCGCGCACACACACGGCCAAAAACTATCAAAACACAACGTTCAAGGCAGACGCAGACACCCGCTGGGCCTGCTGTACAACGGTACAGCACTCGAACTATTGAAAATAGAACGCGCTTGGCTTGTTTATAATGTACCAGCTATTAATGGTATAATTTATGTCTATCAACACATACCACTTTTTAACACTAGACATTAATAAGTAATAACATATATTTTAAAATCTAGTCAGACTTAGGATATTTATATTGCCTTCAATTGTTACGAAACTGTTTTTTTCTTATATATATTCAGGCAACGACGATATGTATATCAACATTAATCAATGAATACAGATGCCATTTAGTCAAGTTTTAAAATAAGGGAAATAATACGAAAATACGAGTGGAATGGTGGCAAAGTGGTTAGCACAAGGCACTCAGCCAAGGCTAAAATCAGCAGTGAGTGATATCTGATATAGTCTTGGTCCGGTGCTTAACCGACCCATCCTGATCAGTGTGAAGTACAGTCAAACAACCCCCATCAGTGAGATGGAATGAGGTGTGGAGTCCTTCATCCAGCAGTGGATTGACAAAGGCCAGCAAATCATTGTTTATCAAAATGATTGCCAAACCAAGGCTATTTAAAACACTCATAAGCTGTCCAGCAGAAGCTACCTCCCCACCTGTCGACAGGCTAACAGAGAACATATTCTCGACAGTCAAAGGTGTAAAATGGTTAAGGAAAGCAATCTTATTTGGTACCTTAGCTCCAGGTTTGTCTTTGTCTGCAAGATCACCAAGTTCTTCCGGCTTCAAGCTAAAAATGGCTTCTGTCAGGGACATAGAACAGTTTACAAATGACAGCCAAAACAATAAAAAGCAGTACTTTATTTACAAATACTAAACACTGGGTGAAAAAATTTACCGCGCATCTCGGGTGTGTGGAAGAGAGTCTGCAGCAGCGAGTTGAGGTAGCATGTGGCCCCCAGATTCTGAATGCCACACAAGCACGTGAGTTCACGAGGAGCGGGAGGCAGGCTCCTTGCCGCTTCTGGTCTTCGGCCAGATGACGAGTTGCCTCCAGAATCAGGGCCGGCGTCTTCCACAAACAAGTCCCCAAACATGGTGCTGTATGCGCGTGGTGAGACAGGGTCAGGGGATAACGGCGGAGATCTTTTAAACTAAAATTGGAGGAACGTGGCAGGGCAGCTCAGGCCTCAGAACACTTCGCCGGCACTGCTGAGATCCTTGATTTTCAAATCCAAGCAGCCACCTGTCATTAAACTGAGTACTAAAGTGTAATCTTGATTTTAAGCTTTCGTGACTGCAGGAATCCATACCCTCTGGTTCTTTCGGTAAAGTCACGTAGGTAGAAAAAATAATAAAATAAAACACGACATTTCGGTCGCAACACGACCGACACGTCGTGTTTTCTTTCATTTTACCTGAAGACGGACGCTTGTGTTGCGACCGAAACGTCGTGTTTTATTTTATTTTATTATTTTTTCTATCTACGTGACTTTACCGAAAGAACCAGAGAGCATACTCAAGTGTAATTTATGTTTGGTCTCAGCCCGGTCACCAATGACTGAAAAAAACCTCAAATTACATATGGTTTAAAACCTTGACTAAAATTTAAGCTTTGAAAATGTTTCAATCATATTTTAGTTGGATTTCCAGGCATCCAATATTCCTATAGTGGGGCACATGAATAGCACAGAACTCCAGGAATTTTTCAAATGTTTGACATTGGCTCTGACATATGATCGCAACTGTATTTGCCAAAGCCAATGTGATACTATAAAATTTGGATTTACAGTACATAAATTATACTGGGAATCATATCTTCCCACACCTCACTGCCACGCTTCAACCCCCCCCCCCTCCCGTCATAATTTTGTTCAGAAAAGCCACTCCCCTGTTTTTTTGCCAGTTTCCTGCCTGGAGTGGAGGACTGTCCACCCCTCAGTGACTGCTGTCAGAATCAGTCCACCAGACCTCCTGTATTCCAGAGATCCAGGCGGTACCGGTCCAGCTCCAGACAGAGGAATGGGCAGCCTCTCCTCTTAAGTGAGGGTCCAAACATTCCTCGAGGGTGAGGGTTAAGTCTCCTGGCTCCACCCCTGTGTGAAACAGAGCTTTAACGCTCATCGGATTTCTCTAGTATAAAATTCTTATTCTGAAATTAGCAGACGCCCATCCCCCCAGGCATCCGGCACAAGCTTAATTTAATCTCGTCTGCGTGGTGTTTTGGTAATTTAGTTGAAGGTGTCAGCAGCCCCTCGCACTTTTACAGAGCCCCCGTTGGCCACCGTGGCGAATGCAAGCGCCATGAGCATATCAGTCGATCAATGAGCCTTTCCCCCAATGCATTGCTTACAGCCACCACAGCGATGCTTACAGCCACCCACCACAGCGTCACTGACTGGAAACCACCGAGCAGGTTAGGGGTTGTTTTGCCAGACAAACATCCCCCGTTTGGCCTTCACAGACTGTTGGGGCAAGTGCTGTTTAGCGAGCACCTATGCAGACCAACATGGCACACGAGGGGGTGGGTTGTCTCCCGAGTGGCGATGTTTAGACGCCGCACCAGGTACTCATTTGAGGCCGAGTCAACCAAGGGGAGACCCAGGACCGATTTAAATAATCGTCACTGGTGTTGGCCGTGAGCAGGAATAGAACTCGGGTCGCCAGGTTGGTCGTGCAGCGCGCTAACCGCTACACTACTGCCAGAAACACGCAGAGAGACACACACACATGGACACGAATACACTCACACGCACATACAGTGCAGAGACAAATATACACAGAGACACCAAAACACTGACGCGGTTGGGCTAAATCGTGCTCACGGATTTTGGCAAGCGTCACCCCCGATTGCCTTGTTCTCGGCGCGTTCACTCCGAACAAACGGGATCGTGAAATCTCTTTTCACTCCGCATCAACACATTCCCACGCACCCACACGCACACACGGTGACGTTTCTGCTCGGGCGCGGAGCCGATGAGTGAATGATCTTGCGAGAGGAGCTGCAGACCCGAGACCACGCGTGGAGTGGCTGTCATTTGGCATGAACTCGCGGTCAATCGATGACCCGAGACTGTTAAGGGGTCGTGATCTCTCGCGTGGGGAAGACGCGACATTGCAGACGGCTGGAGCAGCAGAATCGACGGAGAGGATTTTTGTGCGCGACGCAACTCGCCCGTCTGTAAAAGACTTCAACGCGACCCCCTCCACCCCAACTTGTTCTCCGACCAGCGTGGTGGTGAAGTATAATCCACGCATCCCCATCACAGACGCAATGCGTTGGGAGTTATCAATGGGGGATGAGAGCCGGGCGTAGCGACTACGCGCATTGTAACGCAGAAGTTACACGCAATAACAGCTCCAACAATAGCAACGGTAGTGCAATGTGCGTGTGACAACAAAGTATAATCCTGTCACTAACAACACCAATGCGGTATAAACAATTAATTATCGTCTAAGTTATACGAACGCTATGCACAGTGGACAAATACTGCAAATCCAGTTCAGCTAGAAGACAAGTGATGACAATGGCGATACGGCACGCGGTATGTATAGCGATGTTAGCGTACGACAATGACAATCGCGTGTAGTAATGAGATGGTAACCACAGCGTGGAGTAATGAGGAGATGGTAACCAGAGCGTGGAGTAATGAGATGGTAACCACAGCGTGTAGTAATGAGATGGTAACCAGAGCGTGTAGTAATGAGATGGTAACCACAGCGTGTAGTAATGAGATGGTAACCAGAGCGCGGCTTGCGTGAGGAGATGGTAACCAGAGCGTGTAGTAACGATGAGATGGTAACCCGAGCGTGTAGTAATGAGATGGTAACCAGAGCGTGTAGTAATGAGATGGTAACCAGAGCGCGGCTTGCGTGAGGAGATGATAACCAGAGCGTGTAGTAACGATGAGATGGTAACCAGAGCGCGGCTTGCGTGAGATGATAACCAGAGCGTGTAGTAATGAGGAGATGATAACCACAGCGTGTAGTAACGAGGAGATGGTAACCAGAGCGTGTAGTAATGAGATGGTAACCAGAGCGTGTGGTAACGATGAGATGGTAACCAGAGCGCGGCTTGCGTGAGATAACCAGAGCGTGTAGTAATGAGGAGATGATAACCACAGCGTGTAGTAACGAGGAGATGGTAACCAGAGCGTGTAGTAATGAGATGGTAACCAGAGCGTGTGGTAACGATGAGATGGTAACCGGAGCGCGGCTTGCGTGAGATGATAACCAGAGCGTGTAGTAATGAGGAGATGATAACCACAGCGTGTAGTAACGAGGAGATGGTAACCAGAGCGTGTAGTAATGAGATGGTAACCAGAGCGTGTGGTAACGATGAGATGGTAACCAGAGCGCGGCTTGCGTGAGGAGAACGCCTGCCCACAACTCACCCCTGCAGCCGTAGCAACTCTGCCCCGGGCAGCTTCAGTGCGCGCGCCACTCCGGGCGGGAAACACAACAGCGGCGTCTTCTGTTCCGGCTTCACAGTTCCGATGCAGCCGAGATAAACACTGCAGAGGCCCCCTCCCCCACGTGTACACGCCCACCCCCCGCCTCCCACCCGTCTCTTGTGTAGACCAGTCTTACTGGTAGGAACCACCTGGTTCCACCAGCCCACAGGGGATTATTGTGTCCGTCCGTCCGACGTGCATCCAAAATGGGAGGGGTGGGGCTGGGTGGAGAGGGGAGGGTGGGGAGGGGCTGGGTGGAGAGGGGAGGGTGGGAGGGGCTGGGTGGGGAGGGTGGGAGGGGCTGGGTGGGAGGGAGGGTGGGGAGGGGCTGGGTGGGGAGGGGAGGGTGGGGAGGGGCTGGGTGGGGAGGGTGGGGCTGGGAGGGTTGAGGGTGGGCTGGGGGTGGGTGGGGAGGGAGGGGCTGGGTGGGGGTGGGAGGGGAGGGGCTGGGTGGGGGGTGGGAGGAGTGGGGCTGGGTGGGGAGGGGCTGGTCACCCCGTGGTGCCCTTATAAAACTCAACGTTTAACCTACTCACGCCGGCTTGTGCCCGCCCTCACAAGTCGGGCATATTTGCGGAATACCCCACGCCGCCGTTGACCCTGGCCATTGACCGAGCAACCCAACGTTCCTACCAGCTCCCTCCGCAGGAATGTGTTGTAGTTACCCCGTTGGGGTCTAGTTGACTTGTGTACGTTTAGGTAGTGGCCCTGTTTGGGCCGTGTAATAAACGTGTTGCATCCAAGTTCAAGCGTGTGCCTCCGTGAAGAACACCACAATAACAAATTACATTTGTAGGGCGCATTTAAACCGTAGATCCCAATGCGCCGTGTATGGAAAGCAGGAAACGGAACCGGGGGAAACGGGCAGAACTAGGAGCTAAAGGTCAATTTAAAGACGTGATTTTTCACGACCGAATTAATTAGCTCTGACGAACCTGTCTTCTGAGCATAGGCAAAGCGTTCCATGTTCTGGAATGTGCACTGGTAAAAAAAGCCCGATCACTCAAGGAAATGAGCCTTGACCTCAGGGGTGCAGTCCTCAGAAGGCGATCCGAACATCTCAGAGCCCTCTGAGTGTAAGAACGGATCAGTTCCTGCAAATGTCGTGGGGCTAGCCCCTCAAGCGCCTTGCGGGTGAGCAGTAAGCAGCATGATCTTACAGTCCACTCGGATACTTCACTGGTAGCCAGTGCAAAGACAAGAGAACGAGTGTGTGGTGTGTTCACGAAACGGTGTGTGCGCTTTAAGGGGTCTTTGCAGCTGCATTCTCTGAACAAGCTGGAGTCGAACACGTGGTAGTAAAGCTTTCGTGACTGCAGGGATTCATATTCTTGGTTCTTTCGGTAAAGTCACGTAGAAGGGAAATAATAAAAATATAAAACAATAAAATTATCACATTTCGACTGCAACACAAGCAATCATCATCAGGTGTGAAAAAACAGGAAAAATGTCTTGCTGTTTTTTCACACCTGATGATGATTGCTTGTGTTGCAGTCGAAATGTCGTGAGAATTTTATTGTTTTGCATTTTTATTATTTCCCTTCTACGTGACTTTACCGAAAGAACCAAGAATATGTTAAAGGTGTTTGTGTTAGATCGCGTAAGTATAAATGCGTCGTAACCCTCCACCACCCGACACAGCCAGTAAGGTTTGTCACGTAAACAAAACTCGCCAATTAGTTACTTCAGCCCACCGGTGTTGGAGAGTAAATCCACATGTACGATTTGATTACGTTTCGCCCGACTATTCTGGCAAATCGCCCGATGATGCTGGATGTAATTACCAAATGGTACTCGGGAATATGAAGCTGTGTTCTCGAGTATGTTTAATGTAAAAAAAATTACAGCAAACTTTAGAGGCTATCTCTTTAGTGCAAGGGGATGAGTAACTCGCATTTTCAAACTTTTCAGCCAGCGTGTCAGATTCATTTGATTCTCAGAAGTTTTTGTAAATACATTTCTTTAAGTTGTTACTTCAGACCCATGTTATATATTTTTAAACTAATATTAACTATATTCTTGCATTTTGCAGAAAACTGATACAAATGCAGTTATACTCCGATTATAAATAAACGAAAATCACGATTCTTCAATGGATGGTAATAAGCAACGACAGTAGCTGTGAACACAAGAAAATACACGCACATTAACAAGTTTAATAGTTTACGTATGCGTTTAATGTAACATAAAAATTACAGAGCACTCAAAAATGTAGCAGTGGGCCCTCAGCAGATGTGCACACATGCTCCAGCACAGGCGCTTCAGAGATTATGGCTGCCCAAGGGAAGTGGGTAACAGCGCTGCTCTATAGTAACTTTGGTGCACGTGCGCTGGTCCTGTCACAAACTTGGGAAACGCAATTTAAAGAAATGCGCAGTAAAAGTACCATTTCGATAAAAAAAAAAACGCCGTAAAAATGTAATAACTGAAGAAAATAATGAGCCAGGAAATTTGGAACTGATGTGGCTTAACTCCAAGTGGTGGCCTTACTCTTACTGCTGTTTGTGATGATGCAAAATGTAACATTTCGTCGTGTAATTACACCGGTAGCACATGAACAAAATAACGCGCTCAAACCATTCTCCTTAACACTGGCAGTTTCCCAGCCATTTTACAAGGGAGATCCGCGTTGTGTGAGCACGGTTACAAAACATGTCGAAATTTCAGAGAGCAAATACAGGGTCCTTAAGAAATATTGCACAACAAACGAAATATTTAAGTCATAAACGAAACGCGCACACGGGGCACAAACAGTGCAAGTGTAATAGGAATATTTAGATACAGATGCACGTAAGATCTATTTGAGTCTAAAAGTAACATACACATGCGAATCGAAAGGCAGTGCAAACGTGGGAGTAAGGCGCCAGAAGGGTTCGGTACCAGTGCAAGTAGGCTCTGCTTTGGTTTAGTAGGAAAGTAAAGAGGGGTAGTGAAGGGAGGGAACCAAGATGGAGCCGAGTGGCCAAGAGGATTCCAAAAACGTGGAGGAACACGGAAATATTTTTTACCTAAGTTTTAGCCAATGAAATATTTAGTCGGAATAAGGAGGCACTTCTGATGCTACAGGGAGGAATTAGAGAGACAAAATGGTCCTTTAGGTAATTGTCAGATTTGTTAAAGATAATCTTTAGGTTGAAGACAGCCTGGTGATGGTCTCAAGATACCCAGGGGGACACGTAAAGGTTGCAATGATGACCCTATAGGGGGTATCAATAGCAAAATGGAGAGTGGAGTGGTATAATGGAATGAGACATTTAAGGTAGATTCAGAAGCTAGGCGGTCGATGGTGTCACAATAAAATATGGGCAGGATGGTGGCTTTAACTATATTCAGATGGAGTCGAGGTGGAATACAGCGTTTGTTTCTGTATAGGAATACAATTGTTTAATTTTGTCAGCCATGTGGTCAATTTGGGTCTTGAAATATATTTGTGAGTCCGAGATATGTTAAGTTGTTAACCTGCTCAATAGAGTGTGTCCAGAGCCACAATATGCATATAAATTAGCTATGACCAGATGTTTCTGTAGTTGTAGATGTAGCCGCTGTAGGAGAAGCGGTAAACTGGGCTTTGGCATCAGTGGCTTTAAAAGTAAAGCGAGCCAGCAGAGGCTTTGTAATCTTCATGACCAGCGCAGGGCAGCAACCAGTAACATTTGCTACCACGCAGACATGTAAAACCTAGATAACGCCTTTTTGATTTAAAACTTTAAGATAAAAAAAAGTTTGAGTAACATATAAAAACAGCCGTAAATATGTGACAGCAGTGCGTGGTAATAAGGCATAGCCAAGTGAAAGGGCCCCGAGGCCTTGATCTCGCTTCCTTCTTCACTTGTTCTTGAGGATGTCGCCGTCCACCGTCAAGTCGTACCTGCAGCGGTGACACCACACACGCGCCTCCACCGTGAGCTGTGTCCTCACAGCTCCACATAACAACGGGTCAGCCACTCGAATGGGCTGTACATGATTTGAGGCTATGGCAGTGAAAGTCACCGTCGCAGGAAATATAAATGTCTCACGATTAAGGAATAATCGATTAGTTTGGAAGTACTGCATGTTACAGTATCATTAAGTTTTAATTGTGATTTGTCTTACATGGCACCAAATTATTTAAACAAACCAAGCTCAAAGCAGATTCTAGAATAGGCAGAACATTATACAGACCCTCTCCATTCTAAATTGTAGATACCATTGAACTTGGTGTGTCCCTTCTACCTCAGTTCAACTGGAACAACCACAATAGTTTAATTGTGAAATTCAACAGAAAGACAGGTTCAATAGTGATAGCGTACATTCATGGGCTACTAATCGGTTGCAGAAGTAAATTATATGAGTGTGGGAAATGTGGAATTGGGCCCCTCAGCACGACCCTTTCCTTGTGAAGACTCGAGGCCTAATTCAGAAATGTTTGGCCTTGTATTATCCTGCAGCAGACGAAGTGGTGGCCATAGGTATGTAATAGCCGTGACGTGAAAGAGGAGCTACACTTGGGGTGCATGCAAGACGCCCTGTGTTCCACTCACCAGTTGGTGGTGCCTTTTGTCAGGTCAAGGGACTGCACGTCAACCTGAAGCTGGAGATAAAAGAAAGCATTTCCAATGAAACCATTGCTTCTGTCGTATGAGCAATATAGTGAAGCAAGGTGTAGCACATTAGAACATGGCGTCAATGTCTTTCATGATGCTTGCCTTTCCCAACAGTTCCTCCTTGGCCAGGAATCCCCCGTCATGCTTGACTGCCAGATCTAGAATGTGTTTTTCCTTCGCTTCGGCAAGTGTCATCGTAAACTCCAATCTACAATGGGTAGATAACAAGTATTATTTGGGTCTTTCGGTAAAGTAACGTAGACATGTTAAAATAATAAATAAACAAAAACTACGACGTTTCGATCGCAACACAAGCGACCGTCATCAGGTGGAAAAAGGGGGGGGGGGGGAGCCACTAAAGGAAAGCTGTTTTAAAGGTTTAAAATGGGCGTAGCCCAAGCGTCCTGGTATCAGAACGAAGTGGGTGGGGCACAATTGCCCTGGGGCCAGCACAAGCGGAGATGGTTATGTTAATGTGAAATCGGAGAATCAAGAGAAGGGTAGATGCATGAGCCGTGGATAAATTAACAACTTGTGGTACGCCCAATGCAGGGTGCGACACCGTAGGAACTGGAATTGCTTGTCCCGTCTTTAGTAAAATAAAACTAACATCAGAAGGTGGCAAGATGGAAACATCACAGCCAGTTATGACTTAAACTGGCTGATGACGTCCTTCCAATGATTACGGAGTTTGTACCCATCCTTTCGGTTGAAATTGTCTGTATATATGGATGGCTTCATGAACAAATCTTTGTTGATAGCCAGTGGGCTTGAAAAGTACCTTCGTCTTAGAGAAATTAATTTCATGTGAGCCAACGGCATTAAAACAATGATCAGCCGTTAAAACAATATCAACCCCGACTAACAAGTCGTCGGGAGTTGATAAGATAGGAATAAAGTTATCACCTTAGTCAACAAAGTGCACGATGACAAATACTTAAACAATTGAGTAATTCTTTCCCTGGTGTGCTTTCACTCACGTCTCATCGAAGACAGGGTTGATAGACTTCTTAACAGTCGAAGTCTTCCTTTTCCCCAGCCGCCTGCGGTTTGGGTGCATATATATGCGCACGTACACGTTTGCCCCTTCATCCATTGGTGTCAGAAGGTTTCTGAAGAAGATGGAAACATTGATGAGAACAAGGTAATGGTTCCAAGATAAACTTGCATGTGTCAGAACAAATGCAAATATATTAAGGATCTACATCGATTAGTGTCGCTTACTTGCATGCATGCACAACCACAACAAGCTGATTGCGCTGTGCACTGTGTCGGATGGTGAGCTGAATCTGCCCGAGAGGAGACTCTCCAAGACCAGTCCCACTGTTGATACAGACATGGTACATGCAACGAAGACAGCTTTTAGAAAAATGAGTTCAAATATATGGACAGTATTTACATCCAACAGTTACTTACAAAATGAATACGAGTGACATTGTGATTTGACTATTGTGACATCTACAGCCTAGCCTCTGAACTCACAATAAAAGGTCTTGTTCCGTTATACCACTGGTCCCTCCACTTTGACATTTGTCGAGAATGCCCTTCCCTCTCAGCTTGCGCTCGGCTCCCTCCCCTCCCTCCCCCGTTTAAAATCACTCCGAGCTCAGAATGCACTGTTTGGGCTGCACCTGAATCCAACTCGTTTGCCGTTACTCGTCGCATTCCCGTGATGGTTATAGTCACTCGATGGTGTTCACTTCGCGCTCATCTCCACTCTGACCATTCATTACCTAATCCTTGTTTTTGGTGCAGAATACCTGTTTTTGATGCAATGTGCCTGTTAGTACTTTATTTAGTTATTTTGTTCTTTAAGGACTTTTTGCTTGCACAGCTGACGCTTTCTGTTCCATTGTTGCCTGTCCTCTCTATCACATTGATGTTGTTGTTCTTGTTCTGATGCACCACAGATCTCCCTTACAAACTAGCTGAGCAACTGGCTAACTGGTACTTTCCTTGAAACAAATAAACATTTGAGTAAAAATCTACACGTGGCAGAAACTACGTGTGCACAAGCACACCACACTTACTCCTGCAGCTGCCGGACGCGGCGACGGAGCTCCTGCGTGGAAGCCGGCACGGATATATCTGACGCAATGCTCGGCGTTGGCTCCTTCCCTGGCCCAGCCGCGAGTTTCGTGGCCGCGTGTAATCCAGGTGAAGGCCCTTCCTGCGCATGGGGCCCCTCGCCTCCTTTGTCGGTAATTAGAGACGAGTGGGAGCCCCCTGCCCCTGCGGCCACAGTGCGACCCATGCCATTGGCCTTAGGGCCAGTCCCTGTTGAATCCTTTTTCTTGCCACGAGGCTTTCCTACTTTCTTCCGAACCAGGTTCTGCCCATCCTGAATGAAGTTTTCTTCCTTAGGCATCACCTTCAAAATCTGAAAAAGACATTTACAGACATTGGTGGCACCAGTTATTTATCCAGTGGCAAAAAAATGTCATGCAATTGTCAATTAATGTCTGTAGCCACTTGCTGTCACAAACTCGGGAGGTATTTTTTCAACCACTAGTGAACATTTGATAAATTATTTGAAACACGTTTCATTTGAAATAAAATAGTTTTGCTAAATTACATTTTTTAAAGCGTAAATGTACAACATAGATGGCTGCTAAACGTCTCTATAAATGTGATTTTTTAAGAAGAGTTTGTTTAACAAAATTTTCGTGAACCACAAATGTATATATAGAAAATATGCCGACCCTGAGAGCCAGTTTCATCTTGATGACGCTGTTTGGCCCAGAGTTGCTCAGCTGGAAGGCCTGGTCCAGAGTCATGCCATCGGCTGCGAGCAAGCGCTTCAGAGGCAGGTTGAAAGAGCCGAGGGAGCACTGCCGATCGTCGTCTTTCACCTGATGGCCACGAGGGGGGTAAGAAAGTCGATTGGAAACCAGTGTTTGTGTAAATGTTGAATTAAAAGAAAACCGATGTCAAAATGTGTTTCGTTTCATGCAATTTTGAAATGTAAAAAAACTATTTTTAGAAATAAATGGTGAACATGTTTGAAAATGTGACATTTTGTAGCATTTGTAATGTTTGATGGGCAGAATATATGAAGCTCACCTCGATGTCGAGATCTTGGTCAGTGGGGTTGTGGATGCAGAAGGTGAATGGCTGCTCCCAGACTGGGTCATTCGTGTTGTAACAAATCTGTCACAAAGATGTCGGCAAAGTAAGAAACACCGATTACCACACAAAATGTAACAAATGTGATTCCGACACGACATTTTTTTAGGATCAGATCAGTGGTCACACTCGTAGATTAATGAGTCCACTGTTTAAAAGGAATACAGTTTCACGAAACGGTTTTCAAAAGTGGATAAGGTGAATGTGTAGAGCCAATAATGTAATTCTGAACAGGTTGCCAATAAATGTCGCTCTCTTGTTATGTTTCATTGCAAACTTCCTTAAGAAGCCAACAGCAGTTGTTATGCCATGAATATAAAAGCTTTTACCGCATTGACTGCAGTTTGCCAGCAACATGATTAGACTTTGCCATTACATTACCCTATGAAGGCCGGCACAGCACACGAGGGGGTGAGTGGACCAACACCATGCCCAGTCATGTTTGTCTCCCCGGTGCTGGTGTTTACAGACTGCACCAGGTACTCATTTCAGGCTATGTCGACCTAGGGGAGGCCCAGGACCAGTTCATACATTTTCCACTGTTATTGGTTGTGAAAGGGAGTCGAACTCGGGTCGCCAGGTTTACAGCGCAGTGTGCAAAAAACTGCACTCGCACTCCCCATACTTTTGAATAGGCGCCCAGTGTTTCACAGGCACCTCCTGTATGCTCAGACAGTCGTAAGAAGACACGGGCGGTGGAAGAGCTCTACCTTGCTTTCAAATGTGGTGTGAGAGACGGAGAGCTGCACGAATGGGCTGGGCTCAAGGCTGGTGCCCTTCTTTCCAGACTGGAGACGAGACACACATCGCACGCACGTACACGACTCATTAAGCATTGCAAGTCACATGTGTGCGAATAAGCACGTGTAAACATCCCGAGGGGCGATGTTTACACACTACACCAAGTAGTCATTTGAGGCCGAGTCGACCTCGAGAAGGCCCAGGACCGGTTCAGATAATTGTCACTGGTGGAGGCCGTGATTGGAAATCGAACCCGAGTTCTCGGGTTCGTAGCACAGTGCGCTAACAATGACACTACCGCCCCCTATAACAGACTCTCACACGCTAACACAAACATAAAAATGTATACCATAAACAAAGAAGAAGCTATGAATTCATCAATGCAAACCTAATACGTTTTTTTTTTCAACATTTAACAGCAATCTCAAGTTATATGATGAAAGTTATGGTAACTAAAGCATTTATTTAGTCTAATAACAAATCGCATGTCTAATTAGTCAATGAAGTTTCAGTACCATTCATGACCAAATCACCCAGAATGTACCCCATCTCATTAGACCTTGGAAGCTAAGCAGGTTTGAGCATGGAAAGCGCTTGGATTGGTGACCACCATGTACAAACAATCTGTCATAAAAATGTGGGGATACATGACAAGCAGCAGAGAGAGGAGAGTGCCGCAAGGTCTGTTGTTGTTCTGTACTTCTAAACTTTCATGTTTATGCTCTACCCCTTCACCAACCCGCACTGACCAGCATAGTGAAGTATGGCAAAATAACCCCCATGGTGTGAGGATAGCATCATGCAGCAGGGGATTTTAACAAGAGCTGTGCCTTATGCATGATCCAACACTCGTTTTTTTAAGTGATATACATTGTTCATTATATATCAAATAAAAGGAATGTGACATTTCCACAATTTGCAGGGCCACCATTGGAGATAAGCGCTGTCACATTGCTTGTTTGAGCAGGTAATCACTTCAACCTTTTAATCACGTCACCAGTCAACTAAAACATGTCACAAACTTGCACCGATTACAATTCATATTTTCATATACTGGTGTCAAGGCTGACAAAGCACAACCCTTTTCTTTATCGTAAGATATTTGTAAAACACATCTTCAATTTCATTGTGCCAAGATATATATATTTTTAAGGAATATTAAATGTAACAAAAAAATCATAAAACTGACAGCATAAAACAACATGAAGGCGAAACACAGGCCTAATTTTCCAACATGTTGCATTATATAATGCACATTACAAAACCAGACAATGATCAAGTTGTGAATATGCAATGAGGTTGATTATTTGTTCATATGCGGAGTCATGGAGAGCTGATTTAAGTTGATCAGCTTGTTCGTTTAATACACATTACCATATATATATATATATATGCATACGAGTGTGTGTACATCTCTGGAAGGCCCTGGCATTGATTAGCAGGGAGGAGGCAGTACAGCACATGCAGAACAAGACCAAAGTAGACTCCAGTAAATACAATTGTTACTAAACTATTAAAATACACCAGAAAATGTCAGCAAGTAAAGCAATGCAAAGAGAATGTATAAACGTGTCCAGAAAGCAGCACACTGTTGCGTTGATGCAGCGCGAGTGGTTCCAGCAGTGGAAACCCACCTACTCATTCAACACACAAGTCACTACGCACAAACAAAATTAAAACAAACTCCGCATTGCCCAGTGAAAATGAAGGTGGCCAGGAGGATGCGAGGTGCAGTTACTTCTGGAAGACAGCGGCACACACACTCGAGCATTAGTGGAAGGTAGCCAGCCTCGGGTGAGGGAGCAATTCACATCGCCAAAAGCAGTGGAGTTGTGAAACCAGCTGCCCAGGAACTGCAAAGCGATTTAAAAGCACACCGTTAATTAAGCAAAAATGGAATGGAATTATGACACCCAAGAGGTGAATTGTGAGATGTTTTAGTTGATGATCGTTAGCGGTTACCTTGACAGACATATGTGCGGAAGGCTTCTTACTGACATTGAATTCAAACTCAAACAAATTTCGCTGTCATTGAAGAAAAACAATGGTGTTAATTGGATGTGGTCAGCATGACACAGTGCACGTGAACACATGCCGTGTCACAGTGAGCTCCGTGTCAAAGGTAGGCGGCATCAACACAAGCTGCTTCACACCACGGAAGTAAATACAGTTACATCACAGTGCGAAACAATGCACAGCAACCAGGGAGTAGCACGGTGTAACACCCTCCGTACACACACGCTTGTCAGAGACGTGGAACAATCCTGCAAAAGCCCCCTCTCAGGGTTGCTACACGAGACAAAAACAATGTGTAGATATCACAAACACGTCTGGAATTTCCACCTGCGATGTTTCCTGCTGAAGTGCGTGGGGGATCAGTGGCCAACTTGTGCCTAAAACACTTGCAAGTAGAAATCTGTCGTCACGCTCCGACATAATTCTGCTGCTGGTATTTAGCACTGAGAACCACATAATACAATCATGTTGTCCAATGCACACGCAGCATCAACTCATTGAGCACCAATGATGTGATTAATGCAAGCTGAAAGCTTAGCTCAGAAATAAACCATTCATAGCAGGCTCACAAGTCACAATCGTATTTCCAAGTACAATAACTTATTTGTTGAAGAAAAAAATTAGCGGGCGAGAATACAGCTGGTGAGTAAACAGGTAAAAAACACATTCTGCTACATTTCTATTTAAAGTTAAAATGGGAATTTGTCCGTGGAGTTTGTGTACCCCCTCCCTGCGTCGTGGTTTGTGCTCTGTAACGGGGCTCTGATTGAAATATGTAAAAAATATAATGAATAAAGCATGGGAATTTGTGACACTCGAGAAAACGTTCCACGACAGGTGTGAGAGAGTGAGCTGTGTGTGCGGAGCAGGACTTACCGGCAGGTTCCGTGCGCAGTCGAGGTACACGACGAGCAGGGCCGAAGAGAGCCCATCGTTGGCCTGACCTGGGCCGGCACGAATGCTGCCCAGAATCTGCGAGACCACACGCATACGTTTAGACATGGCAACGCCAACTGCGGAGCGAAAGCTATAGCACTACCAAAAAAACATGTGGCACCCATTTGATATCGCTAAATGTGTTTAAGCCCAAGTATGACCGCATTTTGTCATTGCTTGTTTTACGTATGTGTGCTCACGTTTTTGTGTGTGTGGGGAGCAGTGGTGTAGTGGTTAGCACACCGTGCTACATTCCTGGAGACCTGAGTTCGATTCCCGCTTACTGCCAATATCAATGTAAACATTGCAACTACGGAGACGAAGTCGGCTTGGCGTGGTACTGGCCACCCACCTCCTCGTCTGCTGTGCCTGCCTTCGTAGGCATTCCCTAAGAGCACTTGCCCCAACAGTCTGTTAAGGCTACGTGGGGGATCTGTCTTTTGCCTGTGTGAGTGCTAGTATTTAGGAGTACCTCGTTCAGGCTGCTGGCATCGGTGAGCAGTGAGAGCCACTCCAGCTTGAGGTGCAACTGCCCCGTGTCCACCTCGTCCAGCACAAACCACTGCACAAAAACACCACCACAAATCCTTCATATACACAGCCAGACCAACAGCAGCACCTCAGCCCAGACGCAAAGCTAATCAACCCTACATTAATCCACAAGCCAATACACCCACAAAAACTGCGTAAATATCCCTCACAAACTGTGAGCATCTCCAGAAATAAATTTCACCTATGCGATAGGATGTGTGCAATGTTGACTCACCTCATCCACAACACGCTCCTTTGCCACCTCATTCAAGTCAATAGTCAGACTGAAATACAACAGTAAGGAGGGACAGGCAGTGTTTTATAAGTTGAGTTCATGGCAGAGAATATGTGTGTGGTGCAACGGAGGGAAGGGCAAGGACCATTGTCAGGAGGAGGGATGCTCTTACCTGCCCAGAAAGTCATCCTTGTCAGGGTCCTCGTCAAACAGGGTGGCCTCCAGCTCCTGACCCGGAACCTCATGCACAATGGCCTGCAGGTGCACAAAACAGAGATCCCCCATATAGGATTTAACAGACTGTTGGGGCAAGTGTGGTTAGCAGGCACCTATGAAGGCCGACACGGAACGTGTGGGGGTAGGTGGTCAGCACCACCCATGGCCACCTTTGTTTTTTTTTTGCCTCGGGGTCGACTCAGAGGGCCAGAATCAGTTCAAATATTCGGCACTCTTATTAGTAACGAGTGGGAATCGAACTAGGGTCGCCAGATTTGCATACAGTATGCTAACCATTGCACTAGTTCCCCATAGTCACACATAAAGCTAAAGATACACAGTATAGCTTTGAACATACTTTTGGGGCAAGTGCTGTTAGAGAGGACCTATGAAGGCCAGAACGCACATGAAGGTATGGGTGGCTAGCACCACACCCTTCCACCATTGTCTCCCTAGTGGTGATGTTTACATATCGGACCAGGTACTCATTGAAGACTGAGTCGCAGTAGAGAAGGCCCAGGACCAGTTCAGATAATCATCACTGGTGTTGGCCGTGAGTAAGAATCGAACTCGGGTCGTCGAGTTCATAGTGCAGCGCGGTACCGCTGACATACTGTGTACACTGCCAGCCACACACATATAGCATGCAAAGCCACAGATACATGTAACCACATGAATAAAAACACAATCTATGAGGCAGTAGATGTACTTTCATAATTATGCAAGCAACAATATGATAAAAGGTCAACAACAAGGATTAAATTTCAGGCTTGTAAGCCACTGGGAAAAATTATGTTAGCGAGCACATATTTAACTTCAGGTCAAACACGGAACAATCGAAGCAACTGATATCCCCATGATGAAATACTACTGTACAGTGCATGTACATCAGCACTGGGTATAAAAAGGTGGCCTCACATGGTGCTTTCCACACCAGCTACATTTGTGCCATGGTGACCTTTAATAGGTGCTTGCTAACACGGACACATGGGGACAAACTTGCTGTTTTCCATACCTCATAGACCTCGTTCCAGACAGGGTGAAGGTTCTCTGGAATAGTCTTGCTCTGGAATCTTTGCGGGCCCACGTGAAGCACCGTGTAAGGATCAGACTTGCCCTTAATCATCCCTTTCAAAAGGTTGTCCTTCCGCAGAAGGTCACGTGCCCCCTTCAGGTGTATCCTCAGCACACCCTGCAGATGTGAATAACCGTATAGAGACTCAGGCATACGATTACAACTTGCATGCACCACCATGGTTCTTTATGACATACAGTGTGGTTTAAAGTTTTGTGAATGATTAGTTGAATTGTACAATTTTTGTGTACACTTAAAACTGCATCCTGTATACATTAATGCAGTCACTGTATTTACAAATTGAACCAGTTTAAATAAACCGAAAAACTACCACATGACGGGAGACATCAAGCACAAAATAGTTTACGCAAAAGCGTCACGCCACGTTGTTTTAAATGTTCACAAGGCAACAGACCACAAGAATTGGTAATTTCCTGCTCAAATGACTGGGTGGCTGATAAAAACAAATAAAGACCAAGCCGAGTAGCTCAGCAGAAATCCTGCTGACAGCTTTCACCGTCACCATATCCCCCCCTGCGCGAGGTCCACTCTTGGCTGCGGCACCCGGGGGGGGGGGGGGGGGGGGGGCTACTCCCCTTCGTTGTGCTTCTTTCCTGTGGTGCCGCCGCACCGGAATGGATGTTTGTGGATTTTGTATTTTATCCTGTTGTTGGAATCTCTCGGTGTGGCTTGCCGGGCCCACAAAAAGACATAGCGCACTGCTGCTGGTGTCAAATGAGATAAATCAAGTGGCAGGGAGGGCTGGGTATAAGGGTCAGAGACAGCTTACCTTGGGGATAGGAAAGCGGAGTTCCGCAAGCTCCAAGTCGCTCACGATGGGCACTGTGAAGCGGTTGGGCAGCACCATGAGATTGGCGATCTGGTCGGTAATCATGGAATCCGACATGTTGCTGGAAAAATTTACAAACAGGCAAACACGAGCTTACGTGACACAGAGTTCAAAACGAGTCACATTTCTGGGATCACAAAGAATGTGGACGAGGCGTTAAATTACTCGTTCCGCACAGGAGTGAAAACGAGCTGCGTGTTTATGTAACGTGGCCACATCTGGTTTGGTCACTGTTTACATTTCCCATCTACCCAGGACACTGTATCAGGCCTGAGCTGGGTTGGCCTGCTGGAGGTCTGGCATGAGTTGTATTGAGACCATCAATGGTAAACGGACTTACTTGAGCCCTGGGATGTCTAGCAGATTGGTCAGTCCTGTCCAGTTGATCTTCAATTGCTGCCACATAAGAAGGAAGAAGATTAGCATTAATAAGAAAAATTAACATTCAATATCAAATTATTGATTCAGTTACAAAAATCACATTAAGACAACCACAACCACAAAGTGCATTATACCCACAGCGAGCTCGTAACTTATCAGCACAGGTCAACTCATACTTTTCATCGCCGTGCATTCCGATAACACCATACGTACAACAGAAAGCTGATGTCACATAATGACTGATAAAAACTTTTTTTACAGTGTTTAAAGACAGCAAGTTGCAAGAAAGCAAAACATCAACAGAAGAATTGTCATGTAAAGTAATGAATTCTGAAAAAAAAATCTACATTATACAATATAACATTTGAAACAAAATATGTATATCTGAATTGGAATAGTATTTTGCAATGATTAATATTTTAAGATCCTCCTCAAGAATTTGACGTGAAAAATCTCGCAAATTTTTTATTTTTGAACATTGTAGACTATACATGCAACATTTTAGCCACCAAAACATATGGCCACAGCAGCAACAGCCTCTGGTTACGCCCTGGTCTGTCCTTGCAGAGCCCCCACAAGTTCCACCACCCTCGATTAATTCCCAATTATCCCATCCACCCATCAACTACTGGACTTGTACTCCTATTGCCCGTTGTGTGCGCAGGTGCAGACTACCCCCCAGTCATTACACCCCAGCCCCATCATTATCTTTGATATTATGTCCCAACAAACATATTACACTAATTCCATTCAATAAAATTACCTTGTCAAATTTGGGACGGTTATAGAAATATTTTTTTTAGGAATTGCTAAGTACAGAGCATAGGCATTAGTTTAAATCTTTAAGTTTGAGCTACTGAGCCTATTCTGCCAACAAGTCATTTTGCGACTCATAATTGCATTTCAATGTCAGTATGAACAAGAGCCGTGCACATTCCAGAGAAAGGGTGTGGCCGTTTCCTGCACACATTCCTGATAACGGAGCAGTAATGAGCCCCACCGCACTGCCCATGCACGCACACATGCCACCTCAACATCCATCTTCCTGCAGCCACACTGAGAACGTGTACAGCAAAAACCTTCATCACTCACATATATACCATTACCTACCCGTTGTTCTAAATACAATTTTAAATAACACAATTTTATTATTGGATCACAAATTGGCATTATTGTTATTATATAATTTACCCACACACTTGGGAGGATGATTACAATGCCACATAGTCGTGGAACTGCCCATTCGTGACTGCTTTTCCCATTACCCAATTCACCAATACATCACCAGGAAAACATGAAAACTGAAAGAATTAAGGATAGCCAGGCCCACGCAAGGTTCTATTGTGTGTGCACTCTGACACACCCTCTTCTGCCTGTCTGCATTCTCGAAGGTAGTGAGGGAAACCGCCTGAACACTCTCATTGCTTCCTCTTGCTTACAGGTACAGAAGAGCGCACCCTGCCTAAACTCGAGGCACCTTCCATTGTGGGGGAACTCACCGGCCGGCGGATGAAGAAGAACGTGAGCGCTCCGAAGAACGGCACCTGGCTGATGAGCGGCTCCAGGATGACGCGCAGGGAGCCATGGAGCTGCACACACACAAGCAAGCGCGTACGGAAATAAGTTCAGCACAAAAAAAATTAACCCGTAAAAACAAAGTTTTTCAATATAAATCCTTTATATGCGTGGCGGCTAGAGTCCTCTCGTCCTCTGGCTTGAGATGGCTGCCACCTATGGGTCAGATGATTGCCTGCCACCATTAAGCAATTGGTAATTAAATATAAAAAAAATTTTTCCTAAAAAGTGTAAAGTTATGGAAAAAAAATGTCACGAAAATAAATTGTCACGCACAACGAGTCTGTGTGCAAAATGTCAGCTTGATTGGATCACGGGAAATGGGTTCAAAAACGACCGAAAGATTTGCACGGTCGTAAGCAAGCAAGCAAGTGAACTTAATATAAAGGATTTAAAAAGGGGGCAGCTGCTGCTTCATGGCAAAGCAACTGTGGACTTTCCACCACAAGGAGCAGAGACACCAACATAAATGAGTAACACCCAATTGTTGTGTAGGTAGGAAGATGTTTTGATTTGATAAATTCTTGCTTTACGGAAGCTCATATTTATTGGAAAAAGATTTTGCTAATATAATGGTAAACGACTGTTTCCACATTTACACTAAAGGAGGATTAGCAAAACATTATAAGGCACGTGGAACTAATCTTCTGTTTTGAAAATCAGTGCGAGAACTTGTAATGTTATATTACTGTTGCACAATCCAATTCATTGGTATGCCATGAGCAGCACTCTTGCCACTGCAGTGCAAAGCAGCTCCACTACACTCCGAGTACAGTCTGCTGTGGCCATGTGACCCTTAAACAAGACTGGCATTGTTCAACTGCTGTCATTATTAAGTCACGCTAAAATACAACCAATAACAAAGACAATATTCATAAGTTGTATTCACGACAGAAATACTAAGACAGGGTTAAACCAATATTTGTCGGTTTAACACAGCTGCAATAAAAACACGCCTCTCTGCTGCTTACCTGTACTTTCTTGGCTCCAGCTTTGCAGAAGTACTTTGGGATTTCCACATTGATATCACAGTCACCGACGTAACTGAAATACAATTTCCCCCAACACCATGGTTAAGCTCTTTTGTAAACTACATACTCCGCTCATTAGCTGATGTCACAGATCTCTTTTCGGGATTACATATAATCAGTGCATCCATTTAGAATAAAAATATGGGTCTGATGTATTATATAAACATCAGCGTAATCTGGTCCAAAACCATGTGAGACGAGGCTCTAAGAAAAGCTGTGTCGGGTGTGGACCAATCAATTTCAAGGACAGTGCATACATTATCAGAGTTGTGTTTTTTTTGTTTGCATTCCGACCGCAGGTATTGTGGTCAATGCAAACATGACTCCTTGTAAATAAAGTGTCAGTTTTGTTGCCAGATAGAATGGTAAAAAAACTATTATCATTATTATCAGCTGTGCAATATACATACTTAACAATTGCCTGCTTTGGTTACATCACAATCATAACAATTTTAATGAGTAAAATGGGTTTCTTATTTATATTTAAGTTGAATCCAGTGAAGTACTGTAAACATAACAATACAAATCTAATTCCTAAACAATGTGAATACAATGGTAGATTTTCTCAAAAAATTACATTGGTTGAGATATACAATGCTAAAATTACATGAGTCAAAATTACACCGAATGGAACCATTTAAATGCATTAAAGATATACGCGGCACATCCAAATAATTATTTACCAAACATGCTATCTGTATTATACACTGAAGTTAACCATGGGACTTTGAAAACTGTGCAGTTTCAATAACAACTGCATTTGGACCACTGCATTGTGCAGAGTTTACACAGCAAGGAGCTCATCCTGCATTTACACAGCAAGAGTCTGCACTGTGCTCTCTGTAGACACTGCAGCTATGGTGCTGAGCCATTTACTGTGCTCTGTCACTACCCTCCCACATGCTGTCCGACACTGCATTTCCTTATAAGGCGTTTTTCAAAGATTTCTAGTACCTAGGCATTTCCCATGCTTATGCTAAGTGTGTGTGTGTGGATGCCGACGAGCACACTCACACACACAAGTATGAAGATGACTAAATACCCACAGGAGTGCAGAAAATACATGCGCACACAAACTACACCACACGAACGGACAGACGCACACGGAGTTTTGTGTGATGTGTGGGCACGTGGCGGCAACCCAGTGGCTTAGCCTTACCAAACTATTTAAGATTGTGTCCGTGTTAAACTTTCCATTTCAAAAATGTCACGCGATTAGTGCCATAAAGTGGTTCAATTTCTAACACAAGCACACGTACATGCAAACATAGGAGACAGAGCATACTTATGTCATAAACACATGTTTGGAATAAATTACTTCAGCATAAACTATGACTTGAGATCAAGATCTCAGTTCATATTTGGAAGAAGGGAAACACTTAACTGTACGTATTTTTTTTCTTCTCATAACATTCCCATTTGAGGAGCTATCGAGCGCAAGGGGCTGACGAGGGAGCAGCGTGGGAGTGAACAGACCGAGTGCCACACACACACAACACAGACACGATCTTCCCGCGTCTCTCGAGTAAGGGAGGGTTAAATGGCACAATTATCCGAGAACCAGTTCAACTCCTTTTCTGTGTCCATCCAATTTTAGTTTGTCAAACACAAGCCTGAGACAAAATGTATACTGTATTCCATGTCTATGCATTTTTAAATATCAAAGTTACTCTGGATGTATCGTCTGCAAGGCTTCTTGCACTCCACAAAAAAGCATCAACTTCATTTATTTTTAGCCCACCACCGAGAGATTACTCCACGTGTTCACTGCTGGCACCGTTAACTTGACAAGACGCCTCATCTTATAAGTGCGCACGGAGTGGCTTCGCTGCATCACAATTTACTTCGCCTACTTGTGCATATTCCCAATCCTCGAATGATGCAACCGCATCTAAAGTTCGTTATTACGATTATCAATACCTTTGCAGTTAAGAGGCCAATACAAAAATGGCAACAATGCTGAAACGTGCATAAGTAGGATCATGCCTACTTGTGACAACTGCAACAACAAGTTCGCACAAGGACCACTTCACGCATTTGTTAAAATGTATCAATCAACATACTACAGAATTGAGATGCTTATCAAGTACACGCCTATCAAATGAAGCACAAACATGTGTTCAACAGGAGCAACGGACAACGTAATGCCGTTTTCTCACTTCCATATACCACCATCTCTGGCAGTCCATAAGAGGTGTTTTGGGTTAGATCGCGTAAATATATAAATGCGTCGTTAAAACCCGCCACCACCCGACACAGCCAACTAGTAAGGGTTGTCACGTAAACAGAACGTGGCCAATTCGTCACGAATACAGCACGCCGGTGTGTTGGAGAGCCACCGGTTAGTGCTGTACTAGTGACGAATTGGCATGTTCTGTTTACGTGACAACCCTTACAAGTTGGCTGTGTCGGGTGGTGGTGGGTTTTAACGACACATTCAAATATTTACTCGATCTAACCCAAAAAACCTCTATTATAGATGATATTGGTCGCGAAAGCCTACGTGTTATCTCTGCCAGTGTTTTTTTTGCCCAGCAATGCTCAGGCGAACCCACACTCAACCAAAACAAAACACAATCCACTGCCACATGTACACCTGAAATCCCTCTATCCCTGGCTACAAGACAAGCGCACCGGTGCAAGGCCTGTGCACGTACACCTTGACAGGCAACGCACTCTGCGTACGTAGACGTGCAACGTTTGCTAAGGAAAAACCCTCAGCGAGTCACACGTGGGATGACCAACCTGATTTGCAGGTCAAGGATAATCTGCCTCTTGTCCACATTCTGCGAATATGTCTTTATTCCAGTCACCTTAAATGGCTGAAAAAGCAGACACACAATTCATTTTAAATGTTTTCCAACTTCATCTCACCCACCCTTATAAGGCAACTGTGATTCATTATCCACTGCATATTGACACGGGCGTTTAGGGCACTTGATGAGCAAAGTTCAAAGCCAAGGTTGGTTTTGATCGACAACGATCAGTTGTGTGGTGCGGCAAACAACCTCCTCTCCAAAGTGGAGCTTGGTAAAGGTGAATGTCTTAAGGTAATCGGTTGATCCACGCACAGCCGGCTCAATCGCCTGCCGGAACACTCCTTCCATGTAGCGCCCAAAGAAAGGCCACACTTGCACCAACACCTGCACGGCACACCAACCACTCCACTCCAGCACACAGCAGCTGTGCAACAATCAGATAAGATACTCGGCTTTCCTCGTGTCATTCATTTTTGTTCGTTTGGTCACTCAGGTCCCCCTGCCACAGGCAAACAAGACACCACTCATGAGCACCAAAGGTAAATTGATATTAATGTTATAAGGTATGTCGTTAAGAAGTTACTATTACAAGAATTGTATTTTATTATGTTTATTTTTATCATTTTATTATTTCCCTTCTACGTGACTTTACCGAAAGAACCAAGAAGATGAATCCCTGCAGTCACCAAAGCTTTAAATCGAAATATTACAAGACTAATTATGGGATTTTTGTGAAAAGCGCTAGATTAAATTACACCGTATACTGATTATTGATAATGATGTCATCAGAGAAGATCCCATACATTCACTTCCTGTGCAGCCAGTGCGGCGGAATGCAATGTCACAGCGGCTGGGTTCAGCACTCTGCTCCCTAATGCAGCATCACGTGCTCTAAACATGCATTTGTGCCAACTGGTGACACCGTGTGCACATGCATCCGCGTGTGTCTGTCATGTAATCGTACTTTGTTCAGCCATTCCACTCGCTCCACATCTGGGAATTGCACCTGTACAAACAACATTGACACAGCATCAGCATTGCACGAATATTACCATACTCCTGGTAAGACAACTCTCACCGGCTCGCATTACAGAACATACAGTGACTATGAGAACGTAAACTGTATCTAAAAACACATGATCACGGAATAAACATTCTTGGGTCTGATGTTTAAAATATTCCCGTGTGAGATAACTGCATTGATTGTCTGATGTCCTCTATTAAAACATTCTACCCCAATGACTAATGATGTATTTTGGAAGAGATGCCAAGCGAACTACAGTTACATGAGGAAAACATTTAAAATGTCTTGTGCGTTGTTTAAATACATGCCTCGGATCTTAGCTCCAACACACTACTTACGTGAATCATCATATCACATGGTGTTCCATTTCCACATCACAGCAAATGTGTTATTTGAGCAATTTTCCTATAAAATTCCAGGCAAACTGACCAAGTGGTGTGAATGATGGCCACGAGGCAGTCACATTTAATGCATCGCACATGCCAAGTAAAATTATTTCATGCATTATTTATTATTATGCTTGTGTACCGAAAAAAAAAACCTCATTGAGTCTCATGACATTTCCAGCAGGGCTCCATCAAGTGAAATGGAATTTGGGGTAATATTTAAAATAGGTTTAACAGCAAGATTAACATAAACTCTTACCTGAAACGGAGCAGTGATTTCTAAATTTTAAATGTTCATAGAATGCAACTACGCAAGTTACTCCTTTCAATGACAGTGCACAAAACATGTTGTACTGTACTATGAGCTCAATGTAAGGAGACACTCCCCTTCCAAACAAGATATGTTTAAGGGACTTGTCAGCGCTTGCCTTACACAGCATCAAACAATGCGCTACATTCAGGACTGCTCTCAAACACGACCCCATTGTGATGCCATTCCTGTTACAACATTGTACAAAGGAAATTCAAAACAGTAGATTAACTACACTACACCATCACGTGCAGTGCACGGTATACTTTATGAAGAGTGCACCACAACTCACTGGAGGACTTCCACTGATGCTGCTGCTTCAGCTGTCAGGAGATGACAACAGAAGTTGGTTGGCATGCAGAATCTCCCCCACATTCTGGCCACTACAGCTACACGAACTTCATCAACACTAATGAAACCAGCCAGGCAAAGCACTATGCTCCAAGACAAATGTGGCGGCCGGACACGAGAATTGTAGGGCCAAAACATGATCGAAGCTGTTGTTTTCTCCCTCCAGTTGCAGAGAAGAGTTTCTCACTTCGTCATCCACACCCTCAGCACAATCTCTACCTCATCAAAGCCGCAGTCTTCGTGGGCCATTTATATCCACGTGCTGTTACATAATGTACCACATTGTGTTGGCAGTGCGTAAAAGCACTCGTTGGAAAAAAACGATTTTACTTTTCGACATTTCAAGAGTATGGCAGTGTTCCTGAAAGCTCTGAAAAGAGCATTTTTGGCCCGTTTACATTGCAGCGCATTTGCAACACCCAGACACTGTGCTTACTTCTGTTAAACCGAAACAGACCAAACAGGATGTTCAACTCATTGGGTTGAATTAGAAGCACAGAATAGTGCATACATGGGATTATTGCAATTGGGAAAGCTGGCGTTGAACACATGGGGTGTACAGATCATGGAAAAATCTAGATGCCACGTCACCCTTAGCTAGGACGCTTTCCTTATATGTGCAATGTGATATATCTTGCGGCAAGTTGCCGTTATGAGCCAGCGTCGTCATGGTCCACGTTTGAAAAATTAAATTACGCGCAAATAAACTCATCTGGAATTCCATATTTGGCAGGACCCTCCTGAAAGAATTCAGGAGCCTCAAGCGAGGCCTCCCTTGGTAAACAAACATAACTATACTGGAGATACAGTTCAGGTTTTTGCAATTAAATCCAGATTCATTATTGTAATGTAATGGTATGTAAAATGTGTCTTGGCTTCTCCAGTTATCCTTTGCATGCATGGTCCCAGGGGCTCTTGCGAATGGGCCCTCCCTGCTCAGTGTCACACACAGCAAGAGAGAGACTGGGCACAGTAAGCATGGGTGCCGTGGTGGACATGGCTGAGGCCAGCCCCAAATACGAACCCAGGCGGGCAGATCCTGGTGCTTGATCCCGGAGCGAATGCACAACTCTTCAAAGTTGCTGAGCTGCTGCCTCTTGAGCAGCAACTGCTTCTTGTTGGCTCGAATGCGCTTGTACCCCAGCCACACGATCACTCCCAGCAGGATCCAGCTGAAGCTCATGCCCAGGTAGCCGGCCAGGTAGGTGGGGAAGAGGCACAGGAAGGTGCGAGCGAAGGCAAAGAGCAGCGACTGCAGCGCAGCGCTGGGCCCGTCGCCCGCGTAGCTGCCGGCCATGCTCGACACGGAGCCCCGAGACTCCGACGAGGTCGGTGATGAAGATGAAGTCTCGTTTGCCTCCTGCTCCTCTCGTTCGTCTGCTGGGGGCTTCATGATGACCGCTGCTGTTGCTGCTGTCCCACAGGGCACGGTCGTTGTGTAGGGGGCCCCCTTCTAGCTGGACAGCTCGCCCATGACCCCCTCCCGTGCCTGCAGGGAAACGGGGCAGCAGCGACCTCACTTCTCACTCAGCCTCCTCGTCCCCCCACCGTGTTCCTACAACTTAGCGACCGTGAAAATAAGAGATTCGTGGCTCGTCGTATTCCTCCTCCAGTCTAAAACACAGATTCTGATGCTGACAACTACCAACTGAAACCCAACTGGTCACCCCCCACGTGCGCTCGAGCTGGCCGGGCTAACCGCTGCTACAAACGATCTCATCACATCCACGGTCTACCCCAGGTAACCCTGGTTCTGCTGCTACCTCGGTCTCCCAGATCTTCCCGGGTCAACGTGGGTCAACTCACGCCCCTCTTTGTCTCCAAGTCCTCATTGCCTGCAGCGAGTCACTCAGCCCCGTCCCACCCCGACTCCGTTTGCCTCACACGCCTCTCCAGAATGCTCAAGTGCCCAGTGCCTCCAGTCGATCTCATCCCCTCGTCTAACTCCACCCCCTCGTCTAACAACCCCAGGTCCCCTCAACTCCCACAGCTCCTCTCGCAGCTCTCCCCCCCCAACTCACCTCAGCCACTCTTGCCGAACACCACCACCCCAAGTCGCCCTATCCCGACCCCCTTTGCATCTCCCCCAGGTCCCCCCGGGTCCGTTCCACCTCGAGTTGCCGTGGCCTCCTCAACCCACCTCTGCAGTGACGAGGATGAGGAGATGAGGAGGAGGAGGAGGAGGCGATGAGGATGAGCAGCCCGGCGTCTGGTGGTGGTGGTGGTGACCGTGGCGCCAGCTCCACCCCCGCGTCCCGGCCCCGTCACCGCTGCACTGGGCAGGGCTGCGCTCTGACGTCACCCCCACCCCGCGCCCCACCCCCCCCAAACAGCGCCCCCACCCCCCCAAACAGCGCCCCACCCCCAACAGCGCCCCACCCCCCAACAGCGCCCCCCCACCCCCCCCACACCCCCAAACAGCGCCCCACCCCAACAGCGCCCCCACCCCCCCCCACCCCGCGCCCCACCCCCCCACCCCGCGCCCCACCCCCCCAAACAGCGCCCCCACCCCCCCAAACAGCGCCCCCACCCCCCAAACAGCGCCCCCAGAATCTTTATTTAGACTCGAGGAGGAATCCGATGAGCGAGGAAGCTCTTTTTGTTGTTGTTGTTGTTGCAGATGGCGGCTCGGCGAGTTACACCCCCTCATCCACCAACCGCCTCGTCACCCAACCGCCGCCCCCCCCACCTCACTGGACCCCCCCCCCCCCCCCCACTGGACCCCCCCCCCCCCCCCACTGGACCCCCACCCCCCACTGGACCCCCACCCCCCACTGGACCCCCCCCCCCACTGGACCCCCACCCCCCACTGGACCCCCCCCCCCACTGGACCCCCACCCCCCACTGGACCCCCACCCCCCACTGGACCCCCCCCCCCACTGGACCCGCCCGCCCCCCACCCCTCATTGGACCGCCCCCCGCTGGACCCCCCCGCCCCCCACTGGACCCGCCCGCCCCTCCCCACTGGACCCCCCCGCCCCCCACTGGACCGCCCCCGACTGGACCCCCCCGCCCCCCACTGCCCCCCCTCCCACTGCCCCCCCCCTCACTGGACCCCCCCCGCCCCCCACCTCCCTTTGCTCCCCCTCCCACTGCCACCCCCCACTGGACCCGCATTATGTCCCCGCTAGAGGCGCTGCACGAGGCGGTGGCACCGGCAAAGCTCCGGCCGGCAGCACCGGCAGGACCCGAGTGACCCGACCTGACCGGGCGTCCGTGCGGTCCTCCTGCAGCAGGGAGCCCCCCCCCCCCCGCGTGGCAGCGATGGCGTTTTCGCATTGGGCGAGGCCTGGCCATGCTGGCTGACTTCTGCTGTGCCCACTCCACCAAATCCCACCTTCCACCCTTTTATTGACCATCTCGCTTCAGGACAATATAGAGCCCCCACTTGAACAACACACGGACAACACCTTTGTCTGGGCTATATCACATCTTATGTTGCCCACGTGTAACACGTGTCGGGCGGGTTCTTATTTTGTATTGTTGAATTGCTATAAATATTGTGCTGTTATTCTGACACTGGTTGAGACTTTGGCATTGATAAAAAAAAAACCTAGATTAGACGAGTCTTGGTGCTGGAGTGTGTGTGTTTTTTCTTAAGTCCATATATTGTGTAACTCGATTCTGAGTTTTTTTTGTAGGCGGTGAGATCTATGAATCTGACACTTGCGGTATCGTTAATACATAAAAAAAACATACCCATAAACAACGCGACTGCGGGAAAACATTGATCATATTATTTAATTACAGGGCCTACCCACTCAACAGCAGATGTTTCTGTAGTTGTAGATTATGGCTGATGAAGGAGAACCGGTAAAGCTGGGCTTTGGCGTCAGAAGCTTTAAAAGTAAAGAAAAGCCAGCAGAGAGGCTTGGTAATTGTCATGACCAGCGCAGGGCAGCAGCGACCAGTCGTAACATTTGCTACCGTGCAGACAAACACGGAAGTATGTAAAACATACGTAACACATTTTCGATTTAAAATTTTAAAATAAAAAAAAAGTTTATTGCGTAACCTATAAACAGCCGTAAGTATGTGACAGCAGTGTGTGATAAGGCATAGCCAAGTGAAAGGGACCCCCCGAGGCCGTGATCCCGCTCCCTTCTTCACTTGTTCTTGAGGATGTCTCCGTCCACCGTCAAGTCGTACCTGCAGCGGTGACACGACACACGCGCCACGTCGCAACGGGCCAGCCACTCGAGTAGGCTGCACAGGATTTGAGGCTATGCCAGCGAATGTCACTGTCACGGGAAGTATATTAATGTCTCTCACGATCAAGGAATAATTTCTTGGCCTCGAAGTATGTTAGAGTGCCATTAAGTTTGTATTGTGAATTGTCTCGCATAGCACCAAATAATTGAAACAGGCCAAACTCATAGGAGATTCTAGAATTCACACGAGATGCAAATGTACGGGCAGAACATGATAGAGACACTCTCAATTCTAAATTATAGGCAACTTAAATTCAAAAAGATCAGTTTTTTTATGTTACAGTTACTTACAAAAACGAATACGTGTGACACTGTTCCTTCTAACTCAGTTCAAATCGAACAACAACCAGTGTTTGTGAAATACAAGCAGATTCAATAGTGATAGTGCATGTTCACGGGATACTAATTGGTTGTAGAAGTTAATTTAGTGAGTCCAGGCAAAGAGATGCTGGGCATCTGAGGAAAATGCAGAATTGGGCCCCTCAGCATGACCCATAGTCCTTATTCAGAAATGTTAGGCCATGGATTATTCTCTAGCAGTAAAAGGGTTGTAAAAGTCGCACTGGTGACCATGGATAGGTAATTGTCGTGATGTGAAAGAGGAGCTACACTTGGGGTACATGCAAGACGCTCTGTGTTCCACTCACCAGTTGGTGGTGCCTTTTGTCAGGTCAAGGGACTGCACGTCAACCTGAAGCTGGAGATAAAAGAAAGCATTTCCAATTAAACCATTGCTTCTGTTGCATGAGCAATATAGTGAAGCAAGGTGTAGCACATTAGAAGATGGCGTCAATGTCGTTCATGATGCTTGCCTTTCCCAACAGTTCCTCCTTGGCCAGGAATCCCCCGTCATGCTTGACTGCCAGATCTAGAATGTGTTTTTCCTTCGCTTCGGCAAGTGTCATCGTAAACTCCAATCTACAATAGGCAGACAACAAATAGTCGGGGTTGACGTGTTAGGAATAAAGTTATTACCTTAATCAAGAAAGAGCACAATGAAACATAATTGAACAGTTGAGTAGCTGGTTCTGTGGTGTGCTTTCAGCTGAATTCTGCCATCCCTATTTTCCACCCACTCACGTCTCATCGAAGACAGGGTTGACAGACTTCTTAACAGTTGAAGTCTTCCTTTTCCCCAGCCGCCTGCGGTTTGGGTGCATATATATGCGCACGTACACGTTTGCCCCTTCATGCGTTGCTGTCAGAAGGTTTCTGGAGAAGATGGAAAAATTGATGAGAACAAGGTAATGGTTCCAAGATAAACTTGCATGTGTCAGAACAAATGCAAATTTATTTAGGGTGTGCATCGGTTAGTGTCACTTACTTGCATGCGTGCACAACCACAACAAGCTGATTGCGCTGTGCGCTGTGTCGGATGGTGAGCTGAATTTGCCCGAGAGGAGACTCTCCAACACCAGTCTCACTGTTGATACAGACATGGTACACGCATTGAAAACAGGGTTGGCCACTTTACTTCAAATATATGCAAAGTATTTACATCTTGCAGTCACTTACAAATTGAATGAGTGGCTGTGTTCTTTCTCTCTCTGTTTTACTCTTGATATAGTCAAAGCAACCATCCTTTCCATCTTTGACCATTGCGACATTTACTTCCTAGCCCCTGAAACCACTATAAAAAAAATGCCACTCAGCTCTACGCTTTTCCATTGATGCCCCTAAAGAACGCATCATTGCAACCTCTAAATCACATCCAATCGCTCTCCCGCTATATTTTTTCACCTGATGACGATTGCTTGTGTTACGATCGAAACGTCGTGATATTTTTTTAAATTATTTTTCTATCTACGTGGCTTTACCGAAAGACCCAAGGAATATGAATTCCTGCAGTCACGAAAGCTTTAAGTCAAGATTTGTTACTTTTACTTTAAGCACTATTTTTTGCTGCACCCGACGCATTCTGTTAGGTTGATGCCTGTTCTTCTGTATGTATCACACTGTTTTTCTTGTGCTGTGCTCATGTACCACGGATACTAGCTGGGTAACTTGCTAAATGGGACTTTCCTAGAAACAAATAAACATTTGAGTAAAAATCTACACGTGGCAGAAACTACGTGTGCACAAGTACACCACACTTACTTCTGCAGTTGCCGGACGCGGCGACGGAGCTCCTGCGTGGAAGCCGGCACGGACATATCCGACGCAATGCTCGGCGTTGGCTCCTTCCCTGGCCCAGCCGCTAGCCTGGTGGCCGCGTGTAATCCAGGTGAAGGCCCTTCCTGCGCATGGGGCCCCTCGCCTCCTTTGTCGGTACTTAGAGATGAGTGGGAGCCCCCTGCCCCTCCGACCACAGTGCGACCCATGCCATTGGCCTTAGGGCCAGCCCCTGTTGCATCCTTCTTTTTCTTGCCACGAGGCTTTCCTACTTTCTTCCGAACCAGGTTCTGCCCATCCTGAATGAAGTTTTCTTCCTTAGGCATCACCTTCAAAATCTGAAAAGGACATTTACAGACATTGGTGGCACCAGTTGTTTATCCACATTGGCAAACAGAATGGCATGCAATTGTCAAGTAATGCATATAACCACTTGCTATCACAAACTCAGGAGGTATTTATGTTCTCCCAATGGTGAAAAATGTGAAACTTATTTAAAACATTTCTCGATTTAAAGCTTTCGTGACTGCAGGGATTCATATGGATTCACATGTTAATTTGAAGTAAAATAGTTTTGCTAAAGTACATTATTAAAGAGTAAATGTACAACATAGATGGCTGCTAAACGGCTCAATAAATGTGAATTTGTAAACAAGAGTTTGTTCAACGAATATATTGGTGAACCACAAATGTATATATATAGAAAATACGCCGACCCTGAGAGCCAGTTTCATCTTGATGACGCTGTTTGGCCCAGAGTTGCTCAGCTGGAAGGCCTGGTCCAGAGTCATGCCATCGGCTACGAGCAAGCGCTTTAGAGGCAGGTTGAAAGAGCCGAGGGAGCACTGCCGATCGTCGTCTTTCACCTGATGGCCACGCATACACACGCACAAAGCACGAAGTTGGCATAAAACACACACACTATACTGAGATACTCCTTGCCCTGAGGTGTTGCCTGTAAAGGAAATCCGACCTGACGTAAGTTACATCAAGCCACAATATTAAATAATCCAGGTTTGTGGTGGCTGAATGTACTTCACACCTGCTTTCATGTCAGATGCAACTTTGCTTATGTGGATTTTATGTAGTGCTTTGATCCAGTGAGTTTCCACTCAGGCTGGTAAAACATATCAAGCTGCCAATGCGTAAATGGTGCCCAGTCTAAGAGACAGCTCCGATCTTTCACAGAATATATAAACCCATGCTGCAGTGAATTACGTACGAATTCAAATCCCATCAGTCACTGCACTCGCTGTGTTCGCCGTTAAGGCAATTGTAAACATCTTGTGAAAACAAGTATATTACGAAATATTTGTAGTTAAATATGAAACGTAACATTCATGGGTTCTGTTTTAGATATGAAAACAAGTACCTCAACAATTATTTTGCTGTCCATCACAATTCCACTGGGTGTTTTTTAGCATCGCGCCCTGAGTTTGAGGGATCCGGAAATGTTGAAGTATGTGAAGATGTCATTATGAACCTGAAGTGTATTGTGGGTAGCCTGATAGCGAGTAAAAAAGTTGATTATAAAACAATGCTTGTGCAAATGTTGGATAATAATATATTGCATTCCAAAAATGCTAATGCAATTATAAAATGTCAACAACTCATTTTCAAGATATAAATGGTAATATGCGTCAAAATTTGACATTTTATAGCATTCGTAAGGTTTGATTGGCAGGAGATATGTATTACCACCTTCACACGGGCATGTGGAGGTGGTGGTAATGGTCGTATCTCACCTCTATGTCGAGATCTTGGTCAGTGGGGTTGTGGATGCAGAAAGTGAATGGCTGCTCCCAGACTGGGTCATTCGTGTTGTAACAAATCTGTCGCAAAGATGTCGGCAAAGTAACAAACACCGATTACCACACAAAATTTAACACACGCGATTTCGACACGACATGGTTTAAAGATTAGATTCTTGGCCACGTTCAGACTAATTAGTCCACTGTTTAAAAGGAATACAGTATTCAAAAGTGGATAAGGTGAATGAGTAAGGCCAATCAAATTTATGAATAGATTACAAAAAAATGAGCTATATTGTTACGTTTCATTTCACATTTACTTGAGAAGCCAAACAGTTGTTATGCCACCAATATGAAGCTTTTACCATGTTGCCTATTACTGTCGTTTGCCAGCAGCATCATTATACTTCACCATTACATGACTCATTACCATGAAACTTGCAATTTGTTTTACTTTACAAGTGCAGCATAGTTCCCAAAATATTGCTTAATAGAGCATTACATTTTTGTTATGCTTTAATAGCCAGATGCATGCTTTTGAACACAAAAGACAGATCCCCTTTAGAGCCTTAACAGACTGTTGGAGCGAGCACTATTAGTGAGCACCTATAAAGACCGGCACAGCATACAAGGGGGTGAGTGAACCAACACCATGGCCGACCGCTTATGTCTCCCCGGTGCTGATGTTTACAGACTGCACCAGGCACTCGTTCCAGGCTAAGTCGACCAAGGGAAGGCTCAAGACCAGTTAAAATATTCGCCACTGTTATTGGTTGTGAATGGGAATCGAACTTAGGTCACGCGGCTGACAACTGCACTCGCACTCCCCATACTTTTGAACAGGCGCCCGATGTTTCACAGAGGCACGTGCATCCTCACAGTCGTAAGAAGACATGGGCGGTGGAAGAGCTCTACCTTGCTTTCAAATGTGGTGTGAGAGACGGAGAGCTGCACGAACGGGCTGGGCTCAAGGTTGGTGCCCTTCTTCTTCGGCTGGAGACCCGGACACGCATCGCACGTACATGTCTCATTAGGTGCTTGCAAGTCACACGTGTGCGAACGAGCAAATGTGACAATACACAACGGAGACTACGAATTCCCTTTCAGTCTGGACAGAACGCCGGGGGGGGGGGCGGGGGGCGGGACAAGTTTTGCAAGTAAACGCACTTAAGGATGACACAGCACTCTCGGCGGCAGTGAACCCAGCACCACACCTGGCCTGCCTGTGTTCTCCCAATGTTGATGGTGACATATTGCACTCGGTATATATTTATTAAAGAAAATCAACAAAGTGGAGACCTCAGGCTGTGATCAGATACTAATTGCCAAGGGTCAAGCACACCTCACATGTGCACACGTCACACGTGCAAAAGATGGACTCTTTAACAGACTGTTAGGGCAAGTGCTGGTAGCGAACACCTATGAAGGCTTTCATAGGAAGAGACTATGAAGGCCTTAATACATGCACCCACGGTGTCACAAACGTCAACAATGATACCATACACATGCACACACACCCACACGCATGCACTGGGATTGTTCAAAACTATTATTTAATTAATGCAACCCTAAGTAATACTACTTATTTAAACATTTAACAGCAATCTCAAGTTACATCCTTAATGTTATGGTAACTAAAACATGTATGTAGTCTAATAACACATTACAAGACTTCGTATATGAAGTTCTAGTGCCACTCATGACCAAATCACCCAGAATGTACCCCATCTCATACACTTTTGGAATCTAAGCAGGATTGAGCATATAAAACCCTTGGATGGGTGACCAATGTTTAGCAGAGGGAGTGCAGCAAGGTTATGCTGTAATTCTAAGCTTTCATGTTTATATTCTCCCCGTCACCAACCTGCACGGACCAGCAGAGTGAAGTATGGAAAGATAACCCCGACGATCCGCAACGCGTGGGGATAGCATCATCCAGCAGGGGATTTAAATAAGGACTGTGCATATGCGTGATCTATAACCAGTATTTTTGTAATGTGGTATAGGAATATAACTCTTTTAAAACTGACACAGCATGAAGCAACACGAATGCCAAATACCGACTTTGTTTTCCAACATGGTGCGTTATATAACGCAGATGACACACAGGTTTGGAACACGTAATTCGCTGGGTGATTATTTTATTAATATCTGGTGAGTCACTCGACTATCGCCATATCTGATTGAGGAATGTCACGGTTTATAACGTGTTTGTTTACTGTGGGGCTTGGAACACACAATTGCATTACCATTGCTCCTTTCCAAAGCACTTCCACGGAAAGTGGAAATTGCATGGTTATATTAAGCAAATGGAAGTTGACAGGTCCCATATTTTCAGTGATGGGCCATTGCTCATAAATATCAAAGACATCACCAAAACTGAGGACCTGTATTCAAGCAAGCAGGGGCAGATAGCTGATTTATGCTGGTCGGCTTGTTCGTTTAATATCCATTACTATATACATATATATGCGTGCGAGTGTGTGTACATCTCCAGAAGACCCTGGCTCTGATTAGCAGGGAGGAGGCAGTACAGCATATGCCGAGCAAGACCAAAAGAGACTCCAGTAAATACAATTGTTACTCCGCTATTAAAATACACCAGCAAATGTCAGCAAGTAAAGCAATGCAAAGAGAATGTAAAAACGTGTCCAGAAAGCAGCACACTGTTGCGTTGATGCAGCGCGAGTGGTTCCAGCAGTGGTAACCGACCTACTCATTCAGCACACAAGTCACTACGCACAAACAAAATAAAAAAACAAGCTCCGCATTTCCCAGTGAAAAGCAAAGTGGCCAGGAGGATGCGAGGTGCAGTTACTTCTGGAAGACGGCGGCACACACACTCGAGCGTTAGTGGAAGGTAGCCAGCCTCGGGTGAGAGAGCAATTCACATCGCCAAAAGCAGTGGAGTTGTGAAACCAGCTGCCCAGGAACTGCAAAGCGATTTAAAAGCACACCGTTAATTAAGCAAAAATGGAATGGAATTATGACACCCAAGAGGTGAATTGTGAGATGTTTTAGTTGATGATCGTTAGCGGTTACCTTGACAGACATATGTGCGGAAGGCTTCTTACTGACATTGAATTCAAACTCAAACAAATTTCGCTGTTATTGAAGAAAAACAATGGTGTTAATTTCATGCGGTCAGACAGAAGGTCATTATTTGCAAAGCATTACACAGTGCACCTGAACACATGCCGTGTCCAAGTGAACTCCGTGTCAAAGGCTAGTAGGCATCAACACAAGCTGCTTCACATCACAAAAGTTAACACGCTGTCACAACATCACAGTGCAAAACAATGCACAGTGCCAGGAGGTAGCAGGGTTTAACACCCTCCTTACACGCACGCTTGTCAGAGACCTGTTTGAGGCCGAAGGAACAATTCTGCGAAAAGCCTCTCCCGGGGTGGTTACATGAGAGACAAATACAATGTATCACAAGCACGTGTGGATTCTCCACCTTTGTTGTTTCCTGCTGAAGTTCGTGCAGATCAGTGGCCAAATTGTGCATAATTACAAAGTGAATACCACTTCCAAGTAGACATCTTTCATTGCGCTCCAACATAATTCTGCTGCTGGTATTTAGCACTGAGAACCACGTAACACGATCATGTTGCGCAACGCGCACGCAAAATCAACACATCGAGCACCACTGGTGTGAGTAATACGAGGTGGAAGCTTAGCACAGAAACAAACCATTCACGGCAAGATCATAAGCCACAATCGAATTGCCAAATACAAAATATATCTGTTGAGTAAACACCGGTCAGATAAAAGATAGTTAGAGGGCATGTAAATCTGTCAGACACGAGTCGGGTAAAGGAAAACCACCGCACTGCATGTTGGAAGTGAATGCTTTATTCCCATGACCCAATTTTTCCGGTCCAGACCTTGACTGTAGATACATCTGAATGTGGAAGGGGCTTTTCCATGCCAACCCCAGGCTGGCGAAGGAAGCCCTCTGCAGCGTCCACTCACCTTTAATAATACTGGCCTCAACCTGCCGTCAAACCCATTCACCCAGGCTTTGCTTCATGTTTAAGAGATGAAGTGAGTAGACCACCATCAATAATTCTCATACGTCCTTTTACCATCTGCCTTGCAAATCCTTATTTTGTTAAAGGTTCCAATTGCCATTACATATTATGAAATAATAAAGACATTTTAAAAGGTCAGAGTCTTAATGTAAGGTTAATTGTGGTTCATGTTCAGACCAAGCCATGTGAAAAGGTTAGGCCAGTTTTGGGACTGGTCAAATGGAAATTTAACTATTGCTAGGGTCCGGACCCAGATATGTCATGGGAATTAGGCTCGGGAGACTCGGGACTCACAAACAGTGCCTGTGACATGCTGCTGGTATTCTCACAAAACACCAGGCCGGACGCTCGCCGGCCCTGCAAGTAGCCACAGCCTAATGTCCCAGCAAACACACTCTTAGGTGTGTAGCGAAGGAAGGTGGACGGGAGACACAGGTAGGAGGTGGGGACCAAGAGGACAAATTAGAAATGAGGTTACACGCTTAATGTCTTTCATAGAACGCCGCAAAAGAACAACACTCGAAACCAGAAGGCACCATCAAGCAGAGGCCATGCCTACAACAACACACGTACCCCTTTTTCATGGAACACAGCACTCAGAACTCACTGCTTGTGAATGAATGCAAAATTGCTTACACATCAGTACTGTTCAACTGCATAGGAGTATACACTGTGCACACATCTAAGACTCATTCACTAAATGCACTTTACGTAACTTTAAATATTGCTGCGACAGTGATTTTACGGAATGGGCTGGATCTAATTTTGTAGACGTACACCTGGGATGTCTTACACAAGTTTTAAACATTGTTCATGAGAACTAATCGAAGGTAAATTAATAGTCAGGCACTCAATTAAAGAGCTCCAATGGTGTCACAGAGACGTTGCTCCCAACATTTGGGAATACACAAATGCAGTAAGTTGCAAGAGCCCTTGTATGGAGCGCATAACTGTGACTTTAATCATTTGTCACGTAGAAAAATATGGCACAACCTACTTGGTTTTTCAGCAAACCAGAAAACTTTTGCAAATGTTGGTGAACTAAAACAGACTAGCTATGCATTTCAAACTTTGAGAGATATTTGTTTTTTTGCTGCATCATCCTTTAAAGTTAAAATGGGAATTTGTGACACTCGTGAAAACGTTCCACGACAGGTGTGAGAGAGTGAGCTGTGTGTGCGGAGCAGGACTTACCGGAAGGTTCCGTGCGCAGTCAAGGTACACGACGAGCAGGGCCGAAGAGAGCCCATCGTTGGCCTGACCTGGGCCGGCACGAATGCTGCCCAGAATCTGCGAGACCACACGCATACGTTTAGACACGGCAACGCCAACGGCGGTGCGAAAGCTGTAGCACTACCAAAAAAGCATGTGGCACCCATTTGATACCTCTCAATGTGTTCAAGCCCAATTATGACCGCTTTCTTTTCATTGCTTATTTTAAATGTGAATGTAGATGTGTGCTCACGTTTTTGTGCGTGGAGAGCGGTAGTGTAGTGCTTGGCACACTGTGCCACGTTTCCGGAGACCCGAGTTCGATTCTCGCTCATGGCCAACATCATTGATGAAAACTTGAACCAGTCCCATTCCTCCCCTAGATCAACTCGGCCTCAAATGATTACCTGATGCGTCCGGGCGATGTGTAAACATTGCTACTACAGAAACAAAAGTGGTCGGACGTGGTGCTGGCCATTCACCACCTCGTGTACCATGCCAGCCTTCATTAGGTGCTCACTAACAGCACTTGCCGCAACAGTCTGTTAAGGCTGCACTGGGGATCTTTGTCTTTTGCCTATGTGAGTGCTAGGAGTTAGGAGTACCTCGTTTAGGCTGCTGGCATCGGTGAGCAATGAGAGCCACTCCAGCTTGAGGTGCAACTGTCCCGTGTCCACCTCGTCCAGCACAAACCACTGCACAAAAACACCACCACAAATCCTTCGTATACACAGCCAGACCAACAGCAGCACCTCAGCCCAGACGCAAAGCTAATCAACCCTACATTAATCCACAAGCCAATACACCCACAAAAACTGCGTAAATATCCCTCACAAACTGTGAGCATCTCCAGAAATAAATTTCACCTATGCCATAGGATGTGTGCAATGTTGACTCACCTCATCCACAACACGCTCCTTTGCCACCTCATTCAAGTCAATAGTCAGACTGAAATACAACAGTAAGGAGGGACAGGCAGTGTTTTATGAGTTGGGTTCATGGCAGAGAATATGTGTGTGGTGCAACGGAGGGAAGGGCAAGGACCATTGTCAGGAGGAGGGATGCTCTTACCTGCCCAGAAAGTCATCCTTGTCAGGGTCCTCGTCAAACAGGGTGGCCTCCAGCTCCTGGCCCGGAACCTCATGCACAATGGCCTGCAGGTGCACAAAACAAAGATCCTCCTATTTGAAATTTGATCAAGTGCAACAGAATCAAATGATATCCCCAAAATTAAATACAACGACTGTACAAATAACACTGACTATAAAAATGTGGCCTTACGTAGTGCTCTCCACACCAGATACTTTTTGTGCCACGATGACCTTTAATAGGTGCTTGCTAACGTGGACAAGTGGGGACACCCTGCTGTTTCTCATACCTCATAGACCTCGTTCCAGATAGGGTCCAGGTTTTTTTGAATAGTCTTGCTCTGGAATCTTTGCGGGCCCACGTGAAGCACCGTGTAAGGATCGGACTTGCCCTTAATCATCCCTTTCAAAAGGTTGTCCTTCCGTTCCAGGTCACGTGCCCCCTTCAGGTGTATCCTCAGCACACCCTGCAGATGTGAATAACCGTACAGAGACTCAGGCATACGATTACAACTTGCATGCACCACCATGGTCCTTGATATCTCATACAGTGTGGTTTAAAGTTTTGTTAATGATTTGTTAAATTGTACAATTTCTGTGAACACTTAATACTGAAAGCGTTCCTTTAACTTATTGTATTTACAAATTGAACCAGTTTGAATAAACAGAAAAAACTACCAGATGACGGTAGACATCTGGCACAAAATGGTTTATGCTAAAGCGTGATGCCACGTTGTCTTTAATGTTCACAAGGCAACAGACCACAAGCATTGGTAATTTCCTGCTCATATACTGGGTGGCTGATAAAAACAAATAAAGATCAAGCCGAGTAGCTCAGCAGAAATCCTGCCGACAGCTGTTCACCTCCAACATGAAAACGGTTTACGGTATGAGCAATGGTGCCAGACAAATCAAACACAAACACACGACACAATGACAAAGAGTGTTACTGGAAGGGTGGAAGGGTGGTTGGCAGTTGGGCTGAATATTCGGAGCAGTATGGAGTAAGAGGCGAGGTTCATTTAAAGGTGGGGTTAAAAAGTCAAAGTGTGCCTTTGAACAAATAGGCATTTAAAAGTGCTGTTCTCTCCATTATTGGAGTCCGGGAATGGTGGCGCAGCAGTTAGCGCACTGCGCTACGACCCCAGTGACCGGAGTTCGATTCTCGCTTAGCAGGGCCAACATCAGTGACGATTATTTGAACCGGTCCTGGGCCTCCCCAAGGTCGACTCAGCTTTAAAGAAGTACCTGATGCAGGTGTGGAGTAAACATCGCCACTGGAGAGACAAAGGCGGTCGGGCGTGATGCTGGCCACCCACCCCTTCGTGGATAGTGCGGCCCTGCAGAGGTGCTACTCGTTAACAGCACTTACCCCATGTGTCTAAGGCTATAAGGGGGCTCTTTAGTGTGGAGTCCACATTTCTTTGGTGAGTATCAATCTGACCATAGGAAAATGTATGCTGCTTTCCCACAAAAAGTGGTGCTCATTTTATAGATCTAGGGCGGATAAGAAGCCAAATCGACTTTGGATCACAGTTAAAATTAAGACATTCATATTGCTAGCACTGCTGCTGGTGTCAAATGAGATAAATCAAGTGGCAGGGAGGGCTGGCTATAAGGGTCAGAGACTGCTTACCTTGGGGATAGGAAAGCGGAGTTCCGCAAGCTCCAAGTCGCCCACGATGGGCACTGTGAAGCGGTTGGGCAGCACCATGAGATTGGCGATCTGGTCGGTAATCATGGAATCCGACATGTTGCTGGAAAAATGAACAGTCAAACACGAGTTTACGTGACACAGAATTCAAAAAGAGTCATATTTCTGGGATCATAATTGACTGAGAACGAGGCGTTAAATGACCGGGTCCGCAAAGGAGTTAATACAAGCTAAGCGATTATGTAAGGAGGCAACTTCTGATTTGGTCACTGTTTACATTTCCCATCTACCCACTACACCAGCGGTAGCCAACCGGCATCTCCCAAGCCACATGCAAATCTCTAATCCACCACATGCGGCCCTATCGAAGGGGCATAACGTAGAACATACTACTATCACAGTAGCAAAGAATAATTAATGTCTCCCGTGCTGTGCCGAAAACTATGAAAATATACACACCTATATATACCACTTAGCTTTTGCAGAAGTCATGGCTACGTTTTGTCTCTTGCTCTGTTAGAGGTTGGCCATCTCTGCACTACACTGGATCAGGCCTGAGCTGGGTTGGCCTGCTCGAGGTCTGGCATGAGTTGTATTGACGCCATCAATGGTAACCAGACTTACTTGAGCCCTGGGATGTCTAGCAGATTGGTCAATCCTGTCCAGTTGATGTTCAATTGCTGCCACAAAATAAGGATGAAGATTACCATTATCAAACCACTGATTCAGTTAGAAATGTCACGTCATTTTCATTGAAACAATCAAAACCACAACTGTTCTCGACATTCAGGGTTAACATGGTGCATTATACCAACAACGAGCTCGTAACTTATCAGCACAAGTTAACTCATACTTTTCATCACCGTGTGTTCCGATAATACCGCTTTTCGAACAGAAGTTAAGCTCAAAGCTCATGTTACACAATAACTGATTAAAACATTGAGAGTATTTAAAACAACCAAGTTGCAAGAGAGCAAATATCAATAGAGAATTGTTGTTAAAATTAAGTAATGAATTCTGAAAAATAATCTACATTATGCAACTTACATTTTTAAACAAAATATTTATTTCTGAACTTTGTTTGGAAGAGTATTTTGCAATGTGTAGTATTTGAACATCCTCCTTAAAATTATCAAAGAAAATTCTCCCAAGATTTTATTTTTGAACATTAGTTCATTAATTCAATATTACCACCCTCTTGTGCCACTATTGAGTAATAAGCATATTGCACTGCTTCCAATCAATAAAGTTCAGTTGTCAACTCTGGGAATGTTAACTGGAAACGTACAAGTGGACAAATGATCATGGGTTGAAAAGTACACAGCACTTAATAACTCCCGTTGTCAATCAATATTCAAAGGAATTAGTTTCACTTTATGCAACGAAGTTGAGCTCCTGGGTCCATTCCACCAACAACTAATTTGCATCTCAACATTAAATTTCAACGTCAGTATAAACCTACAAGAGCCGTGCACATTCCAGAGAAAGGGTGTGGCCGTTTCCTGCCCACAGCCCGGATAACGGAGCAGTAATGATCCCCACCTCACTGCCCATGAACGCACGCATGCCACCTTAACATCCACCTCCCTGCAGCCACACTGAGAACGTGTACAGTAAAAACCTTCATCACTCACATATATACCATTACCTACCCGTCGTTCTAAATACAATTTTAAATAACACAGTTTTATTATAACCAGCACTCGGACCACAAAATCGCATTTTTATTAAACAATTTACCCACACACTTAGGAGGATGATTACAATGCCCCATAGTAGTGGAACTGCCTATTAGTGACTTATTCATGAACCAATTTATCAATACATAATCAGGGAAACATGAAAAACAGAAAGAAGTGTGGATATCCAGGCCCACGCAAAGTTCAGGGTTGAACACGTAAGACTCATAATGACAGAGGGGCATTCTATTGTGAGACACCCTCTCTTCTGGGGCCTGTATTCTTGAAGGTAGTGAAGGAAATTTCCTGAACACTCTCATTGCTTCCTCTTGCTTCCAGGTACGGAAGAGCGCACCCTGCCTAAACTCGAGGCACCTTCCAGTGTGGGGGAACTCACCGGCCGGCGGATGAAGAAGAACGTGAGCGCTCCGAAGAACGGCACCTGGCTGATGAGCGGCTCCAGGATGACGCGCAGGGAGCCGTGGAGCTACACACACACAAGCAAGCGCGTACGGAAATAAGTTCAGCACAAAAAAGGGGCAGTTGCTCCCACATGGACATTTTTAGATGGATGTTGCATGTCATAAACCACTCCCGAGATTTTCCACAAATGTAACGATGTAGATCAACATTTCAAATGTGTTCATGTTCATTTTAGATACATTATATATTTTATCATTGAAAATACATTTATATGCAGTCAATTCTTTCCAAAAATGAGTGGCCTAATTCCTGTGCAACCAATTTGCACCACTGGCAGAGTGCAGCCACGTTCAGAAAGATCGTCCGAAATGTGTCACGTACAGAAAAGGAGACCTAAGGCCGATCTCGAGTGACCACCGACACTGCACCATCACTCGCTGGTCCCTAGCAAAGCAACTGTGGACTTTCCACCACGAGGTGCAGAGAGACCAACAGAAATGAGTTAACGCCCAATTGCCATTGAGGCAGGAAGGTGTTTTGATTTGTACAATTCTTCCTCTATGGATGCTAATATTTATTAGAATAAATTGTGATAATATAATGGCAAACGAGTGTTTTCAAATTTACTCAATGGAAAACTAAGGCGATTATCGAAACATTATCAAGCACATGGACTAATCTGTTGCCTTGAATATCAGTGCAAGAACTTTTAATGTTATATTATGGCTTGCACAATCCAATTCATTGGTATGCCATGAGCAGCACTCGCCACTGCAGTGCAAAGCAGCTCCACGACGCTCAAGTGTACAGTCTGCTGTGGCCATGTGACCCTTAAAGAAGAATGGCATTGTTCAACTGCTGTCATTGTGAAGTCATGCCAAAGGACAAAAAATAGCCAAACTGACAGCCAAACTGACAGTCAAAAGAAAAAAAACTAAGACAGGGTTTAAACCAAGCTTTGTATGCTTAACAAAGCTGCAATAAAAACACGCCTCTCTGCTGCTTACCTGTACTTGCTTGGCTCCAGCATTGCAGAAGTACTTTGGGATTTCCACATTGATATCACAGTCACCGACGTAACTGAAATACAATTTCCCCCAACAACCCGGGTAAAGTTAAACTTTTGCAAACTACACACTCAGCTTAGCAACTGGTTATATCTAAATCAGTGCATCCATATAGAATGAAACAAAGGTTTGCCGATTCTCGAATGTTGTTAAATTCCGGTTTACGTCAGCTGTGCAATATTCGTGAATAAACAATCGCCTGCTTGAGCTACATCACGAACATAAGAATTTCAATATATAATAAGTAAAGTGGGTTTCTTATTTATATTTAACCGGAATTCAGTTAAGTAATGTCAACATTATACCAATAACAAAAAAAACAATGTGGATAAAATGACAGATTTTCCAAAAAATCTAATTGGTTCTGATATACATTGCTAAAATTATACGAGCAAAGAGTACACTGAAGGAGTCATTTACATCCATTAAAGATATATGCAGCATATCCAAATAATCACATTAACTCCTTATTCACCAAACATATGACCTCAATTATACACTGCAGTTTAGCAATGGGACTTTGAAAACTGTGCAGTTTAAATAACAACTGTGAGCAGTGAACCACATCCCTTTCAATTGTGGTCCAAGTTTATTTGGACCACTGCATTGTGCAGAGTTTACACAGCAAGCAGCTCATCCTGCATTTACACAGCAAGTGTCTGCACTGTGCTCTCTGTAGACACTGCAGCTATGGTGCTGGGCCATTTACTGTGCTCTGTCACTACCCTCCCACATGCTGTCCGACACTGCATTTCCTTATAAAGGCATTATTCAAAGATTTCTAATCCTAGCCATTTCCCATGCTTACAATAAGTGTGTGTGTGTTGATGCAGACTCGCACACTCACACACAAGTATGTTTATAACTAGTTAAATACCCAATGCAGCGCAGAAAATACATGCGCACACAAACACACGTGCACTGATTTTTCTGTGTTGATGTTTGAGCACATGACGGCAAGCCAGTGGCTTAGTCCTTACAAAACTACTTCAGATTGTTTCCATGTTAAACTTGACATTTAATAAATGTAACGCGATTAGTGCCATAAAGTGGTTAAATTTCTAACACAAACACATGTTATGTAAACGAAAACATAAGAGGCAGTGTAAACATACGCCATAAACACTTGTTTGTAATACATTACTTCAGCATAAAATGTGACTGGAGATCAAGATCTCAGTGTTGTATTTGGAAGGGAAACGCTTTACTGTGCGTATTATTATTTTTTCTTCTCATAACATTTCCATTTGAGGAGCTATCAAGGGCAAGGAACTGATGTGGGAAGTAACATGTGAGCTATCCACCCAGATTGAACAGAAGGTGCCACACACAGGCACGGTCGTTCCGGGTCCCTAGAGTAGGGAGTGGCCCTTGGGGGGGGGTGGGTTAAATGGCACAATTATCCGAGAACCAGTTTATATCCTTTCATGCCTTAATTCAAATTTAGTTTCTCAAACTCAAGCCTGAAACAAAATGTATACTGTATGCCATTCATATGCAATTTGAAATATCAAAGTTACTCTGGACGTATCATTAGCAAGGCTTCATGCACTTCACAAAAAATGCATAAACTTCACCTATTTTTAGTCGACCACCGAGAGATTATTCCACGTGTTCACTGCTGGCACCGTTAACTTGACAAGACACCGAATCTTACAACTGCACACGCAGTGGCTTCACTGCTTCACATCACCGTGCGTATTCCCAATCATCAATTGATACAACCACATCTAAAATGGATTACTATAATAAAAATATTTGCAGTTAAGAGGGCAATGTCTAAATGCGAGCATAGTTGAAACATGTATGAGTAGGATCACGCCTACTTGTGACCACTGCAACAACCACTTCGCACAAGGACCACTTCACACATTTGTCAAAATGTATCAATCAACATACCACAAAATAGAGACGCTTATCATGTAGACGCTTATGAACGTCACCACAAACATGTGTTCAACAGGAGCAACAGACGATGTAATGCTGTTTTCTCACTTACATATACCGCACCTGCCATTGTTTTTTCCCCTATCACGGTAATATATCGTCAATTATCAATCTCACCATGACATTCATTTAGACTGCACACAAGCAAATGTTGACTTGAGGTTAAAGTTGTATTTCTGGTCATCAACAGATGGCTGACAACCACTATAGGCAGTAAAACTTAAGCAAATCATCAACTGCAGCAACCGGAGATACTACATAGCAATGAAACAATACCAACATAGTACCAGCAGGCCTAAGAAAAGCTGCCCACATTTTGACTAGAGTTACTCAATACAGGGGGATAACAATAGCACCGCACCTGCCCAGCAATACTCAAGCGGGCCCGCACTCAACGAACCCGAAAAACATTCCACTGCCACATGTACTCCATGGAACATAAGCTAACCTGAAATCCCTGCATGCTCGGCGACATGACATGCGCGCCCGTGCAAGGCTTGCACGAGCGGACACGTGCACAGATATAGCTCTGGCACGTACACCCCGACCGGCAAAGTTTGCCATGGCAAAATCCCTGGCGCGTCATGTTTGCGATGACCAACCTGATTTGCAGGTCAAGGATAATCTGCCTCTTGTCCACATTCTGTGAATATGTCTTTATTCCAGTCACCTTAAATGGCTGAAAAAGCAGACAATTTTTCGTGAAGAAGCAGAGTACAGACTCAGTGTCATCAGGCTATGTTATTCAAATACTCTGTAAGTAGAATTTGTATTTGTTTTATTGTTGAAATATCCTATGTACAGATTATTTGGCTACTATAAAATCCCGCATATGATGATAAGCCACTTCGATGTGCTATCATAAGTGGCCAGGTTGACTGAAAAATAACTAGTAGCTCAGTGGGCTTCACCTGGTAAATAAAATAAGTTTAGTTTTAGCAAAAAAAGTATTCGGATAGAACACAATAAACTAAAATGTTACTTGTGCATTACTCTGAATAATGTCCAGTCAGTGTATGCAAGCCACCTAAAAATGCTTGACCCATCGTAAGAACAAGTCAATTAATTTAAATTTCATAATGCAACTGTGATCCCTTGTCCACTGCACATTGACAGAGGAGTTTGGGGCGATGTTAAGCACTTGATGAGCAAAGGTCAAAGTCAATGTTGGTTTGGATCGACAAAGATCAGCAGTGGGGTGTGGCAAGCAACCTTCTCTCCAAAGTGGAGCTTGGTAAAGGTGAATGTCTTAAGGTAATCGGTTGATCCACGCACAGCCGGCTCAATCGCCTGCCGGAACACTCCTTCCATGTAGCGCCCAAAGAAAGGCCACACTTGCACCAACACCTGCACGGCACACCAACCACTCCACTCCAGCACACAGCAGCTGTACAACAATCAGATAAGATACTCGGCTCTCCTCGTGTCATTCATTTTTGTTCCTATTCTTGGTTCTTTCGGTAAAGTCACGTAGAAGGGAAATAATAACAAGAGCAGAGCTGTCGAAAAGACAGCGTCCTAATGACGCTGTCTTTCCGAGAGCTCTGCTCTTCACCTGAGGACGGCTGCTTGCGTTGTGGCCGAAACGGCGTGAGAATTTTTACTATTATATTTATTATTTCCCTTCTACGTGACTTTACCGAAAGAACCAAGAATATGAATCCCTGCAGTCACGAAAGCTTTAAATAGAAATTTAAAATCATTTTTGTTCCATTTGATCACTCAGGTCCCCCTCCCACAGGAAAACAAGACACCACTCATGAGCACCAAAGGAAAATTGATATAAATATAAGGTATGTCATTAAGAAGTCACTATTACAAGATTAATTATGGGACTTTTGTGAAAAGCGCTAGATTAAATTATACTGATTATTGTGAATGATGTCATCAGAGAAGATCCCATACATTCACTTCCTGTGCAGCCAGTGCGGCGGAATGCAATGTCACAGCGGCTGGGTTCAGCACTCCGCTCCCTAATGCAGCATCACATGCTCTAAACATGCATTTGTGCCAACTGGTGACACCGTGTGCACATGCATCCGCGTGTGTCTGTCATGTAATCGTACTTTGTTCAGCCATTCCACTCGCTCCACATCTGGGAATTGCACCTGTAAAAACAACATTGGCACAGCATCAGCATTGCATGAATATTACCGTCCCCCTAGTAAGACAACTCTCACCAGCTCGCATTACAAAACAGTGACTACATGAAAGTTAAATACTGTATATGACCACTGATGAAATGTTCTTTAGTCTGACATTTAAAACATTCACGTGAAGAAAATAACTAGTTTGACTGGCTTGATGTCCTTTATTAAAACATGTGCCATTCCAATGACATACAACGTCTTTTAGAAGAGGTGTTAAGCAAACCACAGTTAAGCAATAATTCCAATTTGATGTGTTCAATGTCCACCACGGCAAACAGGTTACTTTAGTAATTTCCCCGGAAGATGCCAGGCAAACTGACCAAGTGGTGTGTCATGAGTACTGCCACATTAATACATCGCGTATGCCAAGTCAACATTATTTCATGCATAATTTATTACTATGCTTGTGTACCCATAAAAATCTCCTGAGACTAATGACTTTTTTCAGGAGTGTCCCGACAAGCTTAGTGAAAAGGAATTTGGGGGTAAGATTTAATACATCGGGGCACTAGATACCTGAAGCAACCACATTTGAGACCCGTATTCTGATTGACCAATACATGCTTAGCGGTGCCAAACGAACTGCTAATTACAAATGTAAGCACATGTACTTGTGTACTGTGGTACTTAATCTCTACAGCACTACTTGATGATTGACACTAATGTGTTAATAATAAGGGATAATACCATATTAACGATTTAAACCATTAAGTGGCCAATGTAAAGTGTTTAATGTTCAGGGTCACTTCTCTACCGAGCACAACAACCGATAACCACCCATTTGAACACTTTGATGGCATTAAAGAATGCAGTCCATTTTCAATGGTCAAACAAGCTGGAAGTTTAACAGCAAGATCAACAGAAACTTCGACAAGAAACGGAGCAGCGATTGTTTTCTTTCAAATGTAAAAAGAATGCAACTACGTAGGCTACACCTTTCGATTGCAGCGTACACGAATAACGTTGCACTGTAGTTCAGTAAGTACTGTATTTCTGACACCAGTGTAAGCTGCCACCACTATACTATGTTTACGCTGCGGGCCCACCTTACAGGGACTTGTCAGTGCTTGTCTTACACAGCATCAAACAACGCGCTGCATTCGTAACAGCTCAAACACGACCCCGCTGTGATGCATGTATGTATGTAGTGTGGAACTTATTTCGCACCGTACATAGCCGACCGTGCTAATCGGAGGTCCGGGGAAGGTCAACAAACTAAACACAAAAAACAGCTCTAAAGAAATTAGTTTTCAAAAAGAAATGTGTTACCACTGCAATACAGTATTGCCAAGGAAATTAAAACTCAAAACAGTAGATTACCTACAGTATACCATCACATGCAGTACATAGGATACTTTAAGAATAGTATGTGACCACGGCTTAATAGAAGTACAGTAATTATTGCTGCTTCAGCTGTCAGAGATTAAACAGACGTTGGTTGGCATGCAGACTATCCCCTACATTCTGGCCACTGCTGCTACACGAACGTCATCAACACAAATGAAACCAGCCAGGCAAAGCACTATGCTCCAAGACAAATGTGTCGGCCGGACACGGGGAGCATTGTCGGGCCAAAACATGATCCAAGATGTTGACTTGTCCCTCCAGTTGCAGGGAAGAGTTTCTCACTTCGTCATCCACACCCTCAGCACAATCTCTACCTCATCAAAAGCGCAGTCTTCTTGGGCCATTTATATCCACGTGCTGTATTTACATCAAGTGTGCGGTTACTGCACAACCACAGTAACGCAGTCGTTTACCCACCTAATGTCGTAACCAATATTACGGGCGTGTTCCTCTGCATCCCTTATTGCAAGCATTTTGTGAATAAATTATTAAGAATGCTATAACCATGAATAAACAAATGTTGCGATTAAAAACGATTCATCTAGAGGCATATTGAATATGTATAAAGACGGATGCAAATAGACAACATTCTGGGCAATGTCCTTCACAGAAAATAGGACGTATGTACGTTCTCCGTCAACTCCGCATTATGTGCTGATGGGTGGAAGAAGGCAGGCGGGCGTGTTTCTTTTGGAGCGTGCGCGTGTTGTGTGGCGTGCCACACTCATAACGGAAAATACGACCGACCTTGACCTTCTTTTTAGCTGGTCCTAAACTTTTAAACGTGTGACTATGAAGGCCCCTAGCCCTGCTCACATGTCTGTTGTGCGATCATGAAAAGTCACATGAGCGGCCACAATGGAAAAGACCTTTAAGAATTCATCTCAGAATAACGTATTTGAGATACGCGCAGAACTACTAATGACAGTGCATAACGGGGTAGGGTAAGTGACCTTGCCATTGATCACGTAACTTTCAACTAAGAGCTATTCCACCACAGACTAGGGCTGTTCAATCAGCACAAACGAGCCACAGTACGGGAAATCAAACTGAAGTAAATCATCCCGCTTGGGCAATACATGCACACTGTCTAGTTATGTCTTAACACATTTGCTTAAATGTAGTGGATATGCACCGTCTCGCTCGTATATTTTCAATGGCACAATCTCAAACAGAATCTACCATATTGTGTTTACATTTACTTTTCAACATTTCAATGGTATGGCAGTGTTCATGGAAGCTCTGGATAGAGAATTTTTGTTTATATTGCACCGAATTTGCAACACCCAGACTGTGCTTTCTTGTTAAACCGCCACAGGCCAAACAAGAGGTTCAACTCATTGGGTTGAATTAGAAACACAGTATAGTAAAACGATGCCCTGTGATACGTGGGATTATTGCAATTGGAAAAGCTGGATTTGAACACACGGGGTGTACAGCTCACGAAGGAATATGAATGCCACAATCTTTACAGCTGTCCTTACATGTATCTCGCAGCGGGTTGTACACACACTGGCGTATACACGACCTTTAATACAGGCTGAGATACACTGCACGCACAAGGCCATTGTAAAATCCACCCTACGTAATGATGGCCGTGGGGAATTTATTTACAGTTTCCCTGACGGTCAGTGCAGGTTGGTAAAGGCGGGGAGCAGAGATACAAGGGGTGCCACGGTGACGAGAGGGTAACTACCTCGCCTGGTATGCAGGAGGTCGTGGGTTCATTCCCTACCCTGACGCCTGCGGTATATTTGGAGTGTGTACGTGCTCCCCGTGGTCGCGTAGATTTTTCTCCGGGTCGTCTGGTTTTTCCCTCCACATTCAGAAACAAGCGTTTAGAGTATTTCGCTGCGATAAATTTCCACGTGATAAACCATTTTGCCAAGCTCTCATTTGTGACCAGATCGCTTCTAATAAAGAGATTTCTAGCTCAGTGGGCCTTATCTGGTAAAATATAGTTTAGTTTTATATGGGAGTATGCAAGTACAAAACAATACTTTATTTTGTTGCATTGGCCACGACTGCCCATAACGTAGCCCCTCAAAAGCCCATAACACCTCTTTTGCATGGTGCTCACCCATCCAAACACTATCCAGCCATGATTAGCTACTGAGATTTGCTGAGATCGTGCGAACTCTGCGTGATATGACCATGAGAATAAATTATCAGGGTGTTGACGTAGCCCTAGCGGAAGCGCATTCACCACTTATTTCATGGGTTCATGGTTCGATGCAAACGGCCGCCCTGATTATTACTCGGAGTTTATCGACCATAAAAAGACACTCCGTGTGCTTCAAAGTGGACGTTCGTAAGAGGCAGGTGTGAACCGGAATCATTGTCCAAGTATGATAGAAAAAAAAACCTGCAAAATACTAATTTGAGATTATATATGTATGGTGAACTTCTTTCGCACCGTACCTAGCCAACCGTGCTAATCAGAGGTGCGTGTACTGTACACAACAATTATCGCCACCCAATGCAAAAACTTGCGAGGACCCTTCCTGAAAAAGTTAAGAGCCTCAAGCGAAACTTCCCTGGGTAAACAAACATGACAATACTGGATATATATTTCAGGTTTTTGCAATGAAATCCAGATCAATTCTTGTAATGTAATGGTAAATAAAATGTTTCTTAGCTGCTCCCTCTATCTCTGTGTGGTCCCAGGGGCTCTTATGAATGGGCCCTCCCTGCTCAGTGTCACACAGCAAGAGGGGCACAATAAGCATGGGTGCCGTGGTGGACATGGCTGAGGCCAGCCCCAAATACGAACCCAGGCAGGCAGATCCTGGTGCTTGATCCCGGAGCGAATGCACAACTCTTCAAAGCTGCTGAGCTGCTCCTCCTTGAGCAGCAACTGCTTCTTGCTGGCTCGAATGCGCTTGTACCCCAGCCACACGATCACTCCCAGCAAGATCCAGCTGAAGCTCATGCCCAGGTAGCCGGCCAGGTAGGTGGGGAAGAGGCACAAGAAGGTGCGAGCGAAGGCAAAGAGCAGCGACTGCAGCCCAGCGCTGGGCCCGTCGCCCGCGTAGCTGCCGGCCATGCTCGACACGGAGCCCCGAGACTCCGACGAGGTCGGTGATGGAGATGGAGTCTCGTTTGCCTCCTGCTCCTCTCGTCCGTCTGCTGGGGACGGACCGCCCGCCGCTGCCGTGCTCGTCATGATGACCGCTGCTGCTGCTGCTGCCGTCCGGGGCTGTCCCACAGGGCACGGTCGTTGTCCGTCAGCTGCGGTGCAGGGGGCCCATTACCCCCCGTTCCTGCAAGGAAAGGGGACAAGCAGCGGTCTCACTCTCGCACGCACTCAGCCTCCTCGTCCCCCCCCCCCCCGTGTTCCTACAACTCAGCAACTGAAATCCAACTGGTCACTCAGGTCTCCACGAGCTTGCCAGGTTAAGCGCTGGCTTCACAGGTACCACCGTCCACCTCCAGTCCCCCATTGGCTTCTCAAATCCACGGTCTAGCCCAGGTAACCTGGTCTCCCTGGTTCTCCTACCTCGGCCTCCCAGATTTTCCCGGGTGAACGTGGCCAACCAACGCCCCACTTTGAACCCAAGCCCTAAATTGCCTTACTCCTTCCCCAAGGTCTGCCAGCACCGCTTGGCTGGCTGGCTGACCCAAGGAACTGAGGACAAACATTAGCACCGAAGCAATGAAGGCCCTTGTCGAAGATTCTACCCGTCCGCCTGGCTTCACCCTGCCAGAGGGCCTTGATGAGCACGTTCCATGACAGGGCAATGTCTCCCGTGCAGCCAACCTCCACCACGGTTGTTGCTTGGGGTCTTCGTTACCCTATTTGCATTTTTGTAATTTTATATTGCGTATTATAGCTATTGTATATTTTATTTTATTCAATGTTTACATACTTTAGCTCCTTAGTATTAGTTAGACGTTGTACCTTTAGTATAGTTAGACTCGTACACCACTTATTTAAGATTTAGGAGTCCTACATGTTGAATGTATGCACCTTCCTGCCAAAGTAAATTCCTTGTCTGTGCGAACTTTCATGGCGAATAAAACCCTTTCTGATTCTGACGACCACACTGCCGTTGTGGCAACGTGAATTGTTGTTGCGACGACTCTCCAGCTCTACGAGGACTACACACGGAGGACACGGAGGCGATGGCATGGCTCGGGGCTAAACGCCTGTGTCTGTCAAGGTCCCCAGTAGCCTCAAGGCCTCCCCACGACCTCGCTCCCCCTTGCTCCCTAGGCCCCCCTCGTCCAACAACCCCAGGTCCCCTAAACTCCCACAGCTCCTCTCGCAGCTCTCCCCCCCCAACTCACCTCAGCCACTCTTGCCGAACACCACCACCCCAAGTCGCCCTATGCCGACCCCCTTTGCCTCCCCCAGGTCACCTCGGGTCCGTTCCACCTCGAGTCGCCGTGGCCTCCTCGACCTCACACAGCGGCCCCGACAGCGCAAGAACGCGCTGGCACTCGGGGAAACCCACCTCTGCAGTGGCGAGCAGGAGGAGGAGGCGGCGATGAGGAGGAGCCCGGCGTCTGGTGGTGGCGGCGGTGACCGTGGTGCCAGCTCCACCCCCGCGTCCCGGCCCCGTCACCGCTGCCTCGGCAGCACTGGGCAGGGCCGCGCCTCTGACATCACCAGCCCCCCCCAACGCCCCAACAGCCCCCACCCCGACAGCCCCCACCCCGACAGCCCCCACCTCTACAGCCCCCACCTCTACAGCCCCCACCCCGACAGCCCCCACCCCGACAGCCCCCACCTCGACAGCCCCCACCTCTACAGCCCCCACCCCGACAGCCCCCACCCCGACAGCCCCCACCTCGACAGCCCCCACCTCTACAGCCCCCACCCCGACAGCCCCCACCCCGACAGCCCCCACCTCTACAGCCCCCACCTCTACAGCCCCCACCCCGACAGCCCCCACCTCGACAGCCCCCACCCTCGACAGCCCCCACCCGACAGCCCCCACCTCGACAGCCCCCCCCGACAGCCCCCACCCCGACAGCCCCCACCCCGACAGCCCCCACCTCTACAGCCCCCACCTCTACAGCCCCCACCTCTACAGCCCCCACCTCTACAGCCCCCACCTCTACAGCCCCCACCTCTACAGCCCCCACCTCGACAGCCCCCACCTCTACAGCCCCCACCTCTACAGCCCCCACCTCGACAGCCCCCACCTCGACAGCCCCCACCTCGACAGCCCCCACCCCGACAGCCCCCACCTCGACAGCCCCCACCTCTACAGCCCCCACCCCGACAGCCCCCACCCCGACAGCCCCCACCTCTACAGCCCCCACCTCTACAGCCCCCACCTCTACAGCCCCCACCCCTACAGCCCCCACCTCTACAGCCCCCACCCCGACAGCCCCCACCCCGACAGCCCCCACCCCTACAGCCCCCACCTCTACAGCCCCCACCCCTACAGCCCCCGCCTCGACAGCCCCCACCCCTACAGCCCCCACCTCTACAGCCCCCACCCCGACAGCCCCCACCTCGACAGCCCCCACCTCTACAGCCCCCACCCCTACAGCCCCCACCTCTACAGCCCCCACCCCAACAGCCCCCGCCTCAACAGCCCCCACCTCTACAGCCCCCACCTCTACAGCCCCCACCCCAACAGCCCCCACATCTACAGCCCCCCAACCCACCCGAACCCCCCCCCTACACCCCGTGTGCGCGGCATCACATTGATGACAACAAAAATAATAAATAAATATTGGTGGTAAAAAGTTATGCACAATAAATGTTTATATAATACATGAATATGTATTTGTACATACAATCAATTATTATATAATACATGCATATTTATTTGTACATACAATTAATTATTATATAATACATGCATATTTATTTGTACATACAATTAATTATGATATAATACATTCATATTTATTTGTACATCATAATAATAAACCCGCGCCGCTGATGTCGTGGCGGCCATCTTACGCAGGGTGACGCCGGCGCCGTCGTCATCACGGAGTGACTGCCCCCCCCCGCCCCTACGGGACGTGGTCCCTGAGTAAGATGGCCGTGATAGCTCACACGGAGCGGGGCCGCCCCCTCCCCCGCGCCCCCTCCCCCGCTCCCCCTCCCCCGATCCCCCTCCCCCGCGCCCCCTCCCCCGCGCCCCTCCCCCGCGCCCCCTCCCCCGCGTCCCCTCCCCCGCGCCCCCTCCCCCGCGCCCCCTCCCCCGCTCCCCCTCCCCCGCGCCCCCGCCCCTACTGGACCCGCGATCTCTTCCCGCGAACGGTGCGAGAGTCGCAGATATCGCGATATCGCCTGGCACGGCACACGACGCGATGCGGCCTTGCACACGACACGGTATCGTGTGACGACACGATATATCGTGCGAGACGATATCGTGAGAGGACACGATATCGTGAGACGACACCGTGTGAGACGACACGATATCGTAAGACGACACGATATATCGTGAGAGGACACGATATCGTGACACGACACGATATCGTGTGAGACAATACGATATCGTGAGACGACACGATATATCGTGAGACGACACGATATATCGTGAGACGACACGATATATCGTGAGACGACACGATATATCGTGTAACGACACGATAACACGTCACACACAACCACGTGGTGGCGGTATTCTGCGCTGGCAGTGGTGCACAGGCACAAAGAGAAAATAACAATTTCGTCAATAACAACAATGTGGCCTTAAAAGTAACAACAACATAGGACAGGCGACGTTTCGGGCAATGTCCCTTATTTATAGGCAAGATACGAGTTATTGCCCGAAACGTAGCTTTTTTTTATTTTGTCATTTTCAAGCAAGTTTTTTTTCATGATAAACTAGCAACCCGCACGTACTTTGGACGTGTGACTGTTCGTCCCACCCTCCCTCCCAGCCAGCCAGCCAGCAAAACTTTTAACCTTATGAAATAGAGTCCACATGAGTCGTCCTGCCATGGGAATTTTATTGATACAATAAACACCAACACGTGTAGTGCACGAGCCCTCTTGTTGACGACTCAGCATCGCCAATAGGCATCTTTCTGGGGTTTACTCCCAATCCTCTATCGCCTTTTCCCCGTCTTCCTTGTCAATCACGGTCCCTTGTCCCATTCTTGACCCCCCCCCCCCACACACTCAATCACAACGACCACACAATAGGGTAAAGCGTGGGTGATCCCACCTGCTCTGTTTGGAAGAGTAGGCCAAAACACCCTCTCGAGCTCCCTCTAGTGGAAGCCTCTCCAGCAGAAGTGGACGTGAGCCTATTAATGTACTTCAAGTACAAACGAGACAGATGCACCCATAATAGAGGTTTTTTTGTTGTTAGATCGCGTAAATATAATATTGTGTCGTTAAACCCGCCACCACCCGACACAGCCAACTAGTAAGGGTTGTCACGTAAACAGAACGTGGCCAATTCGTCACGAGTACAGCACTAACCGGTGTGTTGGAGAGCCAAGCCACAACATTTACAATCCGAGTCCGACGTTTCGCCAGTAATTACAACCAGCTTCATCAGGCGACAGACAGATTTGTGGAGAAGCCTTCCTGTTTTGTTCCTCTATGAGACAGATGCAGCCCCTTAAGTGTCACCGTCATGGATCTGACCAAGCCGACCCCCCCCCCCCCCTCTTTGCAGTGGTAAATTTGACTCCACCCGCACATCGAGAGGCACGCGTCACAACACCAGGCACGCTCAGAGGATGAATCCTGAGAGCTTAATCCGCCAGGTTATTCCATGCGGGCACAGGAACCCAGCCAGCCCCGCTGCGCGCAACGGAACTTGCCACCCGCGGTGTTTCCATTGGCACGTGGGTCGTGACGGTGATACACTCGGCGTAAGCGTGTCTCCTGCTACAAATCCCCTTCCTAATGTTTATTTTTCTACGTTTTCCATGTAATCTAAGTGTAGCTTATCCATTGTCTTACATACGCGGAAATGTAAATGTATTTTTTTACATATTTGTTTTATTTAGACCTTGCTGTATGAGACTGGCTTATTGCAATTTTCCACTGAGTCAAATTCCCCTTCAGTGTGCAGTCTAAATAAAAAATGATTATTTATTCATTAGATATTCCCAGAAACTGATTAATAGTTTGGTCGATGGTATGGAAACTTATCCTAAACCACAGAATTATTCACTACAGTTACGTTTTCTCCAATGAAGGGTCCAGGAAAATTAGCAAAACAAGTCACGCACGTGAAGTTAAGGAACTGAAAAACCGTGTCCCCAATGAAGAATATTTCTCTGAGCAAATATTACCCACTATAAAGAACAAAGATCCCCCGTACAGCCTTAACAGATTGTTGGGAGCAAGTGCTACTAGCGAGCACAATATGAAGGGGGTGGGTGGCCAGCACCACGCCCGGCCACCTTTGTCTCCTTCGTGGCGATGTAGACACACCGCACCAGGTATTCATTTTAAGGCTGAGTAGACCTAGGGGATGCCCGGTTCAGATAAGTCACTGGTGTTGGCCGTGAGCGGGAATCGAACATAGGTCGCCGCTGTTTCTCAGTAGGGCACCATACTCAGAAACATGCACTTTGACAAAGACCATTAAACAAAAGCTCCCACGTGCTCCAAAAAGCATGAAGAAATGCATATTTTAAATTATGCAAGTGAGACAGCGTATTGACAATTTTAAAAATTAAAGGCGGCTTGGGCAGGCCACGTCATGAAAAGTAATGAAGGCTAGTGGTCAAGCCTCATGACGGAATAGCAGCCAAAGAAGTGAACCATGCTCCAGGGGATATCCTTGGATATGGAGCGGTGGTTATCTCATATGCAAGATTGCTCTATCGCGAGACCACGAGAGACGGGAACAGCTGCAGGTCTTCATCAAGCAGGGGAATAGATGAAGGCTGATGGCAGTAATATTCAATAAAAACACATTCCTGCGGAGGGAGCTGGTAGGAACGGTGGGTTGCTCGGTCAATGGCCAGGGTCAACGGCGGCGTGGTGTATTCCGCAAATATGCCCGACTGTGAGGGCGGGCACAAGCCGGCGTGAGTAGGTTAAACGTTCAGTTTTATAAGGGCACCACGGGGTGACCAGCCCCTCCCACCTAGCCCCTCCCACCCCCACCTAGCCCCTCCCACCCCCACCTAGCCCATCCCACCCAGCCCCGCCCCTCCCACCCCCACCCAGCCCCACCCAGCCCCGCCCTTCCCACCCCCACCCAGCCCCTCCCTGCACGACGGACGGACACAATAATCCCCTGTGGGCTGGTGTAACCAGGAGGTTCCTACCAGTATAACTGACCAAGCATCCCAATTGCAGGACCCTCATGATGGCGAGTCTTGGGCCTTACCAACGCTTTTCCAGAAAAAAAATATAATCTTAATTACAAAGATGACAGCCCCTTGTCAATTCACAGCTGGAGGCCACCCTATGCCGTGCGAATCATGGTCGTGTAACCAGTCAGTGTGGGATAACGAAGTGGTTGGGGCCAAACCAAAAACCGGCTCCGATTTGAATCCCTACCATCAGCTGCGACGCAGACTGAAGCTCAGGTCAAAGAGACGATACAGCACAATGTGCTAACCGCTGCACCACCACCATTATCACAATTCCATATCATGCGCACAAGCATGAGCTGTAGTTAGCTACACATACCTTGTCCGATCGCCACAAAGCGGCGAGAGATTCAGTGACGGCATTGAACATGTCCGGTTTTGCCGAAGCATTAGTTTCATGTTGGATGGCAAATGATGGAAAGAAAAGCAATCTCACCACGCTCGTCATGACGATGAGGAGAGTCCGTAAGCGAATTAAAAAAAGTTTAATCCAATGTTAGTTCCATGAACTTTGACTGCGATCTAACATTCTACTACCACGTGTTCAATCATCAAAACACCATTGTAATATACTGCAGCGTTGTATCAATACCAAACACCAATTGTAGCAGTTTTCTTGTTTTTCATGGGTACGTTGAAACGTATCTCAACCATACAGTACTTCAATAGCTGCGGTCAACATTCATTAGTAATTTAGTCAAATAATTCCAGCTCAAGAGCTCAGGGTTTACAGCCATAGAATCCGTGCACCTTCCCCAGTCGAACTGATCTAGCCACAAGCCAGCAGCAACGCATTCTCACATTCCAATTCCCCTTTCCAATTAAGCACTTACACATCACCTGCAATTCTAAAAACTCACAACCCCGAGGCACGGCTTTCAGTGCCCCGAACTACAGCCACAAGCCACCAGCTAATCATTAGTCAACTAAAGTGGTTATTTACTAGCATTCAGCCGACGGTGTTCAGCAAGGTGGGTCCCCGCTATCGGAGAATGCGCACACTTTACCAATTGCATATTTGGCAGCACACGACCTCCGGCTTGTGGCTTAGCAGAGCAGGTGCACTCCGCTGCCAGCCTCATCAATCCCAATCCTCGTCGTAAGCTCTACATCAACCGTTTGTCGAAGGCGAATTAATTTCTCAGTATTAAGATATTATTTCTACAGTTTCTATCATACTTTTCAAAGGACTCCCCCCTTTGGCAGACTTTTGTCTCAATATGCTCCCGCCTGATTGCAAAGGTTACGGAAGCAATTTAGATAATTACAGACGGCCTCGCTATTGTTGCATTCTTGATGTACTTGTTGCTTCAGACAACTTAGAACTAGATGTTCTCCTTAACATGCAATACACTTCACCCAAAGAGTAACGTAACAGTGAGCCGGTCTTGTGGCCAAAAAAATTGCACAGGAAATGCTTGAACACACCAGCGTGCCCATGGGCTCCTATGGGACCTTCAAGGATGAAGAGTCTGGGGAAAAAAAAGAAATGGCCAGCCAATGGTTGCATAACACATCCAACAAGAGTCGTTTGTGTCGACACTGGGGGAACCGCAGCTCTCCATGACCTATCTTTTACATTACAGCATGTGCACGCGAGTATTGACAATACATTAATTTGTTGGCCTCGTATATAGGACACAGTGTAGGAGAAATGTTGGGCTGCACAGTCTAAACAACATTCATTTTCCATCTTATACACACCAAGTACTCCTCTTCCTAGCTCCGATAAACCCACTCATCCTGCTCAGCATCAAAATCCTGGTCAGGGTTAATGTAGAGCTTCCGAATTTAACACTCCACTACCCCATCATGGTCTAGATTTACAAATCATCAGTTGTGCACTATTTAGTGTCATTATAGATTGGGAAATGTAAAAAGGCGAATCGCACTGGGGCATACATTATATTTATCGAACTCTGGGTTAAACAGAGACATAATTCATTGACAATAAATGTCTCTAATCTTGGCGAAGTTATTGTTAAATCAAGCATTTAAAGTTCTGTATTAACCTTTTGAATAAAAACAAACTCTGCTACTCTAATTGGAAAGTCATCTTTATTTTGGTGATAGGTCTGATTGTACGTAAAGGGCAAGTATACAAAAACGAACATTAACAAAGGAGGCCGGTCTGCACGAGCTGAACCTACTCTTCAAAGAAAGGATAGAGGATCGATTTGTGTCAAGGTGAAGTGAGGACCAAGGGCATGGGGTTGGTACAGCAGCTGGACAAGATGCTTTTGCAGGCTGCCACCGTGTCTGCCTCCTCTGCATGCAAGCGGGCCATTCATCAGACGTTCAACAGCGTCCGCGTGATGGAGCCGCCATGCAGGTGGACGACGGGAAACTCAGATCTCCTCCTCCTGAGTCGACTGATTGATGACCTGTAGCAAAACAGATCGCACGCACAGAATGTATAAGGGACAGGAGCTGGCACCGATGTCGCATGGTATTGCACCGAGCCCAACCAACTTGTGCACGTTGTGGTCAATTGGTACGGTGGTCTTGGTGCGACTGCACTATACCTCGCCGTCGTGAGTCTCAATGGTCTTGATGAGGACCGTCTTCTTGTTGAAGGTGCTGGCCAGGCGATCAATGGAAGGGCTCGATTCTGTGTGGGGATAATCATATTGTAATCAAGTATATACACACACACACTTCCACTATGCACGCATTTGTGATATGGGTGCCCCATAACGCAGAATTACGATACACACCAAAGTGTGGTGCGCACTGCTTATACCTCGGAAGTTGTACGACGTAGAAGAGAACTGCTGCACCGGAAGAGCAATCCTAAGGGTGACAAAATATGCAGCGTCAGGACGTTTCATACTCAAGCTCACAAATACAAAGGTCGAGGAAGGTACATCGCGCCGTGTCCAACGTGAACTAGCGGCCGTCGTGTGCCTAGTACCGAGTCTCCTCGCCCTCCAGGAGCTTGCGGTAGGTGGCAATCTCGATGTCGAGCGCCATCTTCACGTTGAGCAGCTCCTGGTACTCCCGCAGGTGGCGCGTCATCTCATCCTTGAGGTTTCGGATGTCGTCCTCCAGGCGCGCAATCGTGTCCTGGTATCCGGCCGCCTCCAGCCCAAAGCGGTCCTCCATCTCGCGCATCTGCCGCTCCAGAGACTCGTTCTGGCGAGGGGGGGAAAGGCAGGGGAACACGGATGCTGAGGATCACAATCGGCGCTCATACGGTGCGTTTGCACAATATCTGGGACAAATGTGTTTTTCTATATTTTGTGTCTGTATAATAAATGTACGTTTTGATAGGAGTGCGAGTCGCACGCACGCACTTTGTGGTGCGACAGCATCCGTCCCCCGAGTGTGCACTTACCCCGCCCTTGAGCGCGTCAATCTCGCACTGCTGAGCCTGCACCTGGCGCCGGTAGTCATTCAGCTCTTGCTTGGCCGCACGCAGAGCGTCGTTGTTGCGGGAAGCTGCCTCACTCATATCTGCAAACTGTAGCACAGAAAAACATTATTTTTGTATCCTTCATCACAAGACCCTAATCTCCCAAAATGCTTTCATTTCTCAAACCTGAAAAAAATAAGAGGCTTAAATAAATACAAAACCAAAGACTCATTTAAACCATTTGGATGCATGGGTTGCTTATTTTGGAGGCGTGCAGACGTGCAAATAGGTGCCTCGGCTGTCCATTCCACACACCTTGGACTTGTACCACTCCTCGGCCTCCGCCACGTTCTTGGAGGCGATTCCCTCGTACTCGGCGCGGATGTCGCGCAGCGCCGCAGTCAGGTCCGGCTTGACAGTCTGCTGCATGTCGTACTCCACGTGCACGGCTTGCTCTTGCACCTGCACCTGCACCTCGCGTAGTTCCTGGACGGCACACACAACACACGCGCACGCGCCGTGTGGGAAACACATGGGGGTCACGATGAACCCGGCGACACGACTTGATTCCCATTCACGGACAATATCGGTGACGAATAGAGGAACCGGTCTCGGCCTTGTTCCGAGTAGGCTTGGCCTGTTACGCTGTGTAAAAGCATCTGCACTGGGGGGAGACTGAGGCAGCTGGGCATCAACCTGGCCCCACTATCCCCTACGTGTGCTCTCCTTCATTAGGTGCTCACCAACAGCACGAGATTTGTATTTTTTTGCCGTCCTTTGTACCATGCACACACTTGTGCACGGCTGGAGGACCGAGCGTCTGCACTGGCATGACACTGGTAGTCACCGCCGTGCGTGCCGGGTACACGCATGTCGTGTGTGCATCTGTGTGCGTGTGCTGCATGCGTGTGCTGCGTGCGTGTACCTCATCATGGATCTTCTTGAGGAAGGCGATCTCCTCCAGCAGAGACTCCACTTTGCGTTCCAGGTCCACACGTGCCAGGGTTGCATCGTCAACGTCCTGAAAGAACGAGTGGACGAGTTCAGGTCAGGTTGCGAATCAACAGGACGGAGGAATTAGCCCTTTTCTACGCCAGTGTCTTCTTTTGTTGAAATCACGTTTGGTGTGTCATGTACAAGTAGAGACATCTAGTCACCGTAAAGGCAATTCATAAAAGAAAAAAATCTCAACATATTAATTATCATTTACTAGAATATGGTTGAGGTACAAGGCAGTGTTAGTGCTTCATGTGATGGGTTCACGGTCCACGACCGCCAACGCAGTTGCTTGCGTTTTTGATCAATTGTTGGTGGACGTGTGGCCACGTAAACGAGCGGTCACACCTGACGGAAGGCACGCAGGTTCTTCTCAGCCTCCTCTCGCCCGCCCAGCTCTTCCTGAAGCCTGCAGCAGAAAAGACGACGCCTCGGATTAGCACGGTTGGCTACGTACGGTGCGAAAGAAGTTCAACATACGGCATCAACATTGCGTCCACTGCCTCAATCTCATAGGGCGTCGTAGGGAGTGTGGGCCATCTACCACAAGGTGGCAGTGATGTGCCACATGATGCAGCTGTTACACACACACAATTATCTTACGGGAGGCATCGTGCACATTCATTAAAACGTGCAGATGGGTCAGCCTGCGATGCACGAGGCTCAATCACAGAGTCATCACGGTGAGCAACGAATTCCTCGTAATAATAAACGCGTGTGGGAAACAAATCAAGTGGAAGCAATGAGAGGTGGGGGGGTCGGGGGGTGGGGGAGCAACATCATCCACAGCCAGGAGCGAGAACAAAGAGAGACTCCGGACCACGCCCGGTCCTCCCCCCTCCCTGCCTGCCCCCACCAGCCCCATCCCACCCAGCATGGACCCGGGGAGTCACCCATGGGGTGCGTGGGGGGGGGTGATGCCCCCCACCGCCACCGCCTCATTGGAATCTGCTGGAATCTCTTCATCCCGCCCGCCGCGTCCTCTACTGCCCTCTGCTGCACCCACTCACTCCTGCCAAACTTGACCGATGCCTTTCCCTTGTCGACTACGGCTTCTTGGAACAACGCCCCTGCGGCATTGCTTGTTGGGAAGAGACCCGGCAGGGAGAGGGGAGGGCTCCATCATCCCGTGGTGGCGGCGCCTCGTAACGGGACGCGACACCCTCCACTCCACCCATCCCACTCACCCCGCCACCCATCCCCACACCCTCCACCCCACTCACCCCACCACCACACTCATTGAAACAATGAGAAACGACCGCCTTGGCAGTGGCGCACAAACGAGGGAAAAAAACACTCTGCACATTCGCCAATAAAGACTGTTGAAGGAGAAACAATTTATATACACGAATGTCGTTGGCGACGTTTCGGCCAATGGCTATTTATAAACGACGTTTCGGGCAATGACCTCTGATACGTTTTTTTAAGGGAAAATTTATAAAATAATAAAAGGAACGTGTTCAGTTTGTGATTTTGTACCTTCACCGCCAGACGACTCGCGAACACAACGGAGAGATCTGCACCCGCTACTCATCCACTCTTACGATGTCCACTCCGTGATGTTCATTCATAAACATAGAGGTCCTCGACCATTTCACGTCCCACGCGAGCCATGCACCCTTGACCACACAACTCCACCCCAAGTTCCCTCCACCATACAACTTCCACCTTCCCTGCCCATTCAACTCTACACCGCAACTCCTCCGCCCACCCCGAATTCACCACATCTCGGGTCCTCCACCTGGCCCGTTCATCCCATACCTCCATCACACACCGTCCTCCACCAGAGCATCCCGTCCACCCGCACCAGGAGGACTCACCCACCCACCCAGAGCCCCCTCCTCTCACCTCTGCTGAAGGCGCTGCAGATCGTCCAGCAGGTTGGCCCTCTCCACGTCTCCGCGCGCCTTCTCGCCCGTGAGACGATCCACCTGCAGGCGCAGCTCCCGTAGCTCCTGGTCGTAGATGCCGTCCACGCGGGTCGGCTCGCGCCCCTTGAGCTGGGTGATCTCCACGGTGAGCGCCTTGTTCTGCTGCTCCAGGAAGCGCACCTTGTCGATGTAGCTCGCGAAGCGGTCGTTGAGCTCCTGCAGCTCCACCTTCTCGTTGGTGCGCGTCGTGCGGTAGTCGGCGTTGAGCGCGTCCGCCAGCGAGAAGTCCACGTTCTGGCCCGACAACGCCTTCACGTACGAGGCCGACGAGCTACGGCCGCCGTAGCCCGACTGGGCGCTGCTGCCCAAGCCCACGGAGCGAGATGATCGGATCATGCCGCCGCCGCCGCCGCCGCCGCCGATGCTTCCTCCGAAGCCGCCGCCTCCCCCCCCGAAGCCTCCATAGCCCGAGGAGCGGGACGAGAATGAGCGGGTGGCGGACGAGCTGGCCACGGGGCCGAACGTGCGACGGTACGATGAGACTCGCTGCGAGGACGACATGGCGACGCTTCGAGTTGTTGGCGGTGGTGGTGGTGCTACAAGTGGCGGTGGTGCTTGACTGCGGGAAGAGAGAGCGGCTGGTCCGTGCGAGAAGAGTCGGAGCGACCCTCCGCCTTTTAAAGAGCGCGGCTCCTCCCCGGTCCGCCCCCGCACCGAGGCCACACCCTGAGCCCTGACGCCCGTGGACCCCCAATCTCCATCAACGGGGAACTTCCCAAGGACCACACCCAGCATGTCTGGGACCTCGATCACCACCCCCGAGATCAGTCGTGGAAAGCGATAGCGCGTAGGATGATGAGTGGCTGATGAAAAATCAATGCTCGCAGATGGAGAAACAGTCGGAGGTCTGGGTTGCATTGTGTAATTACCAATTCCGTGTGGTCCTGCATCCCCCCCCCCCCACCCTTGACCCTCTCCTCCCCATCTGTGAATGCGAGAGTAGCCTCGCCCGACGAACCCCTTGCCTGCAACACAATGGATTTGTCCAATCACCTGGTAAAAAAAACCCCTAGCATCCTCGGAACCTCCATAAAACCACACCCAGCATCCCTGCTGCCACACCCTAACATCTCTGGTCCGCGCCTTGCATCATTGGGATCTCCATGGGACCACCCCACGATCCTGGTTCGACACCCTCTATTCCTGTCACCATACTAGGACCACGCCTTTCAATCCCTACCAAGCGCAGCCGTGAGTATTCCCCCATCGCCTATCTTCCTGCCATCGTCCCTTTCTCCGTCTCTTGAGCCACCGTTTATTTGTCGTGATAACCTCCTCCAAGGTTGTTGGAGGGGACATCACGGTACAGCTCTGCCCAGAAGCACAATTAAAACACCTGCAAACAGAGCGTCTGCGCCACAGCTTACACAATACAAACACGACGCCGATCACAATCTCAAACAACATGAATGAAAAGGGACAGAAACGCCATCTCAACCACAGACGCTATCTCAGCCTGAAAAAAAAAATCAACCGCAACAGTGGCGGGGCGAGTGGGGCAGTGTTGCCCTCTGTGGATCACGGGTTAATTAAGGGATCGCAAACAGTAGCTCTGCAATATCTGCTTCCGTAGGCCGTTTGTTCACATAAAGGGGTGCACTGCTCTGCTCGAGATCTGAATACGTTGTGTCATGAAGTGTGATGAGGTCAGCGCTGTATAAGAGGGTCTCGGGGAGATGGGAAGAGACTCTGTGGCTGATCATTAGAGACGGGAGGGCGAGCACGGCATTCCCGATTTGGGATGACAGATCATGGCAGACGTGAGGTGACACGGCACGAGAGACTGTATTCATACAAAAGAAGAGACGGGGGTTTTCCCCTTTCCTGTTGCTGTTCCCAGGAGTCGGGATGCTCCACCCAATCCTTGACGATGCTGCCGCTGATTTCTCGCAGCTGCTGCGCAGGTCAACGCCAAGTAGTAAAATTAACACTGGTTTGGAATTTAATTCCACAGCACATTGCAACACCTATTTTTATTCGAAGCCGTGGCTTGGCAAGCGGAGCTCAGTCGGAAGACTGTGTCGGTGTTCCTGCTTAGTTATTGGCGGTCATCGCGGTGGATGTGAGTGTGTATTGATCTCCATGCGCGTGTATTGATCTCCATTTGGTGCGTTCACATTTGGCACAAGGTCAGCGCACTCGCCGCTGGACCTGTTTTCAGAACGACTGTGGTTCGATTCCCAGAGCCACTGGTCGCGAGGGAATGACCAAAGTGTTGTGGTCTACTGTTTATATTAAAGGCCCTTAAACATCGTCATTCTAAAAGCCAGATCGCAAAGGAAAATTAACCCTAAATGACCACCGTTTGTAAATGTTTAACAACCCTTCCCTTAAATAATCTGTAACAAAATAATAATTAACCTGGTTGTGGAGAATACCATTAACAAAGTAAATAACGAGGTATATTATTGCCTACTTAAATAAGTTTGAGTTTTTTTTTACTAAAACAATGAATCCCCTTGGGCTCTGGTTAAAGAAAAGACGCTGAGTTGATAGAATACTGAATACATCGTGACCCATGGTGTTTGCGTGGAGCAAGGTGAATGGTTAGCCACATACACCCTCATATAATCATTGTGTTCAATTCCACATCACCACAGAGACTGAATACCTACATCATTTAGAGATGCATTTTCACACGAAAGACGTTTACATTTACAATCCAGCTGAGCCCCAGTGCAGAGCAGATTAACTCAACGGTCCTGTGGGACGATCTGCCTGCAGGGCTTTTTGCCGATAGATTTCCTGTTCAGTAAGGTGAAGAAAGACCACACATTTCAATCGAAACATACATCCTCTGTCTCGGTGGTCCCCATAGCACCTCCAATTAGCGCGGTTGGCAACGTACGGTGCGAAAGAAGTTCAACATACATAGACCGCCAATGAAGCTGAATGAGACTCTGCATGTATGTTGAACTTCGTTCGCACCGTACCTAGCCAACCGCGCTAATCGAATGTGCGGGAGTTGGAACAACAAACTAAACACAACACGCAGTTCTAAGGGAATGCGTTTTCACTCGAGATGTAAACGCGTTTATAGCTCCGGTGGCTTCCTCAAATCGGAAGGAAGAGCGTTCCAGACGGCCGCCGAGATATTTTATCACCCTCCTGTCAGGAGGGAACGCTGATGGTCTCGGGCAGCTGTGGTGGTTCTGCTCCGCCCTGAGCTCCACCCTGCAGGCGCCCCGCACCCATGACCCCTGCTCCCACCCACCCACGGACCCACCCACCCACCCACCAACCCACCCACCCACCCCTCCCTTGTTCCACGTTTCCTGCATTGTGGTCGTGTGCGGAGTGAGGGCCCCACAGCCCCCTTCGCCTCTGTTGACAGCTTTTCGCTATGGCAACGTTCATGAAATTAAACTTCCTGATGCTTGAGCCCCAAATTAGGCTCTGTTTCCTTTTGGAGGCGCGCATCATGGCTCAAGCACGCCACATGTCTCGCCCTATTTAGAGCAACCACTTCTGGGCAGTATAAAGTTATAGTCGAATATATTAAGCATCCGCGCCCGATGTCTATATATAAGGTTCCGTTATCAGGACTTCCTTCCCGGCATGTGTCATCTGCAGCGTCGATGCACGGCGCGGCGAATATCTGCGTGCGATATTTGAGATATTCTACCAGGCGACTGCAGTCGAGTACAGTAGCGAGAGAGACATTTTTTGTTTGCGCATATTTGGTGGTGGTTGTTGTTGTTCCCTTTTGGCAGTTTCTGTCTCTACGTGGGCGGCACGGCCAAGTGCTGGAGAGAGAGAACGAGAGAACGAGAGGGGCGTGGGGTCCGTTGTGTGTGCTCAGCTGGGCAACGTGGAGCTGTGGAAGAGCAGGCAAAGAGGCTTAAGGCTCAGACTCAAACTAGCGCATCGTAAACGAATGCCCTGGAAGTCTGCGAGGCATTGGTATAAACACGACCGTGCAGTATGGCCATGGCGTGTACAATAATCCGTGGCTTTGCTTTTCCCGTTATACAGAAGAGCAAAAGTTTGTTTTCCAATGGCCGCGAGCAGCGCTTTAATGAACGGCTCTGTGTTCGCGAGGAGGGATGTACGAAATCCGGTTTCACGCTTGTTGCATAGAACTAGCGTGGCACGCCTGCCCGTAACACTCACCGTAACAATCATATCCCTCCCCTCGACAATGCTGCGAATCACATTGAGAATGTCAATTTGCGTCTGCGGAACTGGTTTCATTCATCGTAGCAGCGAGTGGCTCATGGACACAGAGGAGCATGCGGGCTCTGTGGCTTCCGTGGCAGATAATTCTAAAGCGCAGTGTTCGCTAAGCTGTGGAAGGCCGATTAAGCAGATCGGCGCGCGGCACCACGGATGCAACTCCTCAGAAATCCGATGGGATTCATCTGTATTAGTGGCTGAAATAGAATATTGGAGTTGCCGTTCACGCATGGACGCTGCACCTCATTTCTGCTGCACCCAGCGCCCCAACCATAAATTGTTATATTTTTTTTATTATCCTTGTTATTTCCTTCTACGATCAACCAGCAAAAACGACGGCGAGGTGTGGTGGCATGGACGATGTCGGGCCCTGATCACACCGTGACTGCGACGCCCAAGACACCTTTGCCACCCTTTGCTTTATTGAACCTTGTAGTCGGGCGTCACGTTGGAAACCACCGCCCACTCCCCATGGGAATGTTTATACCTCCTTGCAGCGCAAGCCAGAACCACACGGCACGGGCCGGCATAGCTTCATTCTCAGAGGGGTGTCAGGCCAGAACAATATTTTCTGTAAGTTGAACCTTTGCAATTGTTTAAACAAAATGTCTACTCGTGGGAAAAAAAAGTATTTACATTGGGCATGGGGCGCTAACCATACGTTCCGTGCACGTTATGTAAAACATGATCCACGGTTTTCCGTGGAAATATTAGACCTTTGACACCACAAAGCCTTTGCTGCATGAAGGGAATTGATATTCTTTACTTAAACCGTTCATCCAAAAATGTGTAAAAAACTGTAGTGTTTTTTTACAACATTGCAAATGATAACCTACGTCAAGGGACAGTGGTTTATTTTGTAATATATTTTGTTTTAAATGTTTGTGTGAATAAACATATAGAGACAGAATATTGTCAGATTAAAAGAGGCTATGGAGATAAGGAAAATTTCTAAGTCACATATCCCCAAATTGTTTTCACCTTCTGGTTAAATAAAGGATGCTGCATATATTAATTGGTATATGATAAGCGAAACAGTAGCTGAAATAATGCACCATTTGAATCAGAACATATTGATGTGTAAGAATAGTTTTAAAAAATTGTCTGCATAAATCTTGACTTAAAGCTTTCGTGACTGCAGGAATTATTTGGGTCTTTCTGTAAAGTCACGTAGATGGTTCAAAGAAAATTACCAAAAACTACGACGTTTCGATCACAACACAAGCGATCGTCATCGTCATCCTGATCGTCATCCTGATGATGATGACGATCGCTTGTGTTGTGATTGAAACGTTGTAGTTTTTTGTTATTGTATTTGAACCTATCTACGTGACTTTACCGAAAGACCCAAATAATATACTGTATGTATTGTCTGCATTATATAATATTGCCTATAACTTCGTTTTGTGCTCCAATATTGTATCATTATGTGGCGTAATCTTCAACATCCTCCATTTAGAGATGGGAGAGAAAATAATATTTAGCACTTTTGTCAATTCCCTGCTAGACAAGGGAATGATTTTACCACACTCCACCACGATGACCATTGTGAGTTAGTGGTGTGGGTGATGTTTAAACTTACTAAAAACTATTGCTAATCCCTCACATTAACATAGCCACTTCCGTGCCCTCGTTTAGGAGGCCGCTCTTCTAACTCACAGTTACATGCTAATTTCTCACATTAACATCACTAGCCCCGGCCACTTCTTTATAACCCTTGAGCTACTCCCATTTCAAACCTTTTAAAACAGTCAGCCTCAGCAGCAGACCATGCTTTCCCACACGCTTGTGTTGTACCCGAAACGTCGTGATTTATTTTATTTTATACCTACGTGACTTTACCGAAAGAACCAAAGAGTATAACAACGATTTCTTTTTAATTTGGCCAGGTAAGGCCCATTGAGCTATATAGCTCTTTTTCAGAAGCGACCTGGCCACAAATGATAGCTCAACAGAGTGGCTTGACATTTATAGCAGCCAAACACTCTAAACGCACGTTTCTAAATGTGGAGAGAAAAACAGAAAGACCCAGAGAAAAATCCACACGACCACTGGGAGAAGACGCAAACTCAGGCGTCAGGGTCGGGATCGAACCTACGACCTCCTGCATACCAGGCGAGGTAGTTAACATCTCGCCACCGTGGCGCCCGTTCGCTGGGGTCATACATCAAACTGAAGTCACCGAGTTGATAGGACGGTGCGTTTACCACCGCGCCACCACTCCACCCTAGATACGCACGAAAACCGACGCAAAATCAATATTGGACACAATCTATCATCGCGGAATAAATCGCTTATGCAGAGGAAGGTTACCCTGCGGCTCTAGACATACATGTTTAATGAATCACGGACTTGCCTCATCTACACCCCCCTCCCAAATTATTTCCTGCTTTGTCTGAGGCTGAAAAGAGAACAATTTGGGTTTAAGCCAGGACGCCAGTTGTATAAAATGCCTGAAGTGTAATTTTGCATAAAACTTGCTTTTGTCATTTAAAGGAAGATAGTTTGCGATGTCGAACGTGACCGTATCACACGGAATGCGTCCGATCTCGTCAGATCTCGCCAGCTAAGCAGCTTCTAGTCCTGGATCGTGCTTGGATGGGTGACCGCCGTGCACGAGAGGTGTTATGGCCTTCTGCGGGGCTAAGTTATTGCCAACGGAGGGCACTGCAGAGGGGGGAAAAAATCAATGGTACTGTATTGTAATTCATCGCTCCTACATCCGTGCTCGCTACCTCCTCCACCAATACACACCGGCCCAGCGCCGTCGTTAAACTCCAAGTCAACTACCCGCGTGGCATAGGGGAAAAAGCCTCCATCCAGCAGTGGCTCGACAACGGCCTGTACGTGTGACAATACAAGTTGAGGCTGTGTGTGGGGTGTCGCGTCGATGGTATGCCTCCAGCCACAGGCATCCTCCAGTTCACGCGACGAGGTCACACAGCCTCTGACGGCGCCTCCACCCCCGCGTGTCGTGGCGCTCATCCACCGCGCATCTCGATGGCTCGCGCCGCGCCTGCTGCCACTGCTCATTAGTGCCCCCCCCCTCCCATGGCCTCCGTGTGCTGACAGCTCGTGTGTGTGTGCATGTTGAACTTCTCTGTATGTGCATGTTGAACTTCTTTCGCGCCGTACGTATCCAACCGTGCCAAACTGACTTGCGGGGGGGAAAGGACAACAAACGAAACAGACCAAATCAGTTCTCAATAAATAAGTTTGTCAATCTAGATGATGATGATTTAAAATTGCATAGCTCCAGTGGATTCCTAACATCGGAAGGAAGAGAGCGTTCCAGACGGCCGCAGAGGCGCATCTGAAAGCGTCGCGCGATGCGGTGATCGGCACGACGGCGAAGTGCCAGCCGGTGTTGTGTCTCGCTTTGTCTGTTGCACACAATAAATGTTTCTGTCGGCGATTTACGGACGAGTGCACTCTTTTTTTTGACATCCACGCTTTATCTTTTTGTTGATATTTATTCGTGACTTGCTTAACTTTTCCGTCAATCTTTCTCTTGTTGTATCATTTGTTGTGTTGTAGTTTTTGTTCATAAAACTTTCTGACCGCCTGCCCCGCGGCCCCTTACTGGACATCTGTAAACACAACAAACATCTTCATAGCCTCATCAGATTCCTCCAGGATACAAATTCTCAGCCAGTGTGGTGTGGCGATACAAAAGTCGGGGAAATGCACGAATCGAGAAACAAACAGGGACTGTAGTAATAGGCTTTTACCCTTTAATCTGGTACAAAAACTGACACCTTTATACAAGGGATCATGTTTGCAATAACCACAACACAAGCAGTCAAAATGCAAACAAAAAGATACAACTCTGATAATGATATGCACTGTCTTTGAAGTTGATTGGTCCACACCCGAGACAGCTTTTCTTAGAGCCCAGTCTCCATTGGTGTTGGACCAGATGACGCCAAAAGGGTAAAACCTATTACTATATTTTGTCACTGGTAAAGGAGGTCTCATAGTGTAAACAGGGACTGATGGTAGTTGGTGATTGCAGCCTGCCTGCCTGCCTCCCTCGAGTGTAATAACCCATTCGGCGTGGAGTATGCTGACTTAAGCGGTAACAGCAGCATATAAGTACAGTATCTAAAACAAACAGCAGAAGTTATGACAGCGCCATGGCTGATGCTGCAGGCTCAACTCCACACATCAACTTAATAAACTTTGTTTATTTTACCAGGTAAGGCCCACTGAGCTATAAAACTCTTTTCTCAGAAGCGACCTGGCCACAAATTATATGCCAATAAAGTGGCTCATCGTGTGGAAATTTATTCCAGCCATATAGATTTGAAGCTTTCGTGACTGCAATGATTCATACTCTTAGTTCTTTCGGTAAAGTCACGTAGGTAAAAAATGAAATTAATGCAGCAAATCTGGCTGTGACGGTCCCACCTGATGACGGAGACTTGTGTTGCCTCCGAAACGTCGTGATTTATATTGTTTTATTTTTATTAATTTTAATTTCATTTTTTACCTACGTGACTTTACCGAAAGAACTAAGAGTATCCAGCCATATACTCGAAACGCGCGATGTTGATTCTCAATGTGGATGGGAAAAAACCGGAGGACCCGGAGAAAAATCCACGCGACCACGGGGAGCACGTACACACTCCAAATATACCGCAGGCGTCAGGGTAGGGAATGAACCCACGACCTCCTGCGCACCAGGCGAGGTAGTCAACATCTCGCCACGTGGCGCCCCTCGTATCTCTGCTCCCCGCCTTTACCAACCTGCACTGACCGTCAGGGAAACTGTAAATAAATTCCCCAGGGCCATCATTACGTAGGGTGGATTTACAATGGCCTTGCGCATGCAGTGTATGTCAGCCTGGTTGTATTACAGGTCGTGTCTATGATAGACACCGCAAATTGCAAATATACAGCAACAGGCGTTGTCAGGATCGGGATCGAACCCACGACCTCCTGTACACCAGGCGAGGTAGTTAACATCTCCTAGTCACCGTGATGATAGAGAGAGACGCAAACTGCAATATACAGCAGCAGCAGGCGTTGCCAGGATCGAACCCACGACCTCCTGCGTACCATGCGAGGGAGTTAACATCTCCTAGCCACCGAGAAGATGATCAAAAAGAGACGCAAATTGCAAATATACATTAGCAGGCGTCAGGGTCGAGATCGAACCCACGACCTCCTGCGCACCAGGCGAGGTAGCTAACATCTCCTAGCCACCGTGATGATAGAGAGAGACACAACCTGCAAATATACAGCAACAGCAGGCGTTGTCAGGGTCAAGATCGAACCCACGACCTCCTGCGCACCAGGCGAGGTAGCTAACATCTCCGAGCCACCGCTGCGCTCATCCAAAACTCATGGCCCCCTCCTCGAGACGGCAGGCGGTGGGTGAGGCCCCTTCAGAGCGGCAGCAGCAGCAGCAGCTACCGCCAGGAGTTTTGGCTCCAGACTCGCGGCTAACGAGATCCAGACGCAGCCGCCACCCCGGCTCATGGTGGGGAGGGAGGAGGAGGAGGTGGTGGTGGTGGTGGCGGGGGCAGCGAGACGCGGTGCGAAGTGACAGCGCTATTTGTGTCCGTCGTCATAGCTACGTGGACTGCCTACAGGGATTGCCATGGCAGCCGTGTAAAACTTAGTATGTAGAGTGTTTTAGTGGGGGGAGAAAGAGGGGAGGACGCGGGGGGGTTCTGGAGAGGAGACAGAGGGGTCGTTGTGTGAACGCATCGCTATGGCAATGGGCAAAGCCAGAACTGATGTGCGCCACATTGCTTCGAGGTGACTCGGACCCGTGCCCGCGCGCTGCGTGAAGGCGACGGTGCCAAATTCCAGGCTCTGTGGCATCTCACTCGCTCGCCTGGAGCCACACGGAGCTACAGGGGGACACCTGGAGCTACAGGGGGACACCTGGAGCTACAGGGGGACACCTGGAGCTACAGGGAGCCACCTGGAGCTACAGGGAGCCACCTGGAGCTACAGGGGCCACCTGGAGCTACAGGGAGCCACCTGGAGCTACAGGGAGCTACCTGGGGCTACAGGGAGTCACCTGGAGCTACAGGGGCCACCTGGAGCTAGAGGGAGCCACCTGGAGCTACAGGGAGCCACCTGGAGCTACTTGGAGCTACAGGGGGCCACCTGGAGCTACAGGGAGCCACCTGGAGCTACAGGGGCCACCTGGAGCTAGAGGGAGCCACCTGGAGCTACAGGGGGCCACCTGGAGCTAGAGGGAGCCACCTGGAGCTAGAGGGGCCACCTGGAGCTAGAGGGAGCCACCTGAAGCTACAGGGGGCCACCTGGAGCTAGAGGGAGCCACCTGGAGCTAGAGGGGCCACCTGGAGCTAGAGGGAGCCACCTGGAGCTACAGGGGGCCACCTGGAGCTAGAGGGAGCCACCTGGAGCTACAGGGGCCACCTGGAGCTAGAGGGAGCCACCTGGAGCTACAGGGGGCCACCTGGAGCTAGAGGGAGCCACCTGGAGCTACAGGGGCCACCTGGAGCTAGAGGGAGCCACCTGGAGCTACAGGGGCCACATGGAGCTACAGGGAGCCACACGGAACTACAAGTGGCTCCCTGTAGCCCGAACTCCATGCCCCTGCACCGACTACTCACTCAACTAAAACCTTTGTTGCAAGCTCTCTGTGCGTCCGATGGGGGCAGGGCACGGATGACGCATCTGCCCTTAGCCCCGGGAGCTCTGTCTGGAACGCAATTGCGAGCTTCAAGGTCAACTCTTCAGATCGCACCCGATGCACGTGAACGTTGATTATGTATCGGTCTATGTTACAGCCCACGCGGTGCAGATGCAACTAATTTCATAGTCAGCAACATCGATCATCCCGTAACTTCTGTGCGGCACAAATGACCCATTAAATGTCCGCTATTTAGCCGCGGTGAATGCGAGCACTGAAGTGTCTTTGTTCCGTGTGGAAAGAATGCCATCCCAGGCGGCTGCTTTGGAGGAGCGCTAGGGAAGAGGCGTGCCAGCGAGACGCTGAATTAGTGCGTGTGCGCCACACTCGAACCAGCGTGCTGCGTGGTTTTGGCTGCGAAGGCTGTTGCATCCCACTTTTGGAATGAGGCGGGGGCCCTCCGACACAATTCACTGCGGTCATTTCACTGTAAACTCATTCGCACCAATCAAAAACTTTTGCCCAACGTGAAGGGCCACAATGAAAGTGCAATTTGCTTCCGCGCTCTTGCAGATTTCTTGCATTCGCTGGAAAATTTCTGCAAAAGCAATTCTGCTAAGCTGGAGGTCGTAGGATTTGGCCTGTTTCGTGACCCATAATGGGTGGTGCCCATTCCGCAAAAAAAAACCTACGGCAGCCAATCAACAGCCTGCAAAGTGCCCATGAGAATTGAGGCTTTGCGTGCTCACATCAGGGATGCTTACCCCACGATCGATGGGATCGAGCTGAGCAATCACGCTGCCGTCTGTGTCACACGAACACACGCGCGCTAATAATGTGTGTGGGTGTGTGTGATTGTAATGTGTGTGTGTGTGTGATTGTAATGTGTGTGTGTGTGTGATTGTTGCTCTGCCCACCACCGAGGTATGGAATTGCAGCACTAAGCCAGACGGTTGAACGTTATGTAATGAACAATATTAACAAGGATGATTAAAATTATAGCAATGATGATGATAATGGATCACTATGGTAATGATGATCGTGGTGATAAGGAACGGTGGTGATACATGAAGATGATAACAATCATGACGCTGCTTTCGCTGTTCATGATCTACTAACGCCAAACCCACCGACTCACTCCAACCCCTATCCCAATGGAGATCCACCATCTCTTACCTCCAAAATACACGCTGATCCTGGCACCCATTTAAGGCTTAGTCACCCTAGCGGAGGCTCAGAACCGACAACACTGACGTTTGCCGTGATTAGGAAATTAGGTCACATTAACAGTATGTGCTGATAGAACAGCATCATCGGTGACATTCAATGTGGTCCTCGCTGCCACTGCCAGGCGCAATAGAGGAAGTACCCATCAACCCTTCACATCATCCACATCCCTTCGCGAGCCACATGTTGCGTAGCTGGTGCGGTTTCTTCTATTTGCCATGGCGATCAACAACCCTCTCACCGTGATTCAGCTTTGGAGGCCACATTTCCCAATTGGACGACCACATCAGCGCCATCAGGAGCCGAGGTCCAGCTATTGGATGTTGAATTCTTCCGCATTGGGGACATACTTTATCTGAAAAGTCAATCTCTTCCAACGGGATGATATCTTGAAGCTCCGGTTCCTCACACACAACCAGTTCTCGGCTTCTCGGTCCAAGAATGCCATCAAGTCCGCGTGGTTCATTAGCGGGATACATCGATCACAGGCCCGAGTCACATCTCACACCAGTTCAATATTGTTTCCAAATGGACGTCTGTCAAACACAACTGTCAGAAGGTTGTGGAGGAGGACAGTGTGGATGTGACGAGGCCACATTCATCACCAGGTGTAGTGCCCATGCCCATTTCTTTCTCTTTTATTGTAAATGATACTATTGTTCCTCATTGAAAATTGTACAAATCAGTCAATGGGCCATGAGGGCCACGTGGAATCTCAACACTCTGACAGTGTGTCTTCTTAATGTACACACTTTTACTGAAACCGGAGCGTCACAGTCCACGAATGTGCCATGTCATGTCACCGGGTGTGTAGTAGCCTCACTTTTCCAAAAGAGCCTATCTATCGCGTGATACTCTTGCAGAATCCAACCCGCTACTGCGGGAATGTGGCCGTTGAGGGTACATTGGCACACCCAAATGTAATTTCACAAATAGTTTTTTACTAAATTCCTCCCAAAGTACACGGCTGAGTCAAGCGATGATAAACACATGTGCAGAATCACGAAGCGTGAGCATTTTAAAGCAACTTTGAGACTTTGTGATTACAGTTCATTGTTTTTCATTTCATTTCGAGAGGGCAACTACAGACAATAATCAGATCTTCAGAACACACCTCTTCTCTCTAAATCTCCTGTGCGTCCGTCAACAACCGTGTAGCCCAGACATATCAAAACAGCGCAACGATAACAGGTGCATATCAAGGCTGCAGTCTGCATGGAGCAGACTTGCTATAATCAGGAAGCAGCCCCTTCCTGAGCTTCCTTGAGTCTCCCCCACCAGTCTGCTTCCCGTGTTTATACAGATTTTTCCGCCGTGGGCAGGGGAGTACGCGACTATGCGCTTTTGAGGCCTATTGGGTATTGCCGTCACTTTTATTGCCTCCAAACACTCCTTCGCACAATCGTCTATGCTACGCCTAAAACTGGGTAGATTGTTCACCGCTGTTATCGTTTTGCTATAACGTCTCCATAAATTATACCATACGCCAAGTGCGGGTGTTAATAGGTGGATTGTTGCATCGTAAGATCGTGAGAGGTGTTGCAAGCTTGGGGAGGCTTTCATCGAGCGGTGAATTGATCATGGCTGATGATGATCATGAACCAAAGACATCTTATCCTGCACCTCTGGTACCAACCTCTATATACAGTACAGATTGATGGACTCTTATTTTCTCTGTTGCCGACAATCTTCCAGATCACTGCTTTTTCGATGACGATAATTACTTTCCAGCGCCTTCCTCCGCAAGGTGGCTGCCCAGCTTACTGTCTTGGGAGCACTGCATCCTCTCATGGGTGAGCTGCCCCTTATATGTCTGAAGTGTCCCATTACCTAAGCACGGGGTGCAGTGGGGGTTGTACACCTACATCATCCGGGAGCGTTCAAGCTAACGTTCAAGCGAAGCTTCGCTCGTGTACATGAATATGTATTCCTTGAGGATGGTGCTGATCTTTACGGTGTAAAAATAGTAAGATGTGCAGTGACACTTGGTTAGAGATGTGACCAAAGGGTGTTTGCATAGTTCCATGATGCATGCAGCATATTCATAAATCACGTCAATGGAATTCTCAGAGACATCTGAAATGCGTTTTTATATAGGACATGATTCAGTGGACTTGCCATAGTTTAAAGAGCCAGTCTGAGACATCTATATCACAATTCTAAAACATTAATAAACGACATAGGGCAAATTTAAGACATTACAGCCTCATAAAATGACTTACCTATGTAAATAATGCGGATAACAGAACATGGCTTAAACTAGAGAAGGAGTGCTTGGCTGCTTGAGATATGTTCCAGAAATCCAGGTCACCCGGTCATCCCACAGCAGCTCCATATGCGTAAATGGGCAAAGGGCAAAGGTGAGGTTGAGGGGTGCACAGGGAGGTTGCTTGTGTCACTTGATAAATGTTGAAAACAGCCAAGGGTCACATATCTCCCAGTGGCAGAATGCGCAGATGGAAGCTCACCCCAGAACGGCCTTCTCATGAGTCAATGCATCAAATCATTGCATCGCTTCTAGATAAACAAACTCCCCAATGCGTGTAATTGTTTTGATAATGGAATCGATATTTTAATACGTTTTCGGAAACCGCTGCCATTCATTCGTCAATCAAAAGCAAAATTTGTACTTCATTAAATAGACACAATAGCAACGAGCTTGTGACTGCATTTCTAACAAACACCAGCCGGCATCAAAACTCGCACAGGGTGGCTCAACTGATGTGTAATGGCAACAGTCCAGGCATAATCAGTGCTGTGTTTTGTGTGGAATGGGAAGGGAGTCATGGGGAAGCTGGAGAGGGAGAGAGATGTTTTGTTTGTCCGAGTTAGGTGAGTCATGCCACAAGCATGTGGGCACCCAACGCTAATTCACGGCTCTGGTTGTCACGGGTAAAGCACAGTTAACGCTCTGCTAGTCACGGGTAAAGCACAGTTAACGCTCTGCTAGGGAAGGTTTAACAGCATACGCGCCACACAATTTATGTATTCACACACATTCGCCTGTGCCTCTTCGTATAGCAATTGGATAACCCGCGGATGGAAGTGTTTCTGAAAATATTGCAACGATTATGCTCATCAACATTATTTACTCGGAGAGTCCCTTCATCAAAGTGCGAACATTAATTTGCGTCAAAGATACCCTGTATAATGACACAGGGCTGTGTAAAAAACAAACAATTGTTTTGCATGCTCTCCATTGTCCTGTTTTCTCCGAACACTAAACGCCCACGTAACATCTCATGCATAAAATATAAAGCATCTTGGCATTCCTCCTGCTCCCCCTAAAAAATGTTAATCCTCTGGGATGAAGAGATTTCTGTGGAAGTGAAAGGACTGATGAGGGCACAGCCATGCATGGTGAGCTGGTGGTCAGCACGCACACACACACACGCGACAAACATCACTATAGCGGCTGTGAAGGATCGGGTCCCAACTCCCAACAAAGCACTCTTTTCTTACCATTCTGACGTACATAGCCATGCTGCAGAACTCTCGCCAAGGCACAAACCCCCCTCCCCCTCCTCCTCCTCGCCTTTGCTGGGCCCCATCTTTTCCTTACACGCACATGCTGACTGTGTTAGTCATAGTTCTGGGAATCGGGAAAGCAGCGTGGGACATGGGGGAAGGGCACCTTCTTTCAAGTGTAAATGTTTCTCGTTAAAATTCAGTCGGGTCAAACTCCACTCGTTCACGGTGGACATGGTGGCAGGGGGATGGATGGTCGGGCCGATATAAGGTGGATCATATTGATGCTGGCAAAAAAGTCCCATTTGGTAGCTGCTCACCCTGAGCTTTCAATGCTCTGAAAGTGGCAATGTCTTTGTGCTGTTCGCATTTTGGCGTTCTCTGGTCTGACTCTGGTGAGACTAAGCCCTAAAGAAAGCTGTCTCTGGTGTAGACCAATCAGTTTAAAAGACAATGCACATGTATTTTCAGAGTATGTTTGTTTGCATGTTCACCACATGTACGCGTGGTCAATGCAGATTTGACTCCTTGCAAAAGGTTTCTATTTGGCGATTGAACATCTTAACACCTGTTTTATTGTCAGAAAGGGTAAAATCTATTCTTGTTTTTTTCATACGTGGATCATATTATCTGCGCAATCTGCGAACGCAGTTCGTGATATCCGCTTAGTTGTCCAAGGATGAATGCGGATAACAGGGTGATGTTTCAACCACTTCTCAGGCCACTCCTCTTATCCGTGTGGGACAAAAACCCCCATGGAAAGCAGGATGAATCTTTATATGGATAATTATATTTTGTACAGATCGGTTGAGGCCGTGGACACGAGGCATTGCAGGTAATAAGAGCAACAGCTATGTAAAGTTTCACTGCGCCACCTCAAGCATTGTGTAGAACCTAGAGCTTTGCTTACTACTTTGAGACGTTGAACTTGCTGTCGTTTCTTGCTCGGAGGAGCTCTGCTTAGCAAGAGCATAGCAAAACGTTCCTTTGTTAAGTATTAACCATAAAAGCGTACCCCATGCTGTGCAAATAATAATAAAAAAAACGCCCCAGCGTGGAAAATGTGGAGGCCAACTGTGATTCAAGATCATAATAGTTGCACGAATACATTCATTATAAAGCACTCTTTAAGTGTGCAATTTTTTTCTTCTTTGAAACTTGAGTACAGTTAGTCCTGCGAAACCGATCAACTTAAAAAAAACGTGTCTAGGCTGCGCGCAGTTCACGTCGAGTTAAATCTTTGTTGTATTATCCCACTCGAGTTGTCCTCTTGTGTTGCGTTGTGCGAATGTCGGCGAGCGATTCCCACTCACTGCACAGTGGCTTATCTCGCAGGGCGAAGTGAGCTTCATCTGGAGACACAGCGCTGTCCTAACGAAGCAGCGAGCCGTCCCAACCAGGCACTGGCGGTCATCAGACAGCGGCTGCGAACGCCTCTGTTGGGGCGGCATCCACACTTGTACGTTAAATTTCTTTCGCACCGTACGTAGCCCACCATTCTAACCGCAACCTTTCCTTTCTTTTGCTTAAAATCCTACAACATCACCGCTCACCACACGCGCGTCCAATTGTATCGTCATTATCGGGAAGTTGGTATAATTTGGCCAAGTCGTGACCCACGGATTGAGTAGACGTCTGTCATTTTTCAGCAATTGTCGGGTCCCTGGAAGCGTGGCTCTCGCTTGCCTGCGGACCGTGGCGTTGTCGGGCGCGGTGCAGCCGACGCCACGAAATGGGTGCTCTGGGGATCTTAAAACAGCGGCGTGTCCTAACTCCGGTTATCTTGCCACAGACGCCCAGGCAAGTACCACCACTTCGCATGACAGGCGTTCTCAAGGCGCTCCGCCCTCTTTTTATATACCTGGCTGAGGTTGCTGCCCAGTATTTGACCCAGAAATATTGTGCTCTAGCTGGAGCAGGCGTGACCTTCTCCCATGGTAGCATTGCCTCTAATGAGGGTTCCCCAGTGGAATGGTTTCCTGGAGGTGGCAGCCCATTGGTAACACTTCGGAAGGCTGCCCCATCAGCAGGCTTATCATCTGCAAGCATTTATTGTGCCAATTCACGACCAGAGAGAGCTCCGTGGAGATTATTTATAGATATTCTTAGGTTTTTTCGGTAAAGTCACGTAGGTAAAAAATTAAAATTAATAAAAGTAAAATAAAAATAAAATAAAAATCACGACGTTTCAGAGGCAACACAAGCTTCCGTCTTCAGGTGGAACCGTCACAGCACGATAGCTGTATCAAGTGAGAAAAATTCCAAGAAAACAGTCCTTGTATATATACTGGCTGAGGGTGGGAGGAGCCAAGGTAGGCCCTGAATATTATTTTTGTGAGGTTTCGGTGCGGCTGAAGCACGCTGTTAGAAATGAGCCTTTGTTGTGTAAACTAGGTGCGGATGATGTAAAGGTGCGTGTAAAAGCCCCTGAGCCTTTTGTTATGTAGAGGTGATGCGGCTGAAATCGTTGCCAGGAAATGAGTTTTTGTTGTGTAGAATGGTTGACTGAGCCTATTGTTATGTAGAGGTGGTGTGGCTGAAATCGCTGCCAGGAAATGAGTCTTTGTTGTGTAGAATGGTTGACTGAGCCTATTGTTATGTAGAGATGGTGTGGCTAAAATCGCTGCCAGGAATGCTGCTGGTCTTCACTTGAGGACGGCTGCTTGCGTTGTGGCTGAAACGTCGTGAGAATTATTTTGTTATGTTTTATTTTTATTATTTTATTACTTCCCTTCTACGTGACTTTACCGAAAGAACCAAGAAGAAGATTCACAGCAGTGTTAAAAATAGAATCGATTCATGAATCGGCTCGTTACCCTAAATTTACTACGATTCCTTGAATCGCCTAGGTGGCAGGCAAACATTTGTTCCACCTCGACACGAAAAAAATGATTCCTGTTATTGCCACCCACTCCTCGCCACTACTCCCTGTGTTTCAAACACCGGTGCAATGTTAAGTCACCACGGCACTTTCTCACGAAAGGAAAAAACGAATCAATTTAAATTAATAACTACTGTACGATTGGAATGTTAAGTGTTGGCAGCTGTGTTCTCAGAAGGATTTTACAATTCCTATTGTAAATGCAGCAACACTCACGCGAATACTCTACCCGCTAAGCAGTGAACAAAAGAATGCAGACTGCGTTCACAGCCCCTCCGCCCATGCCCGTCTATCCCTAATGTGGCCCTAGAAAGGCACTTACTTGATCAGACATTAAGACAAATTTATCTGTGGCAGTTGCCTGAAGAGGTTTGTGGTTTGCCTCTGGGGTGCAGTGTGTGTTTAGTAAGAGTGGCTCATGGCGTGTTCAAACGGCCTCCAGCATTCAGCCTTAACCCCTCCAAGACAATTGCACTGCACTATAAACTTATGAAGGTACTTGGGTCTCGCATTCACCATGCTCGCAGCTCTTGCGCGTAGTCTCTTGTTCATGTTTTTGTTTGTTGCGGTTGCACCCGATTCAAGAGCCGAATGGCTCACAGGGCTATACCAAATAAATGAAACTGAAACTTTACACTTGCAATGCGTGCATACATACAACCAAAATATACCACTGCCCACAGATAATGTTATACAACAGGCACAGTTGTGGGCCCATTAAACAGGGTGTGTGAATGTCCTTTGTGTGAGGAGATGGCAGTGGTCATATATTTTGAATGCAGAAATGCCACGGTTTTGGCTACAGGCTGCAGTAACTCGCCCTTCACTCAACTCTGGTCTGCGTCTCTGTCTGAACGTAGGGCAGCAAACACTAAAACTTAGCGACAGACTCCCAGGGAGCACCTCGGCCCTCCTCCTCCTCATGTGTGCAGCATTCAACGCGCGAGATTTATACCCTTGACAAAGGCAGAGAAAGTGTCACTTACAAGCTGACACGGCAGTGAATGAGTCAGATGCCCTTATTGATTATCATGGCCCATTTGAAAACAAGGGTTTTAGTACACAGATAATTTTTTTTATATTTATGGGTTCTTCAACGTGGTAAAGATTTAAACAAATAGCTAATGTTGGCACTTGGAACGTCTTAAAAAAACTAAAACGATAGCGAACAACAAAGTTAGCCAAGTGTAATGGACATCGCCACGAGCATGCGAGTGTCAATGTAAGCTTGCGTTCTGGAGTTTCAAATGTAATGGACGGCGAGTGAAGCAACATTTTAAACTCGACTCGCAGCACATCCATACAAATGATGACGTGACGACACGATGCAATATCATTAACCAATACACATCTCAACTCTAATCATACATACAAACACTTTGTGAGTTATGCTGTGCATAGGCAGTATCGTGATGAGGGAACTAATTTATAATGGTCCAAAAGAGATCTCATTATCCCAGACAATGTCAAAAAGACACAGATTGGTAAAATCCAGGTAGAATTTACCGATTCAAGAGGTCACTGCATTTAATAAAGCACACGGTACGTATACGTGGTGGACATATTGACTATTTACAGTTCAGCTAGAAATGTGGTTGAGGGTAATGGTGCATCTGTGTTGTCTCGGCTCTGGGGGATTACTAAATCTAGAATTACATTTGAGTCTGTGAGTGGTGGGGTAGCAGCTGGCTGGTCTGCATCTCCATTCCCACCGCTCCCTACACCACTTAGCACCACCAGCACCAGAGCTTGCACACCCCACCCCATCAATACCTGCATCACCAGACATAAAGGCATCGCTAACAACACAAAGCTTCTCCACCGCATCTCCCCAAGGAAAGTTTACACGAAACAAAGAGAATCCTTATTTGGGGGGAAGGAATAAGATTGCAGTCATCGCAGTGCAACACGCATTACACTGGTCAACACACTTTTTCTGGCATAAGGTATTCCAATGGTTTTAATGTCATTTCGGGGTGCTGATTCCAAATCTGGCATCGGTTTTTGTCTATCACATCAGGTTTTTGAGATATCAAATATTGCACTTTCAATAAAAACTGCAGAAGAAAAATATTAAATAAATGTGGATATCTACATAAAATGATATTATAAACACACTATCCTAAAAACACAGCACCATATTTTAACACTAAAGCAGTCACTGACTCGCAACAACTTGCAATCATAAGTGACGGAGTTAATTTCGGGTAAAATCAATGAGAATGGGGTATGCCGATAGCATAAAAATGAGATGTGATAGAGCAAATCTGAGATCAGATTTGGAATCAGCACCCTGAAATTAGTCTAAAACAGCTGCAAAAGTCCAGGCCAGACAAAAAAACTTTTTTTTGTTGACCAGTGTTATCGACACACTTTTGCAAGAAGTCTGCATATAAAAAGGACACATGCAAACGAAACGTATAGACTCGGTAAACATAAATGCTGATGACGGTGAAGTTGTTAAACTACGGCTGTTTTTCACACCATTAATGGGCTCTCAGTGTGGCAAGAAGTGGCATGAAAGCCCTCGCAAGTGAGTGCGAGACGAACAGCGGTGGGTCGTCAGCAAGCTCGCAAGCTCGCGAGAAACTTGGCGTGACCGAGACGAGCACTGCTCCCACGCTCACCATCATCGCAGAGTCTGGGCTGCAGGAGCAAGGGGGGTTAGAGGCACCGCACATAGCACGCACCCCGTACAGTAAAGCCTTCATAACGGGAGGGTGGGAGCAAAGGAGCAAAGCCATTGGGGCTGTCATCGTTACCAGCGAGTAATGCTACATTGCAAGCGGGGGCTTTTGGGGAGGGCCCAGCCACCATGGAACTTAAACCCCCTGCTGTGCAACACTGGTTTGCTGCGATATGAGAGTTAGTGGACCGTTGTGTACAGTTTGGAAACCAAAGAATGCAAAAAAAGGAAGCTGTAGACGTTTTGTGTTTGTGAAAGGGACACCATGTGGCGCCTTATCTGCTTATATGGCTCATGAAGCATAACAAGGCGCTGGAAATGTTAAAGTCATTACGAGGAGCCGGGCCGTGCCCCTTTCCAGGCTCCGTCCCATGTTTTGCTCATCCATCTGCGATTGTGACTACACACACGGGCATGCTCCACGTGTCAATGGAAATACCGGTAGCGAAAACAGAAAAAAAAACTAAATTTGACATTTGATTATATGGTAATTTAATCGAAATATACTTTCGATTTAAAGCTTTCGTGACTGCACGCATTCATCTTCTTGGTTCTTTCGGTAAAGTCACGTAGAAGTAAAATAATAAAATAATAACAATAAAACAATAAAATAATATAATAAAATTAAATTGGTATTATTTTATTATTTTCCTTCTACGTGACTTTACCGAAAGAACCAAGAAGACGAAATATACTTGTTTTTTTTATGAATCACCATCTTTGGAAGTCCAATGGGTCTCGGCGGAAAGGGGCTTTGTGTGCCCGTGTGGTTTCCGGACCACGCCCTGGAGCCAGCGCGGCGTGGCCGGTTCCTCCTGGCCGCTGTTTGCTCATCCTGCACAAAGGGGCCGTCCATAAATGACGTCACGCGATTTTGGACGATTTTTGACCCCCCTCCCCCTCTTCACAAAGTCAAACCTCCCCCCTCAAATATGACGTCACAAAGCTCTGGCCCCCCCCAAATAAAACATGCTTCAAATCGCGTTAAACTATTGTCATTGTAGTGTGTATTTAATGTGGCGCTGCACTCTGATGGAGGAGAAAACGTTTACGAAAAAGTCTATTTAATTAAGTAGAACGTGTTTATATTTATTTAAAGTTGCGCATTTTGATGTCGGCACATTTCTCAACCCCCCCCCCAGGTGCGTGACGTCATTTATGGCCGGCCACAAAGAGAACCTCGGTATTGTGCACACTCACAAGTCTCAACGGTCCCACGTGCCATGGGGCCTCAAGGGGGCGGGTGTCGATTTGACATTAGACGTTACATCATGGCCACAATCAAGTCTTGGATGTTATAAAACATTAGACCGTGCTGTGTACACCAAGTCGGTGCCTATTTCCCATGTGATCAGCAGCACGTAACAGCAACGGGTGGAAGTGTATTCCCTTGTGAAAAGGGCCCATTAGAAGGCAGCTAACCGAAAACTCATAGAGTACTATACAATTACAAATGTAGATAGCTCTGCCTCGCTCACCACTCAAACTTGACCGGTCTCGAGATTGCATATTTGTAGTTTTTTTTTTTAAAAAAGGTGATTGAATTTGGAACGCTCAACTAATCGGCACACGTCCGATGCATCAATAGACACTCGACTTGAGACCCGCAAGGAAAGGCAAATGCTGTCGTGGCGACCGCTGTGAGACGGCCTCCCCTTCGGCCACTCGACGACGCGCAGAGCAGCAGCACGGGGCCCAGTCTGTGGAGGGGCCCCCTTGTGGCCTGTACACGTGGGGGCATGGGGAGCGACCACGCAACGAACCCGGCGACCCGAGTTCGATTCCCACTCAAGGCCAACACCGGTGACGATTATACACTGGTCAACAAAAAAAAACATTTTTTTCTGGCCTGGACTTTTGCAGCTGTTTTAGACTAATTTCAGGGTGCTGATTACAAATCTGATCTGAGATTTGCTCTATCACATCTCATTTTTATGCTATCGGCATACCCCATTTTCATTGATTTTACCCGAAATTAACTCTTAAAATATAAATATGGTGCTGTATGTTTAGGATAGTGTGTTTGTAATATCATTTTATGTAGATATCCACATTTATTTAATATATTTCTTCTGCAGATAGACAAAAACTGATGCCAGATTTGGAATCAGCACCCCAAAATTACCTTAAAACCTTTGGAATACCTTATGCCAGAAAAAGTGTGTTGACCAGTGTTATCTGAATCGGTTCTGGGTCTTCCCTATGTCGACTCAGCCTCAAATGAGTACCTGATGCGGTGTCTAAAATCATTTCCACGGGGGAGACAAAGGCGGTCGGGCGTGGTGCTGGCCACTCATTCTCTTGTGTGCCGTGCTGGCCTTCATAGAAGCTACTCGCTAACAACACTTACTCCAAGTCTGTTAAGGCCACACGGGGGGATTTTTGTCTTTGTGGTATGCACATGGTTGGGATGATAATGTACCACGTGCTGAAAACAGTCAAACCACCACTCACTGTGAGCGAGACAAGATGGTCAGAATTTACCATGGAAAAACGCATGTTTAATGATTATGCAGCTAGAATGAGAAAATAGTAAGCAAACATGGGCAAATTATACATTTTAAACAGTGGTGGCAACATCAATTGTCATAAGTTTATAAAACAATCAAAGAACTAATTTTGATAATAAAAAAGACATTTATAACAAGAACTACAAACTTAACTATGAGGATCCTTTGATAATTCAATTCTGGATGAAATCCTTCATATTGCCATCTTGGTTAAGGGAATTGTTCGAACATACTTCATATCATGCTAGCCAGTGCGTGCTAGTAAAATGTGCGGGGAACCCAAGACCAGTTCAGCCATCACTCACCACTGATGTTAGCTGTGGCTGCCTGGCTGGTAATCAAACTTAGGACGCTAACCAATAGTGCCACTGCCTCCACCCAATGACGTTATTATAAACCATAGTTTCTACTTGTGTAGCCTCCTGATTCGCTCTCAGAAATTTAATGTAACACGCATTCTCCAAATTAGAAATAAACGTTCTTGACGTATTAAATGTTTATTCAAATGGCAAGTACAATTTCAGAGAATTTAACTAACCAAAAATCAGTATTCATTACATCATCTCTATACAAATGTGTTCTCTGTCTTCATAAAATATATTAATCGTATACATAAACATGACAATCACATATACTTTCGGGATGTAGAGATGATACTTGCACGTATGTTGAAATGTGCAGACAGTTTTGTGTTAAGTTAATCCAATCCTCATGAAGAGGACATAATTGAAAGTAATACAATAGATAGCTTTCCATTTACAGAGCACTGTATTTAATTGATTTATAAACCACGTGTGGTTACAAATTGGATAGCCTAAATATCCGTCTACATATTTCAATTAGCATCCGATGTTGTCACAATTCCCCATGCACTGTAGACAGAAGCTGGTGTGATTTGATTTGTGGTGTCTGGAGACGGGTTCTGAGTGGTGTAGTGAAGCGTGAAGCTGGGATTTGGGTGCTATTGTATTGTGTGGATTCATTTAGAGTCAGGGTGATGTAAATCCCAAGACTTGTTCTGTGAATCCTTCTGGGGTTACAGTTTCGGGCAATGCCATTTGAAGGACCTCTTGTGATTCTGTGCGACAAAACACACACACACACACACCAAGTTGACACTTTGTGTCTATACAGCTCACAGAATTGAAATGTTTATAAAACAGGACTTGGGTTATTCAATGCATGGCATGCAAGTCACCCGAATACATTGCCGCTCTACGTGCACCGCACACTATATGAATACAACTGTTGTGTACTATGAACATGCCAACGATATAAAATGTGCATTATGAGTGATAAACATTTGTAGGTTGGATGGGCCACGAACACAACCGACAAACATTTGGCGCTGCTGCGTTGGCAGTGGTGCACAACACAATTCACAAAAAAACGCAAAAGTTCAACATACACACGTACGTACAGTGTTGCACAATGTCACGTACAACAACGCTACATATACACAACTGCAAAAACAACGTTCAGCATCGGCAGAATGGTTGTGCAGTGTGGACGTGTGCATCGTGTACCGATCCCTTCGTCTCCTTGGCGTGGAGACTTGAGGCTCATGAGAGAGCTGAAGCACTCAGCCAACTCCCCTTCTGTCATTCGCTCTCCTGCACAGACCAAACACCCAACGTGGCACGCTTGCGAGGAGGAAGGTCTGCAGCACAACTTGGTTTATCCAGGTCAACGTGACATCACAATAAGTGAGTTTCGGAGCAAGAATGTGTTGTGTGGAATATCAGTACCAAACCTACATATTACAATTGTTTGAGCTACAGTTTTTTTTTAAAAGGTTTCCATTCTCGAGAAATCTAGTTATTTTCCAGAATTGGCAAAGAGGATCTTCAAAACACAATTTTTTACATGTTTTGTTTCCCTTTGAAAGTGACTTTGGACATGTTCCCATGTATGACATGTATTTTTTGGCAATGACTGATTGGAGTATCATTAAATCAAATATCCGAGTGAAGTTCCTCCATGATACGAGTCCCTGGACACCAGACGAAGCGCGACACGCACCTGTGTTGAGAAGCGCGTGGAGCAGTTGGGAGCGATCGAGGTGCCCGTCCTGTGAACCTCCCAGAGTGGTGAGTGCATCACGGATGCTTTGCAGCGTAGGCCCTTCCACCGGGCGGTGGTTCAGGTATAGGCGGAGGAATTCCGGGAGATTCAGAGATGTCACAAACTCCCCCGTCTCAGCATAATGTGCAAACCGAACCTCATTTATTATTTGTTCGATCTGTGGGTAGTAAACACGACGACATATAACGGACATAAACCGACAACGTACACACCACACTGCATATATAATTCATGTATCTCCTATCGTCCGACAACACAGAACATACTTCACTATACTACGTGCATCACAAAAGGTGCATCACAGATAACAGCATTTTTCACAGAAATGTCTGAATAAACTTCATCGCATATAAAACACTCTGCACATGCTAAATAATCAGCATGTACTCTATTGCACGTGAATAGTAAGAGGTGGAGGGTTGGGGAGCTTCATCCAGCAGTAGAATGACCATGGCTGATGATGATTTTAGACGTAGCACAACCTGTCACCAGAAGAATAATGATAAGTCTCACCTCCTGTTGGGTTGGGTAGTGACCCAGAGCCCGCATTAAGGAAGGAACGTGGGCGAGATCCACACGGTCAGAAACTTCCCGAACATCTAGAGTCTCCAATCCCTGACGTTGCAGCTGGGCAAAGTAAAAGTAGTCCTCCAGCTCCTGCACCACACAGCACATTATAACGCTTACACGGTAAGCGTGTGGCAGTATGGTTCACCATAGATATGCAGAGTTAATGTTACAAAAGGAACATTCAGAGAAAATATGACGTCACCTCAGGAAAAGAAAAACGCGAGGTATAAAATGTGATACATAACAATTAGCCGAACCATGCAAGGGTAATCCAGCCTTAAAGATGAAAATCAAGAAACTCCTACAAGATTGTATCATGTCAACAACGATAACTAAGCTGCCCAAGACAAAAAATACTTTTATTTAATCGTAAAATAAACTTTTTCAACTCTCAAACTGACATTTTTTTCAGTCTTTAGTGATTTGTCATGTAATGATTATTAGGCATTTAAAGTGAGCCTCAATTGTAAATATAATATGAATACTTTATTTAACACTTTATTTAACGTAATGAAAGGTGCTTTATAACTTAATACAGTATTTAATCTAAACCAATTCGAAAGGAATTGAGGAACTCACAAATCATTGTGCAGATGCTTTTTGAAATAACATGTATTTGGTGAGGCTGGTGTTTCTAAAATCTAACGTTGGATGAATGCCCCCGCACCTCCGATTAGCACGGTTGGCTACGTACGGTGCGAAAGAAGTTCAACGAGCATACAATATCACATACACACCCTGAAAAAGTCTCCTTCCCTGCCACATTCCAGCATGCTGTAAAATGGCACGATGCCCTCGCCAGCCAAGGATGATGCTGTGTGTATTGCCCTGTTGCCATCACACAAAGCAACATTCATGAATGCATTAAGAATCTACACGCGCACAGAGTTCAAGCCGCAGATTTAGCGTCTGTGCACAGCATGAGGAGGTTTGCACAAGTGGTGTGCACGAGCGACGGACATGGTGTTGACTCTCCACACGTGCACGGCTCCATCAGCCTTTCCCGCAGTCACGACGTAGCGTCCATCGTGTGAGCAGGCCACGTCCTGCACTCCTCCCCCTGCTACAGCGCCGCGCATGTGGCTGTCCACGGCCATCGCGTGACAGTGCACGCCCACCCAGTGGTGAGGATTGCCATCCAACGGCAGCATCTGCAAGCCAACCTGAACCCATCACGGACGGGAAGAAGAGCGCGTACAGCTGGTCAGCAATGACAACGATCGACCGTGTTCATGATGCTTGTTTCAAAATTGAAACTTTCCTACACTCTCAATGCTTACATGTTCAAACGTATATATTCCAACAAAGTACTAAACACACTGCTTTCACATTTGAAGAAGTGAACAATGTAAACCATGCTACCTGGACATTGCCTTACACAGTCGTTTGTGATGAACACGAGGAAGTGTGCTTTGTTGGCTTTGTCGGTGTTTGGCAAAGCACAGATTTTTTTGAGAGGGGAGCCAAGCAATGGGGCCAATGTTGTTTTCCTGCAAAGCAAAGAGCACAAAACCACGAGTCATCGACCGACTCATGCTGCTGATGTCCATATTGATGCGAGGCATCGGCTGCTCGTCTCCTGTTTATCGCCCTGCAGAGCCAGTGGTGGGAATTCCACGTTCCTATGATGGAGGTGAATAACTATTGATTTCCCCAAAAAAGGGGATCTCATTTTATTGACCCCAGAGGGATGATTGGCCGAGTTATACCCAACCTAGTATTGGAACTCACAACCTTAAGATTGCGAATCCCCTACTCTACAATTGATCTACCTTCCCGGTTTATGGCAAAACCCTGTACCAATTTTGCCCAAGTATACTACTCAATGTTGGGTATCCTAATAGCAGGAGCAGCTAACTCATTTGGTTCACAATGCACTTATTATGCAACTGTTCAATGGAATTAGACTTGTAAAACATTGGCCACTCTGTTGGAAAAATACGCTCATAGAACTTTAAACTTCATGTGCATTCATACAAAATTACACTTTTACAAAACATAAGAGATGTAATGCACAATACTGTACCATTCCTCTATATCTAAGAGTACTGGTACTGTATTTAGTCAATACTGTAAAGGTGATTTAGTCCACAAATATGGTGTACTATTATTTTCATGTTGATTTTTTTATGTAAATTTCTACACTATGCTTTTGTGATCATTAATATAATATTTTCAATATGGCCAGCAAATTCCTATCCCCAAGCACCACTTTGTGGGAAGTCCGAAGTTGACATATTGGGATGACTGGCCCCGACGGCGAGAAATCTGAATTTCACTTTCACTTTTTTGGTAAAAAAGAAAAAAGATTTTCCACTGCGCGGATGAACACTTTTGTTTTTACGATAACATTTTGTGCGCACTCTTGCACAGGCACGTTGTAAAAATGATTCGGTGCGTGCGTTCGGTGCGCGCACGCTCACCGGCACATGAGCGTGGTGGCATTGTACAGCTTGTATTTGTGCTGGTTGTTGGCCGTGAGCAGGAAGGTTTCGGCAGACAGCGCTGGGTGAAAGAGCAGGCAAAGGGGCACAGCAGACTGTTCTACGCGCTCGAAGCGTAGCACAGACACTTCGTTGGATGATAGGCCATATTCAACCTGAATCATACACAGGCACAACATAGGAATTGCACAATTATTTTGGTGTGAATTCATGATTCGCACATTTAACCCAAGCGTACAGTATTTCTTTTTCTTTACTCAGGAGTCTTGGGGTTTATGTTGCCTAAAACTTGTGGTCTGTAGCGTCAGTCAAGGAGAATACATACCCTTCACATCTGCTTATAATCACAACCTTGGCACATTTTAAAGCGTTTCATAAGAACGCCACGCACATGCAAGAGATTATGACTCATTCGCACCCTACCAGAATGCGATCCTCTCCCAGTGACAGCAGGCGAGGTGAATGCATGTCCTGTTGAGTATCCTGTTGTTTGTCTGGATGTGCTTCAAACACGATGTCACAGATTGCCTGCGAGTGAGCTCTTTGCCTCCCCAACAAGCGCCACTCGCTCGCAGACACGGTCACAAATACGCTCACTGCATGAGTAGTGTCCTAATGGGCACAGAGATGGGGAGGCAGTTAATTTGAGATTTGCATGTACGCAACATTAACAACACATGACTGTTCTGCATGGTGCATGCAGGTAAATATCACATAGTGAGTGAAGCTATATTAAATTTGTGGCATTTGTGAGTGAATGTGGGTGTGGTATCGTGCTGGTTATCTGTGTCATTATTGATGTGTAAGTACACAGCCTGGCACAAGTGCTGTGATGACATCAATGCCACTCAGTGGCGAACGGCAGCAGCTGTTGTTGTCTACAGCCCACGGTGTATATTTATGTATGGATATGACTTACGGGGAGCGGTAGTGTAGCGGTTGGTGTGCTGCGCTATGCATCCGGTGACCAACACCAGTGATGATTATCTGTCTGAACCAGTCTTGGGCATATCTGAGATCGGCTCAGCCTCAAATAGTTCCTGGCGCAATGTGTAAATGTTGCCACGAGGGAGACAAATGCACCTCATCGTGTGCCGTGCAGGCATTCATAGTTGCTCACAAACAGCATAAGGCCTAACAGACTGTTTAAGGCTATACGGGGGGGGGGGGGTATTTGTCGTGAGTAAATGACTTACAGATGTGGCAAGGTATCGTCCATCGTGAGAGAAGCACAGCCTGGTCACGGCATGTGATCCATGATGTTCTGGGCGTTGGCAGTCCAGAGGCTCCACGGTTTCGTCCGCCAGGGACAATCCACACACCACACGTGTGCACCCATCGGAAAATCCAATGGCAACACGATTACCTGAGTGGTGGCACATACACAGCACAAATCTCACATACAGATGTAATATTGGTACTGGTGCCATTCAGAGTAATTCATTACAGAAAATAATCATGAGCGTCGTCATAAAGAATATAAGTAAAACATAAACAAGCAGACAATATGCCTCCTTCAAACATCTGTCCCTCCATTGTTTTACTTTTGTCATGTGGTTAGACAACAAAGACCGCCGTTCACCACTAAGTGGCGGTGACGTCACTACAGTGCTTGTGCCATGCTACATGCACTTTGAGGCCACGTGAAGTGTCGAATGCCCGCTGGCAGGTCACGGAATAGACCCAAGTGCCATGGATTGACCGACTGAGATGGCTGGAAAATGCACCAACTGTGCTCACCACTTTACCAACTGTGGATGGACGGATACGTGAATGAGACGCATTGTATTACTCATTTTGTTAAGAGTGTTTTCTTGTTCAGTTGCTGAAGCATTTACTAAGCTAAAATTACTTGACGAAGCTAAAATTACTTTTTGCAAGCAAACTAACGCCAGAGCAACCATACTCGAAGACACACAATATAACACTTTCGAGTCAATACACAGGCAAATTAGGACGTAAATATCCCATTAGCCAATTGACCTGACTTTCTTTCAAGAGGATCTCCAATAAGCCTCAGCATACACGACAAGCTTGGCCACTTACCTGGCTGGTCATATGCCAAGCTGGAGACAGAAGTGCGAAATTCTCTCGATGCCACGTCGTGTTGAGTGTCTAGGTCCCACAGGATGACGGTGCCCCGCGAAGTGGCCATGCACACGAGCGGGCGGTTAGGGTGCGCTGCTAGTGCTTGCACGCAGCCAGAGAGGGCACCCGGCAGGGCAGTGCACCAGGGCCCGAGAGTAAGGCCGCTCTGAGGCTTGCTCGCAGCCAAGTCGGGATACAAGTAGGGCTTTATGTTGAATACACTACCGTCGCGCATGCTCGCTACAAACTCCCTGCAATACACACACACACAAGCACAATGTCTTCATGTAGAAAATGTATTTGAATGCACTTAAATACTTAGTATATATTCCCTAATTCTGTAACCTCTAGAAAGTAATTATGCCTTGTGCTACATGTGTAGTGACGCACTCAGAGACACTAGTAGTAGGAGGCACTCTATTTATTAACAGCCTTCACAGGTTACAAGGGATAATCACTACAACTCTCAGTCAGGACAGCTGGCAGACTGCCGGACTGCCGACGTCGAGAAGGTGAAGACGGCGGCGAAGACTCCAGCAGCCCGTCGGGATTCCACTCCAAGCAACAGCCCCGAGCCTTCGCTCGGGGTCCCCTTTTATCCTCCCGGCATGGCCTCGCTCCGCCCCGGCCCCCTTTCTAGAACATACTCGCGGGTTCCCGGACTTACCTCACGTGCCCGCTCTATCACCTTTCCCCTACATCCCTCTCTCTGACTTGTCACGTGACCTGCTGACAGACAGGGCTGCTGCAACTGCAGATCCCCTTCTCTGCCAGCAACCCGCGCTATGCTACGTAGTGACCCATTCCATGTCACTACACATGTGTATTGTGTAACCTCGTGTCCAGTGAAGCCTCCGTCCGGCCCATAGAAATAAATGTATCATTCAAATAACAAAAAGGATTGTGAAATGAAATTCGGTGCAAACATACGCACCTTGCCACGAATGGTGCTGCTTTCAGGCTGGCGTCACGTGGGGGTGACTGTCCTTCCTGAGGACGTCCTGGTTCGGCTGAGAAAGATACGGACACCACAGTGTGCCCCGCGGCCGCTGCCTGCCCCGAAGTCTTGGTCCCCCCCGGTAGTCTGCCTGGGGCCTCCTGCCCTTTGTCCGACCTGCTTCCCTGCTGCACCCTTACATGGGGAATCTGGAGCCAGAAGAGCAGGCGTAGCTGGAGGTCGTAATATCGAACGGTGCCGGTTGTGTCACCTGTCACCACAAATCTGCGTGTGAAAGTGAGTGGATTATGCATGCAAGATGTTTTTGTTAATGGCTGTGTAGACACAGAATTATAAAAATCTACTACGTTTTTCATACAGTATATATAGTATGTCATATTTATATGCATAATCCTCATTATGGTGGCTGAAAATTCAGTTTCCCAAATTGGAATCTATAAACATTTAAGGTCACATTCCACCACTCGTGAAAATTCAGACATTTGGACACAAGCGCAGCTTTGAATGCTCCTCTGGGTATTATTAGGATGCACACTGTCAATAAGAGTTGTATTACATGGCTCATTATTATATGAGGCTGCTTAATTAAAGGTGTCTGTGCTCTCAACTAACCGAAATAAATAAATATTTCAAATATGAACTGGTTTACAAACAACAAAACATGTATTTTTTATAATAAAATACTTTACTTATCCTATTGTGCAGTTTCACATGGCAGTGCAACTTTAAAGGCAGAGGGAAGATATATTAGAGGAGCAAGTCAGGAATCTAACCTATCGCTTCGTGCGTATCGGTGTGGCACTGAGTGAGTTTCATCCAGGCTCTTCATTGTGTCGTTATCTAAAGCAAACTGCTTACTAGAGTCCTACTCTTTGGCATTCAAATTGCCGTAAATATATCACCACTTACTGGTCAGACAGAGCAAGTGTTGCGATTGGTCGATCTTGTAGATGTAGCAGTTTAAGGGCTTTCCGTACCCCACCATGTGTGGCTGTGTGCACGTTGGGTGCACACCCCGGCACACTCCACACCACCAAATTACCAGTAGCCGTGCCGGAAAGTACAGACGATTGTGAGAACACAGAGTGTGTTAGGGAACCCACTGCACGGCCAAATGTCTGTGAGATACAAATACCACATACGGCACACCCTAAGTGAACTGCATATCACAGACGCATACCAAGCACACATTATAAATTGTATACACACCATTGTCATTATGCACAAGTACGCAACGTATAATACTACTACAGGATGTCGCAAATACTACACGCAATATGGTAACCTGGATGACTGCACATATCTATACACAACTCCTTACAGCGTTCAATAACAAAGTGGAGTTTTCATGTGCTATCTATGAGTTATGCAAAGGGTTGCTTTTGTTGCTTAAGATTTGCTCACATTGACAACTGCCATTTTTTTATTCTTAGGCTATACAGTACATTAGTAGCATGGGTGTATATTCTTTAATTCCAATGTTCATGAAGCATGCAACCTTTTTAATAATTCACTAATTTTCTCTCAAGAACAGGGTTTAAAATTTAGAGAGAAAAAAAAAATCTTCCGAGCATTTATCAGCCTAATTTATTGTACATTTAGAATAACAAAAACTAATTGACAAAAAAAGTTTGAACTTACCTGTTCATTAAGCACAGGGGTATACATTTCTATGCTGTTATCACTCTAGAACACACAAGCAGATACACCACCATCCGGACATTGCATTAAAGACCATCACTAGAAATAGATTTTAACTTAACCACATGCATTAAAATAGAAATGTTGTAGTCCATTAATCTTCTCGAGTATTTCACGGTTTTTAATAGCCTCAAACACAGTTTGTCGTCCAGTAGTGATGATCGTGATATGCAGGATGTGTTACATGTGGGATGATTCAGATTTTGTGTGTGTAACTCACCCATTGGTAAAACACAGCCTGTGTTTCACTGTTAGTTATGAAATGACGGTGGTCACTGATATTGAAAGTCACATGTGTCTGAGAGGGAAATACACACACACATATTAGTCTCACATTGGTGACTCATGAATATAACCCGATCATCAAAAAGCATAATCTCTGTTGCTGTTGTCAACTCCGTAAGGTCACTATCAGGTTAGATTGAAGACACCGAATCATGGCTGCTACATTTATGAATGCTTCGTGGACTTGACTGACAATTTCGCCCAGAATATGCACGTCTTTTTTACAGGGCTCACTGTGTTATCTGACAACGTATATATAATTCTATTACTGAGATGTATTCATGCTGTCACGCTTCAGCAGTATTTCAGCATGCAAACAAAAGATTATATTCTTGAATTTGAATATGGCATTTACATCACTATATTCTTTTCCCCAGGTGTCCTAAGTCTCATCAGGCCTCTTATCTCATCAGGCTCTCATCTGATAATAGAAATGTTACTTATTGGTTCAGCATTAGTGCAGTGGATACGGTGCTGTACTATGAACCTTACCAAGTTAGATTCACAGCTAAACTAAACAATTTTTATTTTACCAGGTTAGACCCACTGAGCTATATAGCTCTATTTCAGAAGCGACCTGGCCACATATGATAGATCAACGAAGTGGCTTATTACATGGAAATTTATAGCAGCCAAATACTCTAAACATCAGTGGCAAGTGAAATCCCAATTTATCCTGGCCCCACATCCCGTGACGTCAACCCCGCACTGACACGGCATGAGGAGGCCTTCATCCAGCAGCCGGGCTTTAAATGTATTATTATAATTAAACTGATGCCCTCACCTGATACCCCCAGTCAGGATCCAATTCCACGGAGCATACTGGCAGATCTGATTCGATGGTCCAACGCCATACAGACACCCTCTGCAACACACAACATTCCCACTGTGAGATGCACGCTCAGAGCGAGACACACTAAAACGCCGATAAAACACCATCCTCATTATGAAACGAAATGTTCCCGTTGTAAAACGCGGCACACCTTCTGTGATATACTGTAATTATTAATTGATGAAAATACATTCTTGAGGTAGCTGGGTGGCTCAAGGGACAGAGCACTGGGACAGAACCACTGAGGTACCTGGTTCATATCATGACAGCCACTGCTGTATTAAACTAGGATATCAAGTTGATGGTGTCAGCATCGTTAACTGCACACGTACATTCACATTAAATTGGGCTGTTTAATCAACTGGGCAAAATTCCAAATCTGATAATTACATTTTACTTTGATTTGCCTGTGATGCAATGGAATATCTAGATAGCAAAGCGTACGGGAAAGAACAGCAGCCCTAGGGGTAACAGGGGGTCACATTAATGGATTTCCGAAGTAGTTCTGGAACATTACCTTCTATGGGCTCTTCTCTAGAAAACAAATAAAGAAAATAAATTTATTCTTATGGGCACATTACGTGCGTCAAGTTGTGCATGTAGGAATGAAATATCGTATTGACAATTTATGTGCACTTTGTGTACATTTTACTGGAACGATACTGCATAGATGAGATGGAACAAATGAGAGACAATATGAATGAGACAGTAAAAATTTGACAGAAATAACTGATTCGTGCATTGCGGAAATTCATTCAATCGTGCGGGAGAGGGGGTGAATTGCAATGTGCCTAAGGGGCCGTCCATAAATGACGTCACGCACCTAGGGAGGGGGGGGGGTCAGACATTTGTGACGATGTGTGACGAGGGGGGGGGGGGGAGTTTGAGAAATGTGACGTCACATCAAAATGCGCAACTTTAAATATAGACAACACGTTCTACTTAATTAAATAGACTTTTTAATGTTTTCTCCTACAACATCAGAGTGCAGCGCCCCATTAAATATGCACTACAATGACAATAGTTTAAAGCGATTTTTTTTGGGGGGAGGAGGGCAGAGCTTTGTGACGTCATATTTGAGGGGGGTCTGACTTTTTGTGACGCCGCGTGACGATGGGGGGGGGGGGGTAAAAAATCGTCCAAAATCGCGTGACGTCATTTATGGACGGCCCCAAACATGTACCAACCACACGACGACATACGCTCCTTTTATGACACTCAGCTGCCAAATACTGTTATATTAATGCACACCATGATTAACTAAATTACATAAACATGTCCTGTACTTTAATACATCTTACTTATGTTAACAGCAATTGCAGCAACGTATGAGAGAAAAAAATGCCACTCCCACAGAACAGCCAATTATGACTTGCAGTAATGATCGCATACCTGGGGTGTTTTAGTACCCAAGGTGATGATGTAACTGGCATCTGGGCTCATTGTCATGGCAACAACACCCTCTTCGGGATGACATGAAAACAACGTGTGCACCGGAATTCTGGGAGAATACATAGAGTACACGTTGACATTTCAGCTGGATTGCAAATACACCTCAAAATCATATAGTCTGTATACGTGCAGATATATTATTAATGTGTGTTGCAAAAGTGCTTTTTTTTCCCATAAATACACTCCGTACAACTTACATTTGTAAAGGTAGTGTTGGGTCGCATTGGGGTTAAGCGCACTGCAAATTAATTAAATATAGAGGGCGGCAGGAACAAAGCCGGGAAGGCATGGGATTGATTTGCTGAGGACTGGAGGAAAGAGAGATTTGGCAGGAAAGGAGTGAGCGGAACTTTCTGGAAAGATCTGGGGGCTGAGGGTATATAAGGGGGGTGGTGACTCATTCCCCAGGGCTCATGCAGAAAGAAGACTACCTACTCATGCAAGTTGTATAGTGAGGAATGCCAATAAAATCCCTTACTCGAAGATCACCTCATGTGTACTCCCCTTTCACACGTATGTGCTATGAGCTAGGGCCACTGCATGAAACGTCACCTATTCTATATATTTATCCTTATATAAGGCAGTGTTATTGAGGAATGTGTTTGAACGTGTTCTTCTGTTACAAAATGTGGGTGTGAGTCTGTTAGCCGCTTTCACGTCCCAAATGACACACATTTAGCTATTGTGCTTAATTCAGAATGCTAGGAGCGATCTTAATGCTGGGTTGCACAGCCACAAGTGCAGCTGATCTAGGAAACCTGTCAAAACAAATTTATAGGGTAACTGAAAAAATAAGATTACTTACAAATACAAATTAAGTGATGTATTTGCATGAATATTTCAGTGAATTATATACCCAATGTAGTCACGCACTATTCCGTACAACTATCCATCAATTTCCCGGATTACCGAATATAGTAATGTTTTTTCGCTGGAGCCAGTTTTGCACTGGTATTTCAACTAGGTCATGACACAGTCATTCAGTAGCATCTTTTGCAAAAGTAATGCCATGTTTTTATGCTCGACAGTTATTTATACAAACTTTGCAGTGAGATACACTTGCCACCATATACAGCTTGGATTCCAGTGAATATTACTGTACAGAGCATTTTTCTGCAAACAAAAAACGCTTATAGCAGCAGGTTCCTCCCCCCCCCCCCATGCTATACACACCCATATTTGAAAAAGAAATTCCACATGACTAGTGCATGTGACTTGTCACTTATGTACTTTAAATACTGTATTTAAAATAGCATCCATCTCGCAAGGTTTCAACTTTGCACGATTCCCACTTATGGCACAATACAAACCCCTTTTGAAAAACGCTGTCAATTTTGGAAAAGGCAGCCGGAACAGTATTTGAGTGTCAAGTACTGGAATGTCCTCCTGCTGTGTTTGTTTCACACCTGATGATGGTTGCTTGTGTTGCGATCGAAACGTCGTGATATATTACTTTTTCTACCTACGTAACTTTACCGAAAGAACCAAAGAGTATGGATTCCTGCAGTCATGAAAGCTTCAAATCAAGAATGTATATATTCTTAACAAAACATATTCTTCCGGTTCAAATGCAATCCGAATTTAATTTACAATCTGGAATGCGCTCTTCTTTTTGGTAACATAGAACAATATGACATCCAGGTTTGTTTTATGTATCCACAATCTGAAAATACACATGTGACTGAAATAAAACGCAGTGTGTCTGTGTATATAATACTATAAGCATATGTCGTCCATATAGTGCAAGAATAATCTAGCATTTGCATGTGAGCTTGGTTTTACTGTGAAAACCAGTCACCGTTACCCAGAGTATGTGTCCCACACGATCACAGTGCCTCCTGGTCCAGTGTCTGCTGTGGCAAGCCACCGCTTGTTTTCACTCAGACACATGCATGATAGAGTGTTAGCGTGTCCCTGTTAAGACAAACACAGCACAAAATTAAGCACCTCCACGTCCAACACACATATGGTCACTGCATCCGTGCTTTCAGATGCGCTTTTGCGGCCGTCTGGAACGCTCTTCGTTCCGATATTAGGAAGCCACTGGAGCTATGCACTTTTAAATCTAGATTGAAAACTCATTTGTTTTTAACTGTTTTTGCGTTAAGTTTGTTGTCCTTCCCCTGCACCTCCAATTAGCACGATTGGCTACGTACGGTACGCAAGAAGTTCAACATATAAACAGTATCCAGACAATCAGAAATCTGTATTTGTAAATCATGTAAAAATCTGGAAAGATGCAATTTCTCATATTTAAGGCAACTGGATTGAGATTCAAAAGCAGTAGACTATACACGAATTAATATAAAGAAGACGTATAGTACATTGAGATAACAAAGCAATTAAGGAATATTGTTCTATTACAGGAAAGGTAAAATATTTTTTTTATAATAACATTGTGAATAATTAGTTTTCAGACGAAATAACGTCAAGGTATAGTAATAGTGTTATCATAACAACGGCTGCAATGTAATTAAAAACAGCAAGTCGAGAGCTAAATAAAAATGTAGACTTTAATAATTACTGGTAACGAAAAAAATAAAAAATTTTAGGTAGCATATATGCAATCGAATGTGAGCTTCTTTTCAGATTTGTGTCTGTAGTACAGCACGGCGTTGCACTGTAATACGTTGTCTGAGATGTGGTTCTGTGCACACCTGAAGGATATGCTGAGTGTGCTTCTCGTAGTCAAAGAGGACGACAGCCCGACCACACGTGTAGATGACTGCCTTGCGCTCCGCATCCTGCAGGCTCCTCACAGCTACTCGGGAATTCACGCCGATGGACCACGCCAATACCTGGCACACACCACACCACCAACCAAACACAATTCAGTTTACACACCCTGCAAAAAAAATACACATCATACATCACAATTCTTTAGGGTCTATAAGTGTTTACATATCATCTATCCCTTAACCGAAGTCGTCGTCGGGGTACAACTCTGCACTTTAAAAATGTCCTTCGCAGTGTTTGTCAGGGTTGTGTCGGATTATATTATCACTCCATGTTAGCACATTTATCATCCGATTAATCTTGGGCTGTCTTCTTCGTTTTCCTTCGACCATGCCCCTTACAATGATGTTTTAACAGTCCCCCTTTTCATGTCACATATGCATACACTATTGTCAACAGTGGGATGGTAATCTCCCATCTTTTCTGAGAATTCAGTTAAAACCAATTCGTGTGGTAAGCTGTGTATGGTATTCACAGTAAGTTTTTGATTATCGTTAATGCTTATATCAACTGATTACACGACTGCACATTTCCAATGAATCTTGCGGCTTTTATGGTGTGCGTACACACGCCACCTGGGTGCTGTGCTTTACCAGTGCCTCAGGTGAGCTGTGATCTGTTGAGGAAGGTGTATCCAATGCCACGCGAGGAGTGGCTGTGGATACGACAGACGCCTCTTCTTCATCATCATTCAAGGGAGTTGTTGGCTCGGGGAGTAGTACATCGATTTCTCTTCGAATCACAAAGACAAAAGGGACAAACATATTTAATGTCATCACCACCGAACTTGGGAAAAAATCACACGTCCGTACTTCTTTCTAACACTTGTAAGCACTCACATCTATTTAGATAAACTCGGTAACATGTACAGAAAGGAAGTGACTACTGTCCCAACAGATATGGGGAAAGAAACTGAGTCCCTGGCATTTCTGTTCCTGCAGAATGTTTTATATGCAGACCTTCGTGCCTTCTTTACCCACAACAGATTTTTTTAAAATTACAAACCACACTACCCTCTTCACCTGGAGAGCAGTTTTTTTCTTCAAAATTCATGATTACACTTCAGTTGAAATATGAAGTGGCATTTGTCTCATTTAGTGCCAGACAAATTACCAGGCAGTTATTGCCTCACACCGCCTTTATGCTTTAGCCCGCATCCGGCATGTGCAGTGAAAGTACTCTCGGCCTGAGGGAAATGTCACTTCCCACTTCTACTCGCATCCAAATCTCGACCATTCTGACAGGGCTGTGACTACACATCTGTCTACTTTAATTTCAGTTGAAAGATAAAAAAAGGTCAGGAAGAGTACCATTCACAAATATGTATATATTCAGTGCATAGTGGTTGTGTGAATTATTTGAATTGTTGTGCTTGACATCACTTTACCATTAGTATAGATTTTTATGAGTGTCATAAATGAAAATACCAATTGCTCTTAACGCTTAACATGAATTGGCAGAAGATTAAAACATAGTCGCCTCTTTGAAACGGAGTCTTGAGAGTCAGTTAGTCTTTAGATGTATATGTGTCATTGTTCTCCCTGCGGTCGCTGGGTTTTTTCTCCGGGGACTCTGGTTTTTCCCTCCACACTTAGAAACATGCGTTTAGATTATCTAGATGATTTGCCTGCTATAAATATCTACATGATAAGCCACTTCCTTGAGCTATCATTTTTGGCCAGGTTGCTTCTGAAAAATAAACTAATAGCTCAGTGGGCTTTACTTGTAAAATAAAAATAGGTTAGTTTCATAACAAAAATATGTGATTCGCTTACCTTTCCTATACTTTGCACTCCTATCGTTATGTTTGTATTGTTATTGCAACTTTCGTACCCACCCTTACTGGACACCTGTGAAAACGAGCTGTATAGCTCATGGGATTCCTTCAGTAAAAAATAAAGATTCTGATTCTGTTATTATACATTGCACATGTCGCTCTGCAGAACTAATTCTGAATCAAAGAGATGCTCACCCCCTTTCGTGGCCGGTGGACGCTGAGGGCGGTTCTGGACTTGAAGTTTGGCCAAGAACACCGTGATCCACAGCTTTTGATGCCTCCGGGCTCTCTGCCATTTGAAATTTCCTTTTTATAAACACACAAGATGAAAGGAAAAAAATACAGTTTATTTAGTCCAACAAAGTGACGTGCATAGCTGTTGTCACAATTTAAACTACTACAGTTTCAACTGTACAGCATAGCTGCCAACCCCTTATCAGTGTCTACCTTATTCATACCTGTCAACTTCTTATCAGTGTCTACCTTATTCATACCTGTCAACCCCTTATCAGTGTCTTCCTTATTCATACCTATCAACTCCTTATCAGTGTCTACCTTATTAATACCTGTCAACTCCTTATCAGTGACTACCTAATTCATACCTGTCAACCCCTAATCAGTGACTACCTAATTCATACCTGTCAACCCCTTATCAGGGACTACCTTATTCATACCTGTCAACCCCTAATCAGTGACTACCTAATTCATACCTGTCAACTCCTTATAAGTGACTACCTTATTCATACCTGTAAACTCCTTATCAGTGTCTACCTTATTAATACCTGTCAACCCCTTATCAGTGACTACCTTGTTCATACCTGTCAACCCCTTATCAGTGACTACCTTATTCACACCTGTCAACCCCTTATCAGTGTCCACCTTATTCATACCTGTCAACTCCTTATCAGTGACTACCTTATTAATACCTGTCAACCCCTTATCAGTGACTACTTTATTCATACCTGTCAACTCCTTATCAGTGACTACCTTATTCATACCTGTCAACCCCTTATCAGTGTCCACCTTATTCATACCTGTCAACCCCTTATCAGTGACTACCTTATTCATACCTGTCAACCCCTTATCAGTGTCTACCTTAATCATACCTGTCAACCCCTTATCAGTGACTACCTTATTCATACCTGTCAACCCCTTATCAGTGTCTACCTTAGTAGTAGGTTTTTACCCTTTAAACTGGTACAAAACTGACACCTTTATACAAGGCATCATGTTTGCAATAACCACAACACAAGTAGTCAAAATGCAAACAAAAAGAAACAACTCTGATGATGATAATAATATCACTGTCCTTGAAGTTGATTAGTCCACACCCGAGACAGCTTTCATTAGAGCCTAGTCTCCATTGGTGTTGGACCAGATGACACCCCTTATCAGTGTCTACCTTATTCATACCTGTCAACCCCTTATCAGTGTCTACCTTATTACAAAACAATTCAGACCTTACTGGTCACCCCGTGCCCTGATAGATCTCAACGTTCATCCTACAAAGTCCCATCACAAGCGAGAAACACAAATAGACACAAACATTGTTTTATACCACTGCTCTAATCTCAATTCGGTGGAATTGAACATCGCTGTGGGTGATGTATCCCGCGTTGCTGGCGGTCTGTATCTTTGCTGCTTTCATTGTTCCGTCAAGGCTGTGTCCTCAGTGACTAATAATGATATTTATTAGCTGTGGATGTATCCTCAGCTGTCGTGTATCTAAACAATGTCTCTATATCAGCGATATCCTCGGTAATATCCACATTAAATTATCGCGTCCTCAGAAACACATAACACGTTGCCGTATCCTTACCTATTGCTCGCTGTGCACTACAGGGTGGTCCAGATGTAACACTCTAAAACTGAAGATTTATACGTATAAGTAAAAAAAATAAGGTTCATTTAACACATCAAGTAAATATGCGAAAGGGAAAAAAGAGTCAATGTTTGTGGTCATTTAATTGGGAGTCACAGGACATGTGGACCACTCCGTAGAACGCATCACTCGCACTGTACGTTGCTGAAGGCGCCTCGCTCGCCGCTCAGCGAAATCGCGCGCCTCGTCTCGCACGCGTAAACAATGAATCGTAATTCTGGTGAAGGAGTTTAGTGGGAATTTTTAAAAAAATGTTGTTACAAGTTGACAATTACCGCGACACGAACCGGAGCTCGAAGAATGGCGCGAAACTTCTTCGCCTGTTGCCCGGCGCGCGCCCCACGCGGTCGCCATGGCGACGCGGCGCGGTCGTCGCCATGGCGACGAGGCCCGGCTCGCCCCGCCCCCTTTCCACAGGCTCGTCGATGGTGGCCGCGGCCTTTCACAACGTGATTCTTATACATAACATACAATGTGATTCTTATACATAACATACAATGTGATTCTTATACATAACATACAATGTGATTCTTATACATAACATACAATGTGATTCTTATACATAACATACAATGTGATTCTTATACATAGCATTGTGATTCTTATACATAGCATTGTGATTCTTATACATAGCATTGTGATTCTTATACATAACATTGTGATTCTTATACATAGCATTGTGATTCTTATACATAGCATTGTGATTCTTATACATAACATTGTGATTCTTATACATAGCATTGTGATTCTTATACATAACATTGTGATTCTTATACATAGCATTGTGATTCTTATACATAACATACAATGTGATTCTTATACATAGCATTGTGATTCTTATACATAACATTGTGATTCTTATACATAGCATTGTGATTCTTATACATAACATACAATGTTATTCTTATACATAACATACAATGTGATTCTTATACATAACATTGTGATTCTTATACATAACATTGTGATTCTTATACATAACATTGTGATTCTTATACATAGCATACAATGTGATTCTTATACATAACATTGTGATTCTTATACATAACATACAATGTGATTCTTATACATAGCATACAATGTGATTCTTATGCATAACATACAATGTGATTCTTATACATAACATTGTGATTCTTATACATAACATACAATGTGATTCTTATACATAGCATACAATGTGATTCTTATACATAACATACAATGTGCTTCTTATACATAACATACAATGTGATTCTTATACATAACATACAATGTGATTCTTATACATAACATACAATGTGCTTCTTATACATAACATACAATGTGATTCTTATACATAGCATACAATGTGATTCTTATACATAACATACAATGTGATTCTTATACATAACATACAATGTGATTCTTATACATAACATACAACGTGATTCTTGTACATAACATACAATGTGATTCTTGTACATAACATACAATGTGATTCTTGTACGTAACACACAATGTGATTCTTGTACGTGACATAATGATTCTTATACATAACATACAATGTGATTCTATACATAACAATGATTCTTATACATGACATACAATGTGATTCTTGTACGTGACAATGATTCTTATACATAACATACAATGTGATTCTATACATAACAATGATTATTATACATAACACACAATGTGTTTCTTATACGTGACATTGATTCTTGTACGTGACATACAATGTGATTCTTATACGTGTTTAATTTTAATAATTCCTAATACCGTACATTTCTGCACCTTGCTTACATAATATGTCTTTTCGTTGCATGCTCTGTTGATTTGTAAAACTCATTACCTCTGACTGTCAAATGATAAATTGGTAATGTAACAAATTATTGTGTCAAAATCAATGAGAATGTCGTTGAGGAAATTGATATATTATGCTTAATAGTGTCACATGTTCTGAAGTTACATTCTTAATATACAATACTAATGCATTTATACATTTCCATTGTTAATATTTCAACATTTCAATTTAAAGCTTTCGTGACTGCAGGGATTCATCGTCTTGGTTCTTTCGGTAAAGTCACGTAGAATGGAAATAATAAAATAATAAAAATAAAACATAATAAAATAATAGAATATTAATATGCTTTATTTTTTATTATTTTATTATTTCCATTCTACGTGACTTTACCGAAAGAACCAAGAAGAATATTTCAACAATTACAGTACAGTATTTCAAATTGGGACTATCAATATTGTAGTCACAATTGTGGTATATTTCTATGCTGGTGTACTTTTAGTTGCTGGTGCTTTCACCTCGTGATGGCAGTTAGCACTTATCTCCAGTGACTTACATAAAATATCTGTCATTAATATCTACCTTTTGACATACCAGGTCTCGTCGGTGTGTAAGCCTACTTAACGATGTTGTCAACTTGGCTTGGCCATCATTAAAGCTGGACGCTACCGACAAGAGTCGTCGCCATGAGAGGTATCAGGTTTGGTGCCACTAATGTGCAACACTACATTCACGTAAGCCTGATATTTTATCTGGCATTCCAAGGGTAACACATAGATCATTGTATACTTCAGTCTGCAGAGCAATAACTTGAGCCTTTGACATGTTTACTTTCTGCCAAGTGTAACGTACTGTATAGTGTTTCCGTACAAGGAACACATGCAGTATTGTTGGTACAGCACACACGTACCCTGTTGATTCATTATACAGGCAGTGTGTTATATTAAGTGCAAGCTTTAATTAGAAATTATAATTCAGACTATAATAATTATGGATAAACAAATGGCTTAGGCTGCAATTTTTAGGTGCAATATATAATACAGTATGCAAAAAACGAACCGATGGAATTAGTAATAAACATTGGTTTGATAATTATGTACAGCATATTAAACTACACATTGTGTGCTGTTTACAAACATTAGTGATTTAATAGTACTACAGCGTACATACTGTAGCAGTGTTACACACTTTGGCATACAGCATTGTGTTGCATTCCTCACGAGTAAATTTCAGTGCTGCAGAAGTTATCACGGGACAAAATGTAACTGCGTAATTGCATAACAACTGCTGTACCCAGTGACACTTGCAGTGGCAGTGCTGAAACTGAACTGAAACGAATACAAGGTTTCCCTTATGAGCTTTCAGGAGATGGCAGTCTAGCAAAGGATTCTTGAATCCAATTCTGCCAGAGCTTTTTATGTTGGAGCATTACACCAGTTATTCATTCTGGTTTCCTCCCACATGTGAAATAACCATGAATGGAATTGAGCAAAAATCCCATTGCAGAACCCTTACTGATAAAGAGTTATCACTATGGCTTTCCTTGATAAAGGGGACTTTTGTTGTTTTGCTATGAGATTCTGTTGCTGTATTTACCTTGCTTTCTAGCCTGGCACGGTGACAGCGATGGGCCGTGGAAGACGATGGAGACAGACAGGGGAGTCCCATACTACGTGCAGTAAGTGGCTATTGGCTTCTGGCATTATCATTATAAACCCGATATATAAACCCTATTTCGGTAGAGTGCAACAATCAACTTATATTTGGCATGTAACCTTTATTCGAAACCGTGACGGTCATTAACCGTGATGCTGTTTTCCTTGCTGCTTGCTTTTATGTTGGCAGAAGGGGCAGTGGGGCGAGTGGTCAGATTCACTGGTTCCACCCTTCTTTGCAGGGGGCTCTTGGAGACTTGGGTAAGAAATGGACTCACTTCTTCAAATTCGAGAGAATAGAAAGCAGGATATACATCTGTACATCAGTTGAGAATTTAATTGGGCACGTTTGTTTAAAATAAGTTTTTTTACTTGGCCTCACAAAGATTTAACTTTCCAGAGCTATTTAACTTTTTTATTTTACCAAATGAGACCCACTGAGTTATAGAGCTATTTTTAGAAGCGACCTGCGCACAAATGATAGCTCAACGAAGTAGCTTATCATGTGCAAAGTCGTAGCACAAAATACTCTCAACGCATGTTTCTAAATGTGGAGGGAAAAACCGGAGAACCCGGACAAAAATCCACACGACCACACGGAGAAACTCCAAATATACAGGCATCATGGTCAGGATCGCCCACAACCTTCTGTATACCAGGCAAGGTAGTTAACGTCTCGCCACCATGGTGTCCCTATGTGCCCTTTCCTCTCAATGGAGTTACATTCTTGCCACAGAGGCAGAAAGTCACTCTGCTATACAGTACATTGTTTTAGTTGCCTGATAAGTGCTTTCTTAGTATCAGACCGGACTTGCAATTAAAACTTGCACGAGTCTTGTGGGAGTTCTAAAGCCTGTTTTTGCTTATGTTGATATACACACATGACCAAGACAAAAACAGTACATCAAAGTATTTCATGTGAGCGAGAAATTGAATAGATATCCAAACTGAATGTATGCATTCAGCAAAAGGAGGATACCGACACACCGCCTATTCGATACCATTCTTACACCAGCTATACTCCCGTAGTTAGATGGGCCCACAGTCTGTTGATGCTTAGTTGCTGCGTCTTCTACTTACAGAACAGCTGAACGTAATCCGCTATGCTGTGTACAGGACGGCCGCAAAATTGCTGGCACTGCAGAAATTCTGCTGCTGTGAGTATCTTTGCACCGCATTTGCTGTCTCTTTGCCAAAACTGTAAAATGTGTCATCTCATAAAAATGTTCCTTCGCTTAATAGTGTGAGTTGGGTTACGGGTAGACAGCAGTGCTTCAGTGCTACAAAGTAGAAATGTATGAGAATGTTAAAGACTTAAACATGATATCTGGGATATTCCAATGCATAGCACAAATAGCCACATTATGTAATATTTATAACATCCTTAAGCAATGCATGCCATTTTTCAGGTAAACATTGATAAATATAATAAATTTTCAAATTTACAATGCATAGTGTTGCCAAATGGCAGTGCAATAATGAAGTTTCAAGAGAGGTGCCTTAATGAGGGAAATTAGATAACTCGACATGTCTCAGCAGGTCATGTCTTCAGTTCCATGAATAATTTAGTTTTAAATATTGAACTGAAAATTGAGGCTAAATTCAAAGTGCTGAACTAGACATAACAGACCAAAACGTTTGTCCATTTGAACATGCTTGTCTCAAACAGTGATGTAGTCTTTATACTCGTATCTATTTAAAATGTAGGCATTTTCTTTATCAAAATATATAGCTCCCATGAATAACTTATAAATATTTTATTGAGGTTCACATAATTTTAGATAATTGCAATTATAATAAGTGGTATTTTCTGCTGTCTCTTCGATTGCACAAAACATTTGATTGAGTTTTGATCACTATGTAAAATGTCACAATGGTTATCATTAAACAGTTGTGAATAAGTCCTAAAAATCAAGAAAATGTCCATTCAGTCTCACTCATGGTCACATGTAATACCCCATATCCAAAATTTGTCATAGCTAAATATGAACTTGTACGCCACTGTTTCTCTAAAATTTTCCTTAGTTCAAATGCAATAAACAAACAAGTCACCGGGTCGTGAAAATTGGCTTTATATTCTACGTGTATTGCAGTGCATCTGGTGAGCGTGTCCACAATCCTAACGGTGTTCAATTCCTCCGCCGTGGACTGGGAGAGCGAGCTGAATGTCCGGCAAGTGTACCAACTACTGCGGCAAGTGCACCGGCATGGCCAGCAGAGAGCAGCCCATGCCGCATGTTGATGGGGAACTTGCGAGCGAGCTCACCCTCAACCTCCTACTTGCCATATGTGACAGGTGAGGGCGTACGGCGCTGAATGTTACAGCGACTACACATTTTATTAATGCTCTGTAAATACCAATATAGTAAGAACGCTTTCATTTTGAAAAATTACAAGTTGGATTTCTCCTTCTGACCAAGTTATAAGAGCAAATGAGTAATTCCTCACAGACTTTCACCGGCCTGTTGACTGTGCTGTGGTTTTGAAGTGAGCGGAGTGGCCAGGTGTCTCCCCGCTCCATGTGGAATGCCCTGCTGCTCCTCTCCACCGGGCAGCTGACTCACAAATACAGAGGTGGTGCTGTGTGCCTTTGCTCTGTAAAAAGTTTGAGTTTGTCTTGACAGACTACAGAGAAATTAATTTCGTCGGCTCAATCCCACACTAATATCTGCAGTACTTTCACATTATAATGCTATAGGTATTCCATACAATAACCTTTCTGTACTTTTGAGTCCAAAGGTATAGGTTAAAAGTAGCTGTCATAGTCATCGGTAGCATAAGGATATATTTCATGCAATCGGAGCATTGTTAATACTGTAATATTCTGTATCAAGCAGTAGGGATACTACATCTGCACCTCTAAGGTAAATTGGATGGTAATTTGAGAACCATTTGAAAACATTTTTGTGAACCACGAAACGCACTTGAAGGAGCATTTATTTATTGTCTTATAGCTCTTTATTGGGCCATGCTGCACAACCATCAGGGCAAGAGAGATGTTGCGGCTGGAGTGAGCAAGTCCGCTGTCAGGACCTTCCTACAGGACACTATCCAGGTGCTGCATGGATAGAGACAACGTACAATATTTGTTCCACAAGTAACTGAAGAATAATATTTTATGTGAATTTTATGCGGCATCATACATAATGGACTCCTCCTGTTTGCCAATTTAAATATAACTTATGATGTCAGTTGATAAACCTTAAACTATGCACATTAAAAATAGCACGAGATAAGTTTATTCCCATGATAATAATACACATTCATTGTTCAATTCATTCATCTATATATCGGCATACTGTTGAAATGTATACTTAAGTGGCGGCTGCGTAGAGTGTGCATGTGAAAATGAGTTGAACATGTAATGTTTGTTTAACGTCCATATCCTTAACAGTCTATATGGCTCTTGAACAGGAAAGGGTAATGGATTTGTTTTTTTAGTCCCGGAATGCTTTGTGCATGCTTCACAGCTGTTGGCACTGCTGGGGGAGGGGTGTGCGTTTGGGACGGCTGAAATGGCGGTGACCAGCCTCTTCCATGCCGTGAGTTACCATTCAAACATTTCAAGGTTTAACTTTCCGTCCATAAAACCGACCCATTAGCCACGGAACCCTGAGCATATTGAATTCCTATGTGCATGAGGCATACAATCTACAAGATAAACTATGTGCAGAATGCAGTTTATGCATAGACATATAGAGCTCAACAGCTGTGTGCTTATGCTGCTATGAGGATCTGTGACAGGCGTATGATGTGTGAGTAACCTGCTGTGCCTGTGTGGTTTGTCACACAGGAGTCTGTCGGCAGCATCACAGAATCTCAGTTTTTAGGGTGGTGCCTCTCTGAGCCGCAGCTCTTCCTCTGGTTGCCTGCAATGTACCGGATGATGAAGGCTGCGGGGAGCATTCATGAGGCCAAGTGTAACATTTGCAAAACTTGCCCAATTGTGGGTCTCAGGTGCCTGATGCATACAAATACAAGAGTAACACCACAGTCACAAAGCCTGATTTCCCCTACCACTTTGTGTCCATTACTTGATTGTACGAATGCTTTTCAACAGTGCAAGCGTATGAAATGATTTGTTGGAAATTGTTTATTTTTACAGGCTAACTTTCAGCCACACGCTACCATACACAGCCATGTAACCAGCTTTCACACCATACGCAAGCAGTAATATTCTGATGATGATAATTAATGTGCACTGACCTCTGTCATTGCCAGGTTCTGCTGTTTGTGCTGCTGGAACTTGGACTTGTGCCAGAACTGTTTCCTGACTGGGCGGGACACTGGGTGGCATGCGCCCTCGCATCCCGTCATGGAGAGCTGCACCTCGGTCAGGCCATAGATGTACTCCACAATTAAAAATCTGTATATGATGAGAAAAACCCATCATAACAGAAACGTAGTGTAGGCTGGAAAACCATGAGTTTCAAACAACACGCATAAATGTGTACAAAAAGCACTTGGCCTCTGTGTATTATGCAAAATCCATCATCAGTCTCTGAAGAACTGCTTCGGTCACCATCAAAATGCGTTTAGATTATTTAGATAAGTTTGTTGCTATAAATTTGCACATGATAGGCAACTTCGTTGAGCTATCATTTGTGGCTAGGTCACTTCTGAAAAAGAAACTAATAGCTCAGTGGGCTATACCTCGTAAGATACATTTTTGTAGTTTTGTTTGCATATTTAATTCAGTGATATGTTTACCTTTCCTTTACTTTTCACTCTTATCGTTTTTTATATATTGTTGTAACGTTCTGGACTGAAATTAATTTGAGAAAATGTCACCAGCTGACAGGTATGGTCAAATAACTCCCATTGCCCGCATGGTGTGAGAGAACCCCGGTCAGGCAGTAGCCAAAAGGGCTGTGCATGTACGCGATGAGTACACGCAGGGTGTGCTGTTGGCACGCAGGGTGGAGTGTGGAGTGACGTTCGGCTGTGCCTGAGGAAGGTGAGGAACATTGTTCTAGGCGAGCGCTGTCGCACGAAGGAGGCGTGGAGACGTGCTCGCCTCTGCCCGTCCTCTCCACTCAGCGCAGGACCATCTCAGTCGGTGTGCGTGACTAAGCCTCTGGCATACAATTTGCTGTGCTTGTACTGCATGTACCTTGATATGCACATGGTATATTTTGCATAGTAGTGTAAATACACATTTGGCTTCTGTGCAGTGTGCCTTAAATCGCAGTGTGTTTGATTTCACATGCCGGTTTGGTAGTATCATGATTTATTCTGTAACTCTATATTACTACAGCGAATTGATTGTATGAATATGGTTGTAATTACATTAAATACCGTGGAAAAACCACCCTAAACTATTAATAGAGTACCTTTGGTATTTATACAACACGTTCCAAAACAACTTTGTTTTATACTTGTACATATTTATGCAGTGGCTAAGAATTATGCTTAAAAAGTAGTTTTATGTTTACTGACCAAATTCTCAGTAGTGCCCGTGCAGTTTCACCACTTTAGATTGTGTTCAAGAGTGCATTAATATTTGGTTAATTTTTAAAATGGGTAGGACTACCAATAAGGCCACTTACAGACATATTTTAGAACTTGTCATCGCGTGAACGACGCCCACTCCTCCCTATGCAGTGCGACTGGCGAGGTGGCAGTGGCCCCTTCTCGTGGCCACTGCATGGACCCCTCGGCAGGGTCCCCCTACAGGGCGGCCGGGGGCCTCCCCCTGAACAGGCACGGCTCTGAGCCACTCCAGCAGCAGGTAAGGCCAGGCCAGGACGACTTAAGGAGCTTGCACACCGACGATGCCACATGTAAGAGTATTATATCGTATGGAGTGGTGGCGCAGGAGTTGGCGCACTGTACTGTGGACCCAGCGACTTACATTTGACTTCCAGCCATGACCAACATCAGTGGTCCTGGGCCCCACCATTGCTAACCCAACAGCGTGGTGAAGCCTTTATCAAACAATCCACATATCTCTTGAATTAAAGCTTTTGTGACTGTAGGAATTCATATTCTTTGGGTCTTTCGGTAAAGTCACGTAGATAGGTTCAAAGAAAATAACAAAAAACTGCGACGTTTCGATCACAATACAAGCGGTCGTCTTTTTTTTTCTCCTGAAGACGACCGCTTGTGTTGCGATCGAAACTTCATAGTTTTTTGTTATTTTCTTTGAACCTATCTCCGTGACTTTACCGAAAGACCCAAAGAATATGTAATCCCCATAACTGACAAGGCATGGGGAAGCCTTAATCTAGCAGTAGAGCAATGCATTTCTAAAGGCCTGCACATTATCATGAGTATAATATATTACATCTGTGCTGTGTACAATTTAAGTGTTAAACGGGGACCTCTTTCCGATAAGTTAAAACACTCATACTTTCTCATTAATTGCAACCATAGTTTAGAATTGTTTTAGATCTAAATGCACACAGAAATAGCACCTATCGTGCCTGCAGTTTGGTGTTGAGTTGAAGTCAACTTTGAACTACTGTCCATAGTAGATTGCTGAAGGTTTATCTCGCTATTTGAGCCAACGCCCACGCACTGCATGTGAAGCGACCGCTTATGTACTGGTGTTTTACACTCTGCCGCTGGGCCAGGCGCATTCTGTGTCTGCAGAAGTGTTGGCCAAGGTGGAGCTTCAGGAAGGACGGCGAGAGATGAGTCCCAGACCTCGACCCACACAAGAGTGCACACGGCAGCGTCCAGTGCTCGGCCACAATGCACACCACAAGGCGAAGGGCGTCATCGCACGCCACCCTGCACTGCAAACGGTACCCTGCCAGTTGCTTTTCATCAAAAAGGACGCAGTACAGTAAATGAAGCAATATAAGCTCTGCAACAGCAGAAAGAGCTATAAGAGCTAATGACATGTTTGGCGATGGTTATGTTTACAGTTTTACATTTTAAAGCTATGAAAAGCTACCCCGCATGCCACTGTTAAAAAGAAGACCACGTTGACGATTAAGTAAATCACCTGTTTAATTTTTCAACGTAAACATAAGAAGATTACTTTGCAGGCAGCACCTGCAACCTGTGCGGCTGAGGAGTAGGCTCAAGATGAGTTTAACGTAACGTACATTTCGTGCCGCTCACCATTATTTCCAGCTTCAAACGCAGAAACGTATCTCTGTTTCCAGGGGCACGCCAGCAAAGGGAAGCAACGTCTGGCTGTGGCGGCCAGGGAGAGCGTTGTGTTCAGTGCAGTAGTGGCCAGATCTGGTGAAGATACCCTGGTTCATCCTACCTCCGTTGTTCCTGCTACCTCTCGGCATTGCCCCAGCGAAACAGGCAGCCACCAGCAGCAACCACATGCGTGTTCTGCCTTACATGGCTACAGCATTGAGCCTCACAAGTCTGAGTGTTGTGGCTCACATAAGCGACTTGGTAGCAAGGTTCGTCATCCATCCAGCTTATTACAAACACCGATATAATTCTAGATTTGAAGCTTTCGTGACTGCAAGGATTCATACTCTTGGGTTTTTTCGGTAAAGTCACGTAGGTAAAAATAAAAATAAATAATAAAAATAATAGAAATAATAAATGAAATAAAATTATAAATCACGACGTTTCGGAGGCAACACAAGTCTCCGTCATCAGGTGGGACTGTCACAGCTAAATTTACTGTATCAGTATTTTTCCTCACTTGATACAGTAAATTTAGCTGTGACGGTCCCACCTGATGATGGAGACTTGTGTTGTCTCCGAAACGTCGTGATTTATTATTTTATTTATATTATAATTTTTATTATTTTTTTACCAACGTGACTTTACCGAAAAAAACCTAAGAGTACCGATATAATTTACAAACGCAACAGGTCAACTGTTGCTTCATGCTATGCATCACCTCAATTCATGTGAAGCAGCAACATACATTTAAACCAGATGCGACAATTGTATTTTTGCTAGAAGAGCAACGTGCCTTAATCAGATGTTTGTAATTGAAAGGATGACGTGACTGTATTGACACGAGACAAATGTATTCTCCTAATCAGAGACGGGATCTGAACACAGATAAGAGACAGTCCCCCAGGAAGCAGCTCATATCGTCTCCTAAACAAATTCTGCCGAGCGAGCGAGACCTTTTCGTGGAAAAGCCAAATCCCGGTGGCAGCTGGGAATGCTGCACTCAGGAGCGGAGCGCAGAGCAACAATCCAGAGGGTCCTTCCACGAAGTGGAGGAACTCATTGCTAAACTGGAGGACGCTCTTGTACTTAAAGCTACGTCAGGTAGGTCTGTGGTCAGCTTTGCACTGAGTTGTGATTTTGTTTCAGCAAATCGTAAATGGTATCTGAAGATAATATTGACATCCTGTTTCATTCTATGACTTACAATGGGATGTGATTGTGTCTGTGTATGTGTGTACAGCTGTGAGCATATTTGTGCATGTGTACATATGTGTTTGTGTCTTTGACAGGGTGCTCTATGGCAAGACGTAAATTTTTGGTGGCAGCTACGAACATGGAGACAACCTTTTCCCAACTGGTGGACACCATGGCTTGTCAGGCAGGCCCTGAGTGCACATGTGCCGCCTGATTAGTTGTGTCTGTTCACAAATATGTCACTTAACGAGGTTTCATAGATGTAGAACACTCGTAAATGAGCACTGTTAGCCAAGATGACCCAATTTCGTTTGTAGAGTAAAAAACTGAAGTGTAAACATCCTGAAAAGTAGCAGTTGTGTATGAATTTAAGATGTGAAAGAGATGTTATAGAGTTAAAACTTGTGAAGAAACAAGCTGCATTTTAAGAGTACATGAAAGGCATTCATATTTATTTTTAGAAAACATTACATTTTAAATTTGTTCCGCATAAATATGTGTTAAGGTCAGTATTTACAATTTATAGGCCACAGGAAGATTTGTGAAAAGTGTTATTACCTTAGTTTGGCACTCTTAGTTATACTAAACTATCTGAAAAACAAAAAACACCTCGAAACATTCAAACATTTTCACACTTTACATGAGTTAAAGAGAAACTTGAGAGCATAAGAATAACAATGTCATGGCATCCTGTAGAGATAGAATGTTGAAATTGGCTCGTGGTGTGTAGGAACGAATTGCATTGTCGCAAGACTGTGAGAGATGGCGACATCTTGGGCATGCATTCATCCAGCAGTGGATAGATCAAGGCCGATGATGATGTAGATCGCATCTCTGGGAACGACCTGCAGGGTCTGATTCTGGTGTGACATTGACTCAGGAACGTGTCGACAAAAGCCATCGGCCAGTCTCGCCAAAATTATGAATCGGGCGCTTCGAAATGAATCTCTGTCTTTATCGCCCACGTAAGAGAAGCTGTCAGGATATTCTGTAACACTTCATTCCACTTCTCCATAGAGGTCGTCGTTGAAGTAGACATCTTCATTCCTGCGAGGTTGCGCTTCTGCATTTCCAGATACTGGCAACATACGCACAACCACACACAGACCATATATGACCAGACGCACCTACAAATACAAACACTTACATCTACAGCAGAACGTCACTTGAATGTGTGCGGAAAGAATGATTTGTCAGTAACTGCTGACACGCAGCCGTAGTAATAATAACAACAACAATGCGAGTGGATGCTGGCCACGGATTCCGGAGTGAAGAAGCACACTCGAGATACCCATTGGGTTCTGCTCGCTTTGCGTTGGTCCAGCTTGCTCTTTTGAATGGTAAATGGACGACCCTCATCTTAGTTTATAAGCCATTCTGCTCCACTTTTAAGTCTTCTCAATTACATGTTGAAAACCCTCTAGAAATTCCCAGTTTCAAGTACAGATTATGGAAGAATGGCTTTTTAAATAACTGTCCCTGAGAGTGTAAAAAAACAGGGCTTAAGGTGAAATCTTATGTCCCATGTCTGGAATTACTTGACAGTTCAGTCCTCCATATTCACTATGCTCAATATTCTAATGAGTCGCTCAAGTTTCCACATTTACCATTTCAATATTGTCTGATTTGATGCATGATGCACAGTCAATGTAGTCAACATAACCTTTGTGTATTGTATTTTGTCATGTGTAATTATTACTGTACCTTGTTTTGTGTCTGAAAAAAAACCTTGTACACACTTTGAGAATGCCAAGCCGCTGTTGTACTGCCCTTTTGTTAAACTTGATATTCACCCGTATTGCTTAGTGATTTCTTTAGTTTCTTGTTTGCGCAGAAAAGCCTCACCGAGTCTCATGACTTTTTTATGAGGATCCTGTCAAGTTTTCACAGTATTACGGCGATGGTTGCGACGCATAATTCCAATTGAGTAATTTCTGGGCAGTTAAAATTTGATGATTCTGGACCTAGATGCTGGCACATGTGAATGACATCACGGTAACTTTAATGTCCACTGTGGAGCAGGCCGTGCCTAATATGCTTCAGGCCGGCCGCTGGATTCGAACAGGTGAGCCTCTGCAACAAGCAGCGAACAAGCTGCCACGAGGCCATGCCACAGCCCTTCATGTACTTATTAACTCGCATAATACAATTAAATACATCGTTACATGTTGGCTTGGGGGTTTAAGAGTTCTGAAAGGAAATGGTGAGGCATCACAAGTCCCCGCTTACCCGTCTCAGACTTGCTGATGTTCTCGTAGTCTTGCAATTCTATCTCTATCTCAGTTCCACTTCCTGCACTCAAAGACACAGAACTTGCCGTTGGTTCATCAGAAGTAAAACAAATGTTTTGTGAAATTGCACAGATTGAACAATTCATTGTTTTTGGCACCTTAGTAACTAATATACGAAGTTTTGAGTTGTTGATATCTAAAAAGCATGATCTCGTTTTGCCAACGGCCTGGCTATTTTACAAGGTGAGATGCGTGGTGCATGAGCACAGCAGCAGAAAAAGTAAAAAAACACATTGTCGAGAACAAGTACAGGGTCCTTATGGAATAATATTGCACAATTTACAAACGAGTTTCAAAGATACTGTACAGGTAACATTTATGGGACTGCAGAGGGCTGGTATGAGCAGTTGTGGTTGCTACGTTGTAGTGGTGGTGGTGGTTTTGGCAGTTCAAAGCTTGATGTATTGGAATTTCAAAGCTCAGTTAGGTGGAGGTGTAGTGGTCATGGCTGTAGTGGTGTTGGTAATGGGTAGCGGTGATGCTGTAGGGGGGACGGCAGAGTGCTGGGCGTTTGGGGACCGCACCTTGACTGAGACCACTCATCGGCACGTATTCCTCGCCACAGTCCTCCTCCATAGACTCTGTCAAATAGCGTATGTTAGGTTTATTGTGCCAAAGAAAGCATTAATATTATGAAAAAAGCACGCCACGTGAACCAAAATGTTTCCTGTCAAAAATGATTCATTTAAAAATGTAAATGATATATTTATCTCGAAGATGGAAACTACCAGTGGGCCTAGACCACTGTGACATTGCATAATTTATTTTGAAGCCATTTTACATTAGGCTTCAGGCTGACGTTAAAATTAACCATTAATTTAACGTTTCAATTGAAATATTTTTTTTACATACAATGCAGCAAGCATTCTCATCGAGTAGATTTTTTTTTCACAAGACACCACCACCCTGAGTCTAAATGTATGCACACCAACTTTCACGCGTCACATCGTTGCCACGAGGCATCAAAACCACACGTCACTCGAACTACTTATACCACTCCTGCAAAAACAACAAAACGAACACGAGCTCATTTGAGATGGTATCCTGTGTGAGATATTCTCACTCTGCCTCACAATGCACACATTCACTCTACCTTGGTAACGGTCCAGTACATGGTTGGGTACGGCCATTGATTTTTCAGGCAGCATTGTCTGTGGCTTGCAGTCGTACCTGCGTTACATTCATAGCAATCGGCGACACGTGCATCAGGACACTTGTAGAAAATGTCTGTCTAAAATTGAGTTGAGTTATATCAAGCACACTGTGTGGTACTGAAACAGCAAAAAACAGCACGTGAAAACACTTACTGTGTTGCGTATGGAGAGAGTAGTACTTTCTTCCCTAAAAACAATGTGAAGACAATTCGAATTAAACATCACATCGCCACGGTCTCATCCACTCCCCATGTTTCCCTTTGACGTCTAACTACAAGACGCGTTCTCGTGTAGACGTTACATTCAAGTGAAAATTAACGTAGTGTGCCTACCCCGGCCGTTTTAAACACCGTCAAATCAACGAGAAAGCGTCGGCGAAACACGTACTCATGAAGCAGGCGTAAATGATTGCTGACAGAAGCAGCAGCGGCAGCAGCGCTGCTCCCACGCAGACGGCGATGAGCAAGGGCATAGGGAGCGACGAGATGGTCCAGAGGCTGCTCTCGGAAGAACGACCGACCTCGCTCATGAGCAGCTTGGTCTCGTTGCACCACCAGCCATTCATCGTGGACGAGCCTGGACAGAGAGCGCTGTGAATCCACGTGCACAGTGTTCGCCACGTGACACCTGCTATGGATATTGCACACACGTGGTGGCTTGAATCGAGCAATTCATCATCTCGGTAAACACAGCACGCAGACAGCGGCTCGCGAGTATCTTTCCGAGCATCTCGATGAGATGACCTCTTGTATGTGCGTATGTTGAACTTCTTTCGCACCGTACGTAGCCAACCACGCTAATCGGAGGTGTGAAGCAAGCCTAAGTGGAGGTCCGTGATGGAAGTTGCGTCACAAATTGATCTTAATTTGGCGACTCGGGTGGGTCAACTGTATCGGCCAAGGTGTCACCTTGATTACTGAAAACCTCGACGCAGAAGCTGAGCATGGCACGACATGGAGACCAAGGCCACACCGTGTCGGCTCGCACTGCTCGCAGAGGCGTGCATTGGCGTAAGCGCGGCGACGAACAGTTTCAGTTTTTCATTTATGAGGTATAACCCTGTGAGCCATGCGGCTCTTGACTCAGGTGCAAACGCAACAAAACCATGAACAAGAAACATCTTAAAGTGACTACACGCAATGGAAAAAATCAGCAAAGCCTTGCAGAAAAACACCGCATTCCAACGCTGTGCGCACAAATCCCAGTGGGATGCAAGTCGAACAAAAGTGTCCACTGTGCAAAGGGGCTGACTCGATTTGCTGAGGCAGAAGTGGGTGTCGCGGTCCCCGACGGTGCAGGTCCACAGCCCTTCCATGCTGGCCGTCACCACCTCTCCGTGCTGCTCGTCTGCGCCCTTCCCCAGCGTGAAGAAGGTCCAGCGCACGGGGGGTGCAGACGAGACGTGCCGGGGAAGCCGGCAGGTGAGGTTGACGGACGTGCTGGCCACGAAGGGGCCATGTGGAGACGCTTCGATGTGCAGCCCCGTGCAGTCTGAGGTCACCACCGCCACACACACAGCAAAGGGGCCGTCCATAAATGACGTCACGCGGTTTTGAACGATTTTTGACCCCCGTCACACGGCGTCACAAAAAGTCAGACCCCCCCTTTAAATATGACGTCACAAAGATCTGCCCCCCCCCCAAAACCATATTTCCATTTAGAAAATAAAACATGATTCAAATCGCTTTAAACTATTGTCATTGTAGTGCGTATTTAATGTGGCGCTGCACTCTGATGTTGTAGGAGTGTTGTTATCACAATTAGTGTTGTTATAACAAATCTATATTTAAAGTTGCGCATTTTGATGTGACGTCACATTTCTCAACCCCCCCCCCCCCCCCTTCGTCACACATCGTCACAAATGTCTGACCCCCCCCAGGTGCGTGACGTCATTTATGGACGGCCCCATATATGTTTATTTGTGTTGTTCGTGAATAAGGTTTAGGTTTTTTTACGTCCCTTAAGGACATGTAAACTACATCCCACAACGCCACGCAAGCGCGAGGAACCACAGAACGAGTGAGCCTGCGCCAACAATTGCCCAAGCTCTGCGGCTCTCTATATGTTCAGATGTTTTCAGACAATTGAGTATCTTTTAACAACATCGCATTGATTAATTGCTTCATTGTCATCATCGGGAGTTAATGGATCACTGACGATGTTGAGAGTCGCTGGTAGACTGGAGTGAGCACGTAACGAGTAACCACGGCCGTGGCGAGAGAGAGAGAGATGTTGTGGATTTGGGGTGATGCGTCTGGAAATATTTTCCAGTTTTCCGACTCGGATAGACCAGGCTGAAGTTAAGCCCTGGTAATTATTACCGTCGGATCATCGATATCAGTAGTCTGCTATGTCCCAAACTATACATTTATAAAATATATATGCAATTGGCATATTATAGTAACGCAATTAGCGTAAGATAGACACAGTGGAGTCTGCAGTCAGTGGCTCTGGATGAAGAGGAAAGACCCCAGCTGGGCCCCAAAGTGAGAGGGCCAGGAGGTATGCAGTCAACAATGCTTGACTCAGGGAGGAGGACGCCCCTGCCATGCATAGTCCCATGGGATGTTGGCTACCAACAACAAGGCAACTCCTATGACTAATTGGGAATGGGCCGCCTTTGGGGAGGGTGTATAGTATGAAAGGCCGAAACACCCTAGGAACCAAAGGGTCACTACTGACGATGCGCTCCCCAAATTTCACCAGGCTCACTGTTCATGAACTCTTGGAAGTGCTTGCACAAAGGATAGTAACATCTCATCCTGTGTTCTTTGGAATCTGCCGGTTCGTTGAAAAGATAATTGATCAATACTCGTTGGTTCTTTCGGTAAAGTCACGTAGGTATAAAATAAAATACAAATTTTAAATAAAATAAATTTTATACCTACGTGACTTTACCGAAAGAACCAAAGAGTATGGATCCCTGCAGTCACGAAAACTTCAAATCATTTATCGAGTTTCACAATATATTTAGAAAAAATAGTAGTAGACAAAGATATACTGTGCCATAAACAATGTTCCTGGCAGCAAAAACAAGCCCCGTTCTGAAATCGCCACTCTTCCACGCTGATTCTTCTATCGGCAGTTTTCTTGATGAGAATTGGCAGCTGAGTCGACTCCACAAACACCTGAATTAGGAGCCCCGTTCAATGGCAAGAAAACGTAGGATCCATGACAAGGTCCGAACAGTACTCCCGTGGCTGCCGATTAATTAGAATAAACGCGCCTTTTAAATCGAGCAAATATACGAACAATGCAATGGCACACCCACAATCCTTTACATGCCCAACACTGTGGCCACATCGTGGCAACGCGATTCAACTAACACACACAGAGCAGCTTTGCGGGTGGCCTGAATGCTGATGTTGAACGTTGGCGTGACCACGTGGACGCCGCTCGTAGCCAAGAGCTGCACAAGAAGCAAAACAGCCTTATCAACGTGACACACGCACACCCAGCACCCCCTGCCGTGCCCACCTTATCGCAGAACACCATCGGCTACTTACGCACGCAGCACAACTACGACAACAACAACCGCCGTTCACCACTAAAGTGGTGGTGACGTCTCCACGGCGCTTGTGCCAGGCTAGGTGCACCTTGAGGTCACGTGAAGTGTCGTAGGCTCGCTGCTGGCAGGTCACGGGACAGACCCAGGTGTTATGGGGTTAACTGACTTAGGTGACTGGTAGATGCACCACTTGCTGTGTTTTAGCCGCCCAAAGCTCAGCTCATTGTTGTAAGCGTCGCTCCTCTGCCATCCACTGTTGTCGGAGGGCGACTGCCTCCAATTGCCCAGTAGCATCTTTAACAAGCCTCCTTCACGGAGACCTTGACACTGCTGTTACTAGTCATCGGCAAGTCCACTGGGCTCCATATCCTCGAGTACCACATCAGTTAATCTCTTATCTAGCCTGTGCCGCGCCCATTTAGCCCCCTGTATCCGGCCAAATATAAATTGCTTGGGCATGCGGTTGCTGGGCATGCGGTGGCTGGGCATGCGGGCTACATGGCCCAGCCAACGCAGCCTCGCCTGCCGTAGGAGCTCTCTGATGGAATTGAGACCTGACTTTTCAAGGATCTGTGAGCTTCTCACACAATCCAGACTGGCTAAACACAGGATGGATTGTGTAGGCAGACCAACCTGAATGTTTTAAACCAGTGGAAAATTTACTCCTTTAAAGGGCTCACGTTTCACAGGCATAGAAAAGAGAGGGCATACCTCTGGTCAAGCAGACGCGGCGAGCTTTGTATGGAGCAATAGGCCATGTAATGTCCACACCGGGTTACACAGCTGATGGCAAGATAATGCTGCTCGACTGATTTGAAGTGGAACTTCTGCTGCTAAACCGCAGCTGGTCATGAGGACACTGCCCAGGTATGGAACCTTCTCGATGCTCTCCACAACTACCCATCACTCATGGATAGTGAAGGGGTGGGGTAGTATTTGATGATATAACTTACTCAGGTAGGTACTTTGTTTTTGTGGAGCTAATAATAAAAAGTCCATTATCTTAGTAGCATACTCCAGGTTCAGCAGTAGAGTATCAATTACCAGATAATGTTTGACCAAAAATGAGCCATCCCTTGACTGCACGCGGGCTTCGATTAGCTCCCTGTTGTATCTATACCAGATCGAAATTCCACCGGCACAGTCATGGAATTACTCATTGGTTATTTCGGTAAAGTCACGTAGAAAGAAAATAAGTTAAATAATAGAATACGACGTTTCGATTGCAACACAAGCAACCGTCATCAGGTAAGAATGAGAAAACAAACCTAGTAAACTTAGAAATGTAATGCAATACAACAAAGAGAGTCGGCTAACACAACAGTCAACAGCCTACCTGGTTGATTACGTTTTTCCAAAGATTGCTAAATTTGAGAGAGAGACAAAACAAAGACACAGACACACACAGACACACAGACGGTTGCTTGTGTTGCAACCGAAACGTCGTATTCTATTATTAAATTTATTTTCTTTCTACGTGACTTTACCGAAAGAACCAAAGAGTAATTCCTGCAAGTCACGTAAGCTTCAAATCAGGTTTTAGTCATGGAATTCTTCTCGAACGACATGGTCAACGAAGAGGTTGAATAGAGGACATTCCAGTCGCACCCCAAGGTGAACAGAAAATGGCTCTGACTCCCGGCCATGCAGATTTACCTGGGCATGCTCGCCATCATGAAGGTCCTTAATGATTGTGAGCAAACGGTCAGGGACTCCGAAAGCACGAAGAGTAACCAAGAGCCCTGGCCTACTGATGTTACCATAGGCCTTGAGCAGGTGAATAAAGGTGAGATGTAGGTCCTGTTGAAATTCCCTACACTTCTAATGTCGTGCAAGACCGCCCCGGCCTGAAACCACATTGAGGCTCCGCAAGCCTCTCCTCAATGCGCTGCCTGGCAAGGCAAGGCGATGTTGGATAACCCTTGGCAGGATCTTTCCCAGCAAACGGAGGAGAGAGATGCGACAATAGTTGTCACAAGATTAGTTTGGTGTTATCACTGTGGATTTGATAATGAAAACAGAAAAAAACTAACAGAGGCGCACTAAAAGCTAAAAGAGCAGACACACACAAATAAATACACCAACCGACGTACAGCTATACACACAGACGTACAAAGATCTCCGCATATCCTTAAGAGACCGTTGGAAAAAGTGCTGTTAGCGAGCACCTATTAAGGCTGGCACGGCACACAAGGGGGTGGGTGACCAGAACCACGCCCGGCCACCTTTGTCTCCCCAGTACTGTTTACACACCGCACCAGGCACTCATTTGAGTCAACCTAGGGGAGGCCCAGGACCAGTTCACTTAATCGCCGTGTTGGCCGTGAGCGGCAATCGAACCCGGGTCCATTAATTCACAACAAAAATCACCCCAGCTCACGTTTCCCCAAACGTATCTGGCACCTCTTGTGGTCTATGATGGGTGAATCGACACATGGCGGCTCGATCGACATCGCGACAACGCCACGTACCGGGCGTGATCACGAGCTCCACGTTCCGGTGCATGCTCTCCGGCACGATCAGCTTCCCCGCGTCTCTCGCCGTCAGGTTGCGCAGCACGAGCTCGCAGTCGGGGTTGCTCGTCATTTCGATCCGACCGTCGAATTGCTCCGAGGCAGGTTTGCCCTCCGCGCACTCTTGAAAGTCGGGCAACCAGAACCAGTGGTTCAGGTTAGATGCCTCGGTGCAGTTCAACACAACAGTGCCTCCCTCCTGTACCCGCTTCACCAGCAGCTGCTGCTCCGCCATGCATCCTGCAGACAGAGAAGAGGCACGGGTTTATGGCGCGGGCACGTGGGTTTCAGCCGAAATGCTGTCCCAATAAACGGCTCATAAGACGATGCGCCTATGCCCTCAAAACCTCAGGACTTGAGGGTGCCAACAATATACCGCAAGATATTTAAGGGGTTATAGGTATGCTAATGGCCACCTGCATCTGCAAACTATTCTTAGATTGAGATGCTAATCAAGCGAGGCAGGCTGCTTTGCCAATTCGAGCCCATATCTGAGATGTGAAAACCCACAAACCGCAGGTTTAAAAAAGTAACTTGGGTTGCCCTTGATTGATTTCCCACAGCCACCAAACAACGTATTGAAGCACACATTTTGCATGTTTTTATCCTACTTGAAAAAAATATCAAACAGGATCTATGTTAATTCCAAACATCGTCAAAACCGAAGTGAAATCTGCAATGCACAGGCCAATGATCCAATGTGAGCACTGTGAGAATAGAAGATTCAAAATGCAAACAATCGTCAAATGGAGGATGGGTATTGTTCCAGTGGTGGATTTAAGCGTCTGGATAGGGTGTAGCCAGGCTAGGGGTCTGGATGGCCTGTTTAGGGGTCTGGATGGCTCGTTCAGGGGTCTGGATGGCTCGTTCAGGGGTCTGGATGGCTCGTTTAGGGGTCTGGATGGCTCGTTCAGGGGTCTGGATGGCTCGTTTAGGGGTCTGGATGGCTCGTTCAGGGGTCTGGATGGCGAGGTTAGGGCCCACGGCTGCTTGCCTCGTGTGGGTCACTCCCTATTAGATTGCCCCTCCTCCTTTTGAAAAATAGGGTCTCTTCACTTGGTGTTCACTTTTATTTTGTTTACGTTTAGAATATCAGACACCTGTCTGGGGCAGGTACTGAGTAAGTAAAACATTCAGCATTTCCTTCAAAGAGGTCTAACATTTTGCTCAATACGTGCGTAAGTTCGACGGAGCAATAAATCGACTTTCTGTTGGCCATGTGTCCTCATGTAGTTGGTCCACGTGATGTCTACAGCCACGAGAGGTCCTCCAATGCTGGCACCATCCGATGACAGACGCAAGGAATCTATTTTACGAATCAAGTGTCACTCGAGAATCAGGGGAGTCGGTAAGGAGAATGATGGTGCGTGCCAGGTTACGTTACTCGGAGCAAAAACGCCAGGTGATCGAGACCCTTTGTCTGTGCCCTCCTACCCCGGACCTGCTTACTCCCCCCCAAACCTCCCTACGGTCCTGCAGTCCCCAAGGGAAGTCTCCAGCTTGGGTGAGAGGCAGTGCCGGATTATCCTCGTACCACAAGTAGCTACATATGTAGTAGCTACATATGTAGTAGCTACATATGTAGTAGCTATGGGCCCCGCACTTTGAAGGGGCCCGCGCTAAATGCTTTCAATGTATAAATTCCGGTTCAGTGATTCAGCACTTGCTCTATTACTATAGTACTACTACTGCCTTCAACTTTTACAAACGACTGCGTGTTTAAGGTTAGCGATTTGTCGTATTATCTGGCTGCATAGCGAATGAAAAAAATAAAATTACTTTACTATGCAGGTAAAAAAATTGTTTAATGTTTATGTGTTTTATTTATTTATTTAGGGCCCCTTTATAACATGCTACAGGCCCCGCACTAGCTTGATCCGGTGCTGGTGAGAGGTGGCCGAGGTAGGTGGCGGGGACGACGTAGGAGGGATGAGAGATTGGCCACTCACCCAGCAGCGCACCGAGCAGGGCGCTGACGAGGAGGAGGAGGTCCCACGGCGGCCGCATGGCCCTGGACACTGCCCCTGTAGGAGAGCCGCAAGGGGTTAGCGCCGGTCTCGACAGCCCCCCACGGACTTCAAAGGTCCCCCGTGTAGCCTTCAAAAAATAGACTGTTGGGGCAACTTATCTACTCAACCACTCTGGCTTCTCAGTGTGCTGTGAAGAAGAGACATTTCCCTAAACATCCTCTATTTTTTATGCTATATTTCTTGTTAAGGCATTGGTGTTGGTAATTGGTGCGTGTGCACCACTGTCAGTGCAGTATCTCCCGTTGTCCTATTTCGGGATGTTTTCCAACTCCATACACGAGCGACTTTTTTTCGGAACAAGGATAGCCAAAGGGACATTCAAAGACCCCCCGTATAGTCTTCAACAGTCTGTTGGGGCAAGTGCTGTTCGCGGGTAGCGCCTACAAAGGCCGGCACGGTGCACGAGGAGGTGGGTGGCCAGCACCACGCCCCACCGAAGCAGGTTACTCATTTTTGATCGAGTCAACCTAGGGGAGGCCCTGGACCGGTTTAGATAATCGTCACTAGTGTTGGTCGTGAGCGGGAATCGAACTTAGGTCTCCGGGTTCGTAGCGCAGCGCGCAAACCGCTCCATTACCGCACAGACCATAGAATCACACATTAATGCTTAATGAGCCAATGTAACGTATCTTCCTCCCTTGTTTAAAGCATTTTGTTGCATCTTAATCATTCATTGTCACGCCGATTTATGTGCACGAACCCATTGATAAATCAAGTCGCTGAATATAGGAACAATAAAACAGGCATGCCAGGCCACCAGATTTCAGTATAAACAAGGCAATTAAAATATTTAAGGCGAACAAAACAATGGCAATACTGTGTCAACACATTGGTCTGAAGCACACGACTGACCTCTGGAGGTGACAGATGCAGCTGACCTGGTTGCGTGTTGCAGAGAAGAGGCTGTTGTGTCTGTGGCACGCAGACTGTGCCCACGGGGATTGGGACCAGCAGTCGCCAGGAGCCCTCCGTGCCAGCCACACGCGAGTCCTAACCGTGCCAACGAGCCACGCGGACCCCACTGGGCACCAACGACAGCCGTGGCCCTCCGTGCCAGTCTGTGACCGAGCCCCGCTTTCAGTGTATCTTCGAAAAATGAGTCGCATTTAGATTTCCGCCAGATACGATCAGCGTCACAAACAAGTCTTGTGGCGACACGGGCTGCCCGCAACAACACAGGGCCCAGCGGCCAGACCGCCGGCATCAGCTGTGACCCACAGGCTGTGAGTGTAACGAGACAGCAGCGTCTGCGCCCTTACCCACAGACACAACAACAACAACACCACCCTTATATAATGAAGCTACGGCCGTCAATACCGATGCCACGCATTTAAAACTACGCTCGGGCCACTCTTTGGTTCATTCGGTAAAGTCTATTATTATTATTTAATTTATTTTATTTCTTCGTGATTTTACCGAAAGAACCAAAGAGTAATTCCTGCAGTCACGAAAGCTTCGAATCTAGTTTACACTCAGGTCTACACGCTAAAGCCATCACCTGCATTTACTATGGCAATACCCACACCTAGAGCCTACATCAATCGATATCTACACACGTACAACACCCAGAGACTGCACACCCAAACACTTACAACGTCATGCAAATGTATAAGTGACAACCATCATTTATTTAGAGCTGCTTTTTGTGTTTCGTTGGTTGTCCTTTCCCCGCACTTCCGATTAGCACGGTTGCCTACGTACGGCGCGAAAGAAGTTCATCATGCATAGGTAAAACACCTGGACAATTGCTGTACAACGCCCACACCTACGGTTTAACAGGTAGGCTTTTCGCTACCCATATCCATAAGAGGTGTGTTGTGTTAGATCGCGTAAATATAAACGTGTTGTTAAACCCGCCACCACCCGACACAGCCAATGAGTAAGGTTTGTCACGTCAACAAAGCGAGCCAATTCGTTACTAGTGCAGCACACCGGTGTGTTGGAGAGTAACCCCGCAACATTTAAATATCTGTCTGTCGTCTGATGATGCTGGTTGTAATTACTGGTGAAACACGGGTGTGCTGTACGACACATACACGGTTAGCGTGACAGGCCAACAGCGCCTCTGTACACACGCGATGAGTGAATTACTGCATTGGCTAAGCTGTGCCTGTAAGTGTGGCCGGTTGTACATTGGTGTCCACCGTTCAACGACTGAACATTGAGTGTGCGCTCACTCTGACCCTCGCACCTCCGATTAGCACGGTTGGCTACGTGCGTTGCGCGAATGAAGTTCAACACGCACACGTGATGAAGTGTGCTTTGATGAATGAAGCACATTCACCAGGGAGTCCATCAACCACGGGTCCGTGGACATTTGGACATTTATTAAACAAATTCAAGCAAAACACACGGGCGCATGTTGATAAACGACTCCGCGGGTGATATGCGATTCCGTTGGCCGCTGACGGAACGCCGCGGGTCACGAACCCTCCGAGACGTGGGGCTCCCGGTTGGTATTGAGAGGAAAGTGGAACTCGCGAACATTCGAGACCTCCACCCACCACCCCACCCGCGCACACGCCCCCGATGTGAAGCTTTTCAACGCCGCGGAGAAATCGCCCTTGAACCATCGCGCGCTCTCATCTGCTGCGGCGCAAGGGCCAAAGTTAGTTTCACAACTCGAGAGGCAGCGTGCCGAGCCATCAGAGGGTTCTCCCCGCAGCAACGAACACATCTCACAAACTCCGGTAATCGCATGCGCTCACTTTAAATCCAACAGCCGTAAAGTCAACGTTGTCGCCGGACAAAACTGCACGCATTGACACTGGTGGGGGGGAGGGGGGGGGTTGCTTTTAACTTGTTTCTTCGTATTTGTGCAAATGTTCACAATTCCCTTTCGATCTCGTGGCCACGTGTGTGCCTGGGGCAAAGCGGCGGCGTTGTCTCAGTGGTGACTCGGTTTCTCGACAACCACTCACATGCGTTCTTGGCCGTTTTAAAATAACAACAATCAGACAACTTAATATTGTCGCAATTTCGGGGGGGGGGGGGGTACTATGTGATTCAATAATGCGATGTGATTCAATAATCTTACCGTCTCCTTTATGCCATTCATAGTTTGATTAAATCTCCTCTGCGCAGTTTTGCTCACTCCATGAACCTGCCATTTGCACACGATTTGCATATCCCGGTAATGATCGATTCGTATACACGTGGTCCAGTGTACGCATTGTGTGCATTAGATAAACTAAACTATTACATTTTACCAGGTAAGACCCACTGATCTATATTGTTCTTTTTCAGAAGCGACCTGGCCATAAATGAAAGCCCAACGAAGTGGACATTGATATCAGTCAAATACTCTTAAACGCGAGATGTTGATTCGAAATGTGTAGGAAAGAAACAGGAGGACCCGGAGACAAATCGACGCGACCACGAGGAGAGAGAGACACGCAAACTCCAAATTTACAGCAGGCATTGTCAGGGTCGGGATCGCACCCACGACCTCCTGTAGACCAGGCGAGGCAGTTAACATCTCGTCACCACGAAGCATCGCGAGGCGCCCTGCGTAATCGCCACCACACAGGCGCTGCCGCGTGCTGCGTTCAGCAGTGCAGCCGGGCACGGGCGCGCGACTGCCAGCACAGCGAGTAGCACGTGGTGCTGCCCAGCACCATTCAAGTCCCACGGGGCGTTGCGATCCATACGGAGCGGACTGGTGGCTTCACGTCTCGCACCACTCCGTTCGTAGTGCGACGCTTCTTCACGTCTTGCTGAGTATCGGCCAATGCAGGGGCATTTTAATTTCAAAATAAGCCAGGCTTAAAACATATTAATAGAGGCCTGCAGAGCTTGGGCAATTGTTGGTGCTGGCTCACCGCCTGGCTGCGTTGTCACTGGACATCTGCGAAACTAACAGAGGCGCACTAAAAGCTAAAAGAGCAGACACACAAATAAATACACGTTGTAGCTCATCAGATTCCTCCGGGAGAAATAAATATTCAGATTCTGACTCGTCTGTGGTTCCGCAAGCCTCCGTATGCTGCGGATCGCGCAGCATTGCGGGATGGAGTTTACATGAGTTTTTACGCTTTACAATGCTTGCGATAAAGTCAACTAACATACCTGCACAAGCTCTCTGCAGAGTTCATAATGGCTTCCTCATGAGCAATTGGCCACGTCACATCTCGTCATTTTTCCTCGCGTTGCGAATCAATGCTGTCCCTTTGCACCATCTGTGCCTGTTACGTATAATGAGCTCAACATTGTCAAGCGCATTACAATTGTGAAAGATCGTGCATCAATACCGCACGATCTTTCACAATTGTATATATTTTTATTCCAGACGCGGCTACAAGTCGCTTTCGCTGCACCTGCTCCCGTCCATCAGTCGCATTCCTGCTGCTCTTGATGCGGCCTTCAGCCGCCGACGAGTGGCTCGGACAGCGAAGCCCAGGGGGTTAGCCACGCCGGGGCACACGACAACAACACTGCCGTGCCCCCCCCACCCCCCAATAAGTGGCTCTGCACAGCCGTCACACCGCGAGACCACACACGTACCAACAATAGCCACTAAGTGCCCGTGACGTCATCGCGGTGCTTGTGCCAGGGTACGTGCACTTTGAAGGCCACGTTGAGAGTCAAACGCCCCCTGGCAGGAGGTCACGGGACCGACCCGGGTGCCATGGGTTGACGGACCGAGACGGCCGGCAGATGCACACACCCCGACTAGCGGCACGCACCGTCTCCGAACCCCACGGCGCAAGGGCCTGTATGCACCAGCGCTTGCGGGTCGGGGCTCGGCGGGCCACGTGGAAGCGAACGAGGGTTCTGCGACGAGCGGCGGCGGAGCAGACCCCGTGAGGACTCGAGCCGGCGTGGGCCGCCCTGGCACGGCGGCGCGAGACTCCCGGTGCGCCGCCCCCACGACCCCCACCGCTCTCCGCCGGCGCCACCGGAGGCCGCTCAGTCTCCGCCTGGCGGCTTACTGCTGGGCGTAGGCCACGTCCCGCTTGGCCTTCAGTTTGCTCAGGCGCATCATCAGGTGGTTGTTTGTCGTCTCCATCTCGTCCAGCTTCTCCAGGGCCATATGGAGCTGCGGTTGGCGAGCGGCACATTCACACACAAAGGCCCCCGAAGAGTCAGTGCCGGGTTAAGCTGGTTCGGGGCCTGTAGCATATGTTATAAAGGGGCGCTAAATAAATATTAAAAGACATTTTTTACTTGCACAGTTAAGTAATTGTATTTATGCCATTTTCTATACAGCCAGATAATACGACAAATCGCTAACCTTAAACACCCAGTCGTTCATAAAAGTTGAAGGCGGTATAGTACTACAGTAATAGAGCAAGTGCAGAATCACTGAACCGGAATTGATAGCTCTAAAGCATTTAGCGCGGGGTCCTTGAAAGTGCGGGGCCCGTAGCTATTACATATGTAGCTACTATAAATGTAGCTACTTTTTCTACTAGGATAATCCAGCACTAAGCATAGGCGAGCGCTATAAGCCATACTAATGTTCAGCCCTTTGTCGATGTGCTGCTGGTTGGTGGCTTCCACGTGGCGTGTCACCCAAGGAAGCTGTCCCAGTATACTTCACCAAATTGGTCAGTGTGGGTTTGTGAATGGGGGGTGGAGAGGCCCAGAGCCGGTTCAGATGGCACCCGCCACGGATGTTAGCCGTGGCCGGGAATCGAACTCAGGTTGCCGGGTTCACAGCGCTGTGAGCCAATTCCTGCGCCACAATTCCCTTCCTCCCTTCCCCCAAGTATTGTTATCGATTACCCACGCAGGCCGGCATAGCACGCGAGGGGATGGCGCGGCAAGCATCATACCAGGTTGCCTTCTTCTCGCCAGCGCTGATGATAAGACGCACCACCAACGACCCCGTGAGCACGAATCAAACTCGGTTAATCGAGTTGGCAGTGCTCAGCGCTGACCGTCGCGTGACCACTCGCCACATATCAAGACGCGTTCACATGCGGACATCGGGGCCATCCATAAATGACGTCACGCGATTTTGGACGATTTTTGACCCCCCCCCCCCCTCGTCACACATCGTCACAAATGTCTGACCCCACTCCCCCCCCCCCTAGGTGCGTGACGTCATTTATGGACGGCCCCATAGGCGCAGCAAGAGCCGGTGTCTTGCCTCTCTCTGTAGCCTCCTCCGATCCGCCTTGAGCTCATCTTGCTCCTTCTCTGCTCCATCCGCTGCTGCCTTGTGCCGGGAAATGTGTCCCTGTAACCGCAGTATCTGTCTCCATGCACGCACACACACATTGCGTAAAGACAAAGATCGCCCCGTGTAGCCTTAACAGGCTGTCGGAGAAAGTGCTGTTAGCGGGTAGCACCCATGAAGGCCAGCACGCCACACAAAGGGTGTGGGTGGCCAGCACCACGACTGTCTCCATAGTGGCGATGTCTTTACACACCATACTAGTTGCTCATTTGAGGATAAGTCGACCTAGGGGAGGTCCAGGAACGGTTCAGATATTCACCGCTGATGTTGGCCGTGAGTGGGAATTGATCTCTGGTCGCTGGGTTCGTAGCGCAGCGTGCTAACCGCAAATGTACAAATGTACACACACAAACGTACGCACGCATACACATGCACATTTGGAATCGGAAATATGGAAACAAAAAGTATTCTCATAATCAGAACCCCCAAGTGTGGATGACACATAGCACCCACGTGTGTGCATTGTACCAACTGCCATGATAACGTTTTTTTTTTTTACACAAACTACAAAGATGATTCCGAGTATTGGTGGTGTGATTAGAGAGAGCCTGGCTGAGCCAGATTACACAAAGGGCACCAAAAACATGAAATGGTGACGCTGCTGCTGCGTCGGCACCACTGCTGTGGCCTTAAATGGAAAACATAATGTAACGTTTTGGCAAATGGCCCTTCTTACCATTGACGAAGGGCCATTAGGACCATTGCCTGAAACGTCCATTTAATATTGATTTGAAGCTTTCGTGACTGCAGGAATCCATACTCGTTGGCTCTTTCGGTAAAGTCACGTAGGTAGAAAATAAAATAAATCACGACGTTTCGATCGAAACACAAGTGATCGTCCTCAGGCAGGAAAAATATAATCCAACAGTGGAACTGCTTCTGCCCGCCTGAGGACGACCGCTTCTTGTGTTGCGATCGAAACGTCGTGATTTATTTTATTTTAGACCTACATGACTTTACCGAAAGAACCAAAGAGTACGATGTCCATTTATGTTTCTCCACAAAAGGCCTCAGTGGTATTGACGAAAGTGTTGATTTTTTTGTCGTGAAAAATAAGCACGATGACATCGCGAAGGGTGTCATTGAATATGTCTCAATGCAATTTCTCGGCGAGGTGAACAACTAGTAACTGTTGTTACACGGCCAGTTGCTACCTTGTTGTGTTATGCGCGAAGGTTGTCAGCCACTAAACCATTAAGGATGCAGGACATTTGTATCACTTGTGTGTGTGTGTGTTTTAGCAGGGAGTGGTAAGATTGGGGACAATATAATACGAGGAACTCTGTAAAACCACTCGGAAAAGGAGGAACGTAATTGGAGAACACAGCACAGTAGCGATGAAGATGTCAGTAATGGGAGCAGGAAAACAGCACAGATGAGGTTGATTATTGGTAAATTGCAATTAGTAACTTCTAGGGAGAAATATAGAACCATGGTGCATGATAGAGACAATCCCAGCAGATATATGATATGCAGAATCTTTAGATAAATGCACACACCTCAGGAATCAAATGATTTTCAGGCACACATGTAAACTTGAGAAATAATGCTGGCTGTGAAGGGACGGTCGCAGATGGATGAGACTGGCGATGGAATCGGCAGCCAAAAGGGAGGACAACCGCCGAGTGATGAGGTCAGTGAGTCCGAGCGAGATGGATCGTGATGGCGATGCAGGGCTGTGAGGGATGGCGACAACTGCAGGGAGGCAGAGGGATCGTGGCAGATGATGATGGTGGTGGTTCGGCCTGGGCACTGCTCAGTAGGACGAATGCGTCTCAGATGAGCAGCGCTGCCCTGGTGACTCACATTCTTCTCGAGAGTGTCCTTCTCCTGCTCCGACTTGGCCAGCTTGTACTTGTACTCGCTCAGATGCTTGTTCGTCTCACCTTGGGGGGAAAAGCAAATGGAATCACACCGCACTTACTGCACGACTGTTCAGCCATGAACTCTGATCACGCCACCAAACAGTCGCACGTGGCTCGACTGCCCCTTTTCCACTGTCACAAGCGAGCTGCTGCCAGAGCTGGTGCCAGGTCCGCCTGGCAGGTGTCGGATCAGCGAGGCGCCAGGTCAGACTCCCGCTGTGGGAACCGAGCTGCGTGAGTCGTGGCTCGTGGAGGTGACGGCGATGATGCTGTGTTTGTGTCGCGTCCTTGTGTCCGCTGCACACAACGGACGCGTCCCTGGAACATGTTTGGCCCCCGAGCCAGATTCAGATGTCTCGCGAGGCCAGCGTAGCACGCTTTGGTTACCGGCTCGGCACGACAATTGGCCAGAAGGAAAACCACCCGCAGAACAGCGCGCTGGCTCGGCTCGGATGTGCCGGTGGGAAAGGAGCGAAGGTTGTCCTCAGGCCGCGGGGCCTTGGATCCCGGCGACCCGGCTGAATACTCACGCTGGAGGTCGCGCAGGTAGAAGTCGTCCTCGAGCTCGGACGGTGACGGGCGAGCGAACGCGACCTCCACGCGCGCCCGGCACCGCCGCTCCTCCTCCAGCTGCTGGCTGGCGCGGCGCAGCTGAGTGGCCAGGGGCGGCAAAGGCGGAAGGGAGAGAGATGCGAACTTGTCACGAAGTTGGTGGGACGGCGGCGTTGCTTGCACGCACGTGGGAGTGCGGCCGCGTCGCACGCGACCGTGGCGTTTGATGGGCGCCGGTGGTCGTGGTGAAATATTAAAATAGAACGCGGGGTGCTGGACGTGCATCTCACCTCGTCCAGAAGGGCGTCGTTTTCCTCCGTCAGTCTCTTTAACCTGACATCTGTGCTCAGAAGAGAGAGGCGCGCAGACAACATTACTCTCCACGACCCTTGGAGTTTGCTCTGGTTTCTAATTCGCTTTAATTCTAGATTTGAAGCTTTCGTGACTGCAAGGATTCATACTCTTAGTTCTTTAGGTAAAGTCACGTAGGTAAAAAATGAAATTTAAAAAAATCATAAATCATTAAATAAAATAATAAAATCATAATTCGCTTTTTTGCTGTATCGGTACTTTATTTTATTTGGTTTGCTTTTGTCGTTTTGGTGTGAATGAGACCCTCCTGGCCTCTTGAGTTCTCACCTGGTGAACTTTTAACTCGAATATTACGTGCTTAGATAACGAAACTAAACGGCACTTTTAAAATCAACTGCTGAATGAGAAGCTCCCTGAGCCGCGGTAGTCTTGTGGTAATGTGCCCATACTTCACCGCACCGGCTCGTACTTCTTGGCGAAAAGAGCACCCCGGGACCGGCACAGACACAACTCGCCACCAACGTCAGCCGTGGCTGGGAATCGAACTCGGGTCCACCAGCTTCACAGTGCGGCGCACCAACCAAGTGTCTCTCGTTCACCGGAACGGCAGAGACGACGACTCACCGAGCACCGCGGCTTCTGCTGCCGTCGGGGCGACGTGGTCCAGCATCCCCGAGTCTCTCGCCGCGTCAAACTCGTCTCCATTCACGGCCACGCCGAGAGACAGCTTCTGGACAGCGGCCGCGGAGAAAGCGACATCGACGGGCGGCGAGGGCACGTGTCTGCGAGGAGGCTCGGAGATGTGAGCTCGGACATTCACGGGTACACGTGCGCTAGCAGTGGCGAGATGTTAACTACCTCGCTTGGTGTACAGGAGGTCGTGGGCTCCATCCCGACCCTGACGCCTGCTGTATATTTGTAGTTTGCGTGTCTCTCTCTCTCCCATCATTACGGTGGCTAGGAGATGTTAGCTAACTCGCCTGGTATGCAGGAGGTCGTGGGCTCCATCCCGACCCTGACGCTTTTTGTATATTTGTAGTTTGCGTGTCTCTCTCTCTCCCATCATCACGGTGGCTAGGAGATGTTAGCTACCTCGCCTGGTATGCAGGAGGTCGTGGACACCATCCCGACCCTGATGCCTGCTGTATATTTAGAGTTTGCGCGTCTCTCTCACCATGGATTTGTTTCCGTGTCCTCCGGTTTTCCCCTCCACACTTAGAATCAACATACCTTTAGAGTATTTGTCTGCTATGCATTTCCACGTGAGCCACTTCGTTGAGCTATAATCTGTGATCGCCAGGTCGCTTCTGAAAAAGAGCTATGCAGCTTAGTGGACCTTACCTGTTAAAATAAAAAATATGTTGAACAAATTTTGCATCATATGTAGCCCACCGTACTCATTGGAGGCATATAGCGAGTTCCTCTACAGTACTCTTCTCATGTATTTTGGACAAGCATGGTAAGCTTCATGGTAGCCAGCCACCGCGACATTCAAATGGACACAATTCCCCAGTGGCTGTGCCATTGCCTACATTTCTACCGTGTGATGCTCTATCATGTCGGCCATGAAGAAGGAGCATAAATAGATTATGGAAGGGGTGCGGAACAGAACAGAACAACTTGGAAACAACGACGCGTCGAGGTAGTAATAGTTGGGACAGATGTTGCACCGCCGGTCTCAAAGACCGAGGAATTAAGAAGATCCCCATGTCCCACAATGCACCTTGGTCTTTTCACGGAGGAGCGCGACCTCTGCACGGAGCTCATCGCGCTCTGCCCTGATGCACTCGTAGTACTCCTTCTGTCGCTCCAGCGCCTGCAGCAGAGGGCACAACCACCACACACACATACAGCATCACCACAACCACACACACAGCATCAACAACAACAACAACCGCCATTCGCCACTAAGTGGCGGTGACGTCACCACGACGCTTGTGCCAGGCCATGTGCACCTTGAGGCCACGTGAAGTGTCGAACGCCTGCTGGCAGGGGGTCACAGGGCAGACCCAGCAGGTGCCACTGGTCGACTGACTTAGATGACCGAGATGACTGGCTGATGCACCACTTGTGCCCCCTACTGTGCAATTTGCTGTATTTTAGACGCCCGGCGCTCCACTCGTTGTTGTGAGCGTCGCTCCTCCGCCCTCCGTTGTTGCTGGAGGGCGACTGCCTCCAACTGCCCAGCAGCATCCTTCACGAGCCTCCTCCACAGAGGCCGATCTTGACACCGCTGGTACCAGTCATCGGCAAGTCCACTCAGCTCCACGTCCTCCTGTACCACATCACTCCATCTCTTCTCCAGCCCGTGCCGCGCCCGTCTAGCCCCCTCTATCCGGCCAAACAAGAGCTGTTTAGGCATGCGGTCGCTGGGCACGCGGGCTAATTGACCCACCAACCCACCACCACACACAGCATCACCTCTCATCATCACCACACTATGGCACCACTATAACGAACGGGCAGCGGTAACCCTTACCGTGATTTTTTTTTCTTTCCAGTTCACGGTCTCTCGCAGGTCAAACACCTCCCTGGCGAGGGCGTCTTCCTTGCGTTGCAGGCTCGGGATTTCCTGCGAAGCGACGTCGGCCACAGTAAGAGGCGGCGAAGCGCAGCGGTGAATTTTACAACGAACTCGGAACCTGGAGGACAGCGATCCAGGCGCAGCCGGGGGGGGGGGGTGTTGGTGGTGGTGGTGTTGGTGGTGTTGGTGGTGTTGGTGGTGTTGGTGGTGTTGGTGGTGGTGTTGGTGGTGTTGGTGGTGTTGGTGGTGATGGTGTTGGTGGTGGTGTTAGTGGTAGTGTTGGTGGTGATGTTGGTGGTGTTGGTGGTGTTGGTGGTGATGGTGTTGATGTTGGTAGTGGTGTTGGCGGTGTTGGTGTTGGTGGTGGTGGTAGTGTTGGTAGTGTTGGTGGTGTTAGTGGTGATGTTGGTGGTGGTGGTGTTGGTGGTGTTGGTGGGGGCTGCCCGTCTCACAGGAGCCCGAGTAGCGCCGTTCACCTGCACGTGCTCCTCCCGCTGGCGCAGCGCGTCCCTCGCCTCCTGCAGCTTGTGCTGCGCGCTGGCGCCCGCCTGCCGCTGCCTCTCCGCGTCCTAGCGGCGACCGAGGAGGCACAGCGCCACCGTTACATCGGGGAGTGAAATCAGTGGGCTGCTAACCGCCCCCCCACCCCGTATTTACAGAATTGTTCTTTTATGTCTAGTTTGTCGCCCCCCTCCCCCCAGCGCCTCCGATTAGCACGGTTGGCTACGTACGGCGCGAAAGAAGTTCAAGGTACAACATGCGTACAAAGATGGGCATTGCCCAAATGTTGAATGTGATGTAAACGTGTCATTGTTTTATTACGTTCGTCATTGGTAATTGCTATCTAAGCGACACGCTTGAAAGCACTTGCTAATTTGTGCGTAAATGACACGAGGCGGAGTTCATTGGTGAACTGCGTCCGCGTTACTCGACGCTCGTGATTTGCGATGAGGCTGAGTTGTGTCCAACTCCACCGGCGCCCCCCCCCCGATCGTGGGGGGGCCCGGCCGTGCCGTGCGGCTGCTCACGCTGCGTGCGTCGCTCAGCTCCCTTCGCGCCTCCGCGCTCTGCTCCTCCGCATCCTCCAGCGCCTCCCGCAGGATCTCCACCTCGTGGCTGAGGGCCGCCTTCTCGTTGTCGAGCTGCGCGTTGGAGACCATCGCCTTCTTGTACTTCTCCTGGGCTCCGTCCGTCGCTTTCTGCCACGCGGACCGGCAAACGCCGCTAGCGAATCTCCCCTGGCTGGCGATGTGGGCGCGTTGGTGCGTTTTTTGTCCCAAGAGAGCTGTCGGGACAATATCTCTGACGAGCTCGTAGTATTGAATTGTCATTATTCATTCGTATGACACTTTTACCTGTAAAAAGACTCTTGTTCACAATGATTCTGCTATGTTTTCTCAGGAGTGGGAGATGATTCCTGTTTCAAAAATAAATCATTTGTGGTGTAATTTTTTGTTGCACACAATTTGACAAATATGGACCATGGTGCCTGCACGCTATTGCCTACTCTTCCTCGAATGATGGCACGTGATCTTTAACATCCACTGTGAAGCAGACGGCAGAGCATGTCACGTTGAACACACCGCAGCATTAACCAGGTTGGCCTGCCAGAGTCAAACCGCGAACCTCTGCAACAAGTGGCGAATGCGCTTCACCTGGGCCACGTCCCCGCCGATGGGGGTAGTCAAAGCCTCCGTGTTAAACTGGGGGTAATATTGTTATCTGTAACAAGAATAATTTGACAACAATTTACCGCCCCTTTGTAAATCTACTACTCGAGAAGGCCTCCTGCCACCAATGGTAGCTGCTGACCATACTTCACCACGCTGGTCAGTGCCGGTGGGTGGCTCATAGCAAGCTGCATCCGCCGCTACACCACTGCTCCATCGCCGCTATTTACAAAATGTATCCATTTACAATTGAGTCGATTTGAATGCCTTTTTGATACTTTATAGGCCCAACAGTATTATGTACATGAGTGGGCACGTAGTCCGTGAAATGGGAGTGGACATGGTGTTGCGTATGGAGGAGTGTGTGTGATGAATCACCTTCATCTCCTTCAGTTTCTGCATGTACCTCTCTTCCACGCCAGTGGAGTTCATCCTTCAGCTCGAAGATGTCCTGAGAAAATAAACGCGGGTGTCTGCGAACCCCGGAGAGCGAAATTTGCCCCCCGGGGGTTTCACCGTCAAAACAAAAAAAATCACTTTTTTTGTGGGCAACTGCAGAGGCACGTACTCGGAGCTCCTGTATGGAGGAGTCTGTGCCCACGGAGTAGGCAGGTGTCTCCACTGCCGCGGCGAGACGACGCGGCGCTGCTGAGCGAGCCGTCCGACAGGAGGGCCTGTAGCACGTGCGGGCACGTGCGTACAACACACACGGGGGCATGTACAAAGAGGCGCTTGGGACGCGCGTGCACAGGACATGTGTGGGGCACACACACACCCAGAGCACTCTCCCGGTCGTAGAACCGGCTGGGTTCAACTCTCCAGGTCCTAGAACCGGCTGGGATCTACAACCCCCACTGGGTCTGATCTCAGGGGTTCACTTTGGGCCACCTATGCATGCATGCTGAACCTCTTCGCACCGTACGAAGCCAACTGTGCTAATCGGAGGTGCGGGGGGGAAGGACAGCAAACGGTGCCCGTCGAAGGTGGCGGCGGTGCTCGCTGAAGGCCGCCCTCGGAGGCCCCCGCGCTCGTACCCGGCCGATGTCCCCGCCGAACACCGCGGCCCCGTTGATGTCAATAGTCGGAGACGGCGCTGGAGACGCTGCTCCTGCGCGACGCGCTCCCGAAGAAGTCGGCGACCGAGCGCCCGTCCGACGAGTCCTGCGAGCCCTGTGCGCGGGGGCAGAGCGCAGCGCGAGCGTCAGCGCGAGCCGCCATCCCAACGCGGGCGAGACCCAAGCAGGCTTCAGACTGAATGCGGCAAACATGTATTAACGGAAAGGTCCGTTCCGTTTCAACAATGAAGCGTCGGATCTGTCCACGGACGTTAAACTGCCCCAGCGCTGACCCCCAAAGCACTGAGCACCAATTGAGCCTTCGCGTCTCTCGCCGGCCAATGCCACCGAGGTACGGCGACTCCCACCGCTGGCTCCAAGCGTGGTCTTCTGGGCCAGGCCACGTGTTGAGCTCTTCTTCTTTTCAAGCTTTCAGCAGGGCACTACTGCTGGCATCCTCGCGCCTAGCCGAGAAGGCCACGCTTGGGATTACGAGTGGCTGTGAAAAAAACCCGCGTGGCACTAAATGTACTCGTGGGTTAAAACTAGCGGTGATATCCCTCGTGACTCAATGTCACACACAATACGCGTTTCGTCAATTGCCATTGAGCAGGATTGGGAATCGGCTCCAATCTCTGAGAGGGTCATCCTCAGCCACAGGCGTGGCGGTGCGGAGCGAGCGGTTCGCGCCCGCCCCACAGTCAGAGTCCTCACACGGCCCCTGGGTGACGCAGCCCTGCGCCTGACGTGCAGCCATCCGCCAGCACCACTCCAGCCACGTGCTACTGCCACACGCCGAGCACATGGTCGATCAGTAACCGCTGCATGCAAGGACATCACCGACCACCGAGGGACTCCCTCATGACGGTGAATTTGAGCTCGGGATCTCCGAGAAATGACAGGCAGCAGCTGGCATTGCTCTTCAGAAAAAAGGGCACTCGTACGCAGATGATGATTTGATTTTTGTACAGCAATCGTCGTTGGTGCAAATCTCAAAACGCCGCGCAAAATGATAACCCGCACAGATTTTAGCATCGAAGCGCCAGGAACCACAGGCAGTGGAAAGAATTCCCCAAGCTCTGTGATTCCTATATATCTACTCAACACCATTGTCTATTTTCTTTTATATTTCATGTTAACACATTGTTGTGAGTAATTGGTGCTATTTTATTTTATATTTCTTGTTAAGGCATTGTTGTGAGTAATTGGTGCTTGTGCACAAATTACTAACAACACCTCTGTCAGTGCAGTATTTCCAATTAATTGTCCTATTTTGGTAAATTTTCCAATTCCATACACGAGCGAAATTGTGTCAAGCATAAGCATAGCCAAAGGAGCATGCAAAGACAAAGATCCCCCGTATAGTCCTAACAGACTGTTGGGGCAAGTGCTGTTAGCGAGCACCGAATGAAGGCCGGCTTGGTACACGAGGGGGTGGGTGGCCAGCACCACGCCCGACCGCCTTTGTCTCCCAGTGCCGAATTTTTACACACCTGCACCAGCTACTCATTTGAGGCTGAGTCGATCTAGGGGAGGCCTAGGACCGCTTCAAATAATCGTCACTGGCGTTGGCCGTGAGCGGGAATCGAACTCCGGTCACCAGGTTCAGTAGTGCAGCGCGCTAACCACTACACTACCGCTCCCCGTAAACGGAAGATCCACGCGCACACACAACGGCATCCGGCACCACACATGCAAACAGCGGGTTCGGGCATTCTCGGATGAGGCTCGTCACGGCCACGCGGCAGGGGAGGCAATGCTCTGCTCAGGGTGCACGCGTAACACTGGTGGGGGGGTGGGTGGGGGGGGCCCGTGGGTGGGGGGGGGGCCGTGGGTGGGGGGGGGCCATTCGGTGTGCACATTGTGTACGAGCGAAGGGGTCGCGTGCGCAGTCATGAATGTACAGCCCCCCCCCCCCCCCCCCCCATGGCGTATCAGTCGTGGGGGTTGTTTCTTGAGCACGTGTCGCCACAAAGCCGAATTAGACGGTCGGTACTAAGCCATCTCATCTGGCCGGTGTGGAATCTCACACATGGGCAGTAACGCGATGAACGTGGTGGCACGAGCTGTGTATCCACATTTGCAACTCGCGTTGTGGCCAGCATCCTGAAACGATTTCCTGCTCATACACTTGAACACATGGCACCCCCGGAGTCCTGAGTTCGGAGTTAAAACTTCCTTGAAATAGGCCCTGCTGAACCAGGGTGGGTGGGTGTGCAAAGATGTGGTTCATGTATCGCTCGCCACCCATGTACTTTTACTACGTACACGTTGTCTGCAGAGCGTCTTGAGATGCGGCCGCACCGAGACGCGAAACCAATCCGCGCGAACATTGTGCTGCGTGTGATGCACGTTGGACTTCTTTCGCACCGTACGCAAGCCAAGCGTGCTAATGCGTGGTGGTGAATGACAACAAGCAATTTCGATATATCATCGAACACGTCCATATTTGTACAATGTGAGGATGTGATATTTTTAAATATATGTTGTTGATGCGAGGACATCAACGTTACTTTGGAAAGTCTCAATCGCCCTGCAACCCTGTGTTTCTATCAAGAACGGGATTTCTGCCAAGTTTAACATGGCTATTTTTAAAGCGGGTACTGGCGAGTTTTTTTTTTGCAGTAAGAAACGACGATGACTTCAATGTATATTCCAGGTGAGTGCTTTCCAGAAAGTTTAAAAAGTGACAAATGTGGACAATGACACCGGCACACAATGGCCTACTCTTCCGCATGACGTCGCTGGATCTTCAACGTCCAGTGTGAAGCGCCCGCCGCGTAATTTTTTTTTACGTTTCGCACACCTGCAGTATTAATCAGGGCGGCCGCTGGGTTCGAGCCGTGAACGGGCGAGCGCGCTACCGACAGGCCGCGTTGCCTGCGCCCGCGAAGGCGTTGAGAGGCTTGCGGAGAGCGGGAGGGCCAACTCACCGTGGGGCTTTGGCGAGCAGAGCTGCATCGCGAAGTGGATCGTGAGGTGGCTCGCGAGGAGGAGCGAGAGGACGATGGGAGGCAGTACTCCCAGGGCTTTGTTCACGCACACGAATACAACAACAACAACCGTCACCACGGCGCTTGTGCCAGGCTACGTGCACGTTGAGGCCACGCCCGCTGGCAAGGAGGTCACGGGGCAGACCTCGGTGCCACGGGTCGACTGACTGACATGACTGGCCGATGTGCCACCTGTGCCCCCTACTGTGCCAACACGAACACATGGGCCCACACACACACACCTCAACCATCACATATATAAGCCATACAGCGTACACATGTGCATCTCCGATTAGCACGGGTAAGCTACGTACGGTGTGAAAGAAGTCCAACATACATACAATCGGAAAATCGGGCCATCAGATGACGTCACTGTTGTTAGCACGACGACACATTGAACTATTACGCAATGTAAATTATGCAAGAATTACAAAACATGATGAGAACCCGTCTTTAACATTCCAAAAAAAATCTCAATATTTTAAGCGACACAAGTGAGCTCCTTTTCCTTGTGTAGGGGCACGCTTAGTTGTGTTGCCAGCAGCACACGTGGTATTTACGCACCACTCCAGGTGCTCGTTTAAGGCTGAGTCAACATAGGGGAGGGCTCAGGCTAGGTTGAGACACCACTTGCTACTCATCAAGGCTACGGCTGTGAAGTCAAACTCAGGTCGTCGAGTTTGTGGTTCAGTGTGAAAACTTCTCCTCCTAACCCAAAGATCTTCCGTATGGCCTAAAACAGACTGTTGGGGCAAGTGCTGTTAGCGAGCACATACGAAGGCCCGCATGGCACACGAGCGGGTGGGTGGACAGCACCACGTCCGGTCGCTTCTGACCTCCCTATAGTAGCGATGTTCACACAATGCACCAGGTACTCATTCGAGACTGAGTCAGCCTCGTGGGAGGCCAAGAACTGGTTCCGATTTTTGTCATCACGTACTCACATCCTTCTCATCAACTCATCCCATCACACTGCTCTACAAACAGTGAATTATTTACACTATGAGACCTCCTTTACCAGTGGCAAAATATAGTAATAGGTTTTTACCCTTTCAACTGGTACAAAAACTGACACCTTTATACAAGGCATCATGTTTGACCTCCCTAGTAGCGATGTTCATACGCCTTTTGGCGTCATCTGGTCGAACACCAATGGAGACTAGGCTCTAAGAAAAGCTGTCTCGGGTGTGGACCAATCAACTTCAAGGACAGTGCATATCATTATCATCATCAGAGTTGTTTCTTTAGTTTGCATTTTGACTGCTTGTGTTGTGGTTATTGCAAACATGATGCCTTGTATAAAGGTGTCAGTTTTTGTACCAGTTGAAAGGATAAAAACCTATTACTAGTGAATTATTTGTCCAGCGCCTTGAATGAATTAAAACAACATAACATTAACGACTCAAATATCCCACACATGACTGCGGCGCAAGGCAACGGGCAGTGGATAAGCCACCAGGCACGTTGGGGGTTAGGCGAGCTAACAAATCAAAGTGCACAAGCCAAGCGCTGGAACGGAAATAAAACGTCAGCCGCGACTGTTGCCCGGCGGCTAAGTGGCCCTGTGCGCGTATCGGTGCCTCGAAATAGCACGCGCGTCAACACAGCAACGGGAATCGGCCGTCCGGCATTTGCTGAACGTGGAACGTTTGAGAGGCTTCGCTTAGACGCAGGGGTGGGGAACGTCCGGCCCGCGGGCCGTGTAAGGCCCCGCGAAATCATTTGGTGGCCCTGCCAAGGCAACCGCAGGCGGGACTGGAAATTCAATAAATCTCGGAGCAAACCTGGAAAAGCAGTTGCGAGTAGCTGCAACATCATCAATACCAGCGAACATCGCACGCCTCGCCAAAGAGAAGCAGTTCCAGCCATCGAATCAGGGGTGAGTTAATTCAATGTTTGACCAAATATAACGGGCTAATTTCTAAGTTGATAAATTTGTATGGCCCGCGAATGACGTTATATAAATATCCCAATGGCCCTTGGCAGAAGAAAGGTTCCCCACCCCCTGGCTGAGAGAGGAATGACGAGCAGCTCCACGAGCCCCACGCGTTCCTTGGCTCACCGCCTCTGCACGCTTCGCTCCACTCCACGTGTGTGCGTGTGCGTTTAACTTCTATCGCACCGTAACTTAGCCAACCGTGCCAATCGGAGGTGCGGGGGGGCGGGACAACGAACTGAACACTGCCAGACAACGGGGCGCTGCACAAAGGAGAGAGGCAGCGGCTGTTTCCAACTCAAAGATAATCGCGGTCGCTGAGCAACAGGCCGGTAACATTCCCAAAATGCCAAGTGGCCAACTACAAACAGCACGATTGAATGTGCACGAGGTAATATAAATGTTGAACACGTAGGCTTTCGCGATCAACATCATCCATAATAGAGGTTTTTTGGGGGGATTCGATCGCGTAAATATATAAATGTGTCGTTAAACCCGCCACCATTCGACACAATTAGTAAGGTTTGTCACGTGAACAAAACGCGCCAATTAGTTACCATTTCAGCCCAGCGGTCGTGTGTTCGAGAGTAAACCCACAACGTTAACAATTAGAGTACACATTTGTTATTACGTCATCTAACACTCACTGCCCCAACAAACCAAAAAAAACATTTATTATGAATAATATTGGTCGCGAAAGCCGACGCGTTAAGCAGTAGGTCACAAAAAGTTCACGCGTTTCTTGAATGGAGCTGACGCCGATTCCGTGGCGTCATTGGGCCAGAAGTAGCGACACTGGCGCAGTGAGAGAATGCCGCAGACGCAACGTCAAGCCTCAGTAGGCCACCAAATTCGATCTGCCCGGGTGCCTCCAGCTGTCGTGGATAAGGCTGCTATGCACGCTCCACAGATTGTACGGGAACATGGCAGGGAGTGTTGCAACGGTTTAGTGGCAAGCACAGAATGGTTAGTGTCAAGCAGACTCTTTAGTCGGTGTCAAATCCACAAAATTGAGTTGGTAACTATTGCTCTGTGTACACACACACACACGCTCACACGTGTGACTGCTACTATCTATCCTGTAACACTACACTGACGGATAGCTACACGAATACACGACAGGGCCCTGAAACCGTGCCCAGCTGTCTCAGCGGGAGAGCGAGCGTGTGAGCGTCGCTCGCAATCGGAAGGTTGAGAGTCCAAATCCATTTTGGGGGTTGACTCATCCCTCCCGTGTCGATAAAATTGAGAACCACCGTGTGGAAATGCAACAGTGGTTGCCCGATGGAGAGATTCGTCCCCAGCATAGGAATGTGGAATTTCCACCACTGGCTCAGGGCTGCGAACAGGTGATGAGCACCTCTCTCATGCTCATTTTGAGCATGACATCACTGTGCCGTGGCCCATGTTAATAATCACATAAAATAGTTTTAAATTACACTTCATTAAGCCTCCATCCGACACAGAAAGTGACAATCCACGCGCGGAAAGCAATGAAGTTCAATGAGGAACCGATGGACAATGGAGGGTGTGAGCCGAGGTGGCTGCGTCAGGGTGAATGGACATGTGAGAGGTTGAATGGAGGTTGAGTGGGTGAGAGTAAGCGCGGGTTAGGGCAGCTCGCTTTGCGCAGAAGCTATGAGCAGCATCCTGCAGTGGCTTCGTGCTGCCCGCGTCGGCCTTGGCCAGGTGGACGGTGTCTCAGGTGCGCCACGGAAGCGTTCAGTGACCGAGGAAAGCGGAGCGCGCCCGCGGTGACTTTGCCGACGTCAAGCGCGAAGCGGCGGCGCGTCTGAGAGAGTCGCGTGCGACTGACCTTGTAGTCGCTGGCTGTGGTCACTGCGTCGCTAGAGAGATAGGACGGCTGCAGACAGAGCGAGGCAACTCATTCACACTACGGCAGGCAAGTTGGGATCGAGTGGCAAACGTGAATCGGTGATAAAAAAAATCACAAAATGTGTACGCATGCTCGTCGACTTGCACACATGTTTGTCACGAAGGCCTTACACGTCATGATAATAATAATTTGTATTTTTACTCGATGGGAACTATGATGTAAACGTTGAGACTTTCACAAACACCGTCGGGTGCGCGTGCCAAAGCAACCTGCGGTGCGAGTTCGAAAAGACGCCGTGGGATTTCGCCGCGTCGCGTCAACAACAGAGAAGGGAACGGAAGCGCGAGGAGACACGGACCCGATGGAGCGAGTAGGTGGACGAGGAGAGGTACCTGGAGCCCAGGCCACCCAGGGATAGTCCACCAGCAGAGGAGGACACACCCTGGGACACACACGCACGCGCACAAGACGAAGGCACGTGTGCACAGAGGCATTGCGGCGTAGCAATAGGGGGGGGGGGTGGTCAGCAAGGTGGACACAAGCGTGGTGTGCGTCTCCGGCCGGTACGTACGCTCCGAGAGCTCCTCTTCTGACCCGGGTCCCCTTTGCTGTAATCTCTGCCCAGGGTTGGCGCCGGCTATGGGAGACAGACAGCGGAACGCGCACGCGGCCCTTGCCACCCAGCTCGTCTCGCGTTGCCGCGTGGCGCTTTGGTTTGTTGCAGCGCGCTTGGCTACGTAGGGTGCGAAGAAAGTTTAACAAACATACAAAAACAGACACACTGGGAAGCTATGAATTCACCGGACTGTATTTGCACGTTTTAAAATACCGTGTTTAGTGCTTATTAAGATAGGTCAAAGTGATTCGTTTTCAGAATGAGCAGTGAGGCATCGTTGCTGGGTTCTTCTTCACAGCTCTGCAAAGAGAGCGATGGAAATTCCACGTTCCTATGGTGGGGATGGGTTTATCCCAAGAATCACCACTGTTGACTTCCCCTATAAAGTGGTACAGGACCCGTTCTGTTCATAAACAGCAGTGAACGCAAGTAAAAACACAGTCTGTTCATGGACGCAGCCGCACCATTGGTGTACAACAGCTGGCCAATGTTGGCTATTCACGTGGCCTGCAATCCAGCACCGTGGAGGCAGTTAGGGTTGGTGGCTCACTCCAACATTGGGAAACTCCCTTCCTGTGAGCATCGAGGTCCGATATCCTGGCTTGCCAGGAGAAGGTGGGATATAGCGTTGCCTCCTCGCATGCATGTGTGAGTTTTTTTTCTTCCGGGTGCTCCGGTTTTTATCCAACACGTGTAATATTAAGTCATTGGCCGATACCACTTTCATATATGTCGAGGGCCGCAGAGCTTGGGCAGCTGTTGCTGCAGGCTTATTGGCTGGCTGCTGCCATCCCGCTCGTCTGTGATTCCTTGAAATTCTGAGTCGTTCTCTCTCTCTCTCTCTAGCTACGAGGGTGAATGAATACTGTGCGGCTACGTTGCAGGTTGACATTATTAATACGAATCAGAAAATCCAGGATGGTGCACAGCTGCAGGTAACGGTCGTGGATCTCTACGCCAGATCTGTGAAACTGTCAAACTATCCGGGTTGTAGGGGCGGCCAGGAGATGGCCGCATGGATAATGTCTTCTTGAATCACCGTGTGTGGAGTTTTCGATTGCTGTCTTTATGTTTTTCACGCGTGGGTATTCTCTGGGCACCCAGGCTTCCTCTCACAAGCCAAGCACAAGCATCCCGATGTCATAACCTCCATAGGACGGCGTGGTCCAGATGTCATGTGACCGAATTAATTGACCCCTTACAGGATTTTGTCTTGCAAATTGAATTATGTTTTAAATAAACCTCACTTTACATATATATACACTTTTTAGAGAATTAAATGTGAGTCACGAGACATCTGGACCACCCTGCAGTTCCCTCCTAAAAATAATCTTGAGAGGGCTTGAGACCTTTTGGTGAATGACGGGCTTTATTATTATTATCATCATCACTATTAAAGTATCAACATGGACGACTAAAGACTATCACCGGCCCACGCAACACAGACTGCCAACGGCAGTCTGTGTTGCGTGCAGTACAGCGGGGACGAGATGGCTTATTCAACTCAAGAGTCAAATCACGTCCCGAGTTCACACGCTCGATTGCAGGCCGCCCGGTAACCCAAGTGGAAGAGAACTTCCCTCGATCACAGCGCTCCATCACGCGACTCACCAGGAGGTCTCTCTTGTGTGAGATGCTCTTCCCCCCCCCTCCTCCTCCTCCAGTGTAGAGACTCCTGCCCTCATGGTTGTGTGACTGTCACGGACAACACAAAAGGAACACAAAGCAATACACCACCACGCGGAGAAACGTCACTCCCTGCTGTAGAGAATCATGGGTGATAAGTTGAATTAAGTAAACATACCCTTCGGTTAGGTCGCGTAAATATAAATGCGTCGTTAAACCCGCCACCACCCGACAAAGCCAATTAGTGAGGGTTGTCACGTAAACAGAACGTGGCCAATTCGTTACTAGTACAGCACGCCGGTGTGTGTCCAGAACATTTACAATCTGAGTTTGAAGTTTCACCAGTAATAACAACCAGCTTCATCAGGCGACAGACAGATCAGGAGGATTTCTCCACCAATCATGTTCTGTTTACTTGACAAACCTTACTAATCGGCTGTGTTGGGTGGTGGTGGGTTTAACGACACATTAATACTTACGCAATCTAACCGAAAAAAACGTAAATTATGAAAAAACTTACCATGCGCCTTTTGGCCTCCTAGGCTGATGTTAACCAACAGCTTTTGTTTAAACAAGTGGAAGTTCTGGGCCTCATCACGACTCATCCTTGTTCAACAAATGCTGCTGGGTTATCAGTTGTTATTGGCAGGGTCACCCACCCACTCCTCACGGTCGGGGCCCTGCCAGCTGCAAGCATGTTGTGATAAACTGGCGAGGTCCCTGTGACTCTCTGTTGATGCTCGGGGTTTTGACGGTCGTTATTCACGGCGCCTGTGATTTTCCCTTCTGTCTTTGGCGTTTCCCCCCCCCCCCCCCCCCCCCCCAGTGATTTTGTTCAATCTTCGTGGTTTTGCATCTCGATGCTTTTAGACGCCATGGCATTTATAAGCGCCTCGCACTTACCCTGCATCATTCCGGGCTTTTGTGAAATAATTACCAAGAACATTTAGACGAGTAAAATATGTAAGGTTGTGATGGTGACGCTATACACGTGGGCCTTCACAGAAGAACCGATGCCTGCCACGCGGATCTGTACGCTTGAGTGAGACAGAGCGCTACGCTCGAGTTCGCGGTCCGCGTGTCCCCGCCACGTGCCTGTCTGCTGCCGTGTCCGGAGGTCGAAACTCGAACGTCGGGCTCCAACTCCACGAATGGGGAGGGGTGGGAGGTGGAGACGGGGGGGGGGGAAGTGAACGACGTAACAAAGACAAAGGTCCCCCGTGTAGCCTGACCAGACTGTTGAGGGCAAGTGCTGTTAGCGAGCACCTATATAGGCAGGTACGGCACACGAGGGGGTAGGGTGGCCAACACTGCGCCCGGCCGCCTTTGTCTCCCCAAGTGGTGATGTTTACACACCGCACCGGCTACTCATTTCAGGCTGAGTCGACCTAGGGGAGGCCCATGACAGGTTAAGATAATCGTCACTGAGCGGGAATCGAACTCGGGTCGCCGGGTAGCGCGCTAACCGCTCCACCACCGCTCCTCGTAAGAGGGAACTGCACTCACACTCGCACACACTCTCACACACCCACACACACTCACACACATAATCACTCACTCACACACATTCACTCACACACACAGACACACACTCTCATACACTCTCATACACACTCACACCCACTCACACAGATGCACACAATAACACTCACACACACTCTCACACACACTCTCATACACTCTCACACAACCACTCACACACACAATCACTCACTCACACACACAGACACCGGTTGGAGGTGACGACCAAGAAGCAAGACACAGCTCCTGGAGGGGGCTCACAACTCTCACAGCGCTCGGCTGCCTCCAGGCAACATGAACACCGAGATACGATAAAGTTCAGCAAACGCCTCGAGTAAAAAACATCATTCAGTATTCGCTGTATCGCCCTTCAAAGATTGTATACAAATGCGACGTTAATAGACGTCAGATATTTGTTGTTACCATAATTGTAAAGCCTCGCCCTGTCAAAAGTCGAGAGTGGATGAGTTTGTGTCGTGATGCAAATTGTTCTAGGACGTGTTTCGAGCAGGGGTCGTCATCCTGCGGCTCTTCGAGGGCTGGCTTCGTGCCGCTAACGAGGAAGGACCCACCATCTCGTAGCCACCACAACGTGCGTTGCGGGTCTTTTATTGGTGTATATATACAACGAATTTAGACCGAATTTGAACAACTTTCTCCTCTTGTTATTCCGCTTGCCGATCCCTGGTTTAGAGAGACCGGCGTAAACACAAAAAACGGTGGCGCTTCCCCACGGAGGGACACGCTGTATGCTGCGGAGGTGGCGCGTGTGGGGGACGTTACTGTGCCGGGACTCTGCCACCCTGCATCCCGTGGCACACCACGGGCTCAGCTGGCCGAGTCGAGTGGCCGAGAGCGCAGCAGCATTAGCAGCAGCATCAGCAGCAGCATTAGCAGCAGCATCATCAGCAGCAGCATCAGCAGCAACACGCACCTGCTGTTGGCGCCGCTGCCTGCGATGGTGCTTCTCCGCGTCGTCCTGCCAAGGGGTGACGGGGGTCAGTGTCGTCAGCACAAGGAGGGCACGGCAAGGATGTTGCACGCTCCGTGACAACGAAAGAAGAGATTTGTTTGTTTAATGTTTTATGTTTGTCGCTGCTGCTCCCGAAGCAAAGCTCTGCGGCGATAAGGAGGCCAAGCGCCGCGTGTGCACGTGAACTCCCCACCCCGCACGCAACGCCCCCCATCCATGCGACAAGCGGCAAAGCCGTCGGCGTCTTGCCGAAGCCAACGCCGCTCTCTCTGAGCAGCTCCAGCGCCAGCCCGCGTCTGTGGGGCGACACGCGAGGTCGTAGCCGAAGCTCGCGGCTGCATCAGCCTCCGGGTGGAGTGGTGCAGGGAGGAGAGGTTGCATGGAGTCGGGGCGTGGGACGATGTTCACAGCGACAGCGTCGCAGAGACGACGTTCTCGCTGCTGATCGTTTCCATTGCTCGAGTTTTTACATCGAATAGATCCGTACATTTACCGGGTGTACGCAAATTTACGTGTCACGGACACAGTAGAGACGACCGCGGTCCACGTTTCCGTTGCTGCCGAACCTCCGAAATGAACATGAGCGTATTTTGGAAAATGTATGCGCAGCTCAAAGCTAAATAAAGAAACTTTATGCGCCTGCATCGAATGGAAACTGACTTCTGCGACGTAGAAAGCAACCGCGTGCTTTGTAACTGTCGTCAAATAGCTTTTGTTGAATTCCATAAGGGCATAGCGGCGAATTAGATTCAATATTTAAATGGAGAAAAAAGTTGCAGACTGTGCGTGTCGTGTTTTGCACTGCGTCGGCTCACAGATGCCTCGCCCTGCAATGTTTTATCAATGCCCTGCACTTCTCATACAAGCAGCAGCAGCAGGAGCAGCCCGTGTTAGCGTTTCAATGGCTGTGAGAGCCCCCGCGTGTGGCTAACGCCGAGCAGTGACGGCCACTTCAGTCATCGAAAGCACGCCGCCCAGACGAAGCAGCGTGGTGACTTGGCACTTCCCCCCCCCCCCACACCAGCCTCTAGCGCAGGGCCGCCGAAAACAAACCCCCGGGTTTTGTGAACGATTGTGGCTCGTGGGCAGGGCCACCTCCTCCCGAATCGCGAGATGAAAACTTGAAGCCACCAAATCGGCGTGGCTGAAGTGCAGAGACGCGCTACGAGCCGCCGCTGATATTCGGAGCGTCTTTGGAGACCACAGCGTCCGCTCTGCGGCACGGGTTCACACCACCGCCGTTGCTGCAGTGACCCTTACGCGAGGGCGTTAAGCCAACAGCAAAAGCCCTCTCTCAGTGTCAGACCTGGGGGGGGCAATTACAAGCGTAACTGTGCCAACCGCAAATGTAAATATGGCAGCAGAGGCGGCTGTCAGACTTTGCGTATATCGTGCGGATGGACAACATCAAGGGAGAGCGCACGGGGATGGAGCGCGCACGCCACGGCAGAGGTGGTACGGGCTCTGGCCAGCGAGAGGCGGGATGGGAAGTTGGCCCATGGTTTGGGGTGCTTCGCCAAGGCATTACGTCAATTCATATCAATCGCACAGGGCTGCAAGGACAATGTCATTGTGATTGGCCCCAAGGTCTGCTCGGCGTGCATGCAGCAGCAGCAGCGGTGCCGTCTCGTACCACCCAGCGGTTGACGTCTCCCGACTTGGACTCCCACTCCCTACGATACTGAGCAAGAAACGAGACATTCTTAGTTGCCAAAATTAACAGTTAAAGAAATAAAAAATTCCCCCGATAATTTTCAAGTTGATTTTGTGCACCCAGGTGAGAAATCAAGAGCCCGAGTGAGTCTCTTTTTGCCAGAGTGACGTGGGCCATGCAAGTGACAAAATCAATCACGTATAATAAAGTACAGCGCTGAAGTAAATATAAATGAGAACTTCCTGGCACCGCGCCATCACGCTCATCCCGGAAGCACCGCTTTGAGTTCACTGCGTGGTGGAATGTTTGATGCCGAGTTCCCTGGTCATGCCGTGCCGTCCATCAGACTTAACACGGGGACTCTGAACTCAGCAGCGTCACTACAACGCTCTCTCCAAGACTATCGTCTAATTATCATCATCATCACCACCACCACCACCACACTCTTAACTCATTATAATCACCACCACCACCACACTCTCTCCAAGACTCTTAACTCATTATAATCACCACCAACACCACCATCACCACACTCTCTCCAAGACTCTTAACTCATCATCATCACTACCACCACCATCACCACACTCTCTCCAAGACTATTAACTCATTATAATCACCACCACCACCACACTTTCCAAGGCTCTAAACTCATTCTTATCACCACCCTCTCTCCAAGCCCCTCAATGAATGAAAACAGTGGCAGGCAATTGTCCAGGCAGGCCGTGATAAAGAGATGCGATGTAATGCTCAATGCGCACGGTCACGGTGAGATGTGCAGGTGGTTGTAATAAAGCCGACGATGATGATGCTGATGATTATCATTTAGCGAATGCTTTGACACGTGACTGTCACACAGTTAGAGCACCAGATAACGCAAGGAAAATAAATGCATAAATAAATCTAATTGTCAATGCGAGTGGACGTCAGCCCACGTAACCACAGATGATGATGACGATGATGATGTAACGCTGAGATCGAATGCTCGAGTCGCGCACGGGCGCAGCAGCGGACGAGTTTGTTGGCGTAACCGAGGTGTGACGCGCAGCACCTCTCTCCTCTTCTGACGCTCCAGCTCCCTCAGACGGATCTCCCGGGCCTCGGCGCGGGCCGCCCTCTTGGTGGCGAGTCTCGCCTCTGCCTGCAGACGTCGACACGAAGGGAGGAGACGCGGCACGACAGCCGGTGAAGTCAACAGCCGCACACGCGGGGCCGGCAACCGAGAGGCAGCGGGGCCGTCTTCAGCACCTGGTGCATTATCATTCAACTTGGGGTGAAGGTTTAGGGTTGAAGCCCTGCGATTGTGAGCTCGTGACACTGCTGACAGATGGGCATCCACGAGAGAGAGAGAAGTTTGGAAAGACCATATATATTCTTGGTTTATTCGGTAAAGTCACGTAGAAGGGAAATAATAAAAGAATAAATAATTAAATAAAAATATTGCTGTGGTTTTCATACCTGATGATGATTGCTTGTGTTGCAATCGGAACGTCGTGAGAATTTTATTGTTGTATTATTTTATTATTTTCGTTCTACGTGACTTTACCGTAAGAACCAAGAATACAAAAATTAACACTTTTAAAAATAATAACGACCGTTATTACAGACAAATGTGCACACATATAGAAGGGGAATATGCGTATAAAATGAACTAAAGTATATTTATATTTTTGACAACGGCTTTTTGACGTATATTTGACTGGACACAGTCTCTCAAATAATGCACGACTCGTGCTGTTCACGTCGGACTCGAGTTGTAAACCTCGCTGTGGGTTTACTCTCTTTACTCTCCAGCGTGCTGAACTCGTAACCCATCGCCACGCTTCGCTTACATGACAACAATCCTCACTGGAACACCATTGGAACCTCATTTGCCAGTAGTAAAATATGATAATTGGTTTTTGACCCATTTATCTGGCAACAAAACTGACACCTTTTTTTACGAGGAGTCATGTTTGCATTGACCACAATACCTGCGGTCGTAATGCAAATAACAAACATAACTCTGATAATGTATGCACTGTCCTGCATAAATTATCAGAGTTATGTTTTTTGTTTGTATTCTGTAATGCAAAAAAAAACATAACTCTGATAATGTATGCACTATCCTGCATACATTATCAGAGTTTGTATTCCGTAATATATTCCGACTGCAGGTATTGTGGTCAATGCAAACATGACTCTTTATAAAAAAAGGTGTCAGTTTTGTCGCCAGATAAAAGGGTTAAAAACCAATTAACCCTCACTGGATTTACCGTGGCCGGGTGCTGGCGGATTTCACGATCTCACCCAAGCGACCTTTTCGTACGGATTTTACAATTGGCGGTCTGAATCCGAGCAAGACGGGGGGGGGGGGGCGTGAGAGGAAAGGGGGCACTAGGGGTGCTAGTGTGTGTGTGTGGGGGGGGGGTGCTACCCGGTCCACCGAGGGGAGGTCCTGTCCCCGTGGACAGCTGCGTGGAGTCTGTCCCTAACGGCCACCCGCCCGCTCCCTCAACCACCCGCATGCCGCCTGCGCCGATTATAGCGACGCCGCTCTAAGAATAAACGCGGCCGCTTCGCTCGAGGCAGGCACGGGGCGGGGACGGGCGGACTTTGTCCCGTGGCACTCGGCGGCGCAGAGCGTCCGCTGCTCCGTGTGGCAGCGTGTGGCAGTGTGTGGCTGTGTGTGTCAGTGTGTGGCTGTGGGTGGCAGTGTGTGGCTGTGTGTGTCAGCGTGTGGCTGTGTGTGTCAGTGTGTGTCAGTGTGTGTGGCAGTGTGTGGCTGTGTGTGGCAGTGTGTGTCAGCGTGTGGCTGTGTGTGGCAGTGTGTGGCAGTGTGTGGCTGTGTGTGGCAGTGTGTGTCAGCGTGTGGCTGTGTGTGGCAGCGTGTGGCTGTGTGTGGCAGTGTGTGGCTGTGTGTGTCAGTGTTTGTCAGTGTGTGTCAGTGTGTGGCTGTGTGTGTCAGTGTGTGGCTGTGTGTCAGTGTGTGTCAGTGTGTGGCTGTGTGTGTCAGTGTGTCAGTGTGTGTGGCTGTGTGTGGCAGTGTGTGTCAGTGTGTGTCAGTGTGTGGCAGTGTGTGGCAGTGTGTGGGCAGCCACACACTGACACAAGCGGCGGAACGCGCCACCACCACCCCCACCGCCACCCCCCCCCCCTCTTCTTCTCCCCGAGTAAAAGTTGCGTGTTTTTTTGGCAGAAGGCACTTCGCGATAATTCAGTTTCGGTTTCATTTATTCCGTATAACCCTGTGAGCCATGAGGCTCTTGACTCGGGTGCAACCGCAACAAACAAAAACATGAACAAGAAACATCTTAAAGTCTTCCAGAAACAACACCGACCACCCTGTCCTGCCACGCGCACACCCTGCCCTGCCACGCGCACACCCTGTCCTGCCACGCGCACACCCTGCCCTCGACAGACTGTTGGGGCAAGTGCTGTGAGCGACGAGCACCTGTGAAGGCCGGCATGCTCACACGAGAAGGTGGTGGGGCTAGAACCACGCCCGGCCGCCTTTGTCTCCCTCGTGCTGATGTTTTACACCCCACAACTAGGTACCCATTTGAAGGCTGAGTCGACCTAGACGAGGCCCCAGACCGGTGCAGATATTTGTTATTGGTCATAAGCGCAGTGCGCTAACCACTACACCACAGACCGTGCATCACATACATACATACACCCTGTACGTTTGTGAACTTCTTTCGCCCCGTACGTAGCCAACCGCCCTAATCGGAAGCACACACACCCTGCCCTGCACCCCACACACCCTCCCCGGCACCACACACACCCTGCCATCACATGCACATAACACAATATGTACAACCAGTTATTGGCCAAGCTTTACACGACACATGCGCTGCACAAGACACGGGAAACCCCACGTGGGACCTCACCTCACCCCGAGACCTCAGCTACCCGCGTCTGATGTGGTGACTGACGGAGGAGCTCACCTCCAGGGAGATCTTGTGGAGGGCATCGTCCTCGGCCGAGAAGGTGTAGTCCTTGGCGGAGGCGCGCTTCCTCCCGGCGGCCCCCTGGGTGCCCATGACCTCCTACGGTGAACGCGCCTTCGATCCCGGCGCGCTGCGGTGACTCTGACCCGGCCGGTGCAGAGATGGCTCAGTCGTAGGAGCGGCTTGCTCGCCTTTCGACCGATTCGAACGGCGTGGAGTCTACCACGGTCCGTTCTATGGTGCGTGAGTCGTGAGAAGCAAGATCGACCCTCACACTGCAGGGCTCTGGAATCCTCAACGGTGTCAGCGTCACAGCTTTTCAGAACTCTGCTTATGAATGTCACCCGATGCGGGGATGGGAGAGTAACGCTTCACTCGTTTCGCTCCTCTCTCCTGATCTCTTCCCTGTGTGCCCGTGCCGGTTTCTGTCTCTCTCTCTCTCTGTTGTGCACGTGTCTCTCGTTCTCTCTCGCTCTCTCACTGTCACCGTCTCCCGCTGTCTCTGTCTGTCTCCGTGTCGCCGATTGTGTGTCCCTGGGCACACAGCCCGCTGCAGTGCCCTCTAGAGCCAACCATCTCCTCGTGCTCAATGAACACTCGGCTGCGAGGTCGCGCATCCACAAATGATACCCAGCGGTTCATCAGAGACATGAACCAGCCTGGTCTCGCGTTTCGTGAACGTCACCGCGACCACCGTTCTACTCTCCTGTCAAACGTTACACACGACCAACAACACCAACAACAACACAGGCAGTCGGTGTGGTAATAAAGCAACTTAGAAGACACTCGCCAATAATTCGTTACATTTAGGAGGTTGAAAGGTAGAGCGGTTAGCGCACTGCGCGATGACACCGACCACCTGAGTTGGATTCCCAGGCCACGGGTAACATCAGTGATGCATGAAACATGCATCACTGATATATCCCTTAACCCAGCCTGCGCTGGCTGACCGGCGTGGTGAAGTATGGTCAAACACGGCATGGGTAAGTATTCACTCAGCAGTGACCTGACAAAGGACTGTAGATGATGATGAGCATCATCATCATCATCAAGAGGGTCATATCACGGACCGCTGGAGAGGAGCCTGAGGACTCGGGGCGCGTGTCTGCACGCCCCACTGCGGTGCGTCAGGTCGCGTTCACACATCATCCCCATTGGTCGCACACGTGATCTGGCGATGCTGCTGCTGCTGTGATGGCAGTGGTGCACAGGCACAAATAACAAAACACCCTCAGCACATTTCTCAACAGCAGCGTGGCCTTTAAATAAAATATGTAGATAACAGGCGACGTTTCGGGCAATTGCCCCTTCTTCATAGCGCACCTCATTCGAGACCCAAACATCGCACCCGACTGGACACTTTAACATTTCTCAAAAGCATTGGTATAACAACCAAACCGCGTCAAAACATCAACAGGTCGTAGCGCGCATTCTCCTTCATCAATGGACAATTAAAGAACACATTCCTGCAGAGGGAGCTGGTAGGAACGTTGGGTTGCTCGGTCAATGGCCAGGGTCAACGGCGGCGTGGTGTATTCCGCAAATATGCCCGACTGTGAGGGCAGGCACAAGCCGGCGTGAGTAGGTTAAACGTTGAGTTTTATAAGGGCACCACGGGGTGACCAGCCCCTCCCCACCCAGCCCCACCCCTCCCACCCCCCACCCAGCCCCACCCTCCCCACCCAGCCCCTCCCCACCCAGCCCCTCCCCACCCTCCCCTCCCAACCCAGCCCCTCCCCACCCTCCCCTCCCCTCTCCACCCAGGCCCACCGTCCCCACCCAGCCCCTCCCCACCCTCCCCTCCCTACCCAGCCCCTCCCTCCCCACCCAGCCCCTCCCTGCACGACGGACACAATAATCCCCTGTGGGCTGGTGTAACCAGGAGGTTCCTACCAGTACAAGCCACAGACGAGCGAGTGTGGCCACGCAACTCCAAACATGCACCGCACACGAAACCTGTTGTCGTCTGCGCTCATTCAACGGAGGAATCGCACATCTACACAAGCACTCTCCTGAAGCACTCTCGTGGCGAGCAGACGTCAACATTGGTTGGTATTTAGCTCCTGAATATATTTGGGGACGTCCATAAATGACGTCACGCGATTTTGGACGATTTTTTACCCACCCCCCTCGTCACACGGCGTCACAAAAAGTCAGACCCCCCCTCAAATATGACGTCACAAAGCTCTACCCCCTCCCCCCAGAACCATATTTCCATTTTTAAAATAAAACATGCTTCAAATCGCTTTAAACTATTGTCATTGTAGTGCGTATTTAATGTGGCGCTGCACTCTGATGTTGTAGGAGTGTTGTTATAACAATTAGTGTTGTTAGAACAATTCTATATTTATTAAAAGTTGCGCATTTAGATGTGACGTCACATTTCTGAAACATCACCCCCCCCCCCCTCGTCACACATCGTCACAAAAATCTGACCCCCCCCCCCCCTTAGGTGCGTGACGTCATTTATGGCGGGCCCTTGCCACACACGAAAACGGAATAGAACAAAGGGAGATGTCGAAGAGGTACTAAGACTGCACGTTGTACCATGGGGCCTGATGTGTGTATGAATGTAGAACTTCTTTCGCACCGTACGTAGCCAACCGTGCGAATCGGGAGTGCCGGGGAAGGACATCAAACTAAACACGAAAAATAGTTCTAAATGACGGAGTTTTCAATCTAGTGTGTCTCATTCTGATGAGAATGAGGCACGTTTAAGCTCCGCTGGCTACTTGCACCCAAGCCAGAATTAGCCCTATTCAACATCAATAGCTGATGGTGGAATGTGCTTCAAATGCAATCTAGGCGATACTTAAATGGACCCAATATTGATCACGCCACGGATGACGGATTGCGTTGGCAGAGGCCCAAGCAAACACCAAAAGACAAAGATCTCCCCTAATCGCCTTTAACTAGCGAGGGCTGCACATCGCACCAGGTTCTCATTTGAGGTTGAGTTGTTCTAGGGGAGGCCCAGAACCTGAGCACAGGCGAAGGACGCACAGACACCGCCATCTCGTGGACGACTTGGCACCGCGCTGGGCGAGACGCGCGCATTGCAGCGGAAACAGCGCACAGCTCAAAGTGAAAAGCCCAAACGACACACACACCCTGTCCTGCACACACACACACCCTGCACCACACACACCCTGTCCTGCACACACACACACACACACCCTGTCCTGCACCACACACACACACCCTGCCCTGCACCACACACACACCCTGCCCTGCACCACACACACACCCTGCCCTGCACCACACACACACACCCTGCCCTGCACCACACACACACACCCTGCCCTGCACCACACACACACACCCTGCCCTGCACCACACACACACCCTGTCCTGCACCACACACACAAACCCTGTCCTGCACACACACACACACCCTGCACACACACACACCCTGTCCTGCACACACACACACCCAGCACCACACACACCCTGTCCTGCACCACACACACACACCCTGCACACACACACACCCTGTCCTGCACCACACACACACACACCCTGTCCTGCACACACACACACCCTGCACCACACACACCCTGTCCTGCACACACCCACACACACACCCTGTCCTGCACCACACACACACACCCTGCCCTGCACCACACACACACCCTGCCCTGCACCACACACACACCCTGCCCTGCACCACACACACACACCCTGCCCTGCACCACACACACACACCCTGCCCTGCACCACACACACACACCCTGCCCTGCACCACACACACACCCTGTCCTGCACCACACACACAAACCCTGTCCTGCACACACACACACACACCCTGCACACACACACACCTTGTCCTGCACACACACACACCCTGCACCACACACACCCTGTCCTGCACCACACACACACACCCTGCACACACACACACCCTGTCCTGCACCACACACACACACACCCTGTCCTGCACCACACACAAACCCTGCCCTGCACCACACACACACACCCTGCACCACACACACACACCCTGCCCTGCACCACACACACACCCTGTCCTGCACCACACACACAAACCCTGTCCTGCACCACACACACACACCCTGAACCACACACACACACCCTGTCCTGCACACACACACACACCCTGCACCACACACTACACCCTGCACCACACCCTGCACCACACACTACACCCTGCACCACACACTACACCCTGCACACACACACACCCTGCACCACACACACACACACACCCTGCCCTGCACCACACACACACACCCTGCACCACACACTACACCCTGCACCACACACTACACCCTGCACCACACACTACACCCTGCACCACACACACACCCTGCATATACACACACCCTGCACCACACACACACACACACCCTGCCCTGCACCACACACACACACCCTGCACCACACACACACCCTGCACCACACACACACCCTGCCCTGCACCACACACACACACACACCCTGCCCTGCACCACACACACACCCTGCACCACACACACATACTGCCCTGCACCACACACAAACACCCTGCACCACACACACCCTGCCCTGCACCACACACACACACCCTGTACCACACACACACACACCCTGCCCTGCACCACACACACACACCCTGCACATACACACTCCCTGCACCACACACACACTCTGCCCTGCACCACACACACACACCCTTCACCACACACACACCCTGCACCACACACACACCCTGCATATACACACACCCTGCACCACACACACACACCCTGCCCTGCACCACACACACACACCCTGTACCACACACACACACACCCTGCACCACACACACACCCTGCCCTGCACCACACACACACACACCCTGCACCACACACACATACTGCCCTGCACCACACACAAACACCCTGTACCACATACACACACCCTGCCCTGCACCACACACACACACCCTGCACCACACACACACACACCCTGCACCACACACACACCCTGCCCTGCACCACACACACACACACCCTGCACCACACACACATACTGCCCTGCACCACACACAAACACCCTGCACCACACACACCCTGCCCTGCACCACACACACACCCTGTACCACATACACACACCCTGCCCTGCACCACACACACACACCCTGCACCACACACACACACACCCTGTACCACACACACACACCCTGCCCTGCACCACACACACACACCCTGCACCACACACACACACCCTGCCTCGCACACACAACGTCCTGCACAACACACACACACACTCTGCACCACACACACACAACCTGCCCTGGACCACACACACCATGCTCCGCACCACACACACACACACCCTGCCTTGCGCACCACACACACACACACCCTGCACCACACACACCCACCCTGCCCTGCACCACACACACCATGCTCCGCACCACACACACACACACCCTGCCTTGCGCACCACACACACACACACCCTGCACCACACACACCCACCCTGCCCTGCACCACACACACCATGCCCCGCACCACACACACACACACCCTGTACCACACACACACACCCTGCACCACACACACACACCCTGCCTTGAGCACCACACACTGTGCCAACACAATCTTGCGTGGTTCAAAGAAGTCCACGTCTGACTAAACAACCAGTTCTTGCTCAAGCTTTACACGACGTGTACACTGCACCAGACTCGAATCCCACCCGCCATGGGGAATGTCGTCGGCATTTCAGTCACCAGCTTCGATCAATCCACTGCTGGATGAAGGCCCCCTTGAGCTCTACGAACTCCGAGGTACACATTGCTGTTTTTCAGCTCAGATTTTTATTGAGCCCCACTTTGCAGCCTTCTTAATTAGATACTGTACAGAAGTTAAAACATTCCCTGCATCGTTATTATTTTATGGAGAATGTAACAACACAGTATTGCAATGGGAGTCAGATATGGATACATCCTTTCGTCGTGGCAATATTATCTAAAACATTTTTCGTATTCTTGGGTCAAGAATATGAATTCCTGCAGTCACGAAAGCTTTAAGTGAAAACATTTTTTTTTAATGGGATTGCAGAATTAAGTGCACACTGGACGCCAGGAACCGTTCACCATCATAGCCAGGGAAGTTTAGTCACGAGGCACTACAGCCCAACAGGAGCTGTCAGGGGCTGAACTCCGGAAAACCACTCCTCGCTGCCCTCCCACTTCAGGCGATGGTGCTGCGGAACGCGTTTTATGAGAAACGATTCGCTGTGCATCCACTACAATAGACTCTTTGTTTTGGCAGCAATGCACAGTAACAAAGGTATCGGCCAAGTTTAGGTTTGTTTTTATTTGTTTCACGGATGTATCCTGTTCAGCCAGTTGCTCGGGCTATTTCTACACCCGATCGTGCTCATCGGCGGTTGGCACGGCTGTGGTGTCCGTGGTGCGTGAGCACTGCAACAACAAAAACGTCGAAATTTAAGATGGAGCACAGCGTCGTTTAGAAATCCAGTGTTGCATTTACAATGGGATTCTACAACTACTATACTCCATCTCCATCATGGGACCTCCTTAGCCAGTACCAAATGATGAGGATAGGAGTTTCACCTTTAATCTGACAACAAAACATGTGTTAAGTTGTTAAAACACCAAACTGAAACCTTTTACAAGGAATCATGTCTGCATTAACCACAATACTTGTTGCCAGATAAAAGGGGAAACACCTATGATGATATTTTTGGTACTGGCGAAGGAGGTCCCATGATGTAGATGCTCACCCCGAGCTCTCATTACTCTGATAGTGGCATTGTCTTTGTGCTGTACGCCTTTTGGCGTCCTCTGGTCTAACACCGTTTGAGACGAGGCTCAAAAGAAAGCTGTCTTTGGTGGGGAGCAGTTTAAAAGAAAATGCATATATTATTATCAGAGTATTTTTTTCATTTAAAGCTGTGGATTTCACACCTGATGATGATTGCTTGTGTCGCAGTCGAAACGTTGTGATGATTGTTTTATATTTGTATTATTATAGTTTCCCTTCTACGTGACTTTACCGAAAGAACCAAGAATAAGTATGTTTTTTGTTTGCATTTTGACCACAAGTATTGTGGTTATTGCAGACATGATTTCTTGTAAAAGGTTTCAATTTAGTGTTTTAACAACTTAACACAGCTGTTTTGTTGCCAGATAAAAGGGGACAACCTATTCTCCTACTATAATCCACTCCATCTCCTAGGCCCCTATTTTTACGTGCTATGAAGAAGACTGATCGTCCGAAACGTCGCCTATTATACGTAATATTTTGAGGCCACATTGTTATTTATTAATGTGTTGAGTGGTTTTTTTTTGTTTCACTGCAGGCTTATGCTTATAGAGTTTAAGACTTTTAGAGTTTAAAAGTTGCCCAGCCACGTCACGATATTAAGTCATTGGCGGAGGGGAGGGGTCTGGGCGGGGGGAGGGGTCTGGGCGGGGGGAGGGGTCTGGGCGGAGGGGAGGGGTCTGGGCGGGGGGAGGGGTCTGGGCCGGGGGGGAGGGGGCATCGCGGGCCTCCACGTGGCCCGCGCATGCGCACTGAGGCGTGGCCCGAGTCGAAACGATTCTTCAATGGCAATTGGATCGGACGAATCGATTCGTGACGGCGTAAATCGAAATGTTCGATTCCGTACACGTGCCGTGTTGTGGCTGAGCTGTGACGAGCCCGGCCACCCGAGTTCGGATCTGGGCACGGCTATCACATGAGTGACCAGCGTGGTGAAGCAAGGCCGTAATTATAATATATATCGGGGGGGACACATGCACCCCCCCAATATTCAAATATGCTCAAAATGTCCCCACCCCCAATATGTTGCTATAAAATAGATTTCTGTTTATATGATTGTGGTTATGGTTGTACTTTATCAATCCCTAATGTCTGGCATTACATTACATACAATGAAACAAGATAAGGTAAAAAAGAAAAAAACAGCAATGTAATACAATACACTATTAGACATTATTGTAAAAAATAAATAAAAAGTCCATCCTATGTGTTGGTGAATTTTTAAATATTTTAGGCAGGAAATTCGTTTTCAAATTGACATCTTTTTTTCCGGGGTGGGGGGACCCCCAGACCCCATAGAAAATTTGGTCCCCCCCAATGTTGACTCCATGGCTAGGGCCTTGTGGTGAAGTATGGTCAAACAACCACCCCCTCCCCCTGTCACGGCATCATGGGGAGATTAGGTCTTCATCCAGTAGTGGACTACAGACAAAGGCGCTGACAATCAGTATTGAGTGTTCGGTGCGTTTATTGATCTGTGATGTTGATCATGGGAATCAACCGCCACTCGCCAACGACAATACACGAGTTTCCAATCAGGGAGTACAGAATCAGAATCTTTATTTCGCTTGGAAAAATCCGATTGTGAAGCTCTTTTTCGCAGGTGTCCGGCGAGTCAGAAAGTTACAACAATAAAAAACGATCGGAGTTCAAAGTATAGGAAAGTAAATCCCAAAAAACTAATACATAGAATAAAGTATATAAGTTCAAATTGCATAAGTACACAAATTCCCAAGCTTCGGCAAGGCAGCAAAACAACAGAAAGAGCAGTCCTCTGACCACGAAGTGCTGACACTGGTGACAAAGCTAAGAGCTCACGAGAGAAACGCGTGGATTGGAGAGGTGATGGAGACATCGTCACATTGACTGCTGAGAAGAGCGAGTGGGGGGCTTGGTCAGGGCACGTCACGGACTATGTGGGTCGATGCTCCGACGGTTAAGGCCGGCAACAGTTGCAGTGGGCAGCCAAGGGAGACGAAAAGCGCATCTTGTGCAGGAGCTTTTGACGGCTGAGCCCTAAAAAATGTGTCCCATGACCCGCCGATAGGGTTGGGAAGCCCATCAAATATGAATCATCTTCTTGGTTCTTTCGGTAAAGTCACGTAGAAGAGAAATAATAAAATAATAAAAATAAAACATCATAAAATACAATTCTCACGACGTTTCGGCCACAACGCAAGCAGCCGTCCTCAGGTGAAGAACAGGAAAGACAGCCCTGTTCTTTCCGACAGCCCTGTTCTTCACCTGAGGACGGCTGCTTGCGTTGTGGCCGAAACGTCGTGAGAATTGTATTTTATGATGTTTTATTTTTATTATTTTATTATTTCCCTTCTACGTGACTTAACAGAAAGAACCAAGAAGATGAATCCCTGCAGTCACGAAAGATTTAAATCGAAAAATATGAATCACCGCTGCCAGAGGGATTCCATCTCGCGGGACAATCCAGGTGAAATATTTGAGTGCAGTAATGCTCGATAAAATATATATCCTATGAGAAATGAAGATTCTGTGATAGAATTATTTGGCTGCTATAAATTGCAACAAGCCACTTCACTGTCATGTGTGACCAGGTCGCTTCTATAAAAGAAGCTAATTAGCTGTGGGCTTCACCTGGTAACTTAAAAGTTTTCTTTTATATTTTTGGTATTTTTGTTATTGTTGCAGGACATAATGGGGGGGAAGAGCGTTATAGCTCATCGGATTCCTCCAGCATAAATAAACATTCTGAACACGGCTTGCGTAAACGTCTCCCTTGGTGACCGCGGTATGTGGATTGCAAAGTGAGATAATTTCCACTCGAGATATGTCTTTGCAAGCCCCACCGCTCACCGCCCTGTCTGCCACACGACACCTCGCCCCAAGGCCGTAGCCATGGAGTCAACATTGGGGGGGGGGACCAAATCTTCCAGGGGGTCTGGGGGACCCTCCCCAGAAAAAATAAATCTACATTTTAAAACGAATTTCCTGCCTAAAATAAATAAAAATTCACTAACACGTAGGATGGGCTTTTTTAAAAACTTATTTTTACAATAATGTCCAATATTGTATTGTATTACATTGCTCTGTTTTTTCTGTTTTACCTTTTCTTGTTTTATTGTATTTAATGGCAAAGATTAGGTATTAATAACGTACAACCATAACCACAATCATATAACCAGAAATCTATTTTATAGCAATATATTGGGGGGAGGGGGCATTTCGAGCATATTTGAATATTGGGATGTGTCCCCCCCAAATATATATTATAATTTTAAAAAATATATAATAAAATATAAATTATATATTATAATTATGGCCTTGCCTCGCCCAACAACTAAACCGGGAGGGCAAAAACAACCAACCGACCCACCCCAACCCAACGACCCCAGCCAGCCAGCAGCGACCCACCCGGGGTCGCTCCACCGCTACCAGCGCCGTCGAATCCGCGTGGCTCGCCGATCCGATTCGAGTCGCGGTGCAAATCGACTTACGGGCGGCGTGGGAATCGAATCTAAAATTTGTGTCACACCTCCACCCACCACCTCCCCACGTCGTCCCCGCTCCGGTTTGCTGCCCATCGTGGGCTCGGGGACGTCTCCGGGGTGAGGGTTCTTCTGTTCGAGAGTCGGCGGCCGCGGACAGACGGACAGAGACCGAGGAAAGGGGACCCGAGCTCGCGATGTTTAGGAAACTGAAGCAGAAGGTGGACGATGAGCTTCGGGGCTCCCCTGCCCGTGCCACGTCTCAGCAGCAGCGGCAACAACAGCAGCAGGTTTGTGTGTCCGTGGCATGCGGGACGCGTCAGGGCGCACAGGGCTCGGGCCGCGGCCTCCCACACACAGACACCGAGTCGCTCCTCACCTCCCCCCCCAGTCATCTTACCCTCCTCCTACCCTCCTCTTACCCTGGCGAGAGAATGGATGTGAGACTTACAGGGGCGAAGAGACAGGAAATGGGACTTGACGCGACTCGTGCGGCCTCCTGGCACCAGGAACCCGGACTGACTTTGGACTCTGACACGGGGAATTCTGATTTGTTTGAACTCCTCGTCATATACGAGTTTTACTCTTGCCCCGAAGTTGGCACACCCCTGGGGACGGACGCCAAGGATTAGCACCTCGACGTTAGACATCGTGACGCCAGGAATTGATGATAACAGGGAATGCGGAACTTCTTATTTCAAGCACTTTGACATCAGAAGCACACACCCCACACATTCATGCCCGAGAGCGAGAGATCTCAACGCTACTAGCTGGTCTACAACACTGGTGGCTGGTGGCAGTCCACAACCACAACAACACTGGTGGCAGTCCACAACCACAACAACACTGGTGGCAGCCACCACAACAACACTGGTGGCTGGTGGCAGTCTCCACAAACACAACAACACTGGTGGCAGCCACCACAACAACACTGGTGGCAGGTGGCAGTCCACAACCACAACAACACTGGTGGCACTCCACAACAATACTGGTGGCAGTCCACAACCACAACAACACTGGTGGCAGCCAACACAACAATACTGGTGGCAGTCTCCACAACCACAACAATACTGGTGGCAGTCTCCACAACCACAACAACACTGGTGGTAGTCCACAACCACAACAACACTGGTGGCTGGTGGCAGTCTCCACAACCACAACAATACTGGTGGAACTCCACAACAATACTGGTGGCAGTCCACAACCACAACAATACTGGTGGCAGTCTCCACAACCACAACAACACTGGTGGCAGTCATCACAACAATACTGGTGGCAGTGTCTCTACAACCACAACAATACTGGTGGCAGTCTCCACAACCACAACAATACTGGTGGATGGTGGCAGTCACCACAACCACAACAACACTGGTGGCAGTCACCACAACACCAGTGATACTGGTGGCAGTCACCACAACAATACTGGTGGCAGTCACCACAACAATACTGGTGGCAGTGTCTCCACAACACCAGTGATACTGGTGGCAGCAGTGTCCCTTCAACCACAGTAACCCCAGGGGCGCCAATATCCAGTGTCGTGCGGGTCGCGTAGGGAACTCGGGCTCAACTGAAGCCAACGCCTGTGATGTGTGACCTCTTCTTCATACCACCCACGATCAGAGAGACACGAGGAGGTGGTGAGATGAGAGTCCTGCAACTGTTACTCGGGAGATGCCTCCAGGGCCTATGGCCATCGTGTGTGCTGTTATTAACTTGGGGCTTTAATTGGATGAATGGTATCATCATTTGTGTACCATTGCTCAGCGAATCCCATGCCGAACATTATCACGCTTGGTTTGCAATTTACAAAACAAATAATAGTTTACGTCCAGCAAAGCCAAGGTCGGTTGTAATTGCAATTACGGCAGCATTATTGGCCGACATTGCAATTATAAATGTGTGTAAAATCCATTGCGAATGAATGTATGTTGAACTTTTTTCGCACCGTACGTAGCCAACCGTGCTAGGTGTAGGTTTGAGAAATGACACAGTTGCAATTGACCCTAGATCTGAGATTTAGAAGCACTGCCAATCCAGGCTGGAGGAGTAGTGGTTGTAGTTAGTGGTGGGCTTGGAGGGAGCTGTCCGCCGCATTGAGAGGGAGCCCTTGGCACCGTCTGCTTGCTTGTGTTGTTGTTGTTGTCCGTGCAGGTGGGAGCCCTTGGCACCGTCTGCTTGCTTGTGTTGTTGTTGTTGTCCGTGCAGGTGGGAGCCCGGCCGAGAGCCCCGTCCCTGCCCGAGGGCAGCTTGCTGCAGGAATCTCCCGGCTTCAGCCCGGCCGACAGGGAGGTGAGGCGCCCCCCTGATATCCAGCAACCAAAGACAAAGATAAAGATCCCCCGTATAGCCTTAACAGACTGTAGGGGCCAGTGCTGTTAGCGAGCACCTATGAAGGCCGAAACGGTACACGAGGGGGTGGGTGGCCAGCACCACGCCCGACCGCCTTTGTCTCCCCAGTGGCGATGTTTACACACCGCACCAGGTACTCATTTGAGGCTGAGTCGACCTAGGGGAGGCCCAGGACCGGTTCAGATAATCGTCACTGGTGTTGGCCGTGAGCGGGAATCGAACCCGGGTCGCCAGGTTCATAGCGCAGCGCGCTAACCGCTACACTACCGCTCTCCAGCAACCACACACACGCACTCACGTCGTCAACTTTGGCCCCGACAAACTGGGCTGCACTCATTGTCTTGCTGAAACGCTGCGTACGTAAGGATTAAGAGAATGTTATGGCACAGGCAGCGGCTTCATTATTACAGAGATTCTATTTTTTTCTGGGGAATTGGTTTGTATTTGGGTGACTTACTTTTTCCTTGTGCTTTCTTGGTTCGATGTGTGACGGGTGCCAAGCACGATACCAGTTCATAAATGCATCGCCTTGCTTTGAGAGGTTGTCCTGACCTCATTGTGTGAGTGTGTGCTGCTTTGAGTTCACAACTTTCCGCGTGCCCGAATCGGTTCGAGTGCCTCTTGATGGTTCGAGCTCTTTCCCAGGTGATTTTTGTCTCTCTGTGTCTCTCTGGGTCGTAAAGCTCCTGGCTGGCGTCATAGCCGAGCCAGCGTTAATTTCAGAGTACACTTTGTTTGCTGTGGAAGGCAGGAAAGCTACCAGCCACAAGACACGGTTGGTGAGTGGTGTGGCTAGACTAGCAGCTCTCTGTCCCAGCTTCAGTTTGCCATTGCATATCTAACATCATAACCCTGCATCATCGGCCCGTGTCGCATGATTACTACCCTTACTGGATGTTCTCCCGGTTTTCTGCCTGCGAGGCTTGAGCTATCCCAGAAATATGGATTTGATTTGAAAGTCTATTTAAATAGTTCGCAAAGTGAACCTTTTAGTCGTGCAAGGGACAGTTTGCTGCGTGATTGACATGGTTAAACGTGGCAGAAGAGCCATATCTAGTGGCTTATTAATGTCCTAATGCACAAGTGACTATTTTTATGCACTTTTTTTTATAGGTTGAGATGTTTTCATCAGTACAATTTTTCGTCTTCCATATTTCTGCTTGTGTTGTATAAACTAATTCCTACTACTCCAGAGCGATGGATTAGCATGGGTTATATAATAATAATATTAATGAATTAGTAATTTAAAAAAGGTATACCGCTCAACTAACAATTTTACATAATTTCATGACACCGCTTGTGTTTTTACAGTTAACATTCCACATCTTAGTATTTGAATGAGTGTAAACACACATTTTCTTATGAACAGTAGGTTTTCAAATATTATAATCTATAGAATTGTCATGTTCTTGAATGGCAGATGTTTTTCTTAAAATAAACAAGATGTTATATTATATTCTTGGGTCTTTCGGTAAAGTCACGTAGATAGGTTCGAAGAAAATAACAAAAAAGTACGACGTTTCGATCGCAACACAAGCGACTGCTTTACCGAAAGACCCAAGAATATGAATTCCTGCAGTCACGAAAGCTTTAAGTCAAGATTTAAACGAGATATTTATATACACGATCTTTTCTGGATTATCTGGTATTCTGGAATATAGGATGCACCCCAAACATGTGCCCGATGTCAATAAAGTTATACAAATCTAGTCTCGCACACATGCACCTATCGAATTATAAAATACACCCCCAACTTTCTTTAGAATACAGGGGAAAAAGTGTGTTTTATAATCTGGAGAATACGGAATATTATATATTTGAATGAGTGCATCATGCAGACCAATTGAATGTACAGTAACACCTTGGATTGCGAGCATAATTCGTTCCGGAAACGTGCTTGTAATCCAAAGCACTCATCAGTTGTGATCACGTGACGCTCGGCAGACAAAGCGTATACACCTACTACTCGTATTGCAAGACCTTGCTCGTTTATCAAATTAATATTTACTTAAAAATTTTGCTCGTCTTGCAAAACACTCGCAGACCAAGTTACTCGCAATCCAAGGTTTTACTGTACTATAAACTTTGTGTTCAGGGTGATGCAGGTGCCCAGGACGGAGAAAATGTCAATGGAGACCAGGCCACACCGACCAAGGTGATGCTGCTGTTGCTGCTGGGAGCACATTTTGCTGTCGTGACGTCCCGGGAATACCCTTCATAATCCATATCCATTAACGCGAACCATAATCCGCGTTGTGCAATTTGCATGAGTCATTGTTACTCCAACTTCTGACTAGAAAATTCGCTGTTGAGTGTGACCTATTTGGGGTAAATCAAACATTAGGCAAAGCACATTTTAATGTTGGGTTGTCTACTCAAATTGTATCTCAGAGTAGCAGATGGTAAAATATAAAAAGTGCCACGTCGCTTCACATCTTTCACAAAGACGGTCATATGCAAGTAAGGAAATAGTTCACCTCAACATTGGACCGCAATGTTTTCTCAGAAGTTGGATTTCAATCCTCTCCGGAAGATGGAGCTACGCATCCCATCGATGGAGTCGCTGTTCCGCACCGGCTCCAGGGATTCCCTCAATCGCATCGACGAGGAGAGTCAGCTGAGGGCCGTCCCTCAGTCGCCCACCCCCGGCCCCGAGCTCACGTCGGACATCGAGAGCGAGTCCGAGGAGGGCTCCGCAACGCCCAGCGGCGGCATCGACGGCCTCAGCCGTGACGAGATGGCACACCGCCTGGGACGGATGGAGCGCAGCCTCGTCAAGTACAGAGGGAGGTACACGGAGGTGAGCGGCGCAATCTTACCCGTGACGGCGAGTCTGACACACACGGAGGCAATTGTGTGGGGCCCGAGGCTTTGGCAGCCTGGCCCCCGTCCGTAAGTGAATTTGTGAAACGCTGACAAGTATACAACTTGATCAATTATCACCTGTGCTGATACCATCCACAGTTGGTGTCTATTTGCAAAGATCTTCAACGGGACAAAGAAAAACTTCAGGTACAGTTGAATAATTGTCCTCAATAAAAAAGACATCTCCCTGTTGAACGTTGTCAGTGCATGCCGTATGCGCAGGATACCATCGTGTTGTTTGCGTTTCCTCTGAAGGTGGTTTTAGGTCAAAACCAGGACCGAGCACTCAGGAGGATATCGGAACTGAGAGAGGTGCGGCCATGATTCATAGTTTTTGTGGAAATTGTTACATACGTAAAATTTTATTGTATTTCATGAATATGGTAACTGATTATAATTGTAATAAAAAAAGTAATAGGTTATTTAAAATCAGTTTACACCTTGATAAGCTAAATGTCATATGCTTGGGTCTTTCGGTAAAGTCACGTAGATAGGTTCAAAGAAAATAACAAAAAATAACAAAAAACTACGGCGTTTCGATCGCAACCAAGAATATGAATTCCTGCAGTCACGAAAGCTTTAAGTACAGCTTTGAGCTAAATATCACCTCAAATCCCTTGAAAACGTTTGATTACTATTGACGATAAAGTATTGAATGTCTTACAAAGTACATGCTGTTCAACCTTGGCCAATGTTCTCATTCCATCAGGAGCTGCAGATGGACCAGCAGGCTAAGAAGCACCTTCAGCAAGAGTTCGATGCCTCCCTCGAGGAGAAGGACCAGCTCATCTCCGTGCTGCAGACGCAGGTGTGCACCGGTCCATCCAATGTTGTGCGGACCGAGCGTGTTCGTGTGCGTGCGTGTGCTGCTCCAACCGGAACTCGCTGTCGGCGTCGTCGGGATACGGCAACATCATCACGACGAGGTGATTGCCTTCGTGGTTGTGCAGGTGGCGCTGCTGAAGAAACAGCAGAGAGTCGACGGAATGTCCATGGACGAACACGACTCTGGGTCTGGGCAGACAGGCACAGACGGCGATGCGGAAAGGAGCGGTGGGGATGTACTGGAGGCTTCGATTCCCCGTGATGCCGATCGTGGAGAGGGATCCCACCCACCCGAAGGTAAAATCTCCACGTAACCGCGTTGAGCGTCATGGTTTCCTAGAAACACTTGTAGCTGGGGGCTGAACGAGGGCAGATGTTTCGGCATAAATACTGTAAATAGCTTGGCTCCACTTGGCCGTTTTTGTCCAGCAGGATGGATGGGTGGCCCTGAGGATACGCTCATACAGTGGTCATCAACATTACGTGAAGGGGATTATCAGGCAGCTAAGCTCCTTGCAAGCCTCTCAAAATGTCACTCGTGTTTGCTTTGCCTGTCTGCTTGTGCACTTGCTGGTCCTACACAAGGATTTAGATTAACACAACTGTGTAAATCATACGCACTAGAACGTACACGTCTGCATTTGTCGTTTACCTCGTTTGTAAGTAGGTGTGCACTCTGGAGCGCGCGCGTGTGTGTACACGGTTAGTGCCCTGCGCCACAAACCTGGCAACCCAGGTTTGATTCCCGCTCACAGCCACCACCAGTGGCAATTATTTGAATCGTTTCTGGGCCTCCCCTAGCGACTCAACCATCAAATGAGCACTTGGTGCGGTGTGTAAACGTCACCACTGGAGAGACAAACGCGGCCGGGCGTGGTGCCGGCCACCCACCCCCTCGTGCCCCGTCTCGGCTTTCAAAGGTGCTACTCGCTAACAGCACTTGCCCCAACAGTCTCTTAAGGCTACACGGGGGATCTTGTCTTTGTACGCACGTGCAGATGTCCACAAGGAGCTGGTAGCGACGCGCGAGCGAGTGCGGCGTCAGGAGAACCTGCTGAAGCGCTGCAAGGAGACGATGCGCGTGCAGAAGGAGCGCTCGACCCAGCTGAGTGCCGAGAAGGAGACGCTGCAGGAGCAGCTCGACGAGCGGCTGCAGGAGCTGGAGAAGCTGAAGGTACGGACGCGCCGCTGGCTACGCGATCTCGCCCCACGCTTCATTGTCTTGTGGACTTACTCGAGGCACGGGTGCTGTGGCAGCAGTCGGCAAGGCAGCAAAGTCACGAGCAAACGAATGTCTTGCAATGAGATGAGTGCTTTGAGACAGTGCTGTTTTACATGCTATATAGCTCCAAAACTTGCTTCGCCATGACTTGGTGTATTGTGTGACTGACAAGACTGCCAGCAGCAATGCCTGTTTATCTCCCCGTGTGATTTTAATTCTCCATACGATTTTTGGACACTGGTGGTTCGTGACGTTAGCGGCTACTGTAACAAAGCATTGTTCATGCCGTATCTGAACAGACATGTAGGTGTGTGTTTATAAGTGGATGAGCTCGCACAACAAGGCTTAATGCCCCATGTACATGCAGTGGTTATTGGGATTGCACCAATGAAAGCATTTCCTGCTGTATTTCTGGCCTGCTGTAGTTGGCTTACTTATCGTTTGCAGACCCGTCTCTCCGCGATCCTTTGGGACTTGAATGGTTCCCGTTGCTTTGAGAGCATTTTTTGGTGCTTTTTTTAACTCTGCTCTTGGGGAATGCGTGTTTTGTGACAATTTCCAGTCCGAACTGGGTATAGGTCTGGGGGAAGAGCTGAAGCACGCGCAGGTATGGTCGGCCACATGAGCACCAGGCCTGTCTGCGGGGGACTGCATGGCATCGCTGCAAGTCTCTGCTAGTGCTGACCTGTCTCACTGCAACTATCTCATCTCCACGACCCGTACCTTGTGGTCGTGGAGCTGTTCTAAGACATCCTTCAGCCAGTAAAGTTGTTTATTTTTTCCCTAACAGTCTTGAGAATGCGAAACGTGGCTTGAGCCATCTGGGTTATTCGTTCAGGTGACAATAGAGGTAACGTTTTCTGGAGATGAGGTTACTTGAGATGCCGTTTTTGAATGCCAAGTGACCATACAAAACTGGGATGCTGCCACCTTAATAATATTCAGGCTGATGAATTGTGCTACATCAGTCTGATATTGGCACAGAAATGTGTTACATTCTATTAACTATATAGGAGCCTACTGCTAAGAAAACACTGGTTCTGTTTATAAAGAAACCAGGCTATTCATGAAAAATAGGCTATTTTTGCAGCTATAGATAAAAAAATGAGTGTGTTAATTTCTCATTATTTTCATGAGGCCTCCTGTATTATCTGAAGTTCTTAGCCGTCTAATCCGAGTGAGTATCTGAGTAATCGACCGGTGCAACTTGGAGGGGCTATTTTGCATTTTTTGAGAATGTCACGTAATTTTAATTGGGTCATTTTTTGTAAATAGAAAATAACTTGGAGTCTATAGGAAAAGCAAGTGTTTACTTGTAAAGGTCGGACAGGTGTGAGAACCTGATGCTCACCGTGTCAACTGTGATGTTATCATCTCCTGACAGACAACCCCATCCTCCCCACCCACATTCTGGTAACCCTGTCGTTCGGCTGTCACGGAGTGCCACTACTAAACAACCCTCCCGTTCCTGTTCCACCACTTACGTTCTTCTTCATTGCGAGTGAGCTGCTGGCTGTCCCTCTCTCATGGAGCATCCTCTCGTAGAATAGAGGCCGCATGCATCTGCCTCGATGTTTCCCCTCCCACCGCCCACCAATGGGTGGCCATTGCCACAAACGTCGTGTGTTTCTCCCACCAGGAGCTACACACGGCGGAAAAAACCAAGCTCATCACGCAGCTTGGGGATGCCAAGAACTTGATCGAGCAGCTGGAGCAAGACAAAGTGAGCAAAGTGCTGCCCGCACAAGATCTTTTGCGTGTGGTTGTGTTGCAGTGTGTGCTGGGATTTAAGTGATAAACTGCCAACAGCGTTTCAGTGACGCAGAGGCGCATGTGTTGGATATGTCACTAAAGGTTAAAATGTCTTTTGTAGCTTTACTAAACCGGTTCTACAGCATACCCGTGTTGGATGTCGTGGACACTTTAGCATTCATTAACAGAGCACCTGACAGGAAATACGAGGCTGGATTCTGATGCGTGGGAAGACGGAGGGAGTAGTTGTGGGAGTGGCAGTAGCTGAAACTTGGGTGTAACGCGGTCGGTGATGAGGGTTTATGGAGAGGTGTATGTATGTTGAACTTTTTCTGCATGTGGGTCACCAGGCAGCCGGTGTTGTGCTGAAGTGGTACGTGTGTGCGTGGGTGTGGGTGGAAAATTGCTGACGCCGCGTGAGCAGGTGAATGGATCGTCGCCGACGGGAGCTGCTTAAGAGCTCATGAGCGGCACGCCAACGGCGTGTGCGTGTTTTCTCCAGGGCATGGCGATTGCGGAGACGAAGCGTCAGATGCACGCCACGCTGGAAGCCAAGGAGGAGGAAGTGGGGCTGCTTCGCTCTCGGCTGCAGGACGTGATGAGCGAGCGCGAAGAGCTGGCGGAGCAGAAGGAGCGCGCTGACCGTGCCGGTGCGGGCGCCTGCGCCACAGTTTCAAGAACGTCGAGATCTCACATGTTGGCTCGTAATGCGGCCATAAGGGAGTCCCATATCGACCGGCTAAATTGTTTACCATTTTTAAATATGTAAATTTTCTGCTCGATTGTTTTTTTGTACAAACTTGCAGTGGTTGGAGGAGTTTTCGTTTTCACACGTGCATGTTACGTCACACGGTGTGCCTTTTTTTCGCTCAGCCTTTGAGGAGCTGGAGAGGACGGTGGGTGCAGCGGAGGAGGCGCGGAGGAGGGCGCAGGCGGAGATGGAGGAGCGGCTGGCAGCTGTGGAGCGTGCCGGCGAGGAGGAACGGCAGAGCCTGCTTTTGGAGCTCTCACGAGCCAAGCAGAAGGTGGTGAAGCACATGAAGGCAAGTTTGCTGGGGAGATTGGGGTCACACACCGATTGGTTGTTCTTTCCTCCAGATTAGATCCATGCCACTATATGTTGTGGCCGAAGGTCAATGACGAGCCAGAGGCGGCCGTTAAAGAGTTACGCACACAGTGGGTTTATGATTGCTGCACTTTCTTATCCACGCTTTCTGTTTTTCACAATGTAATGTTTAACTGGTGAGTTGTAACGTTGACTCTTGCTTGCAAATACACAACCACGATTGAAGGCGTGACGCCTCACTTAGTAGGAAGTTCCCACACTACGGACCCCGCATAGCAATGGAGTGCGATCATCAACTGTCTGGGTATTAAGCCGTCTGACAGAATTAGCATCATCCGCTCACCCACAAGCGCTGTGCAAGCGGTGATCTGTAAACTGAAAAAACATTCAGTCAGGCTGGGAGAGGGTCACCTTCCCATCATCTCCCTAAAAAGCTAAATGCGTATTAGAGTTTTGCATAAACAAGCACGACACTTAAAATACACTGAAGAAATGCAATCGTAAAACAGCAACATGTGAAATGAGACTTTAAAATAATGACCTTATAATAAATTCATGGAAGAGAATACAACTTTGTACAAAATGCACGCGCTGACTAACAGCATTGCATAGAACATTGATTCTTACTTGGCACATTTTTTGACACGGCATCATGTGTACAAAGAAGATACTCCTCGGTCTAAATTTGAACATTCCTTGGTGGTTTGCAATGGACTTTTGCCAAGCAGAAGTCATCGGAAGAGCAGCTGGCTGGCCTACAGCAGGCGAACGCCGAGGCTCTCGCCCAGAGGGACAGCGAGTGGCAGGAGAAGCTGTCCCAGCGTGAGCACGCTGCCCAGCAGGACCTGCAGGCTGCCCTGGTGAGCCGGCGGTCACCTTGCCCAACATCCCTGTGCTCATCTCATTGACTGTTCCATTTCCAAGTCAATAAATGTCAACGGTCAAACTGGGCCAGTGAAATTTCTCGCTTTGCTATAGATGACACGTTCAATACAGATTTCCCCTCTGCGATTAGTTTATTTTAATTGTCAGTTCGGAATACAGGAATTTGAGAATTTGACCTTTGAAAAAGCTTGACCTATCGTTCCCTTTATGTTTGATGATATGCATGTAGTAGAGTATGGGTGGCTGAGCTCTGGGTTTGAGTTTAAAGCCAAAAGTATTCGGGGTAGTGACGGTCACACTAGCTGTGACTGATATGTAAGTGTTTACTTATTTATTTTAAAATTGTAACTGTTATAAGGATAGTGCCTCACTTGCACTGCCGAGCTGAGTCTGAGCACGTGTGTGCAGTGAAATATATGAAGAGTCAAGGATGAGTTAATGGCATATTTGAACAGAGAACCCTCCAGTGAGGGCGACGTGCTGATGATTGTTATCATGTGACCAGGAGCATTGCCGCAGCGACTTCTTGGCCCAGCTTCGGGAGAAAGAGCAGCAGCAGCTGCTGGCCCTTGAGGAGGTGGAGCTGCAAAAATCTGCCATCTTGGCACAGGAAGAGAAGAAGAGGGAGGAGCTTTCGGCCCACGTGGAGGCCCTACGCACGGTGCTCCACCGACAGCCACTGCTCCAGACACATTCTCAATCGTTGCCTTGGCAACAAATGTCCGTAATCGTTATACGTAATAGCTTCCTGCTGGCCCCACACTATGGTAGTTGTTGATCTGCTTTTGTAGCTGATGCATCTGATTTATGACTGACACTCTTCCATTTTCCTTGAATGCTTGTTGAGCAATCACCTAAGTGTGTGAACGTCAACACGGCTAACGTGGCACATTTGTAATGAGAGCGGTTTGTCAACAGAGGACGCTGGAGTTGGAGAGCTTGGTGGAGAAGAGCACAGAAACGCAACGCGATGGTGGCGGGGCGGTCCCTGGCACGCACGTGGAGGCCGTGAGGCCTTGCCACCAGGTGGAGCAGGAGGCCGTGGCAGGAGTTGGGAAGCAGAAGATTTTACAAGAGGAGCACGAGGCAGCCTTGCAGGCCTTGTGTCAGCAGCACCGGGAAGAGGTGGAGAAGCTGCAAGCGTCTCATCTGGAAGAGCTGAAGTCGAAGGTGGAAGAAAATAAGTCCAAGTTCCAAGAGCACATTATGGACATGAATATGAAGCATATGCAGGTGCTTGAAAGTATGCAGGACGAACTGGAGAAGACCAGTTTTGACTTGGACGAAGTTAAACGAGTAAGGGATGAATTAGAAAGTAACTTAAAAATATTGAAAGATGATAAAACGGTGCAGCAGCAGCAGTTTGAGGAGCAGATACAGTTAGAGAAAGAGCAACATGAGCAAGAGCTTGGCTCACGACATGCAGAGGAGTTGCAGAAACTCAATGATAAAATAGCTGCGCTGGAGATGGAGAGGACAAACCTGGACTCTTCCCTGGCCGAAGCCAAAGCTGCAAGTCAGGCGGCTGCTGACGAGGCTCAACAGGAGGTCGTTCAGCTCAAGAATGAGCTCCAGCGAAAAGAGGAGGAGACGGTGGCGACGGTTGCAGAGGCGAATGGCAGGACGAGTAAACTGAGCGAGGATCTTGAGAACCTGAACAGGACCGTCGGCGAGAAGGATGAAGAACTTGTGTCTCTGAGACAACAGCTGTCCCAACGAGTAGAAGAACTCAATGTGCAGCTGGAGGAGCAGAAGAGAGTTCTAGAAGAGAGCATTGAAATGGCCAGGGAGCAGCATGACGTGCAAATCAAGGAGCGGGATGCAAAGTTGGATCTTTTCAAACAAAAGGGCAAAGAAATGCAGGAGAAATATAAAAAGAAGCTCGCGGATAAGGACACGAAGTTCAAGGAGGAAATAGGAAAACTCAAGAGTGCTCTCGGCAAGAAAGAGCAGGAGATGAGTGACATCATGAGCGATCACGCTCGAAAGAATTCCGAAGGAATGGACGACGCCCTGCTGAAGCTCGAGCCGACGCAGCGAGATCAATTGCAAGGTTTGGTGGCGAGACATGACCAGGAGCTGGAGGAGTTGGGCAGGAGCTGGGAGGGCAGGCTCGGCCAGCAGGTGGAGGAATTGAGAGAGAAGCACGAGGTGGAACTGCAGGAGAAGGAGCAGATGGTGGCGCAACTGGAGAGCAAGATTGCCGATTTTGAAACGGAGAGGAAAATGACATCGGAAGAGTTGATCGCTGCGAGAGAAGAGCTTAAAGAAAGAGAAAATAAACTGCAGCTCCTGCAAGAGGAGGTTGTTCAAAAAAGCAGCAAGTTGGAGGAACTGGGGCTTAATCACGTGAAGATTATTGAAGAGAGCACGCTCGCCTTTCAGGCAAAAATCACAGCAGTGGAACAAGAATGCTCACAACAAACTTCCAAATGTGAAGAACTAGAAAATGAGTTATCGAGAACAACGGTTAAGTTACAAGAGCTGGAGCAGGTTTACAAAGAACTTCAGGATCAGAGTAAAGAGAATCAACAAAAGATTGAAAATGCATGTGTTGAAAAAGAAGCAGAATTTAAAGAGGATGTTAAAAGACAGTGGACCTCCTCATGTTCTCACCTGGAGGGGGAATTGAAAGGGTTAATGGATGGCTGCAGCGAGAGACTGTCAATGTCAGTCATTGCTGTTGGCCAACGACTTGAAAGCTGCAGAGACTTGACCGGCAAATTGAAGGATGGCATCAAGTCCAGAGACCGCAAGTTAACCGACCTGGAAGTGCAGCTCGGGAACCTCCGTGAGCAGAACGAGCAGTTGCAGAAGGAGAGGGAGGAGGAGCTGCAGCAGAGCTCGCGGAAGGACAACAGACTGGAGCAGCTCACCCAGGAGCTTCGTGCAGCTTTATCGGAGAAGCAGGAGTTGGAGAACAAGACGCTGAGTATCGCCAACAACCTGAGTGAAAGGGAAGCGTTCATTGAGCAGCTTCAGAAGAGCGTCGAATATAACAACTTGGCTTCGAATGAAGTGGCAGAAAAGCTCAAGGAAACGGACTCCCGTATTATTAGCCTGGAGACGCAGAATCGCGACATGCAGGAACGACTTTCCGCAAGCATTAGCTTACAGGAAAAGGATGAACTCATAGCCCAGCTGGAGGAGATGCACACTGTCAAAGTGGAACAGTTTAAGAAAGAGATAGGCGAGCTCTCTGTGGCTCTTTCTAAAGCATCAGAAGAGAAGGCAGGGGTCTGCACACAGGTCGAATTCTTGGAGGCAAAAATTGCTGAGATGCAGAAAGAAACTGAGACGTTGTTGACCCAAAAACAAACGGCAATTGAAGAACTCCAAAGTCAGGTCAAGGATCTTTTAGCAGAGCATGCAGCCAGTATTGCTGAGAAGATTACTCTAATAGAGCAGCTGCATGTGGGTAAGCAGGAGCTAGAGAGGCAGCTTGTGGAGGTGCAGTCCTTGCTGAAGGAGAACGAACTGGAGAAGGACAAGCTCGCGAAACAGCTGTGTAACACAGAGACGCAGCTCCTCCAGAGGCTGGAAGACACCAATGCTGAAAAAGAAAAAGTCTTCAAAGAGCTTGTGACGCAGCTGGAAGAAACGAAGGCCAAATTGTCCTCCATTCAGAACCAAGCTGACTTTGCAAAGGCAGAAAATGAGAAAGTAATTCAAGAGTTGAAAGAGGCACACGGCATAGCTGTGCAGGGCCAAAGAGAAGAAATCTCAAAGCTTCTTGGTGAGATTGAGGCCTTTAGATTAGGCGATGGGGAAGTGACCAACAAGGTGCGGGGATTCGAAACGGAGGTGCAAACGTTAAGGGCAGAACTTGTACAAAAGGAGACGGAATGGCAAAGAGCTATGGAGGAGATAAGGGAGACTAAAGACAAGGAGTTGTCAGCTCTTCAAGCGCGACTGACCGAGGAAAGCTCTGGCAAGCAGGAGTTGAAAAAGAAAGCTGAGCAAAGGATAACAGTTTTAAAACGACAGATGGAAGAAAAGGAGAAGATTGCTGCGGCCTTAGAGCTCAGAATAGAGGAATCGCAAAAGCAGGTCGGAGAGAAGGAAGCTGCTGTACGAGAGTTTGAGGAGAGAACAGCAGCTCTTCAGAATGCCCTTGAGGTAGAGAAGTCGAAGTTGGAGTCCACAGTGACCGAGAAAGGGGATTTGGCCATTACATTAGAAAGTAAACTGAAGGAAACGGAGGCCGTAGTCGCAGAGAAAGAAACGATCAACAAGGAACTGGAGGCAAAGGTGGGTGATCTCGAGGCTGCTCTGAGAGACAAGGAAAAGCTGGATGTGAAGCTGAAGGACCTGGAGAGTAGCCTGCTCGACAAGGAGACCCTCCTGCAGAGCTACACTGCCGGAGCGGACGAGAAGGCGCGCTCAGACCACGACCTGCAGAGGCTGCTCGGTGACCTGAAGCAGCAGCAGCAGGAGCTGCACGGCAAACTGCAGGAAGCGGAGACGGAGAAGAATCAGACGAAGAAGGAGGCCACTCGGCTTCAGAAGGACCTGCGGCTTCTGCGTAAGGAGCACCAGAAGGAGATTGATGTGATCAAGCAGGAGGCGTTGAAGGAGGCTGCGGAGAAGTACAAGTACGTCTGTAGGGCTGTCTGGCCCCGCTTACTGAATGTTTGAAAATAGTACCTGTTACAGATGTGGTCAGAGATCTATATAGATTCTAGATTTGAAGCTTTCGTGACTGCAAGGATTCATACTCTTAGGTTTTTTCGGTAAAGTCACGTGGGTGATTTATAATTTTATTTTTATTTCTATTACTATTTCTATTATTTTTATTATTTATTTTTACTTACGTGACTTTACCGAAAAAAACCTAAGAGTATCTATATAGATGTGAATTATGTCTTAAAATTACAGCAAGAGATAGCAGATCACACATGTGTGTGATAGATGAAACATACATGTTGAAACTTGTCACAGATCTACAACTATCCCTCAGTGTAAACATGGCCAGTTTCCACAGCGTAATTCACCCTGTCTGGGTTTTTTTTGTCGCTAGAACAGGCACTTCAATTTGTTCTTCAGCGTCACATTTCGCATGAGTGATGTTCGATAATAATGCTTCGCTTCATTAGGCTGCTTGTATTTTATTTTAAAACGCGTGAGTGCAGAATAAATTAGTGACAGCCTTCGATTTCTGTGTTTGCCGACTGCACCGTTGCAGGAACGATTTGGAAGACTTGCAGGTGCAGCACGGCTCGGCCATAAAGCAGCTGATCCGCGAATTCAACACGAAGATGTCGGAGAAGGAGCAGGAACTGGAGGCGGCCGTGAAAGAGGCCATGAGTGAGTCTGGCCCCATGCCTGTTGCAGCATATGGCTCCTGTGACACTTTAAAAACGATTCCTTGCTTCCGACAGCAGTGTGTTCACGCGTTGGATTAGCCTATGTGTACCGGAAGACATTCTTACATGGTGAGCGAAGATGTACGTACGTACGTGTGTATGTTGAACGTCTTTCGCACCGTACGTAGCCAACCATCCTAATCGGAGGTGCGGAGGAAAGACAGCAAACTCAACACAACATGAGACGCAGCTGCCTGCCCAGACTTTACGTGGCATCCTAACATCGACTAAATCCCAACAGCAACATCCCTAATTTGGCTTCATAGCATCAGTCTGTGGAGGCTCAATGCAGTCACTACTTGACTCTCTGCGTCAAGAGGTATTGGCTGCGAACTAACGAGCAGCGTCACATTGAACGCGGTGCTACAATTCACCGTTACGTCAACTTGTGCCCCTAGGTTTTAAACCACGCGTTGGCCGTCGGGCACTGTTGGGGGGCGGGGGGGGGGCAGTATCCCTTCTTGCTGTGAGAGCTGCGATTGCCCGTGTGCCCAGACAAAGGTGAGGAGGTGGAGACGGAGCTGCTGCGTTTGCACAAGACCAAGGTTCAGGACCTGCTGGAGCAGCTGACAGAGAAAGATGCCCACATCACCCGCACTGCCCAAAAGTATGAAGAAATCGTGCAGGTAAAAACGCAAAGTACAAATCGTTTGTGGGGCCCCATGTGGCTTCAACAATCTGCGCAGTGATGGTTTTCACCCCCTATAATGCTGAGTGGACAACGTAGCAACACAGCGTGTGGATAAAGTGATATTGTCACTTGCTGTGAATAATGAGAAATTCACCCAAGTCTGTGCACTCACTGTGTTTACATTCCTTAATGGGTCATCATTTACAGGAAGTGGTATAAATGAATAGTCCCCAATGCGATCAGTAGAGAACATGTCCACATAGCCGCTGAAGCCCAAGGCAAGCAGGAGGCAGTGATGGCTACACTATACTGATGATTTCAAACAAGGATGAAGCCGGTGTCTACTTGTCTCACTATCCTGCTGCTGCCTAAAATATTGTTACGTGGCCACAATTTTGCCTCTTGAGCCGACGGTCTAAACAAACACGGCGGTATTTATCCAGAATCGGAATATTTATTCTGGAGGAATCCAATGAGCTATCAAGCTCTATTCTCACAGATGTCCAGCAAAAACGTTTGCACAGATGTCCGTTTATTGTACGCGATGGGAGGGAAGCGGTCACGCTGGAGCGTGTGTGGACATGTGTACGCTGTGCGCGGTTTGGGGGCGGGGTGCAGAGCCGGGACGAGGAGCACCAGCAGCAGGTGCGGGAGCTGCAGGCGGCGCTGCTCGCCGAGCAGGAGCAGCACCAGCAGAGGGAAGTTGCCCTGCAGGAGCACGCCGACCAGCTTGGCCTCAACGCCTCCCAGCAGGTGTGTCCCCACGGCACCGGCTCTCGCTCCCTCGACGCTACGCATGACGCCTCGTCTGTTTTCTTTGATGTGTACCCTTGTCTATATACATACGAGAGCAGTTATCACCGTGAATTCCATTTTAATGTTTCTTTAACTTAATTGTGTTACGTGTCATTTGTGGAAGGCAATTTTTTTTCGGGAATTTTTTAAATTTATATTTGTGCGGTATTGCTTAATTCGTCTGTAACGCAATTCTTGTTTTTGCTTTCTCTAAATTCTTTGGATGATTTTTCTTCAATTTATATTTGTTTCTTGGTGGTCAGTCCACGTTGACGTGAAATCAATTACACATGCCCTCTAATATTACCCACAATGCTCTATGTACATATTTTATGTTAATCGCTGACCCATATTGAGTAAAATTGTATCTGTCTTGCCCTGTGTAACTTACTCTGTTAGGTTATCAACTTCGAAAGTAAAACATCCAGTGACACTGCCCATTATTAGTCAATGTCCTTGTTTATGGACAGCCTTAATACAGGTTGGGATGTTAAGTGAGCTTCAGCTTTATTAATTATCTAGGCCCAACTTATGTGGATTTATTCTCAGTGTTGTAGTTTGTATAGGAGCATTAAATGCACAATCGTGTACTCAACAGTACATGCTTTACTTTCCTTCCAACGTTCCAAGTGACTCCTGGCAGTTGGACTCAAATGGAAGTGCATGTTTTTTCCCTTCTCACCAATCATATCCGTCTAGGTTGCTCAGCGGTAGAGCGAGTTGGCTAACGATCGAAAGGTTGCGAGAGTTCAAATCCCGGTTGGGGGTTGACTCAGCTTATCGTCCGCTCAGGATCATTAAAACAAGCACCACTTTGTAGTCAAGACAATGGCAGTGGTTATCGGTGTACACTTGCCCCACCACCATAGCAATGTGGAATTTCTGTCACTGGCTCAGGGCTGTAATCAGAGGATGAGCACTGCCTCACTGCTCATTTTAGCAGGAAATCACTTTGACCTGAACCCAGTCATGGCAAGAGAGTTGCCATTACCCAACCTAAAGGTGTGTGTTTAAAGCAGCAGCAGCAGCAGCAGCGCAGGTCCCGTCCAGTCACGAGAGCATTCGCGCAAGCGGCTGTGTTGTTGTTGGCGTCTAGGGGACTAAATAACCTGTGACGCCCCTAACCACCAGACGTGTGACCTCAGCATTGGCCGCCTGTTGTTGCGCATGCTTACTTTACATGCGATGCGATGCCAGGAGATGAAAATGAAGCAGTATCTAAAGAAAAAGCTTCTGTCCATGAGTAATCTACAGCAGGTAGCCTGCTCCACCGATGCTTGGCAGTGTTGTCATTGTAAAACCACGTTCATCATCTTTGAATGCTTATTTCTTTTTAGTTGCTGCCAGTGCATGGGATGCAGCAGGTACTTTTATTTTCGTTTTGAGAGTTTTCTAAATTTTAATTTGTCATGTAACCCATACGCATGGCTTCCTGATCAACAATCCAGAGATTCACGTGTAAATACCGCATGGGCAAATTTTCCAAAACGCCGTGCAGCTCATCACGTCACTGGTATCGCTCACCACATCACCATCGTGTCGATCACATCACTCACCACTGATGTACTGTGCACCATCATGCCACTGACGTGCTTGCCGACTGTGTTTATTGACAGGACGTTCACAGGCAGAGCCAGACAGAAGTGGAAAATATGCAGGTACCACTGCATTTACACACTTGAAGCGAGCAATCTCTCCACAGACACCACAGTGTATGTAACACCACTGGCATAATCACATGTGACGTGACACAGCATGGCAATGAACTGATCTAAAGCTTTTTTAAAACTAAACTATTTTAACTTTTCCAGGTAAGGATTTACACAATGTCATTTTGCAATGAATTGTTGGCACAGGCAAGTCAGACTCGGACTTTATTACAGCTGGTGAGGCCCATTAAGCTCCGTAGCACTTTTACGAGGACGACCGCAGCCCAAGGCCGAGGGCAGGCACGGCAGTTACGGACATTGCAGGGTGGGAATGTACAAACTATAAATAGCAACAACGAATGATATTTACACAAAATATGCCAAAACTTCCTGCAAACAGGAAAAGCAATAAAGAGTGCTTGTATAGCAATCACAAAACAGTGTCGAAAGAAATGCTGTCACAGACGTATGTAAATAAACCGCGTGTGCAGCATCGGACAAATGAATTATGTCTTACTGCCGTCCGACATCAGAGTCAACTTGCAGAGAAGACGACACTGCTTGCAGAGGCCCGGTTGCAGGAGCAGGAGTTCAAAGAAAAGGTAACAACAGCAACAGCCCCGCAACACCAAGCAAGAATCCCAGCGTACGGGAAACATTTGTATAAAAAACCCTGCAGCCACGGGTGCCAATACCGCCACGCTGACAACATCTCTACTCGCCACACATTCACTTGTGTGACACTCTGCCTTTCATCCATTACTTACATTAATCTTCTTTGGTATGGATTAATAACGGCAGATTAAATATGTAATTTTAGATTTGTTATCCACTCGATTGTTCAGAAGGAGAGTGGATCTCGTCCATTCCCCCTTTGAACGAGTGAAGACGGCATCGGCGGCAGGGTGTTTGCGATGCGGTTGATGGTTTGGGATTCGTGGCCGCACTCGCAGGCCGCCTAGTCTTTGGTACATTGATAACGCACACACTGTGATGGCTTCTGCAGTACAGATGGACGTACGTCTGTCGACAAGCGAGACCTGTGGAGGTGTGTTTCTAATGTGCTCGCTCGTGGTGTCCGTGCTGCAGATTCATTCCTTACAGGACCAGGTGAATGTTTACGAGAAGCGAATGGCTCTTCCGTTTGGGGCATCGTACACAGGTGGGCTAGCACCCCGTCGTCCCGTCACACTCACCCGTTCCTTGATGGCCTTCGTGGGCCGAGATACACACACTGCCCACAACACTCGGTTACCATTACCCCTTGCCCAGTTGGAATGAATAATACTGGTAGGAACCTCCTGGTTACACCAGCCCACAGGGGATTATTGTGTCCGTCCGTCCATCGTTCATCCAAAAATGGGTGGGGAGGGGTTGGGTGGGGAGGGGAGGGTGGGGAGGGGCTGGGTGGGGAGGGTGGGGCTGGGTGGGGAGGATGGGGAGGGTGGGGAGGGTGGGGCTGGGTGGGGAGGGGCTGGTCACCCCGTGGTGCCCTTATAAAACTCAACGTTTAATCTACTCACGCTGGCTAGTGCCCACCCTCACAGTCGGCCATATTTGCGGAATACACCACGCCGCCGTTGACCCTGGCCATTGACCGAGCAACCCAACATTCCTACCAGCTCCCTCTGCAGGAATGTGTTTATTCTGACCAAGGTTGCATGCTGTACTGAATGTGTCCCTTTGTGTGTGTGTGCGCAGGCGCACATGGGAGTCATGATTTGTCGGGAGAGCCGACAGAGTTTGAGTACCTGCGGAAAGTACTATTCGAGTACATGATGGGGCGGGAGACTAAGGTATGTGGGTTGAGGATGCCACACATTCACCTGCAGGTGCCAGTGCCGATTCACTAAATCCACACAGCCATTGGGCTTGGCCAGGCAAAGTCTGTTTTTACAAAACTCGTCACCCAGCAGTTCCGAAATGTTCTGGAAACATATATTATACTTTTCACTGCACTAATACTGACTATGATACTGATTATAACACATCGGATTGTGGAATATCGAAACGGTACAAAGGGTACACAATGGGTTATCTTGGTAGTATGAGTGCAATTTTTTTTGCTGGAGTGGAAAAGCTCTGTATTAATACTCCCTTAATGCTGAGCAGTTGGGGTGGGAGGACAACCTATGGATTACATTCATCGTCGCCATACGTTGGCGTTTGACTAGACATTTGTGCACGCTGTGGTGTGTTGTGCGTTGGTGTGCACATTCACACAAACGCGTATCACCAGTGCGCGCCGGTAGAAGTCGCTTCTCAGCCAGCCCTGGCTTCCCCTATCATTTGGCTTCTAATAGCGAAGAATTTCTTTTTTTTTGGGCTCTGCTCTTGCGCACCCAGGTTGGTTTTGCTCGTCTGCCATCTGCTTAGTCTCTCGCAGTCCCGTTTGTCAGAGCCAAATGCCGCATTCACCATTCTGCAGGACGGTTACCCCCGGCAGCTTTGTCTTTGAGTGAAACCACTGAAGATTCGAGCGCCAACACAAATCTTTTTGTGGCTGTGGATTCCATTAGCATTGCGACACGTCGCTGCCTCTTGCACAGTTACAGTGGGGATGGCCGGGTAGAATGCAGCGGCTGTCGTTAAGAACCGTGCCTCCTCTGTTGAACTGCACTTAGGCACAGAGTAAGACGAGCGAGGGGCATGCTGTACAGAAAGAATCACTTTAGATTCTCAATATCCCTGCACCTGCAATTCCTGCTTGATCCATATTTGCTCCCACAAACCACGCCCGTTCCTACCTTGACGTGCACCCGCTCGCAAACACAACAGATCTCACTCGCTTGCACGTTTTGCCCCCTCCCCATTAGCCGTGGTGCTGTATTACTCTGGTGCGTGTGAACGCCTATTGTAACAAAAGCTACTGCCTCACACCAGCCGTTTCCGTCTGGGAGTGAGAAGATGGCATTCGTGCTTCCATGTTGATTTTAAAGACTGGCGTTTCTTTGTACAATTTGCAATTACTCTGTTGTCATGATTAAAAACTGTAAACAACACTTTGAAAATAACACTGAATTCATTGATAATTGAAATATGCAACCAGCCACCCAAGCCACAATGGCAATACCTGTTGTGATGCCATCCGAGTCTGAGACGGAAGCTGCTCCCCATGCTCCCTGGACACGTGGCAATGCCCACGTCATCGCTTGCCTCGTCACCGTTCGTGCGTGTCGGTGTGTGGGTGTGTCGGTGTGTCGGCGTGTCGGCGTGTCGGCGTGTCGTAGACGCTGGCCAAAGTCATCACCACGGTGCTCAAGTTCACACCAGAGCACAGTGAGAAGGTGATGGAGCGCGAGGAGGCGCGCGCCACGGTGAGACACAAAGGCGGCGGCGCAATCGGCAGGTGGTGACGGGCCGTGCGTGTACCCCCCTTCCACTGCTGTACATATTCTAGATTTGAAGCTTTCGTGACTGCAAGGATTCATACTCTTAGGTTCTTTCGGTAAAGTCACGTAGGTAAAAAAATTATAATAATAAAATAATAATAAATGAAAATAAATCAATTAAATCACGACGTTTCGGAGGCAACACAAGTCTCCGTCTTCAGGTGGGACCGTCACAGCCAAATTTCTCTTCACTTGATACAGTACATTTAGCTGTGACGGTCCCACCTGAAGACGGAGACTTGTGTTGCCTCTGAAGCGTCGTGATTTAATTGAGTTATTTTCATTTATTATAATTTTATTATTATATATATATATTTTTACCTACGTGACTTTACCGAAAGAACCTAAGAGTATGCTGTGCATATGCCTGAGCGTGCCATTGTGGCGAATCCGCACACTAGCTTGGATGCGTGTGTTCATGCCCTTGTGTGCTGTCATCGTTATACTCGTGGGTTAGCGTGCGAGTGCTGGAAACTTTCGGTAGAAGTCCTTCCTCCGCCCTCCTTACAAACCCCTTGCTTGCCGAATTGATGGCTTCCGTGCCACAACTCTCCAAAAGACATTTCTTGAGCCCTACTACACGTGAGCGTGTTGGTTTCCTACATTGTAACCCACTTATATGCCTTGTTCTTTCCGAGTATATTTAAATCCAGGTTCTCAGGAAACATAATTTTTAAAGGGCTTCTGATATGCAGCTTGAGTTCAGTTGTGTTTAAAAGTATTTAATATTTGCATCACTAATTGGCACAATGTTTTGTGAAAATTAAGTATTGCGATTTCAAATAATTTAGCATGCACTAATGCATACAGTGCTCCATATTTTGTGAATATAAACAAATGGGGTCTTTGCTGGCAAGGGCTGCAAGAAGGCATTGTGTGTGTCTGCTCCTCAAGGCCTTCACTCAGGCCTAGTCTCCCTTAACACTGTTGCACGTGGCTTCCACTGACCATGAGCACCACCCAGCCCCCCTCGATAGCTCCTGCCGTACATGCAGGCGATGGCCGACAGCTTCCTTGACCTTCCCGATTATTGCCAATTTGCCCATTTTGCAGACATGGGAATGACCAAGGTGCACCTCCTGCATGGGAGTGAAAGTCACGTTGGCAGATATTAGAATGAGCGGAACGGAAGTTCATTTTTGAAAGAGGGCAATCGAGTAAACATTGTGCATGTTCACACAAATATGAATAAGTATTGCCCGTTTTTTTTAAATGAACACATTTGTGCTGTAGTCTGCTTGCGAGGGGCGTGCCTCGGGGGTGGCTCCCTGGCCGCCCCTCCTCGTTGGCGCTTAACTTGCTGTCCTGTGTGCCCCCAGTTTGCCGTTTACCAACGGTGAGGGCCGTTTGTCTTGGTGAGTGGCTTTCCGCCTTGCTTGTATTAACACATTAGCATTTAGAAGCTGTCATGTTTGAATAACAAGAGCCACCTGAAAATAAAATGACAACAATGGAGGCACCCCCATGCTTGCCTAGCTCCCGTTGGTAATAAAAATAAAAACCAACCTCATAGCGGTTGCTCATTTGGGTTAAGTGGCTTGTATATGGATCGTTAAAACAGCGAGGTCGCTGCTCTTCTTGATGAAAGTGTTGCGCAAAGCGCAAGAATCCGATATCCTGCAAATGTTTGCCTTCTGCTGGGAAATCTCAGCCAAGCAGCAGGGCCAAGCAAGCATGCGGGTGCCAGCGAGTTTTTGGCCGATGTCATTAACTACTACCCCTCACGACTCTCTTGTGTGTGACAGAAGTGGCGCCTATGAGGAGGGATTGGCTCGAGTCCACCATCCTGCACTCCCTTCACCTACTCGACAACACAACCTCACCCCCCCCACCACTAAACTGTCAGCAGCCACACGCACGCACGTCACGGCTGTCACGTGTGGCCGCAGAATACTGTAGACGCGATACGCAGGACTTGAATGCAGAACACTAAACCACTGGCTCGACACCCTCCAGCTTTCCAAGACAGACGAGTCTGCAGGAGCAGAATTGCGCCATGGGCCACCTGCCACCACAGAGAAGTGCATTTCACGTATGAGCTGTGGTGGAGAGAGGTGGGTCATGATGGGCTGTGGGAACTGGAGTGGGACTACTGATCTAAAGCTATGCAGATGAGGTTTTCGGGTTTCTTTGGGGTAAGGGTATTTGTTTTTTGGCATAATGTAAAGAGTTGTATATGGCAGGTTGCTTTGTGGAGCAAGCAGTGGGTGATTGGCCCGTGATTGTGCAATATGCAGATGTTGCTTTAAGTGAGCAGCTGCCTTGTGTAGCAGCTGTCCAACACATGCTGTGCCTTGGTGATGGTTGCTGCTGCTCTAGTGACTGTACACTGCTTGCCATCCCAAATTGCGAAAGGTATTTATGGTGGAACTGCATGGCACCTGTACTTGGAAAGCAGGAGTTGGCATTGAGATGCTTGTGGGTGTATATAATGGATGGCTTCCCGATAAGTGTATTTGTAATGTATGGTGATGGCTTGAATGAAATGTTTATTCAGATTTCAAAAGTTTGTATAAACTTTTATTTGGAAATTACTCGAAGTTGAATCGTTCTTTTATGCACTTCACACTGCACAGCAATGAGTGAGCAAACCCGATTTATATGCCATATATTTAAATCATAGCATTGATTTTACGATCAACGTTCATGTTATTGCCTTGTAAATCTCGCTGTTAATCCAACGGGACATTTCATGTGGTGATCATGACCGGACAGTAAATTACATTTATCTAAACCGCAAAGGGTTTTGTGCAAATGAAGCTTGAATAACGACGATCCACGTGAAATGTCCCAATAAGTCATTGTCATTAAAGCCCACGGATACCTGCTTTCTGAACAGACGTCATAAGTGACCCGAGGCTAAATCGCTGCACGTGTGAAACGGCTGCTGTGGCAGACCGTGGTGGGCAGCGTGAGAGTGCGTGGAGCTAAGTGCTGTGACGTCCAGATGGGCGTGCGGCTGATGTCCCCCACCGAGGATCATCCCCCCCCCATGTGCTGTTGTGGTCTCCTGAGAAGGAGCTGCAAAGGTAACCAGGTCGCTCCCATGGGGGCCTCGATGGCAAAACGTGTGAACTTGCCACTGACATTTAAACCGGGCTCCATGTACAAGTCCAGTAAACACTCCAATATATGTTTGGTTGCTATGATTTTACCTGCTCATAATTCCAAAATAGCGGTTATATATATGTACAAATTTGCCCTATTTTTAAAGTGCCTTTGGGAAAAGTGTTTTTTCTGTTTCATAAAACCTTTCCAAAGCAATCCTTACTGCTTAAAAAGTGTGGTTTTATCCTTGCCCGCTCATCAATGCGAGCCACCAGGAGCTGGTACCTGTCCCCACCACTCCCTGGCTTCCTCTTGGTCTCGGCCTTGTGCTTCCCTCAACCGGTCCGCTCTCATAATCCTTTGTGCAAGTATCACAAGCACCACAAGTATCAAAAGCATCACAAGCAGTTGCATTTCATGGCAGCGTCTTCATCATCATGGCCAAGGGAGCAGCCATACAGCGTCACGAGGCGAGTGTGAACCCTGCAATAAAAACCACAGCGGTGCAAGTCGTCGGTGAACGTGCCCATCCGCGCAGAATGTGCGAGAACCAATAAAAACGTCAAGGCGGTAACCGAGAGTATGCCGTGCAGTGGATGTGCTGCTGGCTCTGTGACGAGTGCTGGCAGCCACAGCGGACCTGATGTGCACTTCACCAGTCTCTTCTAGCAGCACACCGTCCACGTTCCAGAAGCAGCGCCCGTCTGTGGCCGCCCCGGCGGTCTCGCCCTCCCCATCTCCCCACCGAGAGGAGCCGTCCTCCCCAGACGGGTGACCTCTAGGGGTCACGCGCACCGCCTGCACCGCCATGCTGTCCACAAACGGTGGGTTCGGCTGCACGGAGAGAACACAATGTACGCATGGCCACCTCGTGGATGGAGTGGACGTCGCTCGCCAAACGCAAAGCGTCCAGGTAGGGAAAAACCACGCGAGTTGCGTGTGCAGCTCCGCGCTCGTGTGCAGCTCCGCGCTTGTGTGCGGGCCGACCATGCTGCCGGCGTGCCCAAGCTGCGCTGCCCCGCAGCACGGTGCAAAGATACCTGCGCTTTGGAGCTGCCGAAACGTTTCAGGTACTTGACGAAATGGGCACGAGTCGTGCTGCGCACGGCGATCAGCGACATGCTGCCGTCGTCCAGCCTGCAACCACAGCATATGCGTGCAACTCACACCTGGGTGGACTACAGCAGCAGCAGCGCTATATTCCTAACATTAGTGACACTCAACGTGTAACAACAGCCGCAGTGGACAATCCGGAAACAAAACAAAACTAATACTGCAGATATCAGTCCAATATCTGGCCTTGTTGTTTGGACCGGGACCATCGCTGCCAGGCGTCGTTCCTCTGCGGCAACCCCCCACCGTCTGGAACGCCATCCCGCTGCACGTTCGTAGTAATAGCGTTTAATCTACACCGAATTGAGAGGCACTTCAAGGCCACACTTTCACCCGACTTTCAAGTGCCACCGAGCTTGGCTCCGCTTGTTACAAATAACATTATTGTTCTCACTAAATTAAACTACTAAAATGTAAAGGAAACTATCGCCAAGCAACGTAGTCCACGTGCATTCAACCTACAGGAAATGTATTCTTGCTTCTTTCGGTAAAGTCGCGTAGAAGGGAAATCATCAAATTATAAAAATATAAAACAATAAAAACACAGAAGTAGTTGATGCATCACCAGGCACCCCACAATGAAAGTGATCGATATGACTTTGGGAGTGAAGGAACCGTCCACACGCGGTTGCGCGCACGAGTAGGTGTGTGCGTTCGTTACAGCGTGTCGGGAGCCAGTCCGCGGGGAGCGACGGCACAGCGGCAGGGCACCGCCGCCACGGTCACGTTGAGGAAGTCCCCGCTCGTGTGAAGCCACAGCAGCCCAGACGCGTCTTCCCCCGTTGCGCCAACCTGCGCACCGCCGGCTGCGCCGACATTGCAGATGCGCGCGGCCGACAGGGGCAGCTGCAGCTACCTGGGCCACCCACAGCAACACAACACCCCACCCCCCCTCCCCCACTATGCGCACCACCCACCCACACCCCCCCACTCACAATGGCAGTGCACGCAAACTCTACTTACGAATCTTTGCAGATGAATCCCACCTCTTGAGTGCCCTACGCAACAAAAAGAAAATCCGGTGAAAGAATGGGCAACGGCTGGTTCGTGTGTTACGAGTGGCATTTACAATAATAGCGCTTGGCAGCAATACAAAAGGCGGCTTACCGTGCACCTTCTGCTGTCTGTCCTGACGCACCTTCACTCGCGGGCAGAAAGCCGATCTCGCAGTCCACTGGCCTGGAAGGGAACAATTCCTCCCCCCCTCATTAGCTGCACCTTCTGGAATTACACGCGGTTGCCCTGGCCACTAGTAACAACACGGCGAGGGCAATGGGATGCACAGATTTGGCACACAAAGCACTGGAGCAGAGTAACTGGATATTGATTACTTGCACGAGTTAATGACGGACGCACGTCAACGTTTGCAACCGGCAGGGCTTACGTCGGATGACCCTATTCACGTTTAAATAAAATGGCACGTGGTCATCTGTTAAGACATCCACAAAATGGTTAAGGATCTGCGAATCCAGATAAATTAGCCCATGACGGTGGACTCGAGGTGCTCAGGCGACGAAGAGCCCCGTGCTCAAAACTACGAGCGCGGTCGCCGTTCCTTTCCTCGCTGGGGTGTCAACGGTGGGGCAAAGGGGCGGGGGGCGGGGCCCCCCCTTCCCACCTTAAACTGGCCAGAGCCTTGAGGACCGCAAAGTCCCTCCTCTGGTTAGGCGGCATCCAGCGGTGCCGCTCGGCTATCGCCAGGCTTCTCCCGCCGAAGCCCAGCATGGCGGAGAAGCCAAAGCGGAGCAATCGGCCCCGCACGGCCAGCGAGCACACGTCCACCGGTAGCAGGTGGCCTGCAGGAGGGACGTTACCATCATAGCAGAGGGACGTTTCCATCATAGCGCGAGGAGGTACGCGTCGGACCAGTACGCCCCACAGCCTCTTCCCCATCGCGCCTCTCCGCACGATAGTTTCATCGCGCGGCCGAAGGGAATGTCCAAGGCACCGCACGAATGGAGTCAAACGCCAACGGCTGACCTAGGATGATGTGCAGCGAAGCCGTGGCAGCGTGGCTCGTCCCGTGCATGGAGAACGCCACAACGTCCGTCGACCCTGCGCACAAAAACACAAATACGCAACGTGGCTCTTGATCGTACGGATCGCTTTGGCAGCACATTTTTTGATGGCCACGATGGCACGCGACCACAAATAACAAAACGCACGTGGAACACGTGGCACCACACGGCGCGATAGCCCACATGGCAAACTCCCAATACTGAAATCGTGAAGCAGCTGTTCGTACATTCGCCAGGGCGGTGCAAACCTGCGGGGATGATGCCGATGGGCAAGTGAGTGGGCACTGGCGTGAAGGCCCCGTCGGGGTCCGTGCCGACATCACGCTGAGCACGCAAGAGCAGCCCATTCACCACCTCCGCCACCGTGCCGTCCCCACCCACACACACCACACTGGGGACGGATGCATGCAACGCCGCGAATACATCAACAATGTACACCACACACACACGCTTGCTGCATTGCAATGTGAACAAATGCACACCACGCCGGATGCATACACCATTAGCGGGGTTGGCTACGTACCCTTTGTGATGATGAGTGCAGTGAATGAAACAACGACAGAAATACGGCAATTCACGAGTCAGGACCGATAGCAACCCCACAAGTTGAGCTCATTTCACGATACACCGACGGCGCGCAAGAACCACGCCATGTGACCTCTTACCGAGCCACGTGGTCTCGCGAGCGTCGGCAAAGCACCGCTTATTAAAACTACCGCTATGGGGGGGGGGGGGGGCAAGTGGGGGGCTGAGGACCGCCTGGGGGGTGTGGAGGGCAAAAGGGGAAATTCGCCCAGGGCCCCCCCCCCCTCCTCGCACAAAAAAAACGCCTCCACATAACAGGCCTCCTTCATCTGGCTCATTAACAAGTCTCCCCGCGCTCCCTCCCTCCCACGTCGCATTCTGCCCCAGGCCGCCAGGAACCTCGGGGCGACCCTGCTCGAGGAGCACCGCAAACGTCACCACGAGCGGCACGAGCGCGGAGGGGGGGGGGCGGCCCTGGCCCCCCACGGCTCGTAGGTGGTGGCCGCGGCGAGAAAAGGGCGCAGCGCAGGCAGAGTGCAGACAGAGTGCAGGCAGAGCGCACACGTTTCAGCCATTGGGGACAACCACAAGCCCCAGCCCCATTCACCCCACACAATGCTGCTTCATTGACACTTGACTCATGCGCTTTAACAGCACACTAGGTAAACATTAAGCCTGTTCCACTTAGACAAAATAACCTTGCGTGTTCTTTTTTTTTCTTCCAAGCACTGGATAGAAGATGTGACACCACGATGTTTTACGTACTTTTAAAAGAAATACATCATGCTGCCGAGTATTACATTCAACGAACGAACACCGATCAATGAATTAAATTGGTGTAGAATAATACCGTATAGTCTATTGTTCACGGATATAGCCGCTATGCGTCGTTACCAAAAAGCCATTGGCATTGCATCCACTTTACAGTTAAAAAGCTCGCACAGTGAAACTGCTCACCCGTCAAAGCCGGTGAGGTCGCAAGTCTGAAGTTCAGCCAAGGCATGCCCTTCCCTCTCCGTCACTGTCCAGAAAAAGGAGAGACGCACTTTTAACAGCCACAGCAGCATAATGCATGAACTAAAATCTAAACGATTTTTATCTTACCAGGTAAGGCCCACTGAGCTATTTCGCTCACTTTGTCAGAAGCAACCTGGCCACAAACGATAGCCCAATGAAATGGCTTGTCACGTGGACATTTATAGCAGCTAAACACAACTCTAATTGCGTGTTTCTAAACGTGGAGGGAAAAACCGGAGGACCCAGAGAAAAATCTCCACAACCAAGACGAGACACGCAAACTCCAAATATACAGGTGGCAGGGTCGGGATCGAGCCCACACGACGTCCTGCATGCCAGGTTGAGGTGGTGTAGTTGACATCTCTCCAACGCGGCACACAACCCTGACGCTCACTGTTTCGTGTATAATTGTGTAATAATAATTAACCACTAATTCCCCACAGCGATTGCCATTGTTTGAGGTGAGGTTTCAAGGAAACATTCGTCTCGTTTTCTCTTGTTTCTTCTGTCTAGTTAACTCCCTTAGATCAATCTAACAGCATAACATTTGCATAAATCGTAAATAAATCATTTAAGCGCACAATTTGATGTGCACATCATTCTGAGAGTCTGATTTAAGTAATTGGTGCATCGCTAAATGCCTACTATCCATTAACCATTGCTCCTAACGCTATCCCAGCTCCAACCTTTAACTTTCCATTGCACGTGTTAATGCGCAGTGTTGGTATGATTTGGCGTTAAAGATTAACAGCTGCATCAAATATTAATCGCCAAAGGGAGCCCAATGGTAGCCGATTTTTAAACTCAACCAATCTTTATTTGACGTGCTAATATCGCTCTAAAAAGTAGGCCTCGGTGCACATTTAACAAACTGAACAATAACCTGCACGGTGACCTCAACGTTGACCTCAACGTGAAGGTCATGATGCCAGGGGGGCATGGGCACGCGCGGGCTGAGCGAGCGACCTTGCTGTGTCCGCATTGCACCGTGCGCCCTTCACGGTAAAATGGATCCATGTGGCAGATTACAAAACACACTTCACGCAAATTTGCTACGGGCATGTAGCCCTGCAAACACCATACATGGACTCAATGGTGAACGTTTCGGGCTGTGGCCCTTATTCAGTGTTGTCGACGAGTGTGTCGAGTTGTTTAGGGTGCGTGTGTGCACCACGGTCAACGCAGCAGCGTCACCAACATCATTTGTTATTTCTAGAGAAGGCCTTCATCCAGCAGTCGATTGACAAAAGGGCTGTACATTAACTCATACCTATTTACAACCGTGTAAATCTATCTCTAACATTTTAAAACGAGACATTCAACTATTTATCCACCACAAGTGACTCACTCGGCTGTCCAACGCGGTCAGTCCCTGACACGTCAGCAGCGTGTATCCCTCGCAGAGTTCTTCAACATGAAGTTCAACTTAAAAATAAAAATAAAACTCCTTTGTACACCTGTAACGCACGGTGCGCTGTATAACAACGCAGGCCTCGTCCAGACAGCGCCCGCCAACAACGTGGAGTGCGCGCACGCAGGCGTCTCCCCGGAGCAGACCCGCTCACCGATGAGGTGCGTTCCGACGTCGGCCAGTTTGAACAGCGGCTCCACTCGCGACGCGAACAGCTCCGGCGCTTCCTTGCGGTGGCTCTGGGGGTTGACGAACACCAGCAGCCTCCTGGGCCGCTCGGGGAAGCCTGACAACAACAACAACAACAAAAAGACAAAGATTCTCCCCCATATAGCCTTAAGAAACAGTTGGGGCAAGTGCTGTTAGCGAGAAGCAGTTATGATGAAGGCCGACACGGCACACGAGGAGGTGGGTGGCCAGCACCACGCCCGGCCGCCTTCATCTCCCCAGTGGTGATGTTTACACACTGCACGAACTACTCATTTGAGGCCGAGTGGACCCAGGAGAGGCCCAGAAACGGTTCAGATAATCGTCACTGGTATTGGCCGGGACCGGGAATGGAACCTGGGCCGCTGGGTTTGTAGTACAGCGCGCTAACCACTACGCTGCCGCTCCCCACACACAGCCAAGCCACTCTCACCACCCACAGCTTCTCATCGTGTACGCTTTTCTCCGTCTCTCACCTCACCTGTCTCTTCCGTGTAACGCTACACCCGTGGGCTCAATCGCATGAAGTTTTTAATGCCCGTCCAGTTGCCTCCAACGACTGCAAACAGTGCCTTGTGGGTGTTGGCTGAACCGCCACCACTGCCAGAAATTATTGCACAAAAGTTTTTGTTTTATTTGGCCGTGAAAATTTCGAAGGGGGAGCAGAGCCTTCGGCAGAGGGGGGGGGGGGGGGGGCTCAGCTTCATCTACCCCCCCTCCCCATGGGCAGAGTTTACGGGGGGGGAGGCATGGGGGGGGGGTGGTAGATTAAGCCGAGCGCCCCCCTGCTGAAGCCTTGGCTCCCCCTTCGAAATTCTCACGGCCCAAACAAAAAAAACCCGTTAATTTATTTTCAGTAGTTTACAATTAAGATACTAAATAAATGCATTATATGCACCCGCGATTCCTGTAAAGCCAAACTCCACCTATGCCCCCACCCCCCCAGCCCACCTAGAAACGAGTTGGGGTCGATTCTTTTCATCACCGTCCATCAAAATGCCTCGCGACAGCAAAACTGAGAAACTCTTCGTGACGCAGAGTGAATGGCGTTATTGGGCTGGTGTGACCCAGGATAAAATTGGGAGTTTTTTTTTACTTCACATTTTTATCGCCTTCAACAGAACATTGTGTGCACAACCGAGTCCAGAAGCCGCAGTCGCACTGTGCCAACAGCAAAGGTGAGAACGCCAAGACAGATGGAGCCGCAGGTGAATTTCAGACTCAGGATATATCTTTATACTGCAGGAGGAATCCGTTGAGCTATCGACCTCTTTTATTAACGGATGTCCAGTAGTTTTCAGAGATGTACGGAAAGAAAGAGCGATTTACCGCGCATATAAACATTATCGGATGAATCTCGATTTGAAGCTTTCGTGACTGCAGGAATCCATACTCTTTGGTTCTTTCGGTAAAGTCACGTGGGTAGAAAAAATAATAGATCACGACGTTTCCATCGCAAAACAAGCAACCGTCTTCAGGTGAAGCAACCTATAACGCCATTCGTGTTGCGATCGAAACGTGATTTATTTTTTCTACCTACGTGACTTTACCGATAGAAGCAAAGAGTATTATCTGATAAACACGCGCCCCGGTGTGCTGGCGTGTATGCCAGGTTTTGGCATTAGTCACACACTACACACAACACCTCCTGGGTGTTTACAAAGTGCACTACCAGGCAACAGCGATTATCTCGCTTGCTGACCGATTGCCAATTGGGTAGGCATGGAGACCGTACGCGTACTGGAAACATCTCACGACCACAGCGATCTGCTCCTCTACGACTTCCCCGAATCCTCTCACAAAATGCCAAGATGATACAAAACACAACTGTGCCCAGGCTCCTCGCTAGTAATCGTCAATGTTACCGCATCATCGTCAATGTTACCACATCATCCCAATGTTACCACATCATCGTCAATGTTACCACATCATCGTCAATGCAATACCTAAATCCCCATCCACTGGCTTGCAATGCAGCCTTGGATTAACTGCAATAATTCCCTTGCTCGACTTTCATATCATCTTTCGATTTAAAGCTTTCGTGACTGCAGCGATTCATCTTCTTTGTTCTTTCGGCAAAGTCACGTAGAAGGGAAAGAATAAAATAATAAAAATAATTATTTTATTACGGTTTATTATTTATTATTATTTATTATTTTATTATTTCCCTTCTACGTGACTTTACCGAAAGAACCAAGAAGATTTCATATCATCCTATGTAACTGCCCCTCCCCTACCCTCTCTCATGCCACCCTAACTCCCCCTTCCCACCCCAACCACTCAAGGCCTTTCTCTTGGAAGCCCCAGACACCTTCTCTCGATGCGACCTCAAGCCCGATGACGACTTGGAGAGACGTACTGAGTTCAAAACAGCAACAGCAACAACTCTTAAGCAACCTGTGAAAGACCCAACGCTGAAGATCCCTGCGTTTTGATCTTCCACGAAGCTCATGGTCCACCCTATACCGCATCCACTGCACAAACCATGGCAGAAGATGCGGATACCCGATGCACAAATGGAAAGAATAAAATAAACTCTCTAGTGTGCGACTGTGGTCATCCAGAACACACCGTATAACGTGTAACGCCCGATCCACAAATTCGGAGGAGACATCGCAGCGATGCACACTGCTTGATCACTTAAATGCAAAATATGTAGTTGCCGTTCTGCATCGACATGAGCCGTGCGACAATAAGAAGTGGGAGGTTGCCCTCTATCCATCTCCTGCTCCCATAGTTTGAAACCCCTCCCCCTCTGCCCTCAGTGCTTTTGAATCCCAGCCATGATGCAAGTCCAGGAACCAGACTTTTCACTTCTCCTCTGCCTGGGAGCGTGTAATCTGAATAATAACATAAAAGTACAAAGGATATATACACCTCCGTAATCCCATGACGAATACGTTCCAGTGGGTTTACAGCGGCGTGGAATGAAGTACCATTTAGATGCCAAATCAATTCCAAGTGTGCAGTGATTATATTGGATTGCTGCACCATTGCTGCGTGTCACAATTTCACGAAATAAATCACCTGGAAAAAGAAAAAATCAAAGGCGTCTCTTCAGGTGTTGAATGTAATTGGTTTCGGGTTACAAACAAGCGAGTACATTTGCAAACTGAAAGCAGAACAATGCCACGAGTTCATTCAATCGGCTACGGTATTTGCCAAGTGTTCTTTCCAGTTTTCATAAGCGAGGCCAGGCGAACATGATATGTTCTATCAGCTCTTAGCCACGCATTGCCACATATACAATCGACGCAACTTTCGTTGTGCGTGCTCACATTTCAGTTAAATTACATCTTTATCATTGTGCATCACGTTTTAGCAGACAAGCTACTTAAACCAATAATAACAGTTATTGGCAACGGACAAGTAAAGTCGTCGCTTCGAATATGATGGTAATGAGATGTAATGGTTCAAACAGGCAAACCCTACTTAGGTGGCCAAGACAACCAAGTTTTTTAAATTGTAGCAAGTGCCCAGAGAGGGGAACGCACGGACCGACAAGCCTGCGCAGGACGCGGGGAAACTTCAGTCAGTTTTACGAGTGTAGAAACCGTAATGACTAATGTTTGTTGTAAGGGTATTATGTTGATAAAAAGTTTAACGTTCAGTTGAGTAAATATATTAAAGCGTGGTGAGATGCGAGGCACAATTGTCTCTTCCACCTTCCCTGTGCAATGCTAAATAGAAAAACGGGCAGCGGCAAAATGATGTGCGCGCACATTCGCTCGCGAAATCGTTCATGCCAACACGTGGCCCACTTGTTAACAGCGGTCTACACCATCATTTGTTACAAAAAATCCTACGATGTTATTTCAAACGAAGGGCGCAATGTGCATCCATCCAACACAAACCCATCAAATGTCGTCGTGGGCATTACGTGATGGTAGCTCAATGTCAATGTAAGGCTCTTATTCGACTGTAGAGGCAAACATCAAAGCCAGCTTCTGCCTGGCAAAGTGTGAAACCGAGTAAAGGCACACGAGTGTGCTCTGTGGAGCTGGGCTCTCCCGACTCCCGGAGCAACCGATAACTACCGATTATCGGATTTAATTACTCAACAGAATCGGATAATCATACAAATATCAATCCACGTGTGCTGCTGCTGCTGGACAGGAGGTGATGGATGGGACTTCTTGATGTCACCAACAACAGGAGGCGAGTCATGCTGGGCATGGTTTGTAGGGGGTTTCCTGCCTTCGGGCGGCAGGATGTAGGAGAGGCCACCAATTTGTCCTTGTCCCCCACACTTCCAATGAGCACGGTTGGCTATGTACGGTGCGAAGGAAGTTCAACATACGTACATTACATAGATTTTTAAAAAAGAGACCCTAGTAATCGACCACACTAAAAAGTGATCGATTATAATTCATAGTCGATCATTCGGCCTAATTGTCGAGCCGCCCTCTGGCACGACGGACAAGGGGCGAGGGGCCAGGGGACTGACCACGCGGATGGGCGCGTGCGTGGGGCGGGGGGGCACGCGGATGAACGCACGCACCGCTCAGGACGGCGCGGATGCGGTAGAACCAGGTCTGGCAGTGGTCCTCGCTGGAGTTGCCCAGGTGCAGGGGCTGCTCCTTCAGCTTCCCCTCGTCGTGGCCGGCCGGCCCAGCCGCGCCCAGCCTGCTGTGGCCTCGCTGCCGGCGCCGGCACACGAACAGGGTGATGCCCAGCAGGGTGCCGCCCTTGGTCTGTCCGGCGGATCGCCGGCGCTTCAGTTTCACGGCGAACACATCCTTGAGGTCCAGCCACTCTTCGGCGGGGGCCTCGCCTGCTGCCGCTGAAACCACCACGGTGGGGGCAGAAGAGAAAGGGCCCAGTCTGGGCCTCACCTGCCTGTTGGCATCTTGCGGGACAGTTACATTGGAAAATATAAATAGACAGTGTAGAAAAACACTGGATTATCTGAATGTATTACCAGAGAATGAAGCGATTGCGAAATCTGATTGTGAGAATTATTCCTCAGCTTGCTTGGGGCACGTTTCAACGCTTGTTCACGTGACAGTTTAATTTGTTTAGACGCGTCAGGTGGCGGAGGGTCTAGCAACATAATTATGGCCACATTATTACGCAGTGGCCCAACCCAAACAGCCATGACGAACAATAACAGTGCTTGCCGCGAGCAAAGTGCCCCCCCTGATCGCCAAATATTTCCTACTTGACAATGCACACAAAGGAGAAATAGGAGAAGGGGAGAACAGCCAAGCGGGAGAAGACAAGGAACATGTTTGAGACCAAACAAAGCAGCAATACTGGCCAGAGAAACAACCATGGCAGAAATGTGTTAATACTGGTAGGAACCTCCTGGTTACACCAGCCCACAGGGGATTATTGTGTCCGTCCGTCGTGCAGGGAGGGGCTGGGTGGGGAGGGAGGGACTGGGTGGGGAGGGTGGGGAGGGGCTGGGTAGGGAGGGTGGGGCTGGGTGGAGGGGTGGGGCTGGGTGGGGCTGGTCACCCCGTGGTGCCCTTATACAACTCAACGTTTAACCTACTCACGCCGGCTTGTGCCCGCCCTCACAGTCGGGCATATTTGCGGAATACACCACGCCGCCGTTGACCCTGGCCATTGACCGAGCAACCCAACGTTCCTACCAGCTCCCTCCACAGGAATGTGTTGTGACCCATCCTCACGATGTCAATAAGTGTTGCCAATGGTTGATGCGATGTGTGTGGGGCAGATTTGTGTTCTTTTCCCAGGACTGTCTTGAAAATCATCACGGGCAACGACGCAACTGGTCAAAGCAGTTCAACATTTCATCCGATTAAGTTGGTGCTGCTGCTGCTGCATTGCTAGTGGTGGTTCTCAAGCACAAATAACAATAAATCCTCACACTCATCCATCACACTTTTTATAACATTTTAATATGAATAACAAACGTGATGTTGCCATAGTTATGACTGAGCAAATAACGCTCCTTACAGGAGGGAGTGCAGCAAACAATATAACTGTTTGCGCCGGACAGATGGCAACAAGACCCATGAGTATAGGAATAGGTTTTACCCTTTCTGGCAATGAAACAGGTGTTAAGGGTGTTAAAACACCAAACTGAAACCTTTTGCAAAGAATCGTGTTTGCGTTAACCACATGTACTTGTGGTGAACATGCAAACAAAAAAAACATGCTCTGGTACTATTTGATACATCGTCTTTGAAACTGATTGGTCCACACCAGAGACGGCTTTCTTTAGACTGAGCCTCGCCTCAAACAGCTTTAGACCAGAGTACGCCTCAAGGCGAACAGCGCAAAGGCAATGCCACTCCCAGGATATTGAGAGCTCGCTGGCAAGGCAGGTCCCATGAAGAGCCAGGGACTACGTCGCGACTGCTCCGTTTGTACAACTCGGAACGAGTGTGCGCGTGTCGCCCCAGATGCAAAGCGGCCTTTGGAGACGGCGGAGCGCGTGGCAATGTCACTGAACCACGCACGTGCTGCACGTCGGGAAACTAGAAACTTTGCAGCGATTATAAAAACACGTTTTAAAGAGTTAAACGGTCCCCTCCCCACCCACCACCACACTCCACCACCGTTCACTTCTGTAACCTCTTTCCTCGCCTGCCCTTACCCATCTATGAACCCTACCGATTCCCGCTCGCTCGCAGTCCCCGCGTGAGTGGGGCGGTGAGCACCCCCCCCCAGACCCCAAACCTCACCCCCCCCCCAGCACCCAGGAGCAGCGCCGAGTTCGGAGTTCATCTTCGATCGTCCGCGGAATTTCTGTGCCCCTCTCCCCCCTAGCACGGATCGCGTCTTTCACCGTTGCTCTGGTCAAATATTAACAACACACACAGGGGGTTAACATGACCACGTCGGCGTTGTTGTTGTTGTTGTTGAATGGACAAGGCTTCTTCCAAGGTGGGGTTAGTGGTTGGGGCTGGCCCCTAACCCCGTGCCCCGCTCACAAATCCCCCAACCAACCAACCCGGCAGCCGCAGGTGGCAGTCGCTTGTGAAGCCCTCGGCGGCTCACTGTGATGCGGCTCACCGTGATGCGGCTCACCGTGATGCGGCTCACCGTGATGCGGCTCACCGTGATGCGGCTCACCGTGATGCGGCTCACCGTGATGCGGCTCACCGTGATGCGGCTCACCGTGATGCGGCGCCCAAGTTCACGCGGGAGAGAAACGTCAGGAATGATCGATAGCGCGTGATCGATCCACTGCTGGATGACAGACTACCCGAGCTGTAAACATCTCTCGCGGTGCGTGTTTGCCGTCGTTACTCAATAACGCATTGGACGCCTCCACCAGCATCGCTGAGCAAAACAAAGACAAAGATCCCCCGTGTAGCCTTAACAAACTGTTTGGGGCAAGTGCTGTTAGCGAGCACCTATTAAAGCCGGAACGGCGCACGAGGGGGTGGGTGACCAGCACCACGTCCGGCCGCCTTTGTCTCTCCAGTAGCGATGTTTTTACACACCGCACCAGGTACTCATTTGAGGCGGAGTCGACCTACGGGAGGCCCTGAAGCGGTTCAGATCATCGTCACTGTGGTGTTGACCGCGAGCGGGAATCGAAATCCGAGTGGCCGGGTTCGTAGCGCAGCGTGGCGCTAACCGCTGCACCACCGCTCCCGCAGAGCGATCGGTGCACAACGCAACGCCACCCACACGCGGCTCGAGTCGACCTGGTGCCGTGCTGAGCGAGGCACGGGGGCCCCCGCGGGCTACGGAGAACCCCGTGGCCCCGTGTGGACACCTGCGGCCAGAGCCCCCGTCGAAGGGTACTCCGTGAAGCCCCCCCCCCGCCCCGGGCATGCATGGGGAGCGACACCTGCAGAGCTCACGGGAGCTGTGCGGAGCGGATTGCCAGGTACGCACCAAGTGCACCCCCCCCCCCCCCACCTGCCCGAAGACCCACGCGAGTTCGTCTTCGCAGGTCGGGTGAAGCGCCGCGCCAGGTATCGGGTTGCGTACCTGGAGCCGCGGAGGCCGGGCCGGACATCGCCTCGGGCACGATGGGGCTCCAGGAGAGAGCTCTCCCCCGCAGCTCCACGTCGCAGCTCTTGCCTCCGATGGTGAAAATCCCGCGTAGCAGCAGCAGCGCCGCCGCCTCCTCCTCCTCCATCGCGGCACCCCGCGACTCTGCTCCGCCTGCGCGTCCCGAGTCTCTGTCCCCTGCCAGGCGCTCCTCCCTCCCGTGGCCGCGGGGCCCTCGGGAGGGAGGAGACGGCGAGACGAGGGAGACAGGAGAGGCGGACGAGCGAACGCCGCGGGGCTCCGCGGGGTCGCCGCGCTCCTCAGCCCAGGCGACTCGGGGTGACTCCGGCACGGGCGACGGGGAACGCATCATGGCTTCTCGTCCTCCTCCTCCTGATGAAGTTGATGATGATGATGATATTCTCATAGATATTTGCTATCGCTGTTGAATGAGGGTGCTGCCGACGCTACTGTTGTCTGGTGATGATGGTTCGTGGTTGGTGGTGCCGGTGGTGATTGTGTGAGAGTGAGGAGTGGAGTGAGCGTTGTTAAAGGGGGGGGAGGAGAGAGAGTGCAGAGGGAAAGGCTGGAGAGACGCGAGGTTTGGAGGCGTAGCGGTGGCGAGATGATTCCGCGGCAGGGAGAGAGATGAGAGCGTGGGGAGGAGGGAGCGCGGACAGACTGTGCACTGTCCGCTCTGAGCCCCGCGCGCGAGGAACGAACCCCAGGGGATGAGGGAGGTGGCGATGCTGAATGAGACGGGGGATGAGGGCGGCAGTGGGGGGGGGGGTGGTGGAGAGACTGAGGGAGTCGTGGGCTCAGCAGCTTACGGGAGGCGGACCCAGCTTGGCTCTCTCCCAGTCCAATCGCCTCCTCCTCCTCCTGCTGGGTCTCATCGCCTCTCTCAATGGACAAAGCGCTCCAGACAATTACACGCACATTTGCCAGCACGTGGCAATCGGTAGACACGACGACAAATATATATAGATATATTATTAAACAATAAAGCAAAAAATCCACTCCCCCCCCCACCCTTTATAACCTTAGCAGACTGTCGGGGCAAGTGCTGTTAGCGAGCACATATGATGAAGGCTCACGGAGGGGTGGGTGGCCAGCAACCACGCCCGGCCGCCTTTGTCTCCCCTGGTTGTTGATGCTCACACACCGCACCAGGAAGCCCGGGACCGGTTCAGATATTCTGCCCTCTTATTACTAAACAATAGACACAACGAAACAAACACAAAACAATTAAAAAACAAATTTAAACACGCGGCTAATGAAACAACGGACATCAGCGAGACTATGTACTTGTATCTAAGTCCGAGGTTGACAAATTGCAGACACGGCGGGACAAACACGGAGCCATTAAACGAGAAACGTTCGAGGCGATTAAACACGCGAACGTTCAACAATGAACACGATGACGCAATTAAACAGGAGACCGTGAGACAATGGACACCACCAGACAATGAAATAATGAACCGCCTGCCGATTCGATGAATGCCACGTGGAGGTGCACCGCGCGGGGAGGTTAGCTGACCTCACCCCATTGGCCGGAATCAGAAACAGAATCTTTATTTATCCTCGAGATATTCAATGAGATATTAAGATATTTTTCACAGATGTCCAGTCGGAGTAGGTCAGATATTGACAAAGTATAGGAAAGGTACGTAAAATCATACAAAAGAAATAACATAAACTAAAACTAAACTATTTTTTATTTTACCACGTCGAGGCCACTAAGCTATTAGTTACCTTTTTCCGACGCGACCTGTCCACCAACCATAGCTCAACGAAGTGGCTTATCGTGTGGACATTTATATCAGCCAGTCAGAAACACGCGTTGACTGAGACAGCAGGGAGAGATGAGTGTGCAGTGTCAGGCGGCGTGGTGCGCCCCCCAGGTAATCCGCAGCCAAGGAGCGGATTAATGGGGATTGCTGTGCCCGAGGTGCCCCGACTCGAGCACGTTGCACCAGGAGGACGGCCGATGTGCAGTCGGGCAGTGGCTCACAATGCACGGTCCACGGACCTCTGGGCCCCACAAAGCCACCTGGTGCACATGAGGTCGTGGGTTCGATCCCGACCCCTGACGCCTGCTGCGATATATTTGGAGTTTGTGTGTCTCTCTCATCATCATCACGGTGGCTAGGAGATGTTAACTACCTCGCCTGGTATTCAGGAGGTCGTGGGTTCGATCCCGACTCCGACGCCTGCTGCTGTATATTTGGAGTTTGTGGTGTCTCTCTTATCATCATCATCATCACGGTGGCTAGGAGATGTTAACTACCTCGCCTGGTATTCAGGAGGTCGTGGGTTCGATGCCGACCCTGACGCCTGCTGCTGTATATTTGGAGTTTGCGTCTCTCTCATCATAATCACGGTGGCTATGAGATGTTGACTATCTCGCCTGGTATGCAGGAGGTCATGGGTTAGATCCCGACCCTGACGCCTGCTGCTGTATATTTGGAGTTTGCGGTGTTTCTCTCTCTCATCATCATCACGGTGGCTAGGAGATGTTAACTACCTCTCCTGGTATGCAGGAGGTCGTGGGTTCTATCCCGACCCTGACGCCTGCCGCTGTATATTTGGAGTTTGCGTGTTCTCCTCGTGGTCGCGTGGATTTTTCTCTGGGTCCTCCAGGGTTTGCTTCCACATTTAGAATCCTGCGTTTCGAATATTTGGCTGAAATACATTTCCACTGTGATAAGCCACTTCGTTGAGTTATAATATATGGCCAGATCGCTTCTGAAAATAGCTACATATAGCTAAGGGGGCTTTACCTGGTACATAAAAAAAATGTTTAGTTCAACGCACAACACTCGTGACAGAGTTTTGAAATCGCACAGCGACCCCTGTTGTGTAAGTCATGAAACGACATCGCAGGATAAGCCGGTGGACGCGTCTACATGAGACCAACAAGACACTTCAAGTGACACCGGGTTCTCAGCTTGCCATCAGCCCCGAGTGACGGCTGCCCCGCAGATACAGAACCCCCATCGCTGATGACAAAAGCGGCCACGTGAACTCAGAAACTCGGTCCGTCTGACCGATCACTGACGTGCATTCGTCTTACAAGATCGACATTCAAGTTTCAAGTTTAATTTATTAGGTATAGCCCTGTGAGCCATGCGGCTCTCAAGTCGGGTGCAACCGCAACAAACAAAATATGAACGGAGAACATCTTAAAGCGACGACGCGCAACAGAAACATCCTGGATAAACCAGCAAATCTTCCACACAAAAAAACCGCTGTGTGCAGAAATCCCAGTGTGATGCAAGTCAAACAATAACAACCATAATACAATTAAAATTACCCATATGTTTTCGAAATCACCAAAATAACGCTATACAAACAATGTAACAACAGTAATCATAGGAACTGTGATTTAAATTTAACAACAAACGATATACTGTATACAACATGTACGACCAAACTTTGCAGCCATTCAATTTCACGATGGAGCTGTGTTAATAATGCCTAGAATAAAGCCACCCGCGAGCGCGGACAGGTGCTGTAGAGGTATGGGGGTGACATGTGGCCATGTCACGTCGACAGGTGAGAGAGGTGTTCTTGCGTGATGCGGACAGCTGAGCGTGAATACTGACTCTGTGTGGCGTGGCCCCGTGCCTCCCGCCGACGCTAGAGGGCGCGGTATGACCCTCCACCAGCACGCTTCAACTCCAGGGGGCTTCGAGGAGCCAAGCTCCTGGCTCGTCTCTGAGCTCTCCCGCAGATGTCACCGTCTGTGCGCTGCCGGACACTCGGGGTCAGATTCACGTCGAGACGAAACGGCCCCAAGCCTATCGCTCGGCCGTGTTGCCTGCGCATTTCTGATTGTGTGATGGCGTCAATGGTAGGCGTTGGCCTAAGCTTGAGAACGTTAAAGTTTACACTCGTCACGATGCGAATCTGGCCAGAGAATTGGCCCAATAAAAGGACAAATCGTAGCAACACGGAGTAGGGTAATAAAACAAAGCAGCTATTCGTACCAGTCCTACAATTGAGCTTAAACCTAACCAAACAGCCACGAACAGCGTATTAGCCTTTAAATTTCCCCTTGCCAATTAGCCAATCAGCCACTAGTATTGTCATTTCAACTGGCACCCCACGGTAACTGTGAGATGTTATCTACCTCGCCTGGTCTACAGGAGGTCGTGGGTTCGATCCCGACCCTGACGCCTGCTGCTGCTGTATATTTTGAGTTTGTGTGTCTCTCTCTCTCTCTCTGTGGTCGTGTGGATTTTCCTCCAGATCTTCAGGTTTTCCCTCCACGTTTAGAATCAACATCACGCGTTAAGAGTATTTGGCTGCTATACATTTCCACACGACCAGTCACTTCGTTGAGCTATTATTTGTGACCAGGTCGCTTCTTCAGAAAGAGCTATGTAGTTTAGCGAACTTTACCTGCTAAAAATGTTTTTAAACTGACCTTTACCCTACTCGCAGTCCATAACCTCCTGAACTTTCCCGACGTCCCTCTTAAAATTTTCGTAGATTTTTTCTATTTGTTCAACACTTCACAGCTGAGACAGTGGAGGGAGATGAGGAGGAGAAATGTGTGCATCCACCCAGGGTAGAACGGAGAGTGGAGCCCCGTATTTCACCTAAGGAATGTGGTATTCATATATATATTTATTTTACCTAGGGATAAGGGGCCGTCCATAAATGACGTCACGCACCTGGGGGGGGGTGGTCAGACATTTGTGACGATGTGTGACGAGGGGGGGGGGGGGTTGAGAAATGTGACGTCACGTAAAAATGCGCAACTTTAAATAAATATAGACGACACGTTCTACTTAATTAAATATACGTTTTAATAAATGTTTTCTCCAACATCAGAGTGCAGCGCCACATTAAACACGCACTACAATGACAATAGTTTAAAACGATTTGAAGCATGTTTTTTTTTGGGGGGGGGCAGAGCTTTGTGACGTCATATTTGAGGGGGGGGTCTGACATTTTGTGACGCCGTGTGACGAAGGGGGGGGGGGGGGGCAAAAATCGTCCAAAATCGCGTGACGTCATTTATGGACGGCCCCTAATCCTTTGAGATTCCCGTTCATCTCGTTTGCAAGCGCGTCTATGACATCAATCGGCGCATCGCAAACCACTTAAAAGAGACGGCTACAAACATTACACAGTACGCTTTAATACACAAATAAACGTCCACCCCCAGTCAAACACACAATACAATACAGTGTGTTCGTGAATAATGCAGTGGTGCACAACGCCGGTCCACGTGGCATGCATCCCGGCTGGAACAGTCGCAGATGTCGTGTGCGTGAGCTTCGATTCAATTACTTAAGTTACATTGGGACTAGCGGCTCGCGCTGGAGAGTGCGTCTGGGGAGATCGTTTTGAACGACTAAATGGCCCCACGCGTTAGTTATTTTGCGCTGGTGGTCTGGTCAATGCTGAGAGTGTTTGTACAGTACATGCAATGCAGATCTTTGTGTTATATGGAGTATTTTTTTTTCTTCCGGCCCGCACTACTTTGTTCTCTTGTGATGGGGTTTCTCATCATTTACAGATTTGAATGATCGTCACCTTCAGGCAGTACCAGTGGGGTTCCCCTGCGTGTACCACGGCTTCAGCCCTCTCCATATACGTGGCTTCCGGAAGCACGTGGCATCAACGAACATTGATTATTGCCCTCTAATGATGAGTTCGAATGAAGATGAAGCCGGTATACAGTTCGGCTGTGTCCTTGCTTCACTGCTGCCTTGTTGGATAGCCACATTTCCCCGACGCGTTGAGTTGGTGCTTATAAATGACAAAATGGCCACACATTGATTTTATTTGAGCTGGTGACCTAAATAAGGCGCCGCACGCGTTTGCAAGCCGCCACATTAATATCGCTCCACCTTGTAGATGCGGCTCATTGTCTGAATGAGAAATTGTCCGTTCAGATGTTCACCCTCGGGACGGTTACATTGAGATTTTGAAACCGAAACGCAGATTTATTGACGGAGTAAAAATATAGTAGTTGAATTAACGGGTCGGGGGGCATTTAAATGTGGGCACACGTTGGCATGGGCCGCTGAGATGTCATGTGACTTCATGCCTTGCAGGGGTGTGGGTTGGGTTGGACAACGGTGGTCTGAGCAAGGGGAGTTACGATTCGCAATATGAACAGAAAACCCGGGTCAAACATCAAAGTCAGAGATGAATATCAATGACGACGGTTTAAACAGTACCCCATAGCTACAACCGTGTGGCCTTACAATCTTGCCCACTGATGCAGAAATGTCAAAGTGACAGCTCGTGAAAGAAGCTCATGCTTGTGTTGAGGAAAAGGGCATTCCGTGTGAAGGGTGTTGTTGATGGCCGTGAAAGCTTCTGTAATCAAGGTCAGTCATTTGCATATGCGTGTGTCTTGAATCAATGACCATGCTCCTCCATCCATGTGTAAGCAGTGGACAACAGAAAAGGCCTTCCTCAGTTTCAGTGCCAGCTGTACCGATGCATTTCCATTGGAATGAAAACGTGCGGATATTGTAGCTGCCGGCATGTGGATTCGAGTGAGATTTGGGTCATGTCCCGTGAGTTCAGATGATATGGGATCAGGTCACCTGGCGTCAGGTCATTCGGAGTAGTGTTCTGCGAGGTCAGGTGTGGAGTTGTCATGTGGATTGAGCTCATGATGGGGTCATCTACAATGAAGGTAAGGTCACATGGGGTCAGGTTGTGTGGGGTCAAGGTATTTCTCTGCACTGCTCGTGCAGCTCACAACGTGGCGAATGCACCGCCCTCCTTGTGAGACATCCTCGCCAATTGTGCGTTGTTTGAAGTGTAACACTGCGGCTGCTGTTCACGGCACGGGAAGTTAATCTGCCAGCGTTGCGGCTGCAATCGCGGCTGCGTTACGTGTGCGGAATGTAGCGGTCGGAGCGCGTCTGCGATGAGGGACACACATACAACAACAAAAGGAAGCCTCCTGGAATTACGCAAGGACTTAATGCCTCCTTGTGAGGCTGTTTTTAAATCTGGAATTGAGTTTCCCTTAATATAACACCCACTGACTCGGACCAATTCAATAATTGAACTCCCCAACGAGGTATTTACCGCGGCCGCTATTTATATCCCTGGCAGGGGGCGACTGAACACGCATGCTGCCATCACGACCACGTCCCTCCAAGACGCCTTGGCTGTCCAGCCACCTCCTCCCGCCCTCGCCATGTGTAAACAAAATGAACAAGTTTCGATTTAAAGCTTTCGTGACTGCAGAGATTCATCTTCTTGGTTCTTTAGGTAAAGTCACGTAGAAGGGAAATAATAAAATAATAAAAATGAAACTTAATAAAATAATTCTCACGACGTTTTGGCCACAACGCAGGTGGAGAACAGGTCTGTCGAGAAGACAGAGTCATTTCAGACTCTGTCTTCTCGACAGACCTGTTCTCCACCAGAGTCATTTCAGACTCTGTCTTCTCGACAGACCTGTTCTCCACCTGAGGACGGCTGCTTCCGTTGTGGCCGAAACGTCGTGAGAATTATTTTATTATGTTTTATTTTTATTATTTTATTATTTCCATTCTACGTGACTTTACCGAAAGAACCAAGAAGAAAATGAACAAGCCTTCGGAAATAGTGTTCATTGCCACTCGACGAAGGATGCCGTTGCATTCACTCCAGTAATATCCACTTCAGTTGAATAGCAACACGTGATTATAGATATGTTTGTGTATCAGCCGCGGTTTCCGAAGTGACTGCCATGCCACGTGGGTTACTCAACGCAGGGACTTCTTCAGCGCTACCTGAACGTGCATCCCATCCACGTGGCACAGCCTGGCACGAGCGGCGAAGCCGCTGAGGGTGTGAAGGCACAGCAGTCGTGGCACATGGCAGCGTCGTATGATAATTAACCAGCGTCACTCAGGTCCATCCCATTGCCTTCTGCAGCCCCCCTCCCCCCGCCGTTGCCATGGCTATGTGGCACCGCGATTTGACAGGTGAGTGATGGTGTTTCGATGGAGGCGGTGTGCACGTTGCCGCGGAAACGACGTGACCTTTGACCGTCCCCCCCCACATGAGGAATTCCTTCATCGAGTGAACTGGTACGGACGCGTGGACACAGCAAGGGGCACAGGTGGGAAGAGCCGTGGCTCTCAGGTGTGACGAGATTGGGAATGCACGGAACGTTTGGGTTAAGTAGCAGTCCGACAGATCGAGTGAATTCGAGGGTTAATCCAAGCCCGATCAGGTGATGTGTGTGTCCGTCAAAGATTTTTTTCTGCGGAACAGAGCAGCAAGAAAAAACATTGTGATGTCACTGTTCGCCGTGCCACACACACACACATTGTGTGTGCCTTGCCTTGACAATTAGGACTGAGGGCATTTCTATTGCGGTGAGCCCCAGCGTGCCCAGACGAGGTTTATCGGAGCCGGTGTCCCAGCACTCTTTGTCCATTCATTTGGGGCCTCAATAACCCATAGTCCAACACGGCTAGATTATGACTATTCATTAAGCCACACTATTGCACGTGTCCTCAAAGCAAATTACAAATTGTAAATTTTAGATAGACGTTGAAATAATTCGGCAGTTGTAAAAAAAAAAGTATTTTACGACGTGTTAAGTGGGTATTTTCATTTCAACATTTGCGCAATTGTTGCGGAAATTAATCGTGCACATCTGCATTCGTGTGCGCGCACGTGGGTCGAGGAGGGGGGGGGGGGAGCACGTGGAGTCTGCTGCTGCTGCGTTCGTTGCTCGCGCCGCCTTCATTAGCAGTCTGCAGCCGGGCCCGGCTCCCCGGCACTCGCCGTCCCCTCGGCCCCCCGCCGCTTACAGTACGACACGCACAGGCAGCTGCACGCACGCACGCGTTGCTGCACTGTGGTCATTTAAATGCACATCGCCAGCGCGTGCTGGTGTACAGAACAGCATGCGCACAGGCTTTAGTGTCTAGCAAGAGCACGCGTGCAGACAGATTGGTCTATAGCGCTGCATGCGCACGGGCTGGCGTACAGAATAGCATGCGCACAGGATCGCGTGTTGAACAGCAGATAGACAGGCTGGTGTACAGAACAGCATGCGCGTTGGATAGTGTGCAGAATAGCATGCAGACAGGCTGGTGTGCAGAACAGCATTCATGCAGACAAGCTGTCATACAGAACAGCATGCAAATAGGATAGTGTACAGAATAGCATGCAGACAGGATGGTTTACAGGACAGCATGCGCCCTTCCTAGAGTATAGAACAGCATGCATACAGGCTGGTGTTGAAAACAGCATGCACACAGGCTGCTGTATAGAACAGCATACTAAACACATCATGCACACATGCTAGTGCATAGAATGGCATTCACAACAGCACGTACATAATACGCTCGTGCACAAAACAGCATGCACACAGTGTGCACATACAGCACAGTGTGCACACAGGCTGGTGACCATCGTAACTGTTGCATCGTCCTTCACGCACTAAAACAGCAGCTCTAGAAAACCCACGCGTGCGAGGGTGGAACGCTCTATCCCATGCAGAAGAAACGGCTGATATTAGTCCACACTTGCTGTGTCGCCATCTCCTGGCGAGCCAGGGTTATGGCTGCTCGCCTGACACCCAACGGGAAGAGAGTTTCGCGACGTTCGCGTGCGGTGATTCACGAACCCTTCGCTGCTGCTGCTTCCACAGTGCTGGACTAGTGGCCGCGTGCATAGCCACCGTGGCCATTCAGGAACTATTCAAATGTGTGTAATAGACTGCGATTATTGCTACGTATAACCCCCTTAAAATTACAAATCACCGGTTAAAATATCGGAAATTTGAGCATCTAGCCCCATGTGTATCTATGTGTGTGTGGGTCTGTCTGTGACTGATGTGTTTGTGTGTCTCTGTGTGGTGAGTGTCTCTGTGTCTGTGGTGAATGTCTCTGTGTCTGTGCCGAGTGTCTCTGTGTCTCTGTGAGTGTTTCTGTGTCTCTGTGAGTGTCTCTGTGTCTCTGGTGAGTGTCTCTGTGAGTGTCTCTGTGAGTGTGGTGAGTGTCTCTGTGAGTGTGGTGAGTGTCTCTGTGTCTGTGGTGAGTGTCTCTGTGAGTGTGGTGAGTGTCTACCATCCAAGTTGCCATGCGCGGTGTCTACATATTTTCGAACCGGTTTTGCACCGTAACCGCATCCCTTTTTTACGGTGAGGGGAATTCATTCCTGAGCCAAAATGTATCCTTCAGTTTTTCTCTGGGAATTTTTATTTAGGTTAAACCCGGTTCTTTTTTCCGGTTTTCGGTTTGGTTACGTTCTCTGGTCCATAGCACAATGCCATAGTATCTAAATATCTCGTCACCCGGTCCCAGCGCCTCCCCGTATCCGCCAGTTTCGAGTCCTCATCTCCCAGTGGCTGTCCTGAAAGCACCCGGCGTGATCCAACCCGAGCAGACTCCAGCCAGCACCTTCACATCCATCAACAGGGAGCCCGCAGCCCTCCCCCCCACACCATCCCCCCCCCCCCCCACACGCACACCGCTCGTCCGCCGATGTTAATCCTTAATTTACAAATAATTGCAGAATAAACGACCGTGTCAAATGCAGCCACTTAATGCGTTACAGTGGTGGGACTGTCAAACGGAATGCGGCGACTATTATTACGCAACGACTGTGATTATTAAATTGCAGCGATGTTAACCTGCTACAGCTGGGCCTGACAGCGGAGCCTTGCCAGACCGGGGCTGGGTCCAATGGTGGCAGCTGTTGGAGCTGCTTCACGGATTCGCGGTCATTTAATGGATGTGGTATTTCCCATTCCTTTGCTCACACCCCAAGCCTCCGTCTCCTCCTACTGCCAGCACGACTCAGCGTAGGGGACAGCGTCAGGGTCACCACGACCACGAGGTCAAAACATATTCGTCTTCTGCCGACCAATTAGCTAAAGGCCACGCCATTATCGTGCACGTCCATTTAATCGGACGTGTGACGATGCGAATCGCAGCTGCTCCTGGGTGTAGAAACACTCAAGGGAGTGGCTCAGTGGTTTACTGGACATCTGTGGGGAAAAAAGAGCTTTACAGCTCATCGGATTTATCCAGTAAAAATACATATTTTGTTTCGAGGAAAATATGCATGTTGATGATGGGCCCATATGCACGACACAGCCTGCAGGTCAGGTGCGTGGAACAGGTGAGAGAGTGCAATGTGCAGTCAGGAGGAGGGCACGCCAAGCGAGATCAATCTCTTGTCAAACAGCGCCAGGCTTGTTGGCAGTCGAATGTGACTCTGTCGACAGGCTCAATGACATAAAATTGTGATTTGCTGATATATTGGTGGCAGGGACTCGTCACTACTCAGCAGCACCGGAGCTCCGTCAGCTGCAGCTTGCGCCAGGCGTAATGCCTCTGCCTACCCACGGCAGCGCAGATACCAACATCACAACCATCAAAAACATACCTAAGAACCGCAATTCCTGTTTTCAATTGAAGTGCCAATTTTAGTCAATTTTATTTTATCGACGGAGGTATCAATTCACCTTAACTTAATCGGTATCATTCCTGCACAAAGTATTATCCAGGTTGCAACCTTCACTGCCGCCAAATTAAAAGACACCTCTCCAACGAGGCAATCAGCAGCGATGCAGGATGCAGTCTCTTCTGTGGTGGAGGAGGAGTTTTTTTTCTTCCACCGGAGAACATTCGGTTGGGTTTTCTTGTTTCTGGGGTGAAAAATAAATGAGCGAGATCTATGGCAGTAGCAGTAGCAGGCAGGCAGCAGCAGCAGTAAGCAGCAGTAAGCAGCAGCAGCACCCGGCGTGGCGAGCGTGTGCTGCTCGCCGTACAGTGCTCTGCGCTCATCACGCCGCCCGTGCCGTGTGCTCCCAGTCTGCTGTTGTGGCCTTGGGCTCACGAAAGACGCCGCCGTCTCGAGGGAGCGACGCAAGGCGGTGGACGAGTCTTGCCGGAGCTCTCTCTCTCTCTCACCTCCCCACCCCCCATCACCAGCGCGCTCATTCATTCTCCGAGCAGCGTTTCGCTGGCAAAGTGAGAAAGAACATTTGCTTGTCCATTAATTTATTCGTGGATTTATTTATACTATCCGTGAATTGATGTATCGAGGCATGCCTTTCAGACGCAAGTCCTGGCTTTCGCGAATATCGCAGATCCACTTATCCGCAGGAGATGTTGTTGCTGTTGCAGATAAAAGAACGTAAAAGGGGAGGATAGGGCCGCGCATCATATGAATGTTCACAGATCCCGCACCTCCGATAAGCACGGTTGGCTACGTACGGTGCGAAAGAAGTTCAACGTATATATACACATGCATTCTACAGATCCCGCAGATAACAGGGTCGTGGATACGTGGAGTTCTGTAATTTATTTGAACAAAAAAAAATACGGTGCCTTTGGGGCCCTGTACGGAGTTTCAATCTGAGCAATCGCTGTTGATCCAGGAGGGTGCTGACCGCGGCAAGTAAGACGCGAGTGCCAATTCAGACTGGGGGGCTAACGAAAGCCACGTGGATGGCATCACATGGGAGCAGGTTGTTAAAGCAGGCAGAAGCCGCTGGCCGCGTGGGTGGATTGGTGTGGGTGTGTGTGGGGGGGGGGGTGTGTGCGGGTGTGGGGGTGTGTGTGTGGGTGGGTGTATGTGTGTATGTGTGTGTATGTGTGTATGTGTGTGTATGTGTGTGTATGTGTGTGTGTGTCTGTGTGTGTGTGTCTGTGTGTGTGTATGTGTGTGTGTATGTGTGTGTGTATGTGTGTGTATGTATGTATATGTGTGTGTGTATGTGTGTATGTATGTATATGTGGGTGTGTGTGTGTGGATGGTGGAGCAGCAACACGAGCTCTCTCGTGTTGCTGTTCAGGCGGCTCCTGAACGCTGACGAGGCGTGGCCCCTCGCGATTCCCGTGACTCGCCCGTCAGGACGCCACAGCGGGCAACCCGAATCTCGAAAGCGACATCTCGCAGACGACAAGGGGCCGTCCATAAATGACGTCACGCGATTTTAGACGATTTTTGACCCCCTCCCCCTTCGTCACACGGCGTCACAAAAAGTCAGACCCCCCCTCAAATATGACGTCACAAAGCTCTGCCCCCCCCCCAAATAAAACATGTTTCAAATCGCTTTAAACTATTGTCATTGTAGTGCGCATTTAATGTGGCGCTGCACTCTGATGTTGTAGGAAAAAACATTTATTAAAACGTCTATTTAATTAAGTAGAACGTGTTGTCTATATTTATTTAAAGTTGCGCATTTTGATGTGACGTCACATTTCTCACCCCCCCCCCCCCTCGTCACACATCGTCACAAATGTCTGACCCCCCTAGGTGCGTGACGTCATTTATGGACGGCCCCGAAGTCGTACACCGCACTTATCCTCCATTGGAACCTCATTTGCCAGTAAAAAATATGATAATTGGGTTTTTACCCTTTTATCTGGCAACAAAACTGACCTTTTTTACAAGGAGTCATGTTTGCATAGACCACAATACCTGCAGTCATAAGCCTAGTCCCACATGATGTTGGACCAGATGACGCCAAAAAGGCACCTTTTGGCGTCATCTGGTCCAACACCATGTGAGACTAGGCTCTAAGGAAAGCTGTCTCGGGTGTGGACCAATCAACTTCAAGGACAGTGCATACATGATCAGAGTTATGTTTTTTGTTTGCATTATGACTGCAGGTATTGCGGTCTATGCAAACATGACTCCTTGTAAAAAAAAGTTGTCAGTTTTGTTGCCAGATAAAATGGTAAAAAAACAATTATCGCACTTATCCTATTAGCCGGGACATTCGATAATAAACGCGCGCGCGAGCCAGTAAGGGTCTCGTGATTTGCCTTCTGCTAATTTCGTCGAGTTTGCTGGGGACGCTTAAAGAGAGAGAGATGTGCAACAGCAACGCCGCTTACATTGTACGGCGCTGTGGATGCGCGTGATTAGGACAGTGACAGAAAGCCGCTCGCTCGCTCGCTGTCACTCCCATCGCAATATCTCGTGTTGCGAGTCCTCCTGTAAGCAAATTTTCTCGTGGCCTTTAAGCCGCTCGCTGTTTGTATACCAACTGTTAACTTTTTTGTGTAAATGCCTCCAGTGTTACGTGTTGTGTGTGTGTTTTATTTTTGCTGCTTTCTGTGCTCGCCAAACGAACGGGCACGATGTTTGCTGTCGGGCTGAACTGGAACTTGCATTGACCACACAGCACGTGTCTAGAGAAATGGTGGGTGGTGGTGGTGGGTGGTGGTTGTGGTGATTGTGGTGGGTGGTGGTGGGTGGTGGTGGGTGTGGGTGGTTGTGGTGGTTGATGGTGGTGGTGGTGCTGGGTGGTGGTGGGTGGTGGTCGGTGTTGGTGGGTGGTGGGTGTGGGTGGTTGCGGTGGGTGGTGGTGGATGCTGGGTAGTGGTGGTGGGTGGTGGTGGTGGGTGGTGGTGGGTGATGGTGGTGGGCGGTGGTGGTGGCTGGTGGTGGTGGGTGGTGGTGGGTGTGGGTGGTTGTGGTGGGTGTGGGTGGTTGTAGTGGGTGGTGGTGGTGGTGGGTGGTGGTGGTTTTGGTGAGTGGTGGTGGGTGGTGTTGGTGGTGGTGGGTGGTGGTTGTGGTGGGTGGTGGTGGGTGGAGGTGGGTGGTGGTGGTTTTGGTGGGTGGTGATGGGTGGTGGGTGTGGGTGGTTGTGGTGGGTGGTGGTGGTGCTGGGTGGTGGTGGGTGGCGGTCGGTGGTGGTGGGTGGTTGTGGTGGGTGGTGGTGGGTGATGGTTGTGGTAGGTGGGTGGTAGGTGATGGTGGTGGGCGGTGGTGGTGGCTGGTGGTGGTGGGTGGTGGTGGGTGTGGGTGGTTGTGGTGGGTGGTGGTGGGTGGTGGTGGGTTGTGGTCGGTGGTGGGTGTGGGTGGTTGTGGTGGGTGGTGGGTGGTTGTGGGTGGTGGTGGTGGGTGGTTGTGGTGGGTGGTGGGTGGTGGTGGGTAGTGGTGGTGGGTGGGTGGTTGTGGGTGGTGGTGGTTGTGGGTAATGGTGGTGAGTGGTGGGTGGTGGTGGGTGGGTGGTGGTGTGTGGTGTGTGGTGGTGAGTGGTAGTGGTGAGTGGTGGGTGTGGGTGGTGGTGGGTGGTGGTTTTGGTGAGCGGTGGTGGGTGGTGGTGAGTGGTGTGTGGTGGTGAGTGGTAGTGGTGGGTGGTGGGTGTGGGTGGTGGTGGGTGGTGGTTGTGGGTGGTAGTGGTGGTGTGGTGGTGGTGGGTGGTGGTGGTGTGTGGGTGGGTGGTGGTAGTGGTGGGTGGTGGTTTTGGTAGTGGTGGGTGGTGGTGTGTGGGTGGGCTGCCACAGCCACCACCACCCAGCAGCCACCCTCCGCGGGCACGATCTCGCGAGAGCCGCCGCCAGACCCAGACTCGCAGCGAACTCCCCTCGAGTTAAACCTCCACTATCAGTGGCGCCTTCAGCAGGAATGTCTCCCTCCCTCCCCACCGATACCCGCAGCCTCAGCAGCCTTGCCCCCACCCTCCACACACTCACCCATCCACCAACCACCACGGGCTGGGTGGGGTGGATGCGATGTGGCTGGGTGGGTGGGTGTTGGTGGTGACGCCACAAAGACGCCGGTCCAATGGAGCCCCCCCCACTCCTCCCTCTGCCCTATCCGGGGAGGAGGCTTAGCCTGGTGGTGGTGGTGGGGGGGTGCCGGCCGGCCTCCGCGATGCTAATGCGCCGGGAGGGGAGGCCGCGCATTGGCCGGGGCTTGCGCGGCGTGCGAAGTGGGCTGGTTCCATACCTCCTCTGGGGCGGCTTTTGTCTGTCCCGAGCAGCAGCAGCGGCGGCGGCGGCTGGCGGCTGTTGGCGTCTCTCTGTGCTGCTGGCGGCAGGAGCGGGAGACGTCGCCGCACCCGCCACGCTCGGCTCACCCGTACAGGTAACCCACCCCCCCCTGCACCCAGCCAGCCAGCCACCTCGAAGGGGGTCTCCCCCCCCCCACACCCACAACCCTCGTTCATTCCCCGCAGGAACGCGCCGAGGCAGGGAAGAGGTTCGGCCTTCGCTTGCCTCGTCCGGCACACTCCGTCATGCGCTGTGGCTTTGTCTGGCGCTTTAAATGCCCCCCCCCCCTCCTTTGTTTCCTCCCTGCCGCTCCGTTTCTCTACCCCCCCGCCCGCCCCCCCCACTGCACAACAGTCACAGGAGGAGGAGGGAATGAGTGGTCGCAGCTGGGCACAATTGTTGTGTTTCGCGTCGTTCCGAATGATGTTGCCCCTGTGACTGGATAAGAAACGTTTAACAATTCTCCCCGGCTGACTTCGTGTAACGCTGCATGGACACACGTTGTTCCAATTGGCACTTTATGCGCCGGCAAGCAGACTGTTTTCCATGCCATGTATGGACATCCTGCCACCGGTGTGGGGGGTTTTTTTTCTTCCAAAAAAAAATATTTGGGGGGTGCCTGATGTTTTGCGACATTTCGCGCGGTGATCTCAGAGTGCCCGACTTCCCGGTAACATTTAAATGCCGAGCCGCGAATCTTTCGGATGAGTCATGTGATCCCGTGTGCAGGATCAGCAGCAGCGGCGGAACAGCTGACGCTACAGCTCGTGCACCCAACTCGTGCCGCCTTTCGAGGTCCGTGCGACGATGCGGTGGCACCGCTGCGGATGGATCGTGCCCCACACGGGCGCCACTCGTTGGTCGGCGTGCGCGATCCTGTGCAGGAAGGTGGTCATGGATTATTGATGATCGCTTCTCATCTCCAGGCGGGTCTGCTCTCTTGCTCTCTCTCTCTCTCCGGCCACTTTGACGATCCGCGCAGGAGGGGAGGAGGCCAACGACCCTCCCGATCAAGGACACTGCGCGCCCATTCCCTCGAGAGTGGCTCGGTTCCTGACGGCAGCCTCATAAATAAAGGCCTCTCTTAAAAACCAAAACGAATTGACGAGTGTCTTCGGGCACGGGTGGTGTAATTGTAATCGGTCCCAAAGCCTAAATGTTCGGAGCTTAATTTTTAATCGTACAAAAGTGCATTTCCACTTAAAATTGTGGGGAATTTCCATCGTGTTTTTTATGAGAACGGGTATCTGTGAACAGTTGCCATCAACAAAAGCGAACCTCTCCAGCGGTGAAGTGAGAATGGCCGGTAATGAGTACAGTATTCGGCAAAAGACGGCAGATTGGCAGAGGTCATTTGTGGGAACATTCCTGGAGGGGTGAGCCTCCCTCTCCCAAGGGCCATTTAGCCCGCAGTGTAAACACCGCTCAGATGGGTGGGAATAAGTGGAGGCACCCTTACTTTACTCGCTGCCACGAGAAATCCATCCGCCACCTTAATGTGCACATGGCAAGAGGCTGCGCCTAATGATGGCACATGTCGAGAGGGAAAGTGCTTAAGATGGTGAAATCTAATGGCGCAATCGTGGACAATGTGGCACCAACCCATGTCAGAGGAAATGGCACAGGGTTAAGGGTCACACGAGATTATTGTGAAAATCTGAATAATTCTCACGTGTTAAACATTTCTGGTCGTTCTAGTCATGCGTCGCATAAGAGTTCCTCCCATCTCGACTCATCTGCTGTAGAGGCAAGTGCTGTTAGCAAGCGCACGTTAAGGCTAGCATGGCACAAGACGGGGTAGCGACACCATTATCCCGTGGCTTGCAACGTTCTCGTCTCCCCAGTGCTGCTGTTCGCACATCACACCGGCTGTTCACTTCAACAGATTCTTTGGTGATGCCGCATTGCCAGCGGTGCACAAGCACAACCAGGTAGACTCATTTAAGTCGACCTATTCGAGACGCACCAACGTGTTCAGATGGCATTTGCCACCGAGGCGCAATGGCCAAGAACATAACCCAGGTGTTCGACATTACAAACGTGGCGTGTGTTCGAACCGCCACTGCTCACTGCACATTTGTACAAAACAAAGATCTGCTTTATATCCGCCGCGGTCCATTGGGGGCAGGCAGGTGCTGTTGGCAAGCGCGGGACGCAGGGCGATACGCCGCCGGTATGGCCAGCGGCGTGTCTCCCACTGCTGCTATTTGCTCGTCGTGGGCGAGCACCGGCTCGGATTCCACCCGCCGCCGCCGCCGCTGTTGCACGCAGGTCGCCGGGTTCGCGACGCAGCGCGGTGCCCACTCTGCCACCGTTTACCCAGCACGGCCTTATTTTTTTGTATTTTGAGAGCACGCAATCGTACAAGAACGCATAAACACACAAGCCCCGAAGGCAGCGGGGGGCCATGGCCCGGCAACACACGTGTGTGTGCGCGTGTGTGTGTGTGTATTGCAGCGCGTGTACAGTGCGTTTTTGAATGAGTTTATTCTTAGCACAGGAAGACGTTGCGGTGGCAGTGAGAGGGAGGCTCGCCGGCCTGCGTGGGAGCCTCGGCTTGCGGGCCGATGGGGGGGTCACCCGCTGGGGTGGCGAGACGGCACCTACGGAACTGGTTCTGGGTTTTGCTCCCCTTCCCCACTTGTGCGTCGTCGAGGGTGGCCTCTTTGAACACGGGCAGATTTCGGGTTTTCTTTTTCTCTCGACGTGAGGGTGCAGCTGTGGCACATCGGTCACCCGAGGTTCAATTCCTAATCACGGCTAGCATCAGAGGGTGGGTACTGATGTCTGAACCAGTTCTGGGGTTGACCCCTCCACCCTCCCCACACCCACCTTCACGAAACAGCGCTAACCAGTGTCGTGAATTATGGTCGGGCAACCGCCCGTGACAGGGCGCAGGGACACATTTATCCAGCAGTGGATTGATGGAAGGCTGTAAATTTTTTCACGTTTTTTTTACTCTGTCCACAGAGGCCAAAAAGACACCGAGTCCCGTTCCCAGTGCTGTCAGCGCGCACGGCACTCTGCGGCTTGCCCGAGTTGCGTTCGCGCGGACAATAATTCACTGTTCTCGCTGACGGGCGATCCTCCAGGGGGCAAAGAACGCGTTTGATTTCAGATCAGAACTTTGACTCCATTCTTCCACCATAAGACTAAACATTTATTTCTTAAAAAAAAAGTGTTTTCAACCTCACGTGTAGCTGCCGAAACAACTGCGGCTTATCTTAGGAACATTACGCGCTGGACGTTTCTTCTCCGCCGCAGCCACAAAGCGTGTCCGTGCTCGTCGGCGCAGCGATCGCCAGGCGCGAGTGGTGCAACTGCACGGGTCGGAAGGAAGCCCAGACACCGGGCAGCGCACAGTGAGCGGGGTGGGGGGGGCAGGGTGGACGAGCTTGCACCAGAACGCGTGCCAAGCGACGCTACGCCGCTGCGTCTGAACCGAGCCGTCGGAATGACGCGAATCGGCAAAATGTGTGAGTCGCGATGCCACTGACGGCACTGACAGTGCCGAGCGTTGCTCAGGCTACCGTGGTGCTCACTTAGAGGCCTGCTGCTTTCACTTGCTCTCTCAAGAGGTGGGGGGAGGGGGGCGTCATATTGCAATTGCAAAGTATGATATGCGATTGTGTTGAAGCGCTTATGATCTGATTCGTATCATCTGCATCTGCAGCCCCATTTCTGCAATTTGATGTGGGGGGTGGGGTGGCAAATGGCCAGATTAGCGAAAAACTGCAGGAAATTGTCCACATGTCAGTGGAAACGGCCTTTCCGCTGACTCAAGATTTAGGCCCCTTATCTGCATCCCCAGGACTCTGTTCTGTGTGTAAGCGGTGGGAACAGATAAGCGGACAGGATGATGCACGCGCGCACACCACGCAGTCTGCTGCCTCCCCATCACCTGCAGTCGACGACACTGGGGTTCTGGCCTCGAGTCCTCTCCTGGCTGCTGCTGTTCGCACCGCCCAGCGGCTCTCATTCATCTTACTGCACTCGGGGCCACATCTAACTCATGTCACAGGGCCCCGCGCATCTCAAAGAGCTCCCCCGCGGAGTTGCGTTTCGTGCGCACTGCACGACACGACGCCACGCACACTGTCTATTATTTGACAGAAAAATGCTCTGTCTCGTCGCCTCCTCCTGACGCACGTCTCCGCTGTACGGCGTCTCCTAACGCGGCAAATAAAAATTGCAATTTTCGCTAAACGAGGATCCTATGAGACTCGGCATTCCTCTCGGGAATGAGACCTGAGCCTGAAAACAAAGGAAATGATTATTTAATTAAAAAAACTGGCCAAAGGGAAACTGTTTTTAATCGTGTGATAATGTATCTGGACGCTTGCATGGAATGGATAATTATTTGTGGGCACAGTATTGCGCTCGCGTGGGAGCGTATTGGCTGCAAAAGTGGTGATGGCCTAATTAACAGAGCTGCAGAATTGGACGACACGAGACGGCGCATCTGGGAACGTTTCCCTCGCAAGAGCGATGGGCGCTCCCCGCTTCACAGGGAAGGGTTTCGGAGAGTGTGGCACAGGGCGGGGATATACGCAACGTCGCAAACTTCTCAAGTAAATCTCGTGCCAGGATCAGCGATACATTCGGAGGAGGCTGAGCCTTGGATGAAAATATATTTCCGATCAAGCAAGACTTTCAGATGTGTGATTAATAATAATTATTATCTTTGGGCAAATAAGATGGAGCAGAAAATTGGGATAATAGATGCAAGTGCTGCCCAGGCAAGTGGCATCGGTGTGGAGTTGCTACATCTATAGATTATAAATAAAATCGGTGGGGTATCAGGTGGAGGGAGGAAGCCAATGGACCACGAGCTAGGAAGAACCCCAGACAAGCGGTTAACATACCTTCTCTGCGTGTATATGAAACTCCACTCATCCACGTGTACACACACTGTACTAAGACACACAGATATGGCTTCAGCATAAGGATCGGTGGCTATTGGTTTGCGATGAATTTTCTGCTGCAACATCGGTCCCGCTCCATGGCAACGGAAACATCTTCACGGTCACCGCTGCACTCTGCGTGACGAGGCCGTCCCGGGGTGTCGTCGTCGTCGCAATTCTCAGCGCTGCTCCTCCTTCCTCCGCTCCTCATCGCCGCCGCTAATCACTTCTCGGTGCCGCTAATCATCGCGCCTTCAGGCCGCTCGCAGGTCTCTCTCGATGCTCAACACGCCACGGTGGATATTCGGCGGCCACGTATCCCCAGTAGGGCACGACGGGGATGTGTTTTGGGTTCATGATGCAGGCAACCATCGTGGCTTGTTTCAAAAAGGAAGTTTTACATCTCTGCTCTCTGTGCGACCCGTGGCCTTTGTCAAACATGTCGGCGATCGTGGCATTCCTTCCATTAACGCTCTCTCTCGTTGATATTTACCCAAGAGCTTTGCATCAGATACCGCCAGTTGCAGCAATTGTCAAACTGTTTTATGTATTTCATTTGCTGTCATGCCCGGCTTCTTGTTCGTCATATTTTCCTGTGTATTTTTGTTAATTGTTACGTGTAAAATACTTCATAAATCCACGCCCGTGGCTGGATTACTCACGACGCCTGTTATCCGTGGAACCAATTTGGTGGCGGATCCTTTAATCTGCAATCCTCTCCTTCCCATTATCCGTGATCATCTATGACTTGACCTGCTGCTCATTGCTGAATGGTGACCTATTATATCTGCAACATTATTTGCGGATAAATGGATATGATCAGCAGAGACGTTCTCTTATCCGTGGTTTTCCACGGTGTTTTCTCAAGGATACGGTCGCGGATAACCTCACGGATAAACCGGATTAACGGAGGTTTACCCGCCCACAACAAAGCGGATAAATGGAGTTCTGTCCATAGATGCACATTTAAAGCTTGCTTTTTTTCTCTGTATTAGCTTCCACAGTTCAAATAACTGCACACGTTTTCCGCAATTTCTGTCTTAATCATTTGTCCCACTTTTTCTCTACACATTGTATTTACTTGCAAACAGGTTGCTTGGTGTCGGTGGGCTCCCATCTGGTCAAATCAAGTGAACCGACTCACCGCTGTTAATTCTGAAGACATTTAGCCTGGGTACGCAGTTGGTCAACAGTTCTCTTTGACAGATGCCCGGTGCAAAGCAGCACAACTCTTGGCCCTGGATGTGATTGAGGCTGGCACAAGGAGGGAGGTTGCAGAGGAGTGGGGGGGGGGGGGTCAGGTTTTGTTGTGCGTGTCCTGGGAGAGTTGGCGCAGGAGGCGTGTGTTGTTGTTACCCGTGTGCCTGAATGGTTTCAATCGGAATGTTTCCTCTGGGACTTTTTTAATTCGCAACAAAAAAAAACTCCCGCAGGAAACACGCGACGAGTGTTGAGTGCGTGGACTGGGCCGTCCGCGAGCCACGCTGCGTCCGTGGAACCGATTTGCGCCGATCAAGGCCGTTGGCGCGTTTCGGGGTTGGGAAACCCGGCTCTGGCGGAGCCGCGTGCGGCACGCCAGAGCCGCCCGCACAGAACGAGCGCCGCCTCTATTTTAGAGATGCGGGCAGGGGGGGGGGCGCAAGGTTTCCCAACGGCAAAAATAGCTGCAGACGTTACGATAAGCGAAAGGGGTAGTGTAGTGAAGCGTCTGAGTTGCACGCTTGTTGTTTATTGCTTGTTTTTGTTGTTTATTGTTGTTGTCTGGAACCCCCACACCATTGTGCGGACGCAGAGTCGATGTCTCTTTGGTCTCTTGATGGTGTGGGGTGGCCACCTGTCCAGGCTTCACCCACAGTCGGGGGAGTTGGCATCTGTTGTTTTCGTGGCACGAATTTATTTGTGCTGAGATTTGGTGGTATTGGGTGGAGCGTTTTTACCGTATACTGCGAGTTCCTGATAGCTCTAGGCTCATCGAGAAACATGTCCACGATTGGTCTGCGCAAAAGGTGGCAACCCTTGCAATGACCAGGTCTTCACTCGGCATCACCAATCGCGTGGCTAAATGACCTAGATTGAGATGCGGTGGTATTCTATCCATAGACAAACTTGCCCTTGCCATATGAAAGCGGAATTTTCACTGTGGCCACGTGCTGTAAACAGGAGATGAACACCGCCTCCACGCTTGCTTGAGCAGGAAATCACGGCTTGGCTTTCATTCAAGCTCGGGCACACACACCACAATTGGCGGTGTTCGGCTCGCGAGCCGGTCCACGTTCGGCGAGACGGGGGCACCGGTCGGACCCCTCGTGCCTTTCCCACTGAGATTTCCGGTCAGTTCGATGCGAAATTGAGACAAAATAACATTCAGAGTCGTTCCCCCCCCCTCCCCCGCAGCGTAAGCTCACCGAGAGAGGCCACCGATCCAGTCGGGGGGACTGAACGCAGCCGTTACCCTGCGGCGGCGGCGGTAGCGGCATCTGCTCCTGATGGCAGTCAGGGCTCGACACGAGCCTGCAACGGGCCGCTGTTGCAGACTGCACGCTGAGACAGCGCGCGCAGTCTGCCCCGCAGGCCACGGGGGATGTTCGTGTGACCCCCCCTCCCTGCCTCCATCCCTGCCTCCCTCCGCCACCTGCTGCGCCTGCACCTGCCCCCAAACATCCTGGCTGTGTGCGAGCCACCCCTCCCATTGTGCAGCCTGCCTGCTCGTACACAGGGCGCGTGCCGAATGATGGATTCAATATTCAAATGAGCAACTCGAATTCCACACCTTGTTCAGAGCACTGTTGGTGGTCCTCGACTCGGGGTGGAAATTCCTCCTTCGTTTTAGAGCCGTGACCCAGACTCGACTGTCTGTTTGACCGTACTTCACCCCCGCGGGTGAGTGCGAGATTTGGTGGCGATCGCGCGGAATCATTGCGGTTGTCACTGCTGACGTTAGCCGCCGTGGCTGAGAATCCTACCCGGTGGCAAGCACCGCTCGGAAAGATTCAAGCCAAAAGTGTCTCAAGCGAGTACGGGGGACACGGTCTATCTCCGTCGGCGGTTCTGAGCCGGCGGTGGAAATTCCACATTGCTATGCCTGGAGTCCCTATGCAGCACATGACGGTGCACGCGTAATGCCGCGGGTCGGGTGGCTGGTGGCGGCTGTTAACGGCGGGCGCTCGCTGTGCGATATCCCGGCAGTGAGCGGCGGCTTCTGCGGCGGGCGGCCCACGCGGAGCCACGATGAGTGAGGTGCTCAAGAGGAAGTTCGAGGAGGTGGAGGGCGACTCCCCGTGCTCCTCCTCCAAGGACTCGGAGGAGGAGCTCTCGGGCAGCGAGAGCGTCGACAGCGGAGACAGCGTCAACCCTCCGGCAGACACGCACTTCACACGTGAGGCCCCTGCATGCACCGCTCCCCGCCCTGTCGCTCCGCTTCCAAACTCCCGCCGATCCCCGTGATCCGCTTGATGACACCGCTCCCGGCGGTGGGCCAGCGGCCAGCGCGTTCGCCGGTCGCTCGCCAGCGCCTTGGGGTGGCTCGTCTGGCTCGGCGCCTGCTGGCAATCCCAGGGACCCGCGATCGCCGTCGCCGTCATCGTCGCGGGCGTCGTTTGTTATTCGCGTAGCATTCGGACAAGATAAGTCTCTTCAGCGCAACGTTATTCTGTCATTATGGGAACGTGACTCGTTTACCATTTTATTGATGAGCCTGTGACTACCGTCACCTGGAGCGCACCCCCGATCTCATCGGATCTCAGAAGCCTTAGCAGGGGTTGTGCTTGGATGAGTGATGATCGCCATCATGCCCACGAGCTTGTCGTGGGGCTCAGCTATGTGACGGTCGGCAGAGGGCAGCGGAGTGTTACGTCTGTGCTCACCCCCCCCCCCCACCTTCACTCCTCGGTGACCGGCGTGGTGAAGTATGGTCAAATAATCTCGACGACTCGCACGTCCCCCGTAGGGACGCGCTCATCCACGAGCAGGTTGCCGAGGGGGCCGGACGTGCGCAGAGATTCTTATTAGCGATTCGCGTAATCCGCTCCCGAACTCCGTGTACCCATCGGTCGCAAGCTGCGTTTTCAATAAGTCACTGACGTGCGTTGTTGAGTAAGCGGGCAATCGATGACTCACGGCCGTGACAATAACAATGAATTTGTTCTTAATGCACCAACGACGTTTTTGCTGCAAGGAGTTCCTGGCGAGGGGCTGTGGAGCGCTGCCAACCACACACAGGGGCGGAGAGAATCATCGTTTCCCGTTTTGTAAACGCCCCCTACGTTCGGAAGTGAGCAGCCAAGCGGCGTCGTCTCTCTGCGCAATCGAACCTCGTAGGCGCACCCTTTACCAATGGCAGAGCCAGGGTTTTCAGGTAGGGGGGGGGGGGGCAACCCCTCCAGCAATGAAAAATGATAGTGGAGTTGTTAGTAAGTAAGGACTTGTCCCTTGCTTTTTATTCGACGCGCGTGCGGCGACAGCGCAGCCATCGATCGAGGGTCGAATTCGAACCGCGTCGTGTGATCGGCATCGCGCTCGCTGAAGGTGCTGATGCCTTCAGGGAAGTCGTGCACTGTATACGCAACTGCGCACAATTCTGAGTCACTTATAACTGCTTTGCCGTTACTTATTGCCAATTATGGACTCAGACTATTGTCCTATCATCTCATAGAGTCCCTGGCATGTAATAATATGCTACACAGTGGCAGTGGGGGTCGCAAAATACCGATGTATTACTAATAAACCCCAATGATCTTATCGAAATTAGGGATTTCGATTGGATCATTGGGGGGGCAAGTACCACCTCACCCCCCCCCCCCCCCCACTGGCTCCGTCAGTGCCCTTTACAAAGCTTCACCTTCTCTCATCAATTCAAGTTCGGAGTAGTGTTGCCTTATCTAAGGTACATAAAAACCGGGACATAGCTACGGGAAGAAGACTGCCTCGCAATCCTCGAAGATGGCAGCACTACGTGTGGAGTGGTGCGTCGTTACACAACTGACAAAGCCAGGAGATTAAATTATTAACGCCCCCGGAAAGACATGCTTCTCAGGGCAGCCGTCTCAACAAAAGGATAGTCCTGGGAAAATCGAGGCAGGTGGTGATGCTCACCTCCGATGAGCACGGTTGGCATCGTACTGTGTGAAAGAAGTTCTACGTACGTACGTACACATACGACACCCTAGTTCGAAGCCGGGGGTCACCGGGAGGCACCGTAGCGTGACGCGGGGTGACGCGCTCGCTCGTTCGTGATGCCGGCGTTTACTCCGCAGCCTCCTCCATCCTGCACCCGCCAAAGCGTCAGCGCGGCAAGAGCGTGCGCTTCGGCCAGGTGACGGTGTTCCACTTCCCGCGGCGCCAGGGCTTCACCAGCGTGCCCAGCCAGGGCGGCAGCACGCTGGGCATGGCGAACCACCACGACCACGTCGCCGTCTACTCGCTGGGCGAGTTTGCGCGCGAGCGCGAGAACGCGCACCAGCACGTGCTGCGCCAGCACCTCAAGGAGGAGAGGCTCAACGCCCTCCGCATGCAGGTACGCGTGCGCCCGCGCACGTTGGGACTTATTTTCGCGCCGTACGTAGCCGACCGCACGGGTCGGAGGTGCCGGGGAAAGGCAATGGCTGAACGCGCAAAAGCGGTTTTAAAGAAATTAGTTTGTCGATGTGGATGATGTAAAAGTGCGCAACTCCAGTGGCTTCCTGACATCGGAAGAGCATTCCAGACGGCCGCAGGAGCCGCGTCCGAAAGCGACCGTCGAGTGAGGCACTGGGGGCGGGCGGCACAAGGGGGGGAGGGCAAGGGGGTGGGCGAGGGGGGAGGGCGAGGGGGGAGGGCGAGGGGGGAGGGCAGGGCGAAGCCTGTGGGGGAGGCTCAGTGGGGGGAGGCTCGGGGGGGGGGGGGCAGCAACTGCTGCTGCTTTCGCTCGTCTCTTCACAAAACGATCTCGCCCACTCGGTGATCGGCACGAGAGATGCACAGGCACCGTTTTATTTTCTGTTTGTTTGTTTGCCAGGAAAGCCTCACCGAGTCTCGTGACTCTTGCTGAGCTTCATAGCTCATCGGATTTCTCCATTATATTTCTTTGTCAGGAGGGTCCTGCCGAGTTTTAAAAAGCAAGGAGTGATTATTGCGACCGTATTATGAATTGAGTAACGTGGTAATTTAAAAAAAAAGTTGAACCGTGGCGTTGTGCACGCAGTGGCCTGCTCTTGTGAATCCCGTCACAGGATCGTTAACGTCCACAGCGTAGCAGGCAGCGCGTAGCATTTATAAGATTAATGCGCATCGCGGTATTACCCAGGGCGGCCGCTGGAATTCGAACCGTCGCGCTTGGGCAAGAACGACGAGCGGCGTCGCCTCGAGGGTGGCTCTTCAATGCGCCCGGGCGTACGGTGTTACAGTGTACGTGCGTTGAACTTCTTTCGCGCCGTACGGGGTCAGCCGTGCTCACCGGAGGTGCGGGGGAGGGGTGGGGGAGGGCAGGACGACGAACTAAACGCGCAGAGAAAAAAGAAATGAGCAAGTCGACAGGAGCCGGGTGGGGTGCTGTGTGCCGCCCCTCCACTCCCGCATCGACGGGCAATGTGGATCAACCAGAAAGCGAATCGACCGACGTAACCACACCGAGCGTGCGAATGAAGAGCCCGGCACGAGAGCGTGCTTCTTCGCATGGCAGAGAGAATGTCCAAACACTGCGTGTGTGTGGCCAGGCAGCACAAGCGCTGCTCCGGCAGCAGCACAAGCGCACGGTGGAGACAGTCACATGGCAACAGCAGCTGACGGCGCGGAGGGGAAGGGGCGGTGGGAGGAGGGGGGGGGATCGGTCCGCAACTGCTCACCCATCCCTCCCTCCCCCCTCCATCTCGGCCGAGTGTCACGACCTTCAACCCCAACCCGGCACCCCAAAGACAAAGGTCCCCCGTGTCGCCTCGACAGACTGTAGGGGGGGCAAGTGCTGTTAGCGAGCACCTGGGAAGGCCGGCACGGCACACGAGGGGGTGGGTGGCCAGCACCACGCCCGGCCACCTTTGTCTCCCCAGTGGCGATGTTTACACACCACACCGGGTACTTATTTAAGGCAGAGTCGACCTAGGGGAGGCCCAGGACCGTCACTGGTGTTGGTCGCGAGCGTGAATCAGAATCTGAATCTTAATTTCGACTGCAGGAGGAATCCGATGAGCCATGAAGCTCTTTGTCACAGAGGCGCAGTGTGGGCGGGTCAACGAAACTGAACTGGGGTCGCCGGGTTCGTAACGCAGCAGCGTGCTCACCACTCCGTCACTGCCCACCACTACCCCCACCCCCACCCCTACCCCCCACCACTACCCTCCACCCCTACCCTACACCCCCACCCCCCACCCTACCCCCACCCCGACCCCTACCCCCCCACCCCCACCCCTACCCCCCACCCCTACCCCCCCACCCCTACCCCCCATCCCCCACCCCTACCCCCCATCCCTAACCCCCACCCACCCTACCCCCATCCCCACTCCCACCCTTACCCCCACCTTACCCCCACCCCCATCCCTACCCCCCACCCCTACCCCCCACCCCTACCTTCACCCCAATCTCTACCCCCACCCCAATCCCCACCCTTACCCCCATCCCCACCCCTACCCCACACCCCTACCCCCACCCCAATCCCTACCCCTCATCCCCACCCCCCACCCCTAACCCCCACCCCTACCCCCCACCCATACCCCCTACCCCCCACCCCCTACCCTTACCCCCCACCCCCGTGGGAGCAGCTGACGCAGAACGGCACGCAGGACTGCGACCGTGCCCGCGCCCTCACGGTGGAGGACATCCCGGACGAGGAGGTGGACGTGCGGGCCGTGCAGGTGGACGACTACTTCTTCCTGCAGCCGCTGCCCACGCGCAAGCGGCGCGCCATGCTGCGCGCCTCGGGCGTGCGGCGCATCGACGGCGACGAGAAGCAGCAGCTGCGAGCGATCCGCGTGTCGCGCGAGGAGTGCGGCTGCGACTGCCGCGCGTACTGCGACCCCGAGACGTGTCCGTGCAGCCAGGCCGGCATCTCCTGCCAGGTGATGCCCGCGCCCCCATTAACCGCACCAACGCCGGCGCCGAGATTCACCGCACCTGCTGTCCCCGTGCCGCGCTCCGATGAATCGCAACCGCACCACGCTGGGATGAGCCACGCTGCGATGAGCCACGCTTGAACCGCGATGGGCCACGCCTGCAACACGCCATGCTTTGACGTGCGGCCAAAATAGCCTCTATGTGACTTTACCGAAAAAACCTAAGAGTATGAATCCTTGCAGTCACGAAAGCCTCAAATCTAGCCTCTCGGAGGCTCGTTTGGCTGGTTGTGGCGTGAGCAAGTGACAGCACGGCTGCTCCTTTACATTTACCTATAACACCACACTCTGACGAGCTATACCACGAACCCACGCCAAACCAACGCCGCTCACAGACAAACCGCAAAGGTGATGCACACATGGGTGCATTGTAGGATCGGGTTGGCAGATCGCACTGATTGGAAAACACTCAAACCATCACCCTGGCCTGCTGCTCTTGCTCATGTAAGAACAGCAAGTGGGTTAATGAACCCATCTGTGCAGACATTTGAGTTTATCCGCTGGTACGTTGTGGGTACTCTCCGAGCTCTTCGCTTTTTTCTCCCACATACCAAACGCTGTTTAAAAATGAATTTTCCGAACATCCCAATGCAGAACTGGAGTGTCTTGAGACTCGGCGAGACACATACCGGATGACTAAATAACTTTTCTATAAAACACACCAGCACCACCACAACTGGCAAACGCGGCTTCTAGAGTGAGTGGCACCACTCCAGGCGTGCGCGGTGCACTGAGCTACGTCGTTGCCGGTCCCCGGCATCAGCGTGCCGCGCCGGGCCGCACCGAGCCACTCCGAGCCATGCCGAGCCCCAGACCCGCAGCTGCGCTTGCAGTTTAAACTAATAAATGTTGCATTGTGACCAGGGAAGGCCTATTGAGCTATGTAGCTCTCTTTCAGGAGGCATCTGGCCACAAATGACAGCTCAACAATTTCTTGGGGACAAACGAGTGGCGACATTGATTCTAAATGTGGAGGGAAAAACCGGAGGACCCGGAAAAAAAACCGCGCGAACCACGGGGAGAACGCGCAAACTCCAAATATACAGGCATCGGGGTCAAACCCCTTGACCCCATGTGTACCAGGTGAGGTAGTTAACGTCTCGCCATGGTGGCACCCCAGTCGGGTGCAGCAGAGCCGTGCACGTGGCGCGTGGTACAGACCCGGACGAGGTCCCGTCGGGACGGCGCGTGTGACGCACCGCACGTCACGTGGCCAAGCTTACGCGCCGGTGCGGGTTTTGGTAACGCCGGCAAGCGGGGCACGCGGCCTTCCACGCCGCACTGCAGAGTCCCGCAAGGTCGTTCCAAGGTGACCCGTCTCCGGCCATGAGAGGCCCGGTGACTACTAGACCCTCCTGGTGAAAAGCAAACCCCGAGGATAATAAACTGCGTACAACCTCCCCCCCCCACCATGTCCGCTTCCTGCACCCCCCCGCACCCCCCCCCCACCACCAATATATTCACCTTGCCGCGTCTCTCTCCCTCCGCCAGGTGGACCGGCTGTCGTTCCCATGTGGTTGCACCAAGGACGGCTGCGGGAACCCCGGGGGGCGCATCGAGTTCAACCCGGTGCGCGTGCGCACGCACTTCATCCACACCATCATGCGCCTGGAGCTCGAGCGCAAGCAGGCGGGCTGCGACGACGTGGGGGGCCCGCTCGGGGGGCCCGGCGTCGATGGGGGCCTGGTGCACGGCGCGGTCGAGAGGGCCTGCGGCTCCTTCGGCGAATCCGTGCTCCCGCAAGAAATGCTCGGGTGAGCGGCGTTCGCGAACCTGCCGGCCGCTCGGTAGACCCCACGGGGCCTGGGTCTGCACCGTGCGTGCGTTGAACTTCTTTCGCACCGTACTTGGCCAAACCGCGTGAATCAGAGGTGCGGGGGGAAGGAGGACAAACTGAACGCAAAAAGCGGTTCTCAAGAAATGTGTTTGTCAATCTAGATGACGATGATGTAAAAGTGCATAGCTCCGGTGGTTGCCTAATATCGGAAGGAAGAGCGTTCCAGACGGCCACAGAGGCGTGCCGGCGCAGCTTCCACGCTTCACGTGAAATGCCTCGAAGTGCGCACCTAGCCTGGCGCAAGCGCTGTGGTGACTTCACCGGCGCTTTCCGGCGTTGTCGCAGTGTGGGGAGCGGTGGCGCCGCGCTACAAACTCGGCAATCCGAGTTGCTAGGCCTGCCCCCTAGGTCAGTTCAGCCTTGAATGAGTACCTGGTGCGACATATATACCCTCTTGCCCCAGCAGTCTGGGTACAGCTTTGTCTTCGTTCATTCACTGTTGACAGCCCTGAACCAGTGGTGGAAGTTGAACATTTTCAAAGTGGAGGGTAGTCTCTACATAGAATCACCACTGTTGATGAACTTCATATGGTACTCACTTTATTGATTGATGAGGAGAGGTTATCACAGCGCCTGCCAGATACGAACATCTCCGTGCCATTGTTTCCAAAGCAGTCGGGTTTTTTGCGTGTGTGTGTTTACTGGAGTACGGTGTTTGCCCGGGATGTGGTGCGCTGTGAGATCGCCATCGCGTCACGTCAAGCCTCTGCTCGCTGTCTGTCCCACCCCGTCCCAGCAGAATGTCGGGCAGAGACAACAGCCCCATGATGCAGCTATTTGCCGCCGACGTGATGAGCGGCGACGTGATGAGCGGGGAGGACGGAGACCCCGACAGCCCCAGCAGCGGGTTCGCCTCGACGCTCTGCTCGTCCGAAGACGGGGGAGACGGCACGACGGGCGTCGAGTACCGGATACCGTCGGCGCTGCACCTGGGCAGGGTGGAGGGAGAACTTCACGTGAAGGGCGAGCGAGTCGGAGAGATGTCCTCCTACAGCCTCGACTCCTCGCTCTTCAGCTTCCCGTCGGACGACCTTCCGTCCATGTCCCTCTTCCCGAGCAACTCGTCCTCGGCCTCCTGCCTTTTCCACGGCGAGGAGTATGGCCTGAGCTGCGTGCAGCTGCACGGGGCCCAGGACGCGCCCACCCTGCAGGAGATGTCCCCCGCCGTCGACTGCGCTCACGACCGCCCCGGAGCGTCTCCGGCGGCGCACGCCGCGGACGCGACGCCGCCGCCGCTCGCCGCCCTCCTCCAGGACGCGCCGGCGGGCGTCGTGGCGCACGAGGAGACTCGCCCGGAGCTCGGCGCCGCGTGGCGGGACGGGCCCCCGCGGCCCGGCGCGTGCCGGGAGCAGGAGCCGCCGCGTCTCGCTCGCGAGCAGCGGGAGGCGCCGACGCGCCCCCGGCACGGAGCTGTCGGCCCCTCGACTCGCGGCGACGTCGCGGACGGCGGCGGGGGCCTGGATCGGATCGTCTGCCGCGGCGAAGCGGCGTTCGAGATCGAGGCGGAGGGCGACGCGGCCCTGGAGCGGCTGTCGGCCGGGCGCTCCCCGCCCGCGGGTCGCTCCGACGGCGGCGGGGAGGCCGCGTCCCCGCCGACAAACGGTTCCGGCGCGAGCGCCGCGGAGAGCGGCGGGCTCGTCGCCAGCACCCGAGCCCCGGCGAACGCGGCGGACGTGGCGACGCACGGGATCGAGGACGAGCGCGACGCCTGCCGCGACGCGCCGACGTACGGACTCGCGGGTCGGCACCTTGCGCCCAACGCGCGCGTTTCAAAAGGAGAGCCGTTCTCCTCCTTCGTCGCCAACGAACCTGAACGCGTCCTCCCGCGCGAAGTCGGGGCTGGCTGCGGCGCGAGCGGCACCGAGGGATCGCCGGCGGCGCCCGGCCCGGAGGCGCGCGTGGAGGAGGAGAGACTTGAGACGGAGGAAGCCGTTAAAATGATTAAAATGGAGCAGAAGGATATCTGAGCCTGTCCCTCGCAACCCAAGAGCAATGTCGTTGAGTGAAGGGGGGGGGGGGGCTCTCCCCTGCCGCTCGCTGTGAATCAAAGGAAGCGCCGCGGAATCTCTCGCCGGGCGTCACGGCGTCGCCGAGGCTCGGGCGACGGCGCCGCTCCGAGAATTTCGACGGCCGCCTCGTTTTAACAAAAAAAAATCTCCCCCCACCCCCCCATCCTTCGAGTGAAATGCAATTTCAAAGGCGTGGCTTCACGTGAATTTTAAGTGTCCCGTGTTTTAAGAGAAGTGTCGTGGCTCTGTCAGACGGCGCAGCCTCGTGTGTTGGTGTAAGTGAGCCGTGCGTAGTGATTTTAGAATGTACCATAATTGTTTGTGTGGCGTCAACGAAATGATGATGACTACAGGAGAAAGAAAAAAAAATCTAAACTCTCGTACCCGTCGACATTTCATTTAATGGTTTAATTTTTGTAATTTCAAATGTATACCTTACAATTGTCGAATTGATGAAAAAAAAAACCTGGAAAGCATTTATATTTATTTCACCGTTGTGTTTCATTGTTTTAGTTTTATATGACGCCGCTATTTATGATGATGATGATGACGACGACGACGCGGGTCTGTGCGTGTGCCCAGGTGGGCTCTAGCTATAGCCGTGATCGACTCCTGTGACCGTGTTTGTGTGCGTGAAGCGAAAACACAGTGCAATGGCTCGGAGCGCGAGCGCTCGCTCGTCTCGAGCACGCCGCCTCGTCCCGCGCGCGGACGGGCAGCGAGCGGGCAGAGGGACACGCGTGTCCTCGCCAGGTTCGTGTTACCCTGGAGGCTGTCGTGACCAGCGGCCTCGGCTGGGGATATTCTTGTCAATAAAAAAAAATGTGAAAACACAACCACTCGTTTACCACTCGTGTGGCTGCAGATGCCAGGTCGCGTCTTCGTTTACCATTTTACCGGAACGAAACCATCGATGAGGCCTGCCTGCGCGGACAATCATCAATACGCAGCTGCGCATAGCATAACTCGTGCAGTTAGCTGCTCAGATGTACACATAGCATAACAGTTTAGCTGTTCACATGTGCACAGAATAGCAGTATAGCTGCTTGTACGCAGGATCACGTAGCAGAGTTATGCTCACGCGATGGCTTCATCACAAAGACGGCAGCTGACTCTCCCACACTTCCACAAACGGGGGAAGACGGCAACCCCCCCCTCCCACTCATCTCACGTTGACCACAGTGGTGAAGTATGACCAAACTATCATAGCCGACATTTTTCATCCATCACTGAATTGACAAAGGGACTGTGCAGTTGTATTTATTTTGGGGGTGGGGGGGGGGAATCAATTGTTGATTAGGGCCCTCGCCATAACAATGTGGAACTTCCAACCGCTTGTGATTCAGAACCCACGAACTGAACCCGAACTGGTGGTGGCATTCGAGTCCCCGTTTGGAACACGGGTGACGTCCGTAGCCACAGTCGCAGCAGCAATGGCTAAAGCGTGTCACGATGCAGCGCCGAGTGTAACCCGGGTCTAATTACTGCGCGCTGTGAAAGTTGATCGTGAACTGCGACGGTGTCATCGGAACGCCGCTTTGCGCTTCACTGCTCGCGCCGCACGCAACGATCAAGGGGCGGGGGGGGGGGTCGGCGAGTGTCTGGCACACGACGTTCTGTGCGCGATGTTGGAATTCGTGATGCGCCGTGCAATGCGTGAGGTGGCAATCACGGAGAGCGCAGAACGTGTCAGAGGTGCGACTCCTTTTTTTATTCGTGCCAATCATTCTGCTGGAGTCGCCGATTAAATATATCCATCGCGGAGCCGCTTATCCACAACCGCGAGGACAGCGTGGTGTCTCGTGTGAATTCTAGATTTGAAGCTTTCGTGACTGCAAGGATTCATACTCTTAGGTTTTTTCGGTAAAGTCACGTAGGTACAAAAAGAATAATAATCAAACTAATAAAAATAATAGAAATAATGATAGAAATAAAATAAAAAATCACGACGTTTCGGAGGCAACACAAGTCTCCGTAATCAGGTGGGACCGTCACAGCTAAATTTACTGTATCTCGTGTGAATGTTCACAGATCCCGCACCTCCGATTCGCACGGTTGGCTACGTACGGGTTCCAAAGAAGGTGAACGGACGTGCGTGCCACGTGGGCGGTTGACGATTTCACCGTTAAAAGTCCTCTTCAAGGAGAATGGAATCGTGGCTCGCTTAGTCAAGTGCGCCTCCCTTCCACGATGTGGGCACCGCACGGCGATTGAGTGCGAACTGAATAGTAACGTTTACGGAAGAGTAATGCTCACAGAATAATATTGGTAGGAAACTCTGGTTACACCAGCCCACAGGGGATTATTGTGTCCGTCCGTCCGTCGTGCAGGGACGGGCTGGGTGGGGAGGGAGGGGCTTGGTGGGGAGGGGTGGGGAGGTGCTGGGTGGGGAGGGAGGGGCTGGGTGGGGGGTGGGATGGGATGGGTGGGGCTGGGTGGGGAGGGGCTGGTCACCCCGTGGTGCCCTTATAAAACTCAACGTTTAACCTACTCACGCCGGCTTGTGCCCGCCTTCACAGTCGGAAATATTTGCGGAATACACCACGCCGCCGTTGACCCTGGACATTGACCGAGCAACCCAACGTTCCTACCAGCTCCCTCCGTAGGAATGTTATTAATGTTCACAGAATAGTAACTCTCACAGAATAGTAACGCTCACAGAATATTCACGCTCAGCACCGTCTGCACTTGGTCGGCCCAATTTGAACCGAGCGTTGGCGACATCCACAGCAGCGCGTGCGTAGTCCACGTCCCGCGCAAACGTGCGTGCAGTATGTGCACGCCGGACTTCTTTCGCACCGTACGCAGCCAACTCCGCTGTAATCGGGAGGTGCGGGAAACACCCCTCCCCAACTACCCCAGCGCCGGCAATTCGCGACAAGCGACACCGACACCCACCGAGATGCCCCCCCCCCCCCCCCACGGTGGCTACCGAGTGGCGTGATCACCTCGTTAAACGTCACCTTGACACGCGGCGGGTGAAGAAGACGGCTCAACAACAACAACCACAACTCCAGAGCAGCGCTCTTCTCCATTGCAAGGCTCGCGGGCCACTGGCGGTCACCTGGTTTGTCTTTCAGTGCTGCCCCGTGACAATACACAACATGGGAAAGACACCCCCCCACCCATCATCATCATCGTGCTGCTGTCAACCCCCCCCCCCCCCCCTCAATGCAGTGGCGGATTATCATAGTGGCAACAGTAGCTACTATAGCTACTACATATGTAGTAGCTACTTATGTAGTAGCACTTTCAAGGGCCCCGCGCTCAATGCTTTCAAGCTATCAATTCCGGTTCAGTGATTCTGCACTTGCTCTATTACTATAGTACTATACTGCCTTCAACCGTTATGAACGACTGGGTGTTTAAGGTTAGCGATTTGTCGTATTATCTGGCTGTATAGCAAATGAAAAAATTACAATGACTTAACTGTGCAAGTTAAAAATGTGTGTTTTAATATCTCTGTGTTTTTTTTATTTAGTGCCCCATTATAACATATGCTACAGGCCCCGCACTCGCTTAATCCGGCACTGGCCCAATGGTTTCAAATTTGTGTCGCAACCTCGCACCGCGATGACGTGATGTCGGCGAAAGTGGCTTCTTCACCTTTGAAAGTGAGTAAAGAACAACACCGCTCGATAAGTGCATTGCGGCAAAGCTTTCACTGTTGGCTGCGCTGCTCGACGCTCTGGCTACATCTGCAGGCCGAGCGTGGAAGTGGTGATGTCCACATGATGCGGCTTATTTCCATCGAGTGTCGATCGATAGGAAAATGTGATCACCGGTCTCTCCAAACAAGCGGCAATACGAGCGCAAGACCAGCGTATTGCCTTGGTTTGTAATGAACACGTTCTGTCAATGAATCAACGGCTGGTTGATTATTTAAATGCACCACATTTATATATTTTTTAAAAAATGACAAATCGGACTCTTTTAGTCTAGCCCCTTGGTGTTGCGGCAAAGCTCTCAAATCACAAACGTAATCCCATGAGTTCTAATCCCAGACAGGGGTCGACTCGAGCCGTCACCCTTGTAACATACTGCCCCTCTTTGTGATTAGTCAATATCACACCTCCACTTAAGAGCATGGCTCCCGACACGGGAATGCCAAATATCTCCCAGGCTGCCTTGCGCTCACTTCAGTTTGAATCGTTACTCGGTGAAGTTTTATCCAAGAATTCACAAAATAGGGAACACACGCAGGTTACGAGCACCATTGTGACCGTGAGGGCAAGTGGGATTGGACAGAAACACGTCCTTAGAAGTCGAGAATAATGATGGGTGCCGTGCGATCAGCTCGCGTGCAGGTGCCGGATGGATCGCCGCCGTGGTGAGATGTTAACTCCCTCGCCTGCTATGCAAGGAGGTCGTCGGTTCGATCCAGACCCTGCTGTATATTTGGAGTTTGCGATGTCTCTCTCGTCGCGTGGATTTTTCTCCGGGTCCTCCTGGTTTCCCCTCCACGTTTCTAATCGACATCACGCGTTCAGAGTATTTGGCTGCTATAAATTTCCACGCGATGCTGAGCCACTTCGTTGAGCTATCATGTGTGGCCAGGTCGCTTATGAAATACAGCTAGATAGTTCAGTGGGACTTACCTGGTAAAATTAAAAATAGTTTAGTTGATATCGTAGGATCGTGAGAGATGGCGACGCCTGTATAAAAGGCCTTCATCCAGCAGTGGATTGATCACGGTTGATGGCGTTTGCTGAAGGACCGGTGTTATACCATCTGTGTATGAATAGTATCATAGTACATTCATACCTTTCAAAATCATAAATTATAACATGTACGCATACCTGTCAATCCACCACACAGAGACCCATAGATTCACCACACAGAGACCCACAGACTCACCGCACAGAGACCCACAGACTCACCACACAGAGACCCACAGGCTCACCACACAAAGACCCAGACTCACCACACAGAGACCCACAGACTCACCACACAGAGACCCACAGACTCACCACACAGAGACCCACAGACTCACCACACAGAGACCCACAGACTCACCACACAGAGACCCACAGGCTCACCACACAGAGACCCACAGACTCACCACACAAAGACCCAGACTCACCACACAGAGACCCACAGACTCACCACACAGAGACCCACAGACTCACCACACAGAGACCCACAGGCTCACCACACAAAGACCCAGACTCACCACACAGAGACCCACAGACTCACCACACAAAGACCCACAGACTCACCACACAGAGACCCATAGACTCACCGCACAGAGACCCACAGACTCACCACACAGAGACCAGACTCACCACATAGAGACCCACAGACTCACCACACAGAGACCCACAGACTCACCACACAAAGACCCAGACTCACCACACAGAGACCCACAGACTCACCGCACACAGACCCACAGACTCACCCATATCTGTCAATCCACACGGTTCAGATTTCAGGTCCATCCGGCGTACAGCCGTTTCAATACGGACATTGTAGGATGAACGTTGCTATTTATAAGGGCACGGGGGTGACCAACAAGGTCTGAATTGGTCTGTAATAAGGTAGGGCACTGATAATGGCTTGCCGTATCATGTTCAGGCGGTTGCAGTACGTACTGCCGTAACCTAGTAAAACCCTCCACTCCCCCCTGTTGCACGATGCTGTGTACTGCTCGTACAGCCCAACGGGAATTCGCCATGCCAGGCGCTGGAACATCGCGTTCTCCATAATAGAACATCAATACAGTATATATATCACGTACATATGTTACTCGACTGGGCCACTCTGCCGTGCTTGCTCTGCGCCCGCAGCTACACAGACACAAATTTTAAAAAACATGTTCCGTTCCCACCGCTGTCTTCCCTGCAAGCGTGTTGACGCCGTGAAATATTACATGTAATCAATTGCGAACGAATTAACGAGACGTGTGATGCGCGGACTCTATTCATTATTAACGATTGTTATTTGATATGCGCGCGTGTTTCTGGCGTGCCGCGTGGTTAGTGTTCGATGGCGCTGGGTGCGCGCCCTGCGGTGCGGTGTTGATATTCGGCATGAAGTCGTTGGGGATTGAGCTAATGGCACGCGTTGTTGAGTAACGACGTCTTCTGAATGCGTTACTGGACCACTGCGAATCCCACACGTGAGGGCACAAGCGAACTCACAACGCCTCCGATTAGCCACGGTTGGCGTACGTACGGTGCGAAGAAAGTTCAACGTACATACAAAGACCCCCCCCCCCCAGTATAGCCTGACTGTTGGGACAAGTGCTGTTAGCGAGCACGGCACACGAGGGGTGGGTGACCAACACCACGCCTGGGCCGCCTTTGTCTCCCTCGTGGCGATGTTTGCTACACGCCGAACCAGGTACAGCACTCATTTGAGGCCGAGTCAACCTAGGGGAGGCCCAGAACCGGTTCAGATCATCGCGGCTGGTGTTGGCCGTGAGCGGCAATCGAACTGGGGTCGCCGGGTTCGTAGCGCAGCGCGAACTAATCGCTTGCACTACTGCTGCCCACGTGCATCCGTACACAACACACTCAACAAACGTGGCCATGCAGATGGGGCTCCCCCCGTGGTTGTGGATGACCCTCCTCACGGGGTGGAACATTGCGTGATGCGTCCGTGCCGTGGTGGCCCTGCCGAGCGACAGTGAAATGCCCATTTGGTGTGGCTGCGAACACTCGGCTGGCGGATGGAAACCCTGAGCCAGAGCCGCTGAGATTCCGTGCAGCGGGAGACGCATTGCTCATGGGGATAGTTCCCGGGGGGAGGAGAAATCGTATTCGACCCTGTACATCGATTCTAGACCTCAGCTGGTTCTGCAGTAATGCGGGTGCATTGTCTCAATTTGGTCACCGACCAACTGCATTCAAATTGGTTCTTAATTCGCTATGCCGGCACTGAATATGTACAGCAGGGCAATTGAGATGCACCACCTAGCGTAGGCGAGAGGCAATTTGAAGGGGGCCACGGAAACACCCCTGTTGTTTAAATTCCAGAGGTCGTTCTCGAGGACTGCATCACAGGGTAATGTTGCATCGCTCTGCGAGACGTATGGGCGTGGAATGACGCCGATAGCACGAACATCGGAATACCGTACATGTGCGAAAACACAAATCAACTACGTCTAAGACACTCTGGCATCTGGTCGTGTATCGCGCAGTGATAAGACGATGGCTGCTGATCCAGCAGTGGATTGAGCATGGCTGCTGCCGCTGTTGCTGCTGCTGATGATGACGACGAAGCAATAAGAAGCGTACGACGTGGGCACACACGTCGCGTTCAAAGACGCCGCACAACATAACGGGGCATGGTGCGTCACGGAGGCCATGATGATGAAGAAGAAGAATTCAGAAACTTAGCGGCAGGACCGACAGCAGGACACGTGCCATCCCCCCTGCCAATATTCAGCGACACGACAGCGTCGTTTTCAGTCACGGTGCAATAAGCCGGGCCTGTCATCTCCGCAATTACTGACGGACAAAACAAACAAACAGACAGAAGTGGCTGATGAATAAACATCGGGGGGCAGTGTTGGCGTGACGCGCTCCGGAGTGTCTGCCCCAGGATTGGACGCCGCGGATGCCCGCAAGCCGCGTGGGGGGGGGGGGGCAGCTCCTCCTCGCCTCTCCACAAATGGTGCGGAGCTCGGGAGGGGAGCACACTGACAGAAGCCCACCACCACCCGCCCCCCCTCCGCAATCAGAGAGGTCAGAAAGAGAGAGAGGGGGGCGCGCGTGTTGCAAGCTCCTGACGAGCGCGCACCATTGCACGGTCGGCGCGACACGCGTGTCGAGAAACATCGGCGACTCGCCGTCGTCGTCGTCGTCGTCATCTTCGTCGTCGTCTTCTCCGGCATCGTCACCATCACTCGCTGGCGAGTGACGCGAGACGCGACGAGGTTTTTTTTTTCCGCGCAGCTCGGCTCGGGAGGACAAAGGAGGCTCGAAGCGCGTCGCAGCCAAGCTGCCATCCTCTCCTCCACACGCTCCACCCCGAGGGGACCATCGGAGCAAGAAGGACGAATACAGAAAACCAGTAAGCTGCACCGGGCGGGCGCATCGTACACAACCAGCGGTAGCGGTAGCACCAGCAGCAGCTGTGACAGCAGCAGCAGCAGCGGCATCTGCTGTCCCTGCACAAGAGGGGGATGGAGTAACATCGCTCGCGCGCGGACCCAGCTCCTCGTCTTTGCCTTTCGCGATGTCACAGTGGGGTGGGGGAAGGAGGGCTCGGGAGGGATTGATCGATGAGATTGATTTGACCCCAGGCGAGTGATCGCATTCGCGTCAGTCACGCACGAGGAGGAGGAGGGAGGGAGGGAGGAGGGAGGCAGTCGTTGCGTTTTGGCGCAGTGAGGTCCGGTCCGGTGCTGACCGATTTCGCTTCTAAACGTTTCCAATGTCGCGATCCCTCGGTCGCGTTACAGGGGCAGCTCTTTTTCAGACGCGGGTATTTTTGGAGGCCGCTCAAGTGTTCGCTACCGCCGCTGCGGCCGCTGCTGCTGCCGCTGTTTCTGTTGGCGCATCAGCGCGTGCCGGGGCTGCGGCTTGATTAATGTGCCCGTGTGGGTGGACAGATGGAAGCCAAGGCAGCGCTCACTTACAAGTTCGGGTTGAGGTCTGGTAACCGGAGCCGTTCCTTCGCGCCGCTCTACTTAAAACCGAACAAGGCAATGCCACGCGCGAGCGCTCATCCCGTGTGTCTACGATGCGGCAATGCTTCCCGAGTGTGCGCGACAGCGATCTTGCAAAAATCCGCACGCGGCCCTCGGTCCGTGTCGGCGCAAGAGACGCAATTCATAAAGCCGCGTCGCAGAACGATGCAGCAGCGAGATGCCGCACAGCGCCCTCATTGCGGGTTCATGAATTTCTAAGGGTATCAATGTCATACCGGTCATACGTGGATGGCACGAAATTGGTCCTTCGGCAAACGTCATCATCAGCCGTGATCATTCCACTGCTGGATGAAGGCCTCCGCCGGGCGTTGGCCATCTCTCGGCGTTCCTGCGATGCGATGAAGCCACGCAGCACGTGCACACGACTCGTCTCGTGCAGGGGGCACGACTCTCGGACGCACTCCGTTTCGTGGCTGTCAATCCGTCATTAGTCTCGACCATCGGGGCGTCATCCAGCCCTTCCAGCCGTCACGTGCCTTGTCCAAGTCCACATGACTTTTCTGAACAGTTTGAATGATGGTCGTTGTGATGGCATGTACAATAACACTGGTCAACACACTTTTTCTGGCACAAGGTATTCCAACGGTTTTAAGGTAATTTTGGGGTGCTGATTCCAAAAAAACCTGATGTCTATCACATCAGGTTTTTGAGATATAAAATATTGCATTTTCAATAAAAACTGCAGAAGAAAAATATTAAATAAATGTGGCTATCTACATAAAATGATATTATAAGCACACCATCCTAAAAATACATCACCATATTTAAACACTAAAGCAGTCACTGACTCGTAACAACTTGCAATCAAAAGTGACAGAGTTAATTTCGGGTCAAATCAATGAAAATGGGGTATGCCGATAGCATAAAAATGAGATGTGATAGAGCAAATCTGAGATCAGATTTGGAATCAGCACCCTGAAATTAGTCTAAAACAGCTGCAAAAGTTAACCAGTGTATAATTAACTACCACAGTATTCGTAATTACTACTACTACTCTGTATGGCGTTGCTGTAAAGAACGCGGCTGGACGGAGGGCACGAGGCGTTGGTGCTGTTGGCGATGGACACGCCAAAATAGATTTGGGCCGCTCGTCCCGCAAGCGTTCCCTGCTGGGCTGTGTCGCGCCAGCTTGCTATTTGGGAGATTTTATATATAAACACACACACACTTGTCTGGAAGCCAATTGAGTACGATGACGGGAGGTAATAACAATGGAAAGAATAAGTCTTAAAATATCGTTGTATTCTTAAATACACGAGATGAAAATCAGAGGTTGCCTTTACTCGTGACGAGTACCCAATGCTGAGGTTGTTTCCTATGACCCAATCACCCTGAATGTGCCAGATCTTGTCAGATCGTGGAAGTTCAGCAGGTTTTCAGCCTGGTTAGCACCAGATGTGGTTTCGGCTTGGGCTGCGAGGTGACCGGGAGATGGCAGTTACAGTCACTGATTGTGCGGCAAATTATTCTCGAATACGCCTGTGCAGATTGTTGAATGTTAACACGCCTTCATATGCGTGGGATTTCCCAGGGCACTCTGGTTTCAGCCCACGTGCCAAACACTCGTTATTTACCCAGCAGGAGCCTTTGCCTCGAGGCTTTCTTTCAGGAGGATCCTGCGTTGGAGATGATGGGCTGTTTTCATGAATGAGTATTTGCCATGTGGAAGGAAATCTGAGAACCTTGAGAAAAACCCAGGTTAACGCTCTCGTATACACGGAAGACATTTTAGTGAGCTACTGCGCACCAACCAACCACGCCACTGCTTGCCCTTTCTCACAAACTAATTGCATTTCCAGTCTTTGTCCGCTTTTAAATTTATGGTATTCACAGCGCCGCAAATAGCCAGGCCGCGAGGTCAGCTGCTGCAGCGGCGCTCCACTCTGCCTGCCGCCGCCGCCGCTGCTGCCCCCTCGCTAACGAGGCCGCCGAGACCGCGTGACCCGGAGAAGCTCCCTCCCGCGAGAGGAATACACGCCATGGAACGTGGCCTGGAGCAGGAGGTGGTGGTGGGCGAGGGCGGCCGGACGGACGCCAGCGAGCGGTGCGAGCACGAGGAGGACGCGGCTACGCGCAGAGTGAGCACGGCGCGATAATGATTCACTCAGCCCAAGCCTCGACAGCTCCATCCGTAAACACAGCTGCGACTGTGAGCTTATGCGTCACGCTGCGGCGTTAGCGGTATCCCGAGCCGAGGCTTATGGGGACATCGAACCCACGATGTAACACATTCACAGCTCTAAGACGTTGCGTTTGCACAAGCAGATGTTGCTGAAACGGTAAAGTGCATTGGACGCAGCGAGGTCTATGGCAGATTTTTTTTATTTAAAGCGTAAGCATCGTACGAAAGCTCGTCATAACACACGGTGATGTCACTTGCGAATTTCAACAGTTGAACGAAGACGCCGCAAGTTCCGAGCGACCCGAGGCAGCTGAGCGGCGCGAGCAGGCGGCTGCTGGGCAGGAAGACGTCGAGAAGACGCCGGCGACGGAGGGGAGGCACGACGACTCGGAGACGTTTCCACCGCGTGGAGACACTGAGCAAGGTCCCCAGCTTCGGCAGGCTGACACAACTCGGCACGCAGAGGAGGCCGAGGCAACTGAGGATTCGCATCCACAGGAAACTCGAGGGCCGGAACCAGATCACACACAAGGAGGCATGGAGATCCAGCGAAACGGACAACTCGCCTCAAGTGGCGAGAATGACCGACCTCCTGCACCGCAGCCCACAAAGGCTCCCGGTGAGGCCCAAGGGACTCAGTGCAGCACAGTCAGTTTACCGGCGATCTCAGATCAACAAGATCATGCTGATGAGTTAGAGGATTCCAAACCAGCAGAAGCATCAGATGAAGCTCTTGAGAGTTTACCGGCAATCTCAGATCAACAAGATCATGCTGATGAGTCAGAGGATTCCAAACCAGCAGAAGCATCAGATGAAGCTCTTGAGAGTTTACCGGCGATCTCAGATCAACAAGATCATGCTGACGAGTTAGAGGATTCCAAACCAACAGAAGCATCAGATGAAGCTCTTGAGCATCAGGGTGAGACACAAGACAGTAGAGCATTAGACGATGCTTGCGTTGAGAAGGCAGATGCCGCTCGTGACGAATCAAAGACAGGAGATTTAACGGATTCGCTGAAAGACATAGGAGGCACAGAACCAGCTGATAGTTTAGAAATACACATTCCGCAAATGGACGAAGCTGAGACACAAGAAAGCAAGGTCTTAGACGATGCTTGTGTTGTGAAGGCCGGATACACTCGACTCAAATCAGAGACGGAGAGCTCAGAGGGCAGTCTGAAGAACGTGAAAGATACCGTTCCAGCAACTGAGTCAGACATCCACCATCCGCAAGCGGGTGAAGAAAGAGAAGGGCAAGCCGAACCTAAGGACTCAAGTGTGGAGCAAGGATTTGAGGATCTCGAGCAGGAATTGAAGAATTTGCAATCAGACGAAGAGGCGATTCGAGTGCATGAGCATGAATTTGAGGACTTGGAGCAAGCAGAGGCACTGGAAAAAGTGGCGAATGCAGAAGAAAAAGATGACAATAACACACCAGCAATACTCGCAGCACTGGAGCCAGCTGCTGAAGAGGAGCAACCCGAAATACTCTTGCCAGCTGACACTTTACGTCCAGAAAAAGAGCAGGCATTTGAGGACCTTGAGCAAGAAATAGTATCTCTGCGATCCCGTGAAGAATATGACCCGGTGGAGATTTCAGAAGATTTAACGACCTCCGAGTGTGAGCAGGACGTAAAACGTGCAATGGAATTGGAGGAGCGTGGACCGTTCCCAGCAACCGAACAGGAGAAGTTTGATGAAGTGCGGGCAGCTGTGAATGTTGAGACAGCAGAGGAGCAGAAGGGCGCAGACATCGAGCATGGACCTGAAGAGAGACAGCTAACAGGAGAAGACATGGGTGATGTGCAGCCTAAGCACAACGTGAATGAAATCGAAACTGCGGATTCGGTCGCGGTAGATACTGCACATCGAGAAGAAACCAATGTCGCAGAGGAAGCAGGAGATGTAGAACAATCACGAAAGAGTTCATGCCCAGCAGTCCGAACCTCTACCGAATTGGAATATGGTGACGCTGGGATTGCCGTGTATGTCACCGAGGCAGATGATGAGAAAGAGGAAGACGCAATGGAGGAACTCGTACCGGCGGCACACTCACCAGAAGGAGAATTGCCTCAAGGTGCGGATCAAGAATATGCGCAAGAGAAATCAAAGATCGCAGAACCCGATGGCGTGCCCGGAGACACCGCTGACCGAGAGTCAGTCGGCACGGTCGAAGACGTCGGAACAGTGATGCATTCCGAAGAAGTGAATCTAATTGAAATCCACAAATTGAACACGTGCCTGGATCCAGTCGACGATAAAGAACGAGGAGTGGAAACGAACGAAGCGATGGACGTAGAGCCACTCATGGGAACGCATGTTCACGAGCAAGAGCAGGTGACAGAAAATACAGGACCTGAAAAGCTTGTGCCATCACAAAGTACAGCAACAGAGCTGAGCCCGAATGAAGAGCCGCAGGATCAACAAATGCAGAGGAGTGAAAATCTTGGAATAGACAACCCACGGGAGGAGCAGCAGCAACAACTTATGCCGTCTGAAATGTCCGAAGCTCTGGCTCCAACCGAAGAACTGGAGTCTGCAGATCTATCGGTTCAAACTGGGGTAACTGAAGATGCCAGTAGCTTAAAGGACGTCAACATGAATGAACAGTATGACCCAAATAATCTTGAAAACACACAAAGCAATGATAATTTTGACATGCAGTTAGCACGTGAGGATCTGGATCAGTTAAACACGATTGAATCAGAGGGCACAGGCGAAGCAGAAAACCAGCCCCATGCATTGGTGCCACAAGCTACCAATGATTTAGACAAAACATTACCCCAAAGCCTAGACCCGTCTGCAGAGACACTGATTGGCTCAGTCGAGAGTCTTGAACCAACCGAAATATTAGACCAATACTTGCAGCAATTTGAGGAGAGCAACCTCGTGTGGAATTTAGAAATGGACAGCAATCTGGGGCGAGCTGAGAGTACGAAGCGACTGAATAAACTTGACGATTCGAATAGCGCAGAGAAGACCGATAATTTGCGGCACACTCAGAGAAACGATCCCCCTAGACAAAGAGAGATGCTCGTAAACGTCGAACCAGATGCCAACGAATGTGGAATGCACGCGATCACAGAAGTAGAAGAAGCAATGCAACTTGACGTTCTGGAACAAGATGCTAAGCTAGAAGTGGAAAAAAATGAGAATAAATCCTCACAGCATGACAACTCGACGTATCAGGCTCACGCTGAGCAATCAGCTGACACGACGTCAGAGGATTCTCAAAAAGCTGAATGTAACAAGTGGCCGAAGGAGCTAGACCAGCCTTCGCCATTTGATCACAAAGGGTACATGGAAGGACCTCGTGAGGAAAGTGAACAGGTTGAGCACCTGCAGTCTGTGATGCCAACTACAAGCGAGCAGGAGGCGGTGGAGGAGGAGCCTACTGGGGTCTCAGAGATGTCTCGAGGGTTTGGACAAGACCAGCGCCTGCAACGAGGAGACCACGATGGTGCACCGGTGGTGATGCACAAGCAGCAGCATTTAAGGTCGATCACAGACGATGATTTGGAGAAGCTCCAGTCTCCTGGGAATGCAGATGTTGAGCACGAGACGGGCCAAGCTGAAGACCTGAAACAGGAAGACATCCAGCAAAGGGTAGAGCCCCAGAATCCAGTCACAGATGAGCGGTCCGAAACATCGCAGCCCTCTGAGATCATTGAAATGGCCGAGAGGCTGGAGAAGGAAGAGTGCCTAAGAGGAGAAGACGAGGGCGAGGAGAACACACGTAAGCCCCACGACCCGCCAGAGATGCCAGCGTCGACTGAGACCACCAAAACAGAAGATGACATCGCCGAGGCTGAACAATTGGAGCGAGACAAGAGCCAAGAGCGGGAGGACATAGAGCGTCTTCAGTCCCTGGCACCAATTGCGGACGACGTAGCACAAGTGGCGCAGTCCGCAGAGATAACCCAAGCGGAGGCGTCACGCGCTGACGAGACTGCTTCAGGTTCGGCTGAAGCGGTCGATGAGGATCAGAGCGCACGACCGGTAGATAGCCAGGAACAAGCAGAGCCTTTAGAGTTGGAGACGTCGCAGCCGACGCAGATCACGGAGATAGCCAATGAGCTTGATGAGTGTGCGAACCTGCAAAATAAAGACGACGAGATGAAGGAGGAGGTGACACAGGTCGAGTTTTTAAAAGCCACTGGGAACGAACAGCCAGAGACTGTGCAGGCCACGGAGATGAGGGACACGGCGAGAGGCGCCGGGAGGGATGAAGCCATAAGCCAGGGGGGTAACGAGGGAGAAACGGACATCAAACGGTCTGCTGAGATAATAGAGGTGGAGGTGCCACATGGGACAGCGATAAGAGAAACGGACGGGGAGATGGATGAAGCGCAAGGGCCGGGGCAGGAAGGTCACCACGATAGGGCAGATCACGCACAGCCCCAATCGTCAAGTGCGTATACAGATGGTCAATCGGAGATGTCGTGCTCCACGGATGTTTCAGAGACGGTAACAAAAGCTGAGAAAGTTGAACACACCGAAGAAGTAGCTGTTCAGGAAAGGGCAGATGCTGAGCGCCGTCAGCCGGAATATCCCGCGGCTGAGGAGACAGAGAAGACATCGCAGTGTGACGAGATTACAGAAGGGGAGATGGCGAAGTCTGCTGACGCCCTTGAGAAAGATCAACGCTGTCAAACAGAGGACAGCCGGGAACAACCTCTGCACATGACCACAGTAGGCCGCTTGCCACCAGAGGAACCAGAGTCTGCAGAGAGCATGGAGACAGTGAAGGGGAATGATGATGCTGACGACCAGGATGCAACAGAGGCGGCGTTTAAGCCACCTTTAGAGTTGGTTATAGATGAACCCACAGAGGTTCCACAGTTGACCGAGGTTATATTGACCAACGAAGACACGAATCCTAAACAGGATGAACCAGGAGAGGGCACGGCGTCTCCTTCTCTGGGGAACGAGTGTGCTGTGCAGGGGAATGTGAGAATCACGGATCAGCCCTTTGAAACCTCGTCAGGTCATCAGCCGGAACGAAAAGATCCAGAAATTAGTGGGAAAAATATCAAGGATACTTTGCAGTCATTGATTCACTGCAACGTGGTGGAATCGTCTCACGGCATGATCCTGGAACCCAGCGAGAAAGGAAACATGCACATATCCAAATACAAGCTCATGAACCCAGACTCGCAGCCAGAGATTCAAAATGAGAAGACCATACATGGCGACATTGGAAGTATCCTCAACGAGCTGCTCACCCACAGGGAGCCCCAGAGGCAGGAGGTCGCAATTGAGAAGGAGGAGAGGGGCAACCTGAAGGAGATTCTGGACAAGTTGATGACGCAGTCAAGCACGTGTGAGGATGACAAAGAAGGCGACCGAGTTGATGGAACAGCGAGAGAATATCCCGACACTGACACATCTGGGATTCAGAACGGAATCCTTATACAGGAGTGTCTCCAGGGCAGCGTCAAGATGACGGTCTACTCGCTGCAAAACCAAGATGACAACGGCAGTGGCCAGAAAGAAGAAGTCATAGCTGGCAATGTTAAAGGGGCAAAGGAGAGCCTCTTGGCCTCTGCAGAGAAGCCAACGCCGAGAAAGCTCGAGCTGGATTACATCCGCAAGGGAAACGTACGCTTCTACACAACGTGCATCAACAGCGGTGCCCTGGGCTACCTGCAGCTCCTGCAGGACCAGGGGGAGCAGCTTGAAGCGGCTGCATCCTGTGACGCGAGCCGTGCCGGTCCCGTGCTCGCAGACACGGAAGAGAGGGTGGATGTGAAGGCGATACGCAAGTCGTTTGAGGCAGCCTTAAAAGAGTCTGGAAATGAAAATGCCATCAAGGTTCCCGTTTGGCCACAGTACTGCGCTTCCAATATCAAGTCGGGGACGGCGAGTGAAAAAGCGCCCGGCGAAGCGGTGAATGCTACGCCCCGACGTTCGGAGGCGCCTGCAAGTGCTGACGGATGTGCTGCGAGCCAAGAGGCAGAGGGTCAGAGTGCAGCTCAAGCGAACGCAAGCGAAACTCTGCTTGAAACACAGAGCACGCACACCCCAGAGTCGGGCCCTATTACAGAGAGTCGGGTCCAATGCGAAGAAGTCGCGAAGGTGAACGTGAAAGATGCGCGCAGGAGTTTTGAAGAAGCCAAACAACTGGTGAGAGAAGTACAAAGGGAGAAAGTGGTCAGGGGCAACGTGGAAGCCGCGAAGCAAAGTTTGATGGAATCGTTCAGCCGCGGGAAGGAGGTCGTGCGCCAGGTCGACATCGCGGAAGATCTGCAGACCCTTCAGCGGAATGCGCCACTGGTCCAGCACGCTGCCTCCGTGTACCACGACGGCCACCTCCTGGTCGAGGTGACCAACGATAACAACAATCGGACCTCCGGCGAGGAGGGCTCCCCTGCATCGGCAGGAACTCCCTCTGATTTGAAGGCCAGTGATACACTGGAAAATGAAGAAATCGACGCAAACGCACATCGAGAAACTCAGGATCCAACGCCTCGGCACACCGAGTGCCGTGGCGAAGTCCACAAAGACGCCCACAACACGAGAGGGAAGTTACAGGAGCGCAAGGCTCCTCAAGAAAGCGCAGAAACCAGTGAACAGTCATCTACAGAGAATACAAAGTCGCGTGCGTTTACTTGCGCGAACGAAAACACAACGGGGCCGCGAGATGAGAGTGAGAAGGGCCTCCCGAAGCAGGCTGCACGGGAGCCGCGTTTTCAAATTCCTCCACCGGAGCCGGCGGCCCAGGCTAAGCACGCGACCCTTCAAGAGGAGCTACCCCTGCCCGCTCCTCCATTCGAATGCGAGCTCGAGGGTTCACTGCCGCCTCCGCCGCCCGAAGTCCTCGCCGCGGTCGTTGCAGAAGATCTGCCACTGCCACCCCCGCCACCTCCGGACACGCTCAAGGACGACTCCAGGCCGCCGTCGTACCCCTCGTCTCCGACGCACGCGAGCCAGCATGGCCAGGAACCAATGGGCGTCCGCAAGCTGCCCTTTCGAGTGAGGACGTTGGACATGCCAGGTCCACCGATATCTTCGTACGCCCCCATTCCGTTTAGGAAAAAGGCTGCGGACGCTCAGCCGTCGCAAGACAAAGTGCAGTGCGACGCGTCTGTGCCTAGGCAAAATAACGATGCCGACGTGGCCAATGCCTCTCCGAACAAGTTGAAGCAACATTTGAAAAACCAGGAGTCATCGTCTGCTGTCACATTGCGAGACATAAACGCCATCAACAAATACCTGGAATCAAACGTAGAACATTTTCACATTACATCTGGCCCAATAGTGCGTCCGGTCATATTCAAACCCGACAAATCCAATCCGCTCGAGACGTCCGTAATCAGCCCGCAACGCACGAGCCCCCAGAAGAAGCCAAAACCGGTCACCAAGAGAGCGTTCAAGACCCCGCTGATGATCGCCGAGGAAAACTTCAAGCGACAGCAAGCCGAGAAACAGAAAGACAAGACTGCCGGCTTGGCGACGAGCACGCAGTGGAGGGACGTGCACAAAGGCCAAGACGATGACGCCGACCGCACTTTGTCAAACGAGGCCGCGTACCCGCACGACAACCCACTGTGTGACGAGAGGACGAGTTCTGCCCACACGGGCGCCCTGATGGCCGCTGAGGGCGCAGCGCAGTGCGTTATTTTCACCAACAAAGCACTCACGAATAATCAGCAGCTCAATCAAAATCCGCAGCGTCCCACAGAGGCGGCAGCGACAACCCCGTGGCATTTGGAGGCAGGGACGCAGCCCACGTCGACGCAGGCGCACGTGGAGCAGCGGTCTGCCTGCGGCGTTCGGCGCACGGCGACGGAGGAATGCACTCAACAGCAAAGCAGCGAGCTCAGTCGCCTGCGGTGCGAGTCGAGCGTTCGAGGAGGCAAGGGCGCTGCTGGCGCGGAGCCACAAGGTGAGTGTCTCGCGGCGAGGAGAGACGACCACGCTGGCGCGCGCACTCATTGTAGCACGCGTCAGCTGCGGGCGTGCGATTGGAAGGATTCGGTTGCGCAGCGCGTCGCGACGGCACCAAAGCCGCCGGCGATTCGCGAGGACGCACGCGCCGCTGGGGCACGCGGTGCGGCCACCACGCAACCCGCGCTTGCCGCTCGCGGCGAGGACAGCCGCGGAGAGTCGGTTGGCGAGATGAACTCCTCAGCAAAAGCGAACGTGGCACGAGGGGTTAGGGAAGGGTGTCGGCAACAGACGTCGTGGCGGTCGCCGACCTTCATTGAGATTAGATCCGTTGCGAGAAAACCGAGGGAAATAGTCAGAGAGGTCCCACCTCTTCCTCGCACATTATTGGTTTCGTTGCCCCTGCTGGGAGGTTTCTCCCGCAGGACGTGCGCACAGTCGCCTCGTCCGCCGCACGATACGCACGAGCCACGCTCTTCGCCAACCGCGTGTCGAGCGGGGGGAGGAGGAGGAGGAGGCACCGCACCGAGCCTGGGGGATGAGCGCCAAAGCAGCTCATCTCGCATGGCCTGCAGCCCGCCCGTGGGTCCCGTCGCCGCTAAACGATCTGCGGCGGTTTCGGCGCCGCTAACGCTCAGGAGACAGCTCAATATTCACTCCACGATCTCCACAGCCAGTGCCAGGACAGTGGACGCAAAGAGAATGAACAAAGAGCAGTCGCTGCCAATTCTGTTGAAGCTTAGGAACGGCAAGGACGACAATATAGCGGAAAAGAGAGCGGTGTGGAGGGGCAAAGACACGATGGGCGTTCAAGGGAGTCCGACACCCAAGAGAAATGTTTCAAAGCAAGTCTGGATCACTTCCTGCGATCCATATAAAGAGAATGTCCCGACTAACAACGCGTCTTTAACGAGCAGCATGGATGAGGATCTCGTCCTCCTGGAGCAGAGCCTGCGAGAGACAGAGCAGCTGCTGCAAAGCATGCGTGAGAGTTCCCAACAGAAGGCGTCCCTAGCCGCCGGGGCCCACCAGCACAAGGCTTCCTCGGCGCCAGGTCTGTGCCGCTGGGATGGGGGCGAGCAGGTCCGCGTGAGACGCACAGCTGAGCAGCATGCGCGTCATTTGGCTGGGAATGAGCTCCGAGCTTCACACCTTTCGGAAACGTCCTCGGCTGGCTGCAGTGAGCATGAAGCACGCAAGGCCGCCCCCCCCCCGCCTGCTCTTTGCAGTTGATGCGCACGCTGTGGCTTTTGCTGCGACGCACCTGCAATTGCTCTATCGTGGGCTTGCTGCAGTGTCTGGTAATGGCAGAGCAGCGGTGCGGCCGGATGCTTTCCATCTGTTCGCTGCACTTTGTGTGTCATCGGTGAGCGACAGACGACGGAATTTTAAAAACAATCTGCTTTTACACACGTTGTGTGGGTATGACGTGAATTAACACATGTTTTAGTGGAAGCAATAATTGTGATGGGTATTAATTTCAAATCCATGCCCAAGTTCTTTTGAAAATCCATTACTGTTGGGGTAACAAGTTTGCGGGCAGCTTCTACAACATACGAGGGAGTTATTTCATCAGCGGAGCTACGCCGATGAAAATTATGTTTACTAAGTAATTCAGCGCCGCTGCGGGAAATCAAAAGACTGACTTCACTCTAACAGTTTTACATCGCCGCACGATGTCAACTTTCAAACGTAACCCCTGCCAAACATTTACAAACATTTACAGTTTGTCAGGATTCCGTTTTCAGACGCAGACAACAATCTTCACGGTCCGAGACAGCAGCAGCAGAAGCAGCTGTTTAAAAATATATGCTAAAAATAAACAGCATTCTCATCTATTTTGTGTAACTCAGCACCACGAAAGCCCTCTATCCACTGTGCTCCTCTGACACCCTCCCAATTCCCCTGCCACAAAACTAATCCCACCGTTGTGGCCTGCCTACAGTTGTTAAAATAATACCCCTTTGGAATTACTTAAGTGCAGAAGACTTGGGCCGGACAGCAGAAGGCAACTTTGAAGGACATTTCCCCCCCGAGTCTCGTATGGAAATAAATGTAAATTATGGGAAAAAAATGTTCACTTCGGTTGTTTAATGCAACCTGCCCCGAGTTCTTCTTGGCAGACAATTTCCCAGATGGGTCAGCGGTAGAGCGAGCGGCTCGCAATCAGAAGGTCGCAAGTTCAAATTCTTGTTTATGGATTGAATCAGCACATCATACCTCCCAGGGTCGATACAATACGTACCACTGGGTGGAGGAATTAACAGTGGTTATCCGACAAATTAAACTCGCCCTCCACCCCGCCCGCCTTGGGAATATGAAAAATCCACCACTATCCCTGGAGAGCTGTAAACAGGGAGCTGATCACCACCTCAATGCTCATTTGAGCAGCAGGAGATCATTTTGACTGCACTTGACAGTTTGCCAATGTCTTCCTAACGTTGAATTCCATGCGTCGCTGATGGGGGTGGGGTGGGAACAGGATCGTGTTCGAGCCACGAGGCGGCTCTGGGCGGCCAGGAGAGGGAGGGCGACTCGGCCGGACCGGGTCCCGCGAGCTTCCCATAGCGGCGTCACTGCAGGAAGGTGAGTCACCCTCCATGACCCCTCCGTGTGCTGCTCGTGGTAGGGGGACGTCCATAAATGACGTCACGCACCTAGGGGGGGGGGGGGGGGGGGGGGTCAGACATTTGTGACGATGTGTGACCAGGGGCGGGGTGGTTGAGAAATATGACGTCACATAAAAATGCACAACTTTTAATAAATATAAACAATACGTTCTACTTAATTGAATAGACTTTTTAATAAACGTTTTCTCCTACAAAATCAGAGTGCAGCGCCACATTAAATAAGCACTACAACGACAATAGTTTAAAGCGATTTGAAGCATGTTTTTTTTTGGGGGGGGGGGGGCGGGCAGAGCTTTGTGACGTCAAATTTGAGGGGGGGTCTGACTTTTTGTGACGTCGTGTGACGATGGGGGGGGGGGTCCAAAATCGTCCAAAATCGCGTGACGTCATTTATGGACGCTCCCCAAGGCGACGCGTCACACACACACCACGTCACCACGTGCAGCAGTGCACAACACGTGATATTCCTCACTTGTAAACCCACGTGCTGCAGAGTGCGGAATCAACGACAGGCTCGAACGCTCGCGACGCGAGTCGTACCTGAAAAGCCCGCTCGGTAATCGGTGGCGGCTCGTGACATGTCCACCAGATGGGGCTGTTGTGAGTGACCTCTGAAAAGACGGTGTTCTCATTAAAAAAAAAACCTCGTCGTGTTTTTGGCCTTCCCGCGAAAGTGATAAAACCGTATTTTCTACCAACGGTAGGCATTTATAAACAATACGAAACAAAACTACAAAGCACTCAAATGCTGTGCCCATGACCCTCAAGTCCTCACTACGCAACCCCTTTGACACTGCCAAAAGCCGTAATCTGCTCTATGTATTTGCACAGTGCACAGTAAACGGAACATGCCAATGTTACGGGACAAACCTTACTAATTGGCTGTGTCGGGTGGTGGCGGGTTTAACGACACATTTATATATTTCAACAATCTAAACCAAAAAAAAACATGTATTATGGATGATATTGGTCGCGAAAGCCTACGCGTTAAACTGACCATCTCTTACATATGTCGCGGCAAAATGTCGCTATCCACAGATCTCCAGCTGACACGCACCCAACTTCGTTTTAATTTCAGGATGAAGGCGGTGGTGGCTGAGGTGAGCCTGGACCCACACCTGACTGCAAGGGAAGCCTCCTCCTCCTCCCTCGAGAGTCTGGACATCAAATCGTCCAGCTGACACAAGACGCATCACATTCACAACTGCTCCACGTCACATTCTAGGACGCAGCAAATTGCACTGATCTAGCAAACAACCAAACGCTGATCAGAACCTTCCACGGACCTGTAGACAATGCATTCGGCCGTACGCCACATTCTCCGTCGCCATAATACTTGAAATATTGTTACCAAGGGGATTATACCATACGTCCGTGTACAACACAAGCATGTACTGGGACTACATTTAGAATTTTCATGCGTCCTGAGAAGTAGGTAGGTCACGTGGGTGAGCTGGGCAGGTGTAGCAGATACTATTAGAGTGCGAAAGCAATGGCAGCTTAAGTTTCTCAATTTTTATTTATTTGAGTTTACCTTCCGTGAGGGCATAATGGTGTCCGGCAATTGCGCCCTGAACCCGGGGGGCCTCGAGTTCAACCCCCTTACCCCCGTCACCGCGGACACGAGCAGCGAGTGCCAATGTGACATGTCCGTCCGGGTGTCCTCCCTCCCCTCCCTCCGACTCACCGACCCACGCCGACCAACGCGGTTAGGCTTGTGGTAAAACAACCTCATCGATGTGACACCGTGTGCGGCGGAGTATGCCTTCGCGAGGGCGGCGGCGGATCGACGACGAGTCGACGAGTTGTCGCTTCGTTGATTCTTTTTTTTGCAGAGAAACACGCGGAAGCCGCGTGCCCCCTTTGTGACGCGCAAAAGCCACGTGACCGATGGGGCATCCGGTGCGCGTGTGAAGAGAGATATCATAGAAACCGTGCCATACGTCGTAGAACCCTTGTGCCATCGCGATTCATTGCTGACAATGTCAGTGTGGTGTAGGAAATCATCGATGATGATGAAGTTAATACAAAATACTCGATTGCCTTGATGGTAGTAACACGGGAGGTAGTGATGCGCGGCTGATGGGGAAGCAGGGGAGTGATTCTGCCACTCCAATAACCGGCAGTGTGGCGGCGTGACGCCCACGCAGCCAAGACGTTTAAGTCCATGGGCCAAACCAGTATCCAGCACCAATACAGCTGACATTTAGTGATACTAATTTATCTATGTATGTATGTATGTTGAACTTCTTTCGCACCGCACGTAGCCAGCCGTGCCAAAAATGAGTTTTAAAGACATGAGTTCGCAACTTCGATTAAGAAGTACATCGCTCCTGTGGCGTCACAATAAGAGTGGATTACATGACAAGGCAAGGTTACCGCACGGGCTACTTTTAATCACGACGTAAAGAGCTTGCTGTCGGGTGGCATCAACAAGTAAAAAAAAGAACGTTTGTGCCCCACGGGCTAAATGCCGCTTTGCTCATTTAGCCCGTGGGCCACGAATGTTGCGCGAACGGCAGCTTCGAGCTGGGAGCGGCGCCTCGACGCAGCGCTCGCTCGACATACCCGCAGGCAGGGCGATCCACTTGTAGACCCCCCATAGAAGTCATTTCGCGACGTAGTTGCTTCTCCACAGACGCAAGGGGAGGGAGGGAGGGTGGCCCCCAAAAACGTTGCAGAGGATTTTTGTCAGCGTGCATTGGGAGATTGGCGGGGAGCCAACACGCGCTTTCTCCATAGTCTCCTATTTGTATTTTGAGCTGGCCGTCTCTGAATGGATCGCCGTGTTTGATTAAGGTCCCGCTCTCACGATATCGTTGCTTAAGATCCGCGTGTCCTGTCTGTTATTCCGCTAAGGAAAGTACATGGGGGTGGGGTGGAGGGGGGGGATTTTTATGTTAAAGGCATGGCGGTCGTGGCATGCAGCACGAATGACGACGATAGCTCTGAAGAGTCGTCAGCACGCCGACGGACAATGCGGCCAATGTATCCCCGTGTCGTGGTATGAGGGCCATCCATTGAGTACGTACGAGTGGAGGGGGGGGGAGGTGGACCCAAATGCGTACGCTAGCGTATAGGGGGTCTACTGACAATGTGCGTACGCATAGGAAACGTGGGGGGGGGGGGGGGGTGAAGCCTCGCTAATAATTTGTCTACATTGGCCTTCAAATGAGCCACAGTTCAGTGTCTCCAGCTGTCAGACAACAAGTACTGCCGGGAGAAGTGGGACTGTGGGAGAGGTGTCACTTCGTGTGCCACCGTGCCCCCCTGACTGCTAACTATCACGCAGCTCAGCAACATCAGTGGCCAAAGTACGCAACTTAAGTCTTTAATGCAGCCGGCGGTGGATTAAATATCGGCCGTTCTATAAGATTCTGGGGGGGGGGGGTGCGTCAGGCGTACGTACGCAGGTGGAGGGGAGGGTAAAGAGTCCGCGTGCCTACAGGGAGGGGTTAAGTTCTGACAGATCGTCTGCGTAACCTACTCAATGGGTGGCACCTATGGCTGCTGTGTTCCGCTGCCAGAGGTGTTCGGCAGTTGCGCTGCCGCGTGTTACCGAGTGCTCTTCGACGCGGTGTCCGACGTTTTTCTTTAGTTCCTGAAGAAGCCCCCCCCCCCGCCCTGAGAAGCGAAATCGTCGGGACGTCGCGCCGAATAGCGCGCGGTCGGATATCACCACCACCATCACCACCACATCAGCACCACCACCATCAGCACCACCATCACCACCAACATCATCACCACCATCATCACCACCATCACCACCACCATCACCACCATCACCACCACCATCATCACCACCATCACCACCACCATCATCACCACCATCACCACCACCATCACCACCATCACCACCACCATCACCACCACCATCACCACCATCACCACCACCAGTCACCACCACCATCACCACCACCATTGGGGGAAGCTACATTACACCATTCAGCACTGATCCCGTGGTTGCTTGTGCTACCAGGAACAAGCAGGCCATGTAGCTTGTTACTAAACTCGGTCGTTCAAGGCGGCGACCTCCACGAGGGCTCCAAGTGGCGCCTTGCGAGCCGCTCGTGCGACGACGACCACTGCGATGCCCATCGGGTCGCGAGTAGATTTGCAATATCTAACCATTTGTATTTACGATTTTACAACAACAATAATATAAGGGATGGGGAGGGGGCTTATTTATATGTGATAACAATTACTTATCGTATTTAGTCGATTGCAGTTACTCTAAGTGGACTTTACGGTCCAAATACAACACGTGTCCCCAACGGGGGTCGCGTCGCTGTGGAACACGGCAGGTGAGTTTCGCTTCACACAACCATCGCTCCCTGCCCTGAGCGTTCATTCCGCTGCAGGCAGCATTGGCCGGGGAAGGCTGCGCTGGGACATTCGAGATTGAATTAAAAATCTTAATAATAATAACAATAATAATAACGATTGTGCCGTGGGGCTGAATACCGTCCGTTGTAACGGGGGCATGCACCAGGTGTGTAGACTGCCGCAAACATTTAATGGAATGCCGGGAGCTAATAGATCGTAGAGCTACAATTAACTCGTTTGTATAATTTATATGGTTTGGTGAACGTATTTTTTTTTGTTCGGAATAATAAACGAAAACGTAGAGCTTCTGTTTAACACGAAGGCGTTGTAATGGTACTTTAGATTTTAACGTTCAAATACTTCGCTGCTGAAAATCTGGAGATTCGCAATCGCCTGCTCCGAGGAGGCCCAGCGAAGCAGATTGTGTCAGCTGACACACCACGGGCTTGCACAACTTGCAGTTTACTTTGATCCGAGATGATTCGTGTTTCGAAATTACTTCAGCTACAGAACTTTGAGCATGTATTTTGTATCGCAGCTAGAATGATAAGCATTAAAACTTTGAAACTCAGTCCCCCGTACTGTGATCTTTTAACATGTTAAGCGTTTTTTCACCCCCCGATTAGCACGGTTGGCTACGTACGACGCGAAAGATGTTCAACATCCATACAAGGTCAAGTCTTCCGATTGCATCAATGTACAGCGGGCACACGTTGAGCTGAAATGTAGAAATCTCAACTCATAACCAAACCTCCTATTCTCACAACCTCTTCATCTCTCCCCTTACATCTTCATTCACCACGTGCTCCTGTTCACCCATTCTGGACCTCACAAGCACCATCTCCACGTGGTCCTCTGAGAACCCCCCGATACATTCTTCGTGGAGTACCTGCTCAAGGATGGAGTTGTCATAAGGATGGAGTTGTGATGACGACGGCAGATCTGTCTCGGTGGAGTTGTGATGAGGGGTTAGGTTGTGACCGAGTGTGGAGCAGTGACGAGGATATATCACGAAAACCGCAGACAAAGATCCCCCGCATAGCCCTAACAGACTGTAGGGGCAAGTGCTGTTAGCGAGTAGCACCTATGAAGGCCAGAACGGCACACGAGGGGGTGGGTGGCCAGCACCACGCCCGGCCGCCTTTGTCTCCCCAGTGGTGATGTTTGCACATCGCAACAGGTACCCATTTAGGGCTGAGTCCACCTAGGAGAGGCCCAGGACCAGTTCAGATATAATCGTCACTGGTGTTGATCACGAGCGAGACTCACACTCGGATCATCTGAATTCGTAGCGCAGTGCGCTAATCGCTATACTGCTTCCCCACCATATCACTGCAAACACCACCATATCACTACAAACAATACCATAGCACTATAAACAATACCACACATCTCCACCATGTCACAACAACACCACGCACGCGCCACACGAGAGGGGAGCCCAGCCTCAACAAAGCGTGGGTTGCCCACAGGGGGAGTTGAGAGTCCTAATGTGAGTGGCTCTGCCTTGTGATAGGCACCACCAGGTCCATCCGCGGTATTCACGAATACAACAAACATTGTTTAAAAGTCAAACCGGTCCTTCAGGTTTGTGAAATGCGGCAAAAAATGTGACAATGTTTGAAATAAACTGAGGAACGTAAGAAGGCTCAGGTCCATCTCAGAGTACATACAGTAAGCACTACAAACCTGGCTTTTACTGGTAGGAACCCACTGGTTCCACCAACCCACAGGGGATTATTGTGTCCGTCCGTCCGTCGTGCAGGGAGGGGCTGGGTGGGGAGGGTGGGGCTGGGTGGGGGGTGGGAGGGGCTGGTCACCCCGTGGTGTCCTTATAAAACTCAACGTTTAACCTACTCACGCCGGCTTGTGCCCACCCTCACAGTTGGGTATATTTGCGGAATACACCACGCCGCCGTTGACCCTGGCCATTGACCGAGCAACCCAACGTTCCTTCCAGCTCCCCCCGCAGGAATGTGTTAACCCAGGTTCCGAGAGCACACCAGGAACTCCACGTGCAGTGAGCTGGAAAGTCCCAGCCCTGTATCCGGCTATGAGCGAGCCTAAATTCGAGGGAAATGGAAGCTAGACGAATACTTCTAACAGAGTTAGCAGGGCTGTGCAGTGTTGGTATGAAAGGGTTCCCACCTGATATGGCAGTGGCGTCACCTTACATGTTCTCACTGCAGTGCTGAGAACTTCTGAAAATCGGTCACTCACCTAATGACCAATGTTTCCATGCATAGACACACATGCATGCGTCACACCACCGTGTTGGATATGAAGATACTTTTGAAGTGTGAATAATTAATAGCAATTGACAACGATTGCCATCGCTGCCCCTTGCCTCTGAAAGTACCGTCTCATTAGGGAAAACATACTGAATGTGAATCAACTAATGACGATTGCAGCCGTGTTTAATTCACTTTAAGTTGACTTTATTAATACTTATGTATCAATTATAATCACACGAGAACAGATTTTTCCTTTATCCCTTTATTTGTTATTCTGGCAGAGTAACTGCATGAAAATATGCAACAAAAAAGATACCCTAAACAATTTCTTAAGCGCAACGACAAAAAGAAACACCCGCACTGCGTTCAGCACACGTCCCGTACCTCTTGCCAAGCTTGCAAGAGCTTCGGCGAATTGTAATGCCTTAAAAAAATACTATTCTGTGTGAAACGGATGAATGCATCAGATAAAACATGCTGGAGCACATTCTTTTTTCAACCACCAAAAAAAAGTCTAAGTACAATAACTTCCTCGCTGTACAAAATCGAGACATTGAGATGAAGTTGCTGAACGATGTGCAAATGGCAACAGGTGGGTGTACTGTCCACCGCTTTTTCACTTCGTCTTCAGCCATGACCAATCCACTGCTGGATGAAGGCCACCACACTCTCGTGGCAATGTGGGCTGAAGGCAGTGAGCTAATTCCCGAGGGTGAGGGAGTGCAGTTTAACATTGTCTGCCCACAATGTAGCCCTGTAGCCTTGAAACTCCTCGTATGCATGGTGGTCATCTAAGCATTATTCACAAGAGAGGGGGGGACCAAGATCTGTTCCAATGTCACTCGCCACCAATTTTAGCCGTGGTCACAAATCACAATTCAGCCCGCGGGGGGGGGGGGGGGGGTTTGCAGCACGCCGTGTGAACCACTGCGCTTACCACCACTGCCCCGCACGTCCGACTGCACCAGCCAGTGTGTATATATATCAACAATAATACACCAAATCGTCATATTGGCAACTATGCAGAAACTGTTAAATTATTTTTGTCACGAGACATTCGCCTCCACGTAACTACGAAGTGTGCGGCGAGCGTGCCCGTTGCTTGCTGTTCCCAAGCGATGGTTGCTTGCTGCTCCCAAGCGGTGGTTGCTTGCTGTTCCCAAGCGATGGTTGCTTGCTGCTCCCATGCGGTGGTTGCTTGCTGCTCCCAAGCGATGGTTGGTAGCTGTCACCAAGCGGTGGTTGCTTGCTGCTCCCATGCGGTGGTTGGTAGCTGTCACCAAGCGATGGTTGCTTGCTGTTCCCAAGCGATGGTTGGTAGCTGTCACCAAGCGGTGGTTGCTTGCTGCTCCCATGCGGTGGTTGGTAGCTGTCACCAAGCGATGGTTGCTTGCTGTTCCCAAGCGATGGTTGCTTGCTGCTCCCAAGCGATGGTTGGTAGCTGTCACCAAGTGGTGGTTGCTTGCTGCTCCCATGCGGTGGTTGGTAGCTGTCACCAAGCGGTGGTTGCTTGCTGCTCCCAAGCGGTGGTTGGTAGCTGTCACCAAGTGGTGGTTGCTTGCTGTTCCCATGCGATGGTTGGTAGCTGTCACCAAGCGGTGGTTGCTTGCTGCTCCCAAGCGGTGGTTGGTAGCTGTCACCAAGCGGTGGTTGCTTGCTGCTCCCATGCGGTGGTTGGTAGCTGTCACCAAGCGATGGTTGCTTGCTGCTCCCATGCGGTGGTTGGTAGCTGTCACCAAGCGATGGTTGCTTGCTGTTCCCATGCGGTGGTTGGTAGCTGTCACCAAGCGATGGTTGCTTGCTGTTCCCATGCGGTGGTTGGTAGCTGTCACCAAGCGGTGGTTGCTTGCTGCTCCCATGCGGTGGTTGGTAGCTGTCACCAAGCGGTGGTTGCTTGCTGCTCCCATGCGATGGTTGGTAGCTGTCACCAAGCGATGGTTGCTTGCTGCTCCCATGCGGTGGTTGGTAGCTGTCACCAAGCGGTGGTTGCTTGCTGCTCCCATGCGGTGGTTGGTAGCTGTCACCAAGCGATGGTTGCTTGCTGTTCCCATGCGGTGGTTGGTAGCTGTCACCAAGCGGTGGTTGCTTGCTGCTCCCATGTGGTGGTTGGTAGCTGTCACCAAGCGGTGGTTGCTTGCTGTTCCCATGCGGTGGTTGGTAGCTGTCACCAAGCGATGGTTGCTTGCTGTTCCCATGCGGTGGTTGGTAGCTGTTACCAAGCGGTGGTTGCTTGCTGCTCCCATGCGGTGGTTGGTTGCTATGCCCATGCGGTGGTTGGTTGCTGTCACCAAGTGGTGGTTGGTTGCTATGCCCATGCGGTGGTTGGTTGCTGTCACCAAGTGGTGGTTGGTTGCTGTGCCCATGCGGTGGTTGGTTGCTATGCCCATGCGGTGGTTGGTTGCTATGCCCAAACGGTGGTTGGTAGCTGTTCCCATGCGGTGGTTGGTTGCTATGCCCATGCGGTGGTTGGTTGCTGTCACCAAGTGGTGGATGGTTGCTGTTCCCAAACGGTGGTTGCTTGCTGTGACCAAGAGGTGGTTGGTCGGGCGACGGCAGAAGCACGTTGTAGTGTCGGTCGTCCTCGGTGACGATTGCGACCTCGGGTCGCTCTACCGCGCCCCCACCACGTGCAGGTTCGCTCTCCGGGTAGCACACCTGAAATTCCTCCGTGCCAAACATGTACAGCCGAAAGGCACGGATGGTGATGCCCAGAGTGTAGCCCAGGAGGCACATCTCCACCTGCGAACAAGTGTACGCGCACCACAAAGGCAGCGACAAAAGCAAGTGTGAACCCCGGTCCATACGTAGCGATTTTTTGTTAAAGCGATAACAGTGAGCTGTTGCCAAACATTGTTGCCCGAGTCAGTCTGTGAAGGCTGATGAACTGCTGTTTCGAATTATATTTCAAGGTAGGGTCTGGCATGGGCCAATCAGTTATGATCATGTATAGCACGCTTGATGCCACACGAGACAACCGTGCAATCGTTTCAGGAGGGGTCACGTAAAGTGACATCGCATCACTTTAAATACCCAACGATTCTCTATTCTAACTTGGATGTTCCGTAAGACGCTCGCAGCGATTCGCCGGTTCAAACAGGTGAACCATTACGCGGGCGTTGCTTTGTGTTGCCCGGTAAGAATCGCTACACGTAGGCCAGGCCAGGCCGAGGATGGCGATGGCTGGACTTGCATCGCCGCAGGCTCAACCTCGTCGCCAGGCGCCCCGCGCTCACGCACGCGGCGCAAGGTTCGTCCATCTCAGCATGTGCGCCAACCACAATCTCACCTGTTCCAGGCCGCCGGAGCTGCCCACGTGGTTGAGGTGATTGAGCAGGAAAGAGTGGGGGTTGAGCGACGTCTCGCGCGCAAACATGAGCGTGGCAAAGAGCGGCACGTCCTCCCCGACGCTTCTGCATTTCAAAGAGGTCCATCGCCTTCCACAGCATGAGCAGCTTCACAGCCTCATAAAGGCGCCACTCAGTCACGCCCAGCTGGTTGAAGAGATCCTTACAAAAGTTCTCTGTATCGGCTAGCTGATAAGTGTATGCCTTCAGCCACTGCGGGTCATCATTGTGCACAAACGAAGGGTAATATGAGAAAACGCATCAACTGCTTTAATCATATAACGAACCTAAACTGCTTAATGAAATGAATTCACACGTGTAAATGTCACTAGCTTGTGTATACTTCAATAATTCGATGTTATTAACAGAAAAACCAAAATATATCTCAACATAGATTTAACAAAAACTCCAAAGATTGTATACAGTGTCAGAGTGAAAGGGATTGTCGGGACCCCTACCTCATTCTTTAGGTTTTGCAAGCAGATAACCAAGCTCGCCTGGTTGCGCCTGTCCTTGGCTTCACGATTAGCAAAGGTCCAATTTTCAATGAGCCCTTTATTTCTCTGATTTAATAAATTTGGAAGCTGAAAAAACAAAACCACACGGCATTCAGACTGGGGTTTTGGATAGACACGAAACGATGTCCACTGCAGGGCACGTGCGCAAGTTTTACCCACCTCGGTTATCTGCACCGTGGAGTCAAATATCTTAATTTGTTTACAAAAAGCCTGAAAGAGCGTGGCCCTCAGCCCACAGTAGTTGTCTCCCCTCACTCTCCGTATGTCAAAGTAGCCTTTGCTGGACAGTTCCAGGTACGCCTGCATGGGTGAGAAACATCACGACACTGGGATGTAATTACAGGACTTGCCTGAACGACTTCAACTAAAACTCATAAATCGGAGAGGAAAATGAGCATGTGCCATCTGCGTCCGTGCGTGCACCTTTTTAATCTTTTTGGTTTTAGCCGTGGACCCTTTCCATTCCTGACACGAATAATCAACCAATTCTCTCCTTTCTCCAATCGATATTTTGTCTGGGGGATAATTCATGTTAATGTGATTAAAACAACAGTGCATGTTCAAGCATACACCAAGCGACACAATCAATGCACATGTTTGGGTTGCTAGCACAATATCTCTGCGAGGAAATGTTTCACAGAGACTGCAAACAAATGCCCCTCGGCTTCTTGGGACGCATTGGGATCATTCACAATAAACAGCATAATCATCCTCTCCGATGGGGATGGCGCACCCATCAATGACCCTGCCTCGGAGACAGCGGCACAAGCGGCGCAGCACGGCAATGAGAGATCAGTAGTGGCCCAAGTAATTCACCAATTTAACTTTGTACCAGAATCACTTGGCAGAAGTCAGCTTTACGTGCATAGATGGGTGGCAGAAATAGTTTAAACCGTTATTTACCAACCCTCGTTTTACCATTGTTTTGAAGTACCTCCAACAATACAATAGGTACATTACTAAAAACAATCCTTCAATTAAACTGGTAATAAGGATGGCAATTACCTATTGTACCTTCACTCCGATACATATCTTCCTCCCTTCAAGAAACGTAAAACACAGCAACATTAAAACAATTCAAAAGCACAACATATTTTAATAAGGCAATACAAAATAATTAACAGGCCATTGTCAACTCACTTCTGGATTAAGGGCTCCCAACGCCACATCGATTATTGGGATTGTTTTACTAAGCTTCATCATGCTGGTCAGTGCAGGGATGGTAAAAAGGTGGCCCACACCAGTTCATACATCACTTGCTTTGATATTAGCCATAGCTGGGAGCCAAACTCGCCACTCTACATGTTCCAAAAAAATTAGTTGGAGATGTTTTAATTGAATAATGTACAGTATGTTTAAAAACAAAGTGTGATTACAAAATAAACAAATAAACTGTTTGGGGATTGTCCCTTTACAATCAAGTTAATCTCATTACGAATTTCACCATTTGGGCTTTTCCACATCTATATACAATATTCCTTCTGTTGAAAAGGGTAGTCAATATTTTCATGCCTTTGCTGGCTGTGAATTCTCAAAGGCACTCTCATCTCTAATTCCTCATGAACGACAAACTAACCAATCTTATCGACTCTGCATATTTGATTTGCGTTTGTATTAGACACCCATTATGATGTTATAATTCACTTCATCTTAATTTAGTAGGGGATACTTTATGTATACATTTAGCGTATTTTATCATCATATCATTGTCCCAACAAATTCAAAGACTACCTGAAAATAACAAAGGTTAAAATGTCTTCGATAAGCAAATCCGATAAAACGAATGTCACCACTTTTATGGTAGCCTAATAATGTAATAGATAACATACTGGCATATCAATGTTATGGACTGTGCATTTAAAGTGGTGGGAAAGGTTGAAAATCAGAAGAAGAGTCATACGCTGAAAAGTTTGCAATAAAAACATGTATACGCATGCTTGAAATTACCGTGATAGATAGAAAGAGGGACAGATGGGTGAGAAAAATATGCTGCGTGAGACAAAGTGATTGCCAAGTAAAGTCGGAAGCGATGATGACCGGCGGTGGAGCTTAATGACGGAGTGACAGCCAAAGGTGAGGAACGCACTCAAGAGTACGGTAACCACGGAGAAAACAAGAATGAAATCGGCTCTTGTGCAGCTGCTAGATAGACGGTTACATTGAAGGTTCGTGGGTGATGGCACACATTCATAGTCAGAGACAGAGCTCACAACTCACTGGTGGGAGAGGCTCTGAACCAAACCACTCTCGTCTTGGTCGTCGGTATGAGGCCCGTTTCCCCCGCCCTGCGGCGGCCTGCCGGTGGTGTCATTCCACCTTTCCTGAATGTGCTGTCTTTCCCTCTTCTTAGGATAATCTTCTTTGTAATCCAGGTCTTTGTGGCCTTTGGCAGCATTGCCCATGTGGTGGAGTTCATCCTTGCCGCCCTTTTTTCCAGTCTCGCCTTCACCGCTGTGGTCAATATGTTTTGTATTAAAATACTATTATATTGTTGGTACCTTATATATATATCTTTTTTATGTCACCTTGTGCTTATGCACCACTTCCAATGCAATTAATTATAATTGTTGTTGATGGAAAATATTTTTTTTTAAATACCTTTAAAAGAAAAGGTGTAATGAGTGAGATTCTCTGATAACAAATTAAACTTTGGGTACACAAATTCAAAGAAATGAGAGATGAGCAGGGGGGATACTTTGAGAACAGCATGTACTTGATTACATCAGTAATAATGCGTTCAATGCTGTGCAATGTTTTGCCTCTGTTGATATGTAAACTCTGACTTTAATATAGCCACTTCCGTGACCAGTTACATGCCAATTCCACACATTAACATCATGCTAATCCCCCAGTTCCATGCTAATTTCTGACTTTAACATCCTGCTAATTCTCTCACGTTAACACAGCTTATTCAATGCTAAATTCTTCTGTTGATATGTAAACTCCTTTGTCAAGGCGCTCTTCTCCTACCACCCAGCTTAAAATACGCTGCCAAGCTGAGCAGTGTTCATTGGAGCGTTGTCTTTCAGCTAGCTCTGTCTTCACCTGAGGACGGCTGCTTGTGTTGTGGCCGAAACGTCGTAAGAATTTAATTAGATGTTTTATTTTTATTATTTTATTATTTCCCTTCTACGTGACTTTACCGAAAGAACCAAGAAGACGAATCCCTGCAGTCACGAAAGCTTTAAATCGAAATTTATGTTTTGATTGTTATTCCAATGTAATAAGTAGCGCATCTTATAGAGTGTTAAATTATTTGGGCCTATCATATTAAACAATAAATCACGTTGAATATGCAACATCTCCCGGTTACGGCTCCAAAACACACACAAAGCATCTCAGACGTCCGTCTGCTCAGCGAATTAAATTAAAGAGAGTGCAATTGTTTCTAACAATAACGGTACGAGGGTGTATGTAAGGTGTTTGTTTTTACCGTTGGTGGATTGTTTCGCGATCGTCGTGAAAAACTTTGCTCCCAATGCAGCCAGTTAACGACTGACCCATCTCCGACTCTCCTGCCGCCTCAGGCCAATGCTCAGTGCTCAAGTCGTATGTGCCTGCGTCTCCCTTCAAATCGCTCTCTTCGGGTGGACTTTCAGAGGCAATATTCTCATTGCTGTTAGCGTAACTCTTGCTCTTAGCGAGTCGGCGCTGCTGTCCCGAGTCTTGGGGGGTAAGGTCGCCCTGTTCCTTTACCGTGCCACAGACTTTACAGGGAATGGCTGAATGGCTGTTGCCAACAGCTGTGTCACTTAAATCATCAACATTTGAAGGTTTCACTTCTGACTTGTTGGTGTCAATTTCCGAGCTAGCAAAGTCCTTCCTGGCCCCAACCTTGCCTCCGAGGCTGGAGTTTTCATCAACACTTGCCATTACTTGAGTCACCACCTGCAGCCAAAAGACACACATCAGTGATACTGAACCAAAGTGATTGTAATTTCATATACTCAGCTCTACCTGTCACCTGTGTCAGACAAGTGAATGGCTCCTTCATTTCAGTAAAATCGCCAACACATCTTTATCCCTCAATGAAGTTAAAATGTTTGACAGAACTATGAAAATGATTGGACGTATTGAGCAACATGTGTAAAACTGAGCGCATTCAGAAATCTATTCACAGACATCAGAGGACATTCGTGAATTTTAGAACGATGACAACTTTCACATTGGTACCATAGCCACGACTACAACTCCACACCTCACCCGTGAACACAAAGCTGACCCCAGATGTTTGTTCACTACAGCACTCACGCACCCTTACACACGAATAACATGTGTTCACTACAGCACTCACTCACCCTTACACACGAATAACATGTGTTCACTACAGCACTCACTCACTCACTCACCATTACACACGAATAACATGTGTTCACTACAGCACTCACGCACCCTTACACACGAATAACATGTGTTCACTACAGCACTCACTCACCCTTACACACGAATAACATGTGTTCACTACAGCACTCACTCACTCACCATTACACACGAATAACATGTGTTCACTACAGCAATCGCCCCCTATTACCTGTGATCACGACAGCACTCAGCCTATTACCTGTGATACTACAACACTCGCCCCTATTACCTGTGATACTACAACACTCACCCCTATTACCTGTGATACTACAACACTCGCCCCTATTACCTGTGATACTACAACACTCGCCCCTATTACCTGTGATACTACAACACTCGCCCCTATTACCTGTGATCACTACAACACTCGCCCCTATTACCTGTGATACTACAACACTCGCCCCTATTACCTGTGATCACTACAACACTCGCCCCTATTACCTGTGATACTACAACACTCGCCCCTATTACCTGTGATCACTACAACACTCGCCCCTATTACCTGTGATCACTACAACACTCGCCCCTATTACCTGTGATCACAACAGCGGCCTAGTCGGGGACGAGGAAGGAAACTCGCCCTGATGTTCAGGCCCTTGGGGATGAGAATTGTTGAGGGCGGCGGAGGGCAAGTGTAGGGAGGGAGGGCAGTGCAGAGTAGCGAGGGGGGGGGGATCGAGGGCGCAGTTCACAAGGACAGGGGGCAGGCGAGGGCAGCAAGGGCAGCCGCGAGAGCGCGCGGGTGTCGGCCTTGCAGCTCGGAGACGATTCAACGAGGGCGAAGGGTCGGGGGGCAGCGGGAGAGGCACGGATAGGCGACACGAGTGAGGAGGGTGATGGGGCGAGCAGTCGAGGGGGGTAGCGAGGGGATAGCGATGGGGCAGCGATGGGGGCAGTGATGGGGCAGCGATGGGGCAGCGTCACTCACCGCCAGGAAATCATCGCGACGACGACGACGCCGCCACCTCCTCCTCCTCCTCTCACCCGGAAGCAGTGGGCGCCAGCGGTCACGTGGCGCGCGTTACGCGGTGACGTCACGGCGGCCCGGCACGAGGGAGGCGTGAATCCGATGAGCTGTGAAGCTCTTTGCTCGTTGAGTTTGTCTCTCCTTCGCAGACGTGGGCCACACACACCACCACTACTACCACCACTACCACTGTCTTCAGGTGCTCATGCAAAGTGTCATTTACTTATTTATCCAGCAAGAAGGCTCGCTGATTCGTTAATAATTTTTGTTTTTCTTTAATTTTTTTTTTAAATGTCCGGGCAATAAATGACGAGTTGTGTTTATTATACCACGTGGGAGGGGGGAACCGGAGGGAAACACTCCCTCCCCGTACCGATGTGCACAGATGGAGATGAGTCCACTTTGCTGTACCGCCTTCTCCTGGCGAGCCAGGGACAATGGAAGGAGAGTTTGGTAACATCTGTGCGTGGTCCACCAACCCCCTCGTTGCCTCCACAGTGCTGGGTTACAGGCCGCGTGCGACATAGCCAACCACTGCTTGGCTTTGCTAATGAGAGAGAGAGAGAAATAATGACGTTCAAATCACGTCCTCGAATGCGCTGCAGCTGCACCTCCGCAACAACTCTTCAATTCAATGTCGTGAGCGAACGCGTTGCCCTCGTTCAAAATCACAAGCGGAACTTCACGTTGGTGTTGAACGGCCCAGGATAGACATCCTATCCACGCAGCTATATATATAAGGAGCTTAATAGCTCATCGGATTCCTCCAGAATAAATAAATTCATATTCTTGATTCTGTTCAGTTGATCTGCCAGGGCAGACTTTCGATGGCGAAAGGGCTTCACAGGAGACCATCCGTGTCGAATAGAGGAGACCGCACCACGACGCCACACCTCACGACATCAGAGACTCTTCCAAGGCTCAACGGGGGTGGGGGGGGGACGACGACACACACGCGGCGATCCGGAATCCCCTCCATCCCTCAGCCAGCCCCATCCCCACTCGTATCCAGCAGCAGCAGCTGTAGTCGTGGAGAAACTCAATGCACACACACCGCTGCCAAAGCCCGCGCCGCTACAACACCCACGACGCCTGCTCTGCCGTTGATGTGTGCCATCGCCCACGGACCTTCGATGTGACCGTCTGTCTAGCAGCTGCACTAGAGCCGATTTCATTCTTGTTTTCTCCGTGGTAACTGTACTCTCGAGCGCGTTCCACACCTTTGGCTGTCACTCCGTCATTGAGCTCCACCGCCGGTCGTCATCGCTTACAACTTTACATGGCAATCACTTTGTCTCACGCAGAAATGTTTTCTTACCCATCTGTCCCTCTTTCTGTCTCTCACGCTAATTTCAAGCACGCGTACACATGCTTTATTTTTATTTTATTGCGCACGAGTCGACAACGAGCACGCGACATTTTATAACCGGTGACAACAACCATTTACTTCGGGGCAGACACGAGCCTTTCAAAGCAGGAACTCGTGGAAGCTTTATTATCGGTTGAAATAAAAAAAACACACACAAAAAAGACTTTTATTGGGGAAAACAACAGCGGTGGAATTTCCGGCAAAAATCGCGCGGAACTCCGGTGTGGTTTTCACACCTGATGATGATTGCTTGTGTTGAAATCGAAACGTCGTGAGAATTTGATTGTTGTATTTTTACTATTTTATTGTTTCCCTTCTACATGACTTCACCGAAAGAACCAAGAATATGAATTCCTGCAATCACGAAAGCTTTAATCCGTAAGGGTTTTAGCTCGCCACTCGCCAAGGGTGCGGAGACACTGACCCCCTGCGGATTGTTCGTCGGTGAACATCGTCTAGTTCTACAACGCTTCTTCAGCACGCTGCCACGTGGACACACCTTACGGGGGGCAGAGGTTGCTTTGACCATACTTCGCCGCGCTGGTCACTGCGGGTTGGTGAAGGCGGGGAGCATAGACGAAGGGGAGGGGGCGTGCACGTACAGTACAACAATCAACTGTCCTCTGCTGCCCAGCCTATAACGCCTGTTACACACGGTGTTCGCTCAGCCAAGCACTGTCCAGGCCCCAGCCTGCTTAGCCTCGGAGATTTGGCAAGATCCGGCCTGTTCCCGGTGAATTGGTGACATTAATTCAATGGAATCTGTATGTCCAGTGTTATACACACACACACTCATTTCAAGTATGTATTTTCAGAGACTTGCTTACCTTTTCTATACACCGCACGCGTTTAATGCATTGTTTGTTCGCTGTAACTGTCTGTGAAAAACAGATCTTCATAGCTCATCGGATTCCTCCCGGATAAATGAATATTCTAATTCTGCTGTGATGATTGCAATCCGCGGGGAAGGGCGTTATAAAGGTGAAGCGGGGGGAGCTGTCAACCGCTCGACCGCAGCGGTTACGTCACTAAGCCGGCACCGCTGAAAGCTGTATTCAAATCTGGGGTTCAGTCCCTCGCCTTGTGAATACAGTGCACCGGAGTTTCCACGGTCAAGCGAGTCGATGGACGGACGCCTCATCACAAACGACCGCGCTCAACGAGAAGACGCCGCCCTCCCACCCCCATCGCGTTCGGTGGTTCGCTTCACGTGGTGGCAACAACAATAACAACAACAGCAACAACAAATTCCAACCACGTCGGTGCGACGATAATTCTGTACGGGCGGCGGTGGCAAGTGCAGCGGCCGCCTCCCCCCCGCCCCAATGTGAATGTGCCGGCTACTTGCAGGGGGTGATCGCAGAAGCAGGATTGTGACATCACCTCCTTGAGCGGACCGTCCTACAAACGCAGGCTACAACGCGCTGCTTTGCGAAAGATCTGAACGGCCAGCGTCAGTGACATCACGCCGCAAATAAATGTTTTAGTTTTTTTTGTTTTATACGATCACAAACCGGTGGACGTGGCCTGCAGGGTGGGTGGGTGGGTGGGCGCTCACGCGGGGAGGGGAGAGGTGGTGCAGTCGCTGTCCGCCGGCGTGGGGGTGCTGAATACTCGACCGAGCTGGCCACCACACGCAGCGAACGCGGGTGACTGTCGGGCGAGCCGTCAGAGCCGTGGGCCCAGCGGCAACACCTTCAGCGTTACGCGCTGCAGTCACTACGCCGGTGTTTTGTCAGGTGAGCGAGTCATGATTTCGGCAATTTGTTCGCGAACGGCACGGCCACCGTTGTTTGTTGTTGTCGATGTTGAACACAACACGAGGGGTATCGAACATGAGAGCGTGCGGCAAGGGATGCGTGCATGTGCACTCGTGCTGCCTACGTGCACGCGCGCGCGCGTGTGTGTGTGTGTCTATTATGCTCTAAGCCGTTCGCAAGCCTGCGTGCCAAGACGCTGCTGTTGCTGGGGTCCGGTGCGCTGTGCTTGTGCTCCGGCTAATGGAGCCGCAGCCCGAGCTCGTGATTACCCCCTTACGATAGTGCTGCTGTTGCCCGCGCGGCTCGGCCGTCCATTGCGCAGCACCGAGAAAGGGGCGAGGGGAGGGTGGGTAAGGGGGGGGGGACCTGCCTGGGACGGCCCCTGTGCTGGCCAGCAACCCCATCGGCTCCCCCTTCTCATCTTGCTCCTCCACGCTCAGCCCCCACCCCCCCCGGCTCCTCCGTTCAGGAGGCGAGAGGGAGGGAGCGGCCGTGAGTCGGCGGGCGCAGGGAGATGGAGGCTGAAGGATTCTGATTTGGGGCTGGGCGGAGGGAGGCGCAGCCGCGAGGTGAGGGGAAGAGAGGAGGGGACGGACGGGGAGAGCGAAGGGGCTCTTCGCCGGCGCAGGCGGGGGAGCTGCTGCGCGGAGAGCACGCACAGAGACGCCCCCGAAGGAGCGCGGCGGTACGTGTGGGGCTGTACGTGTGGGGCGGTACGTGTGGGGCTGTACGTGTGGGGTGGTCGGTGTGGGGTGGTCGGTGTGGGGCTGTACGTGTGGGGCTGTACGTGTGGGGCTGTACGTGTGGGGCTGTACGTGTGGGGTTGTACGTGTGGGGTTGTACGTGTGGGGCGGTCGGTGTGGGGTTGTACGTGTGGGGCGGCCGCTGTGGGCGACTCGTGGAGGGAAATGGAGGCTGTGTTTGGCCATCGCGTCGGTTGTTGGAGTGCGTCGGCCGTGTCGGGCTTGTTCTATGGTATATACGAACTCGGCTCGCCTTGATGCCTTCGGCTCTCGTTCTCAGTTCCGCCCTCGGGGCAGGGATCTGAATATGTGCTTTGGGGAGGGGGTGGGTGGGGGGTGGCTCATATGCGTAGGGGTCAAATGCATACGGCCGATGGAAATGAAATCTCAGCGCGAGAGACCCGGCAAGGGAGCCGAGATGATGAATTGCGCCGTGTTCCCGCAGAGGCCGGCCGCCCGGGCAGCGTGCGCGCCTCCTTTGCGTTTCGCCGTGCGCGCACCCGCCCACGTACGACACGGACATCATCGTCGGACTTCCGTGCGGTTGCCGGATGACGTTTAATTCAATATCGTGCCTCGCAAAGGCATCCATCATGTGCCGTGATGCGTAAGGAGGGGGTTGGGGTCACGGGGCCCCTGCCTCCATTTTGCTGGTCCTCTCTGCGAGTCTCTCTCCTGGCTACGAATGACGCCGCCAAACTCACCTGGGTTCGAGCCCCGCGCGTGGTCGTATCCCGGTTTTTTTTTTACCGTGGGACGCTGCTCGTGACCATTGGTGGCTGAGCGACGCTTATCACACCGCCGTCCACCATGAGCTGCGGCAGATTGCATTTCGCTCTGCCCGCTATCTCGCTACAGGGGGCAACCTCGGCACGACCGAGCAGCCAAGGAGCACGCCGTTTCGCTTGCTCGGCAGCGTGCGTGCGAGCCGGTGGCGAGCAGGTGCACGTCCCACGATAGTGGCTCGAGAGCGCTTTCAATTAGTGCGCTTTGTTTCCTCGAGGAATGCGGCAGTAATGAGCAGGGGCACATTACGCCCACCGTGCACTCAGGAGCGCTGTAAACACAGGCGTGGGTGGGGGCCACACGAATGTAATGGATTCGAACGAAAACACCGGCCTAGAAATAACACAAAAAAAACCCATCTGGCGATCGCCGGTTGCGATGTTTTAACTGCTCTGATGATTTATTCTCAACATTGGTTTGATGAGCAGCCTCAATTGGCTGTCAAAACAACACCGGCTCCTATGCACGCGGCCCCCCAGCACTGCTCAGATTTCAGATTCTGTCTCCAGACGTTTAGTGCGCTTTACACTCTCATGTATCTTAACGTAGAAGGTTGGCATAGACAGGGAACTAAATCATGGGTATGTGAGACAGGATGAGAGGAGGTGCTGTATATAAGATGGAATTATCTGCTCATTCTTGCAGTGAAACATGGCAATCATGGTGCATCGTCAGGTTCACTCACTTCACAATATTATACAACGGCTCAACCCACCACGCCATACCCCGAGGGTACACGCGTTAATTTAAATGCGTGCATCGAGGAAACGGGCGAGGAAGTGATTGGTGTAGGATTTCATTCGGCTGATGCTCTGTGTGCCTGGATAGTGGGAGAGGGGGCAGCGTTTGTCCTGCGTCGTGATGGGGTCAGCTGATTGCCTGCCCCTGCGAGAGACGGCACCGTGCGCGTTGTGTCACAAAGCACTGGTGTTCTGACGTCGGATGGTGGTGTAGGCGCAGAGCTGTTCGAGGCTGATGTCGTGTCGTGGTCGTTATGGATTTAATAATGTCCGGTTGGGAGACCGTGAAACGGAATCCCACCCCATCGCCTTTATTTATGCGTAGCTCCAGTGGAGAATGACTAACATTGTCCTGCTGCGAGATGGAAAGAATGGGCGATAATGCGAAGATAAGGCGGCACAAGACACACTTGTGACAGGCTTTCACTCAATGTGAGCCAAACAAATAAATAAAGCAATCTGCTTATACGAATACAACTGATTAATGCAGCATGTTTTTTTACCAATAACTCAATACGATTTCACCAGGACTGTGCCTCTTATGTATTGGTTCCATTAACATTCATCAGTATTCATCAATAATGGAATTTTAAACTATATTCCCGTGAAATTTCACACTGGGAGCAGTGCTTCGTGCATGAACACGCTGCTGCTGCTGCGTGCGTGCGTGCGTGCACTTTACCCGAAGTACAAACTAACAAATGTAACACTTGTACTGAGCTCATGCATCCTTTACCCGCCCATTAAACCAACCTTACAGTGGCAGTGTGTTTAAATATTAAATCCTAAACCGACAAACACAATAATTTTACGCAGTTTTAACGGCCCATCCTTCATTCACCCCGTATCACATTGCTCTAAGTAATCCGCAGTGTGAACTGCGGTAAGGTGTGAAGGTTTCACTCCCCGTGTGTTATAATCTCAGACCGGTATTGATTTGATTAAAAGGGGTAACGATGCGGCCCCGCAATCTACGCGCACGTGCCACTGCTCGTATAAGGGCCTCCACAAAGAGGGGGCTCATGGGAGCCCATATGGGTGGTATTTGGCCTACTCTTCCATGCTGGCCTCTTCGAAGAATCATGAGTATCCACACTTTACTCCATCACGCATCTCCGATTATCACGGTTGGCTATGTACATTCAACATACGCCGACCTATCGATCCACCGTCGTGTATCCGTTTATACCGCTGGATAGGCAGAGGAGAGGGGATTTAAGAAACCTCGTCGCCGTTGCCTTGACTGCCGCGCCGGAAGATCGACTCCGACCAGCGACCAGCGTCGCTAACCGTGACAATCGCGGCAGCTGTCCCATCGGTCCGGTGCGCGTGCTGCGTGTGGACGGTGACACTGCTCGACGCGGCGAGGAGGGAGGCCGAGCGCTTGGCTCGGTGGTTCCGGAGAAGACCGCTTCGGCACAATTCCGCGACCAAAGCGAGATCTTTATTGCGGTCCGCACAAAAAGGACCAGCGGACCTTCACGGAGGCTGCTGCGTCGTTTCTCGCCGAGGAGCGTAAACCACCGTCACGCGAAATCCGGTCATCCTCAGCAGCGGTGGCTTTTTGTCTCACCATCGAACAAAGGCCGGTGGTGGTCACCGCATCGCGCGCGTTCAGATGCGCGGCTTCTGCGACCGTCTGGAACGCTCTTCCTTCCAGTATTAGGAAGCCACTGAGAGCTACGCGCTTTAAAATCACCCAGATTGACAAACTCATTTTTGTGTTTAGTTTGTTGTCCTTGCCGAGGCTCCTCCGATTTGCGCGGTTGATTCCGCGCGTTGCGAAAGAGGTTCAACAGTTCCACTGCTGCATGATTTTTTTCCGCTGGTGTTGCGATCGAGTCGTCGTGATGTATTATTTTTATTTCTCGATTTAAAGCTTTCGTGACTGCAGGAATTCATCTTATTGGTTCTTTCGGTAAAGTCACGTAGAATGGAAATAATAAAATAATAAAAATAAAACATAATAAATAATTCTCACGACGTTTCGGCCACAACGCAAGCAGCCGTCCTCAGGTGAAGAACATATCTTATCTACAGACCTGTTCTTCACCTGAGGACGGCTGCTTGCGTTGTGGCCGGAACGTCGTGAGAACTGTATTTTATTATGTTTTATTTTTATTATTTTATTATTTCCATTCTACTTGACTTTACCGAAAGAACCAAGAAGATATTTTTATTTCGTTTAATGTTTCTACCTACGTGACTTTACCGAAAGAACCAAAGAGTACAGGTTCAACGTACACACGTACATGCAATCACGTAACGTGCCCTGTGTCTCGACAGCCGGGCACACATGCAGGCCAGTCCCGCGGCCGTGGCAGGGGCCGAGGCCGGAGCCGGGGTGGTGCGACGCGCCCCGAGGGACGCGCAGGAGACGGTGCGGGCCTCACTCATCCTCGCCTCCGTCAAGGAGCAGGTGCGGGACCCCTCGCGCGCGTTGCGACCCCAGTGGGTGTGCCGACTCGTGAGTCGCAGCGCGAGCGCAACTTGTTGTTGTTGTGTGTGTTTGTTGCGGCTAAAGCACAGCAAGTTTGTATAGTAGGGGGCACAGGTGGTGCATCAGCCAGTCATCTCGGTCATCTCGATCAGTCGACCCGTGGCACCTGCTGGGTCTGCCCCGTGACCTCCTGCCAGCAGGCGTTCGACACTTCACGTGGCCTCAAGGTGCACGTGGCCTGGCACAAGCGTCGTGGTGACGTCACCGCCACTTAGTGGCGAATGGCGGTTGTTGTTGTGTGCACGGGCGTGGTGCTGGCCACCCACCCCATCGTGTGCGATGCCGGCCTTCATAGGTGCTCGCTAACAGCACTTGCCCCAACAGGCTGGTAAGGCTATACGGGGCATCTTTGTCTTGTTGTGTGTGTGTGTGACGGGTGCAGCCTGTGACTGCGTCTACGTTGTGTGTTTTGTACGGCTTGGGAGCTGCTGCTGTGTGTAGTGTGTGTTGTGTGTTATAAGTGGTATCGTGCACTTTGTGTGTTTTTGTATGTGTACGTTATGTACCGCGTGGGCACAGACTGTGTATTTGTGTGTGTTTTGTGTACGTGCTATGTACAACTTGTGGGTTGTGCCGTTTGCTGCCTGCGTCTGTCACCGTCTCCCTTCTCATGCCAGCTCATTGAAGGCGACATCACACCGCGCCTGGGCCGTCGTGCATGTCCAATATTATTATCTGATGATCGTTATTAGCCCTCGACGGAATGAGAGCGCCACACATCAACGAGCCATCAGACCATGCAGACGAGCCTCCGAATTGCTTCTAGAGCTCAACCTACCCATGGGATTACATTTATTGCTCAAAATATTGGCTTTTGGGTTGTTGTTTTTTTACTCAGTTGCAGGGCACCGGGTGCACGGCTCGAACAACGCCAAGTTGCAGCAACAAGCAGCACTGTTAAGAGATGTGATGGATAAGAGCTTCCACTTTTCGGTTTGCGCAAGCTCATTCGAGTTTGGGAAAACAGACAATGTAAAGAATGTTCTAAAGTCGATAAGGGCGAGGAAAGAAGCAGAAAGAGAAGTGGTGTGACCTGCAGTGTGGTGAGTGAGTTAAGAGGTGAGTGAGTGAGTGAGTTGTTGTGACCAGCAGTGTGGTGAGTGAGTTAAGAGGTGAGTGAGTGAGTGAGTTGTTGTGACCAGCAGTGTGGTGAGTGAGTTAAGAGGTGAGTTAGTGAGTTGTTGTTGTTGTGACCTGCAGTGTGGTGAGTGAGTTAATAGGTGAGTGAGTGAGTTGTTGTGACCTGCAGTGTGGTGAGTGAGTTAAGAGGGGAGTTAGTGAGTTGTTGTTGTTGTGACCTGCAGTGTGGTGAGTGAGTTAATAGGTGAGTGAGTTGTTGTGACCTGCAGTGTGGTGAGTGAGTTAAGAGGGGAGTGAGTTGTTGTTGTTGTTGTGACCAGCAGTGTGGTGAGTGAGTTAAGAGGTGAGTGAGTAAGTTGTTGTGACCTGCAGTGTGGTGAGTGAGTTAAGAGGGGAGTGAGTTGTTGTTGTGACCAGCAGTGTGGTGAGTGAGTTAATAGGTGAATGAGTGAGTTGTTGTGACCTGCAGTGTGGTGAGTGAGTTAAGAGGTGAGTTAGTTGTTGTTGTTGTGACCTGCAGTGTGGTGAGTGAGTTAAGAGGTGAGTGAGTTGTTGTTGTTGTGACCTGCAGTGTGGTGAGTGAGTTAAGAGGTGAGTGAGTTGTTGTTGTGGCCTGCAGTGTGGTAAATGAGTTAAGAGGTGAGTGAGTTGTTGTGACCTGCAGTGTGGTGAGTGAGTTAAGAGGTGAGTGAGTGAGTGAGTTGCTGTGACCTGCAGTTGGATGGTTGAACATTGTGGATGAAACAAAACAGTGAGTTTAGTCGACCGAGTCTCCAACATGGGTGAAGGAACAGCGAGTGCAGTTCACAGGAACAAGTTGCAGTAGCGATAGAGTGATAAGGGGTCGACTGACCACCGGTGAGCGAGTGATCGGTGTGAATCACTGGGTGCTGTAACACCAATCAACCGCCTTTACATTGAATGTTCTCAATGGATGCTGTAACACCAATCAACCGGCTTCACGTTGAATGTTCTCAAGTGCAGCGAGGTGGGAGCTGAGTGCTCCAACCCAGCTGTGATATCGCCGCAATGTGCGCTTCGTACGGCAGCAGCAGCAGTAATAATTGTTCAGAGTTCAAGACAAAGGCTGTAACACGAAGCCAGATTAATGAAACAGCCATTGCGCGGCACTAGTAATATAGCCCCCGTTCCATTGTTGTTTGAACGTTTGAATCTGCAACTTGTTCGGCTCTTAGATTAACGAGACATATCGAGTCGTACACAGAGACCACGGCCTTAGGGGCCGTCCATATATGACGTCACGCGATTTTGGACGATTTTTGACCCCCCGCCCCTCGTCACAAAAAGTCAGACCCCCCCCCCCCACAAATATGACGTCACAAAGCTCGCCCCCCCCCCAAAAAAAAAAACATTTCCATTTTTAAAATAAAGCATGCTTCAAATCGCTTTTAACTATTGTCATTGTAGTGCGTATTTAATATGGCGCTGCACTCTGATGTTGTAGGAGTGTTGTTATAACAATTAGTGTTGTTATAACAATTCTATATTTATTAAAGTCGCGCATTTTGATGTGACGTCACATTTCTCAAACATCCCCCCCCGCTCGTCACACATCGTCACAAATATCTGACCCCCCCCCCCCCCTAGCTGCGTGACGTCCTTTATGGACGGCCCCTTAGCTCACGACTCAGGAAGGCTTCTGGTGCTGCCGTGAGCGCCACGAGTGTTAACGCGGAGTTCCAGCCGGGGGTGGGGGGGGGCATCAATCAAGGAGCGCGAGTCGAGGAGTCGGGTAACAGCTTGTGCACGGTATTAGTGTACACGCGGACGCATAATTAAGTCGCGTTGGTGATGGGAATGAAGCATAGCGTGCTGATGTGCCTGAAAAAAACACATTTGAATCGGTGTGTTGCTCCCGGCTGCGGCACATGGCTCACAAACGCCGTGGTCGTGAGTGCAAAAATATGCAACAATAACTGAAAAGTGCACGAGGAACCGTGGAGAGACGCGCGCTTGGAATGACACTGGGAGGCAGAGGAGTGCACGGACGAGAGAGCATGCACAAGCAACCACGTGAACACCGGCAGCCAACGAATGGACTATCCGAGAAGGTTTCGTCCACCGAAGAGATGGAACGATGGAATCAGTTTCTGTGCCGGAGTTGGAGAGATCTTTGCACCTTATTTCACCTACGGGTTTAGTAGGTGAATAGAAGTTAATAAGTTCAACATACGTTTGCCGATTGCATCATTGCATGGTGAGCAACTCTTGGGCTTGATGTAGAAATCTCAGATCATAACCAGTCTCCTCTTGATAATTGTTTTTTTACCCTTCTATCTGGCAACAAAACTGACACCTTTTTTACTAGGAGTCATGTTTGCATAGACCACAATACCTGCAGCCATAATGCAAAAAAACACAACTTGATAATATATGCACTGTCCTTGAAGTTGATTGGTCCACACCCGAGACAGCTTTCCTTAGAGCCTAGTCTCACATGGGTTGGACCAGATGACGCCAAAAGGCGCACAACTCAAAGACAATGCACCATCAGAGTATGATAGCTCGGGGTAAGCATTTACATCATTGGAACCTCATTTGCCAGTAAAAAATATGATAATTGGCTTTTTACCCTTCTATCTGGCAACAAAACTGACACCTTTTTACAAGGAGTCATGTTTGCATAGACCACAATACCTGCAGATAGAAGGGTAAAAAAACAATTATCATATTTTTACTGGCAAATGAGGTTCCAATCTCCTCTTCTCACCACCTCCACGTGCACACGCGTACAAGGTCGTGAGACGTGGCCGCAGCTTGGGGAGACATTCATCCTGTCGTGGTGGTGACGACGAAGAAGATGGACTCTCGCACGCAACGGCGGATCGAAGCGTGGATCTCCTTTTTCAAATTGACCGACGTGAACGATGAGAGCGCCCGCTCGCCGACGCGGCGTGCGCGTGGCCTCGTTCGCCCGCGTTGTCCGCGAGCCCTGCTCGGAACGTCTGCCGCTGCTGTGGTGAAGCTGCCATCGTTGAGCACTGCCAATCATCAAATGCGTGGGCAGGGTTCCATGCTGGGACCTTCGTCGTGAGCTTGCGGCCGCGGCCACTGGCTCGGAATGATGTGCTGCTCACAACGAGCGAAACAGTAAAACCGCGGCCTGCCGGACTAACAGTGCTGACCCCCTGGTCTGGATGTCTAAAACTGCAATACCTGGCAGTACGAGTCAACAGGACAATCCCGCTACAATGAACACTACCGAGGCACTGAGGCAATGCTCATTTCCCATTTACAACTCTGGGCAAGTGGGGACAATTCCACATTCCTATGGCGGTGGGGAATCAGTCCATCCCATGGGATAACCCCGTCGACTTCCCCACCCGTGCTTTGTTGACCTCGGAGGGATGATGGTGTTCCGAGTCAGGCCCGCACCAAAGATTTTGAACTCGCAACCTTCCCAGTGCGGGCCGTTCGCCCTGCCACTGCGCCACGTGGCCGGTGGGCCACTCACTCGACGAGGGTTGCCGCGAGTTCCCGCCACGAGCAGTCTCGTCTGATCATTCCCCACAGTGCAAGCCGAGCGACGGGAATGTCACTGGCGGAGGCGTCCCTAGGGTACACGGCGACTCGGGGCGACCGGCCCGGGCCCCGCGCTTTGGGGGGGCGGGGTGGGGGTAGGTGGGGAGGAGGACCGCGCGTTTTGACGTCACGGTGGTGTCAGATGTAATTCTTCCACCCCACCTACTGACGTCCCTGGCAATTGGAGTAACGGGCAGTGGGACATAGAGAAAGAGAGAGAGGCTGCAAGGTGTCAGCAGCAATCAATCGCTCGCCGCATTACAAAGGCGCGAAGGGCGACACTCGCGACACGCGAGGTGGCACCTGGCGGAGCAGAGGTGAGCGCTTGCTCAGCTGTGCTGCCGCTTTCTTGATGCAGCGTGCACGCGCCTGGAGCGCAGCGAGATCGGGCACGCCGATGCATGCAGCCGCTTTGTCAACATCAACAACAAGAACCTTCTTGGTTCTTTCGGTAAAGTTACGTAGAAGGGAAATAATAAAATAATACAAATAAAAAATAATAAAATACAATTCTCACGACGTTTCGGCCACAACGCAGGACGGCTGCTTGCGTTGTGGCCGAAAAGTCGTGAGAATTATTTTATTATGTTTTATTTTTATTATTTTATTATTTCCCTTCTACGTGACTTTACCGAAAGAACCAAGAAGATGAATCCCTGCAGTCACGAAAGCTTTAAATTGAAAAGCAACAACAAGAACAACACAAATACGTGGCGGTGATGTCGCCACGGCGTTTGTGCCAGGCTAGGTGCGCTTCTGCGTCAAGCGTGTAAGGCTCGGCGCTGGCAGGATGTCACGGGGTAGAGTCGGGCGCTCTATGGGCTGACTGACTGAAATCACTGGCAGCTGCAAAGAGAATGCTGCTCGACTGATATACTTGAGCACTGAACACACAGACGTATCATCGTTCACGCAGTCGAGATCTGAAAGGCATTTCTTGAGAATTGCTTTTTGTGTTTAGTTTGTTGTCCTTCCTCCCGCATCTCCGACTAGCGCGGTTGACTACGTACGGTGCGAAAGAAGTTCATCACACAGCACAGCATGTTACGCAGGCTCTCATTCGTTTGGCATGTTCGTAGAACACTCACAATGCATGAGCAGATTCCACCCTGGTATCGCCTTGGCAGGGGACTAACGCGGCCTCGGGGTGGCATAGACTCAGGTCTCTCCTCCAGACCCACGGCCACTGTCATTGACCTCTCTGTCGTGAGATTCGCCAAAGGTCACAGGAATCGTTGTGAACGTTCGTTTTCTCGCGCTGTTGTGATTTCTCATGTTGTTTTTTTGCCTGTTTATTTGTTATAGACGCTGTTAACTGCAGCAAATTGGCAACTGATTTCCCGTCGGCGTTCAGCCGAGGGGTGCCTTGGCCCCGTGCTGCAGATTGCCAACGATTGTGTTGTTGCATCCGAGGCAGGGTGCCGTGGCTTTGAGCGTGCGGCTCGGGCCATGCTCTTTGTCTGGGCAAGCCTGTCGCGTCGGCAGGGCGCGTGGCCCCGAAGACGCCGTTAGCCAGAGACATTGCCAGCGTCGCTAAGCTACACGTGGCAGAGCATCTCATTTTAGAGCTACTCCACCGATGCATCTTCTTGGTTCTTTCGGTAGTCACGTAGAAGGGAAATAATAAAATAATAAAACATAATAAAATACAATTCTCACGACGTTTCGGCCACAACGCAAGCAGCCGTCCTCAGGTGTCATTCAGACGCTGTCTTTCCGACAGCCCTGTCCTTCACCTGAGGACGGCTGCTTGTGTTGTGGCCGAAACTTCGTGAGAATTGTATTTTATTATGTTGTATTTTTATTATTTTATTATTTCCCTTCTACGTGACTTTACCGAAAGAACCAAGAAGATGAATTCCTGCAGTCACGAAAGCTTTAAATCGAAATCTACTCCACGGAGTTGAGCAGCAGCGTTCACTCTCGTACAGTGCGCGCCGTTGGACTGCGGACTTTCTTAAACGGCACCAGGACTAATGTGTACACTCACGCGCCTGATGTCCAGTGAAATCGATCACTTCTGCCCTCGTCCTGGAGCCCAGGATTCGCGGGGTCTCTTCCCCCCGCCAAGCGAACAGGGTGGACGCTGGTGCCAATTAAACAGCGCGGGGCAGCCTCCGGGAACGCAGCATTCGCCTAATTGACCGCAGCTCGTGGTGCTGCAGGGATCACCTCGCATTCTAGATTTTAAGCTTTCGTGACTGCAAGGATTCATATTCTTAGGGTTTTTCGGTAAAGTCACGTAGGTAAATTTTAAAATTAATAAAAGTAAAATAAAAATAAAATAAAAATCACGACGTTTCGGAGGCAACACAAGCTTAAATTTTTTTACCTACGTGACTTTACCGAAAAAAACCTAAAAATATGACCTCGCATGCCTCGTCAAACACGTCCAAAGCCACACCCCCGGGACACGGTAACCCACTTGAGATAGCATCACCGCGAGGCAAGGCTGCGGTCATTTTTGTTCGCGGGATCGTTGCTGCGTAAAGCACTCGGCTCCGATGGGCCCACTTAATTTATTAAAATCGTGTCGATTTAATTCCGGATGAGAGCTTATTAAAACGAGGCGGCCATGTGCGGCTCACAGAAAAACCTTTCGCTGCGGTGCTATTGGAGGAGTGCTCGGTTCGCAATTACGACGAAGTCTGCGTGGACGAGGAGCCGAGAGGGAACTTTGTGCTGCCCGTGTCGCCGCGGGGCCGCGCGCCCGCCCATTGCTCGTATCCCATCGCCGCTGCCGGTGCTGCATTGAAATGTCGGCGTGCGTACGCGCACACGTGTGCGTTGGACTTCTTTACGCAGCGTACGTGGCCAACCCGCGCTAATGGGAGGTGCGGGGGAAGGTCAAGAGACTAAACACACAACTAAAGCTGTTATAACGAAATTAGTTTTCAATCTACATTGCGTCAATGACTCTATGTTTTGCGTGTACTGTACTGACATGTATCGGTCGAGCAGCATTAGCTTTGCAGCTGCCAGTCATCTCAGTCAGCCCATGGCACCCGGCTCTACCCCGTGACATCCTGACGGCCTCAAAGCGTACCTAGCCTGGCACAAAAATCAGTTCTCAATAAATGAGTTTGTCAATCTGGATGATGATTTAAAAGTGCGTAGCTCCAGTAGCTTCCTAACATCGGAAGAGCGTTCCAGACGGCCGCAGAAGCGCATCTGAAAGCGCCGCGCGATGCGGTGACCGCCGTCTTTGATTCGACGACTCGCCAAAAGCCGCCGCCGCTGCTGCTGCTGCTGCCCCGAGTTCGCGTGACGATGGTTTATATGGATGCATTCGTCATTTCCTGATTGCTCGTGCGATACGCACCACCACCACCACCCCCTCGCCGCATCCTAAGTCTCATGCCAACCAACTGCCCATTGGAATCGCAATGGGCGCGACTGAGTTCTACACCAATCGTGTGTAAATAGTCGCGAACGGCGCAGTGGCACTGCGGCTGTGATGTTGCGGCTGTGATGTTGCGGCTGTGATGTTGTGCACGTGTAAGTTCAGCCATTGGTGGAGGATTTTTTTTTGTACACATTCAAAGTCGCAAAAGGTCGAGATGCGTTGTGAACCTAATCACCATCAGTAATGCCGGCCCGAGAGTGGCGAGCGAATTACATTTTAGTTAAAAGATTGCGAGTTTAAATTCGGTTGGAAGACAGAGGAGAGTAATGAGCTCCATAATTTTCAGCCATACGGGGGGCCGGGGGAGGGGGGTGTATGGAGGGGGGGAGGTAACAACACCCCGTGTGGCAGGGCTGGCAAGGGGACACGTGGCGCACGATGGGATGCAGAGAATCTGAGTCACAATCTCCATTGACACTGGAGGGATCCGATGAGCAATGAAGCTCTTTTTTTTACAGATGTCGAGTAGGTGCAAAAACACGACAGGGGTGCAAAGTTTGGGAAACGTAAGCAAATCACTAAAAAAATTAAGTTTTTCAAAATAAAAATTCAATATTATAAAAAATGTTTTACCAGGTAAAGCCCACTGAGCTATTAACTTATTTTTCAGAAGCGACTTGGCCACAAATGATAGCTCAACTCGGTGGCTTATCACGTGCAAATGTACATCAGCAGCTAAATAATCTAACAAATAAGAATCATAATATCGGCGAGCGATGCAGGCCAATCGACGGCAGCATTCTGCCTGAGCATTCAGATGGGCATTGGCCAAGCCAGTCAAACATATCTATCTATCTGGATATAGATGCACCAACTCCAGGCTCGACTCGGCTCGTCGCAATCACAGCCCGGCCGCAGCGACCCGTCTCAAGGTGATGGTCGTGCCAAGGAGAGACGTGGCACCCGGTTAGGGCCTGGATAGGTCTGTCGCAAGCGTCACTGCCAACTCCGTGCCCCACGATGGCCGTGCCACAAGCTCCCGTCGGCTCCTCTCCACAGCCGTCGATTCGGCAGCGTGGCCGCGTGGATGTCGGCGGAGGTCAAACACCGAGGGCCGCAGCTGGTAGCTGCTTTGTCCGCAGGACGTCAGGCCGATTGATGGACACTCAAAGCCGGGGCCCTCCCGTCACTCTGCAAGCAAATTAAAACGTCGCATCATGAATATTCATCGCAGCCCCGACTCTACGGCTGGGTGATGCTCGTTATGCGCAACATGCCGCCCTTCATCATCATCATCGTGATGCGCCGTCGTTGTGGTCTGTGGTTGCGGTTGTTATCGATGGCCAATCGCTTTTGTAGGGGAACACCGCATGGAGGAAGAAGGGAATGTCGCCACGGTTATCATTGTCGACCGCCCATTTCCTGTATTGCCACGATCATTGCGATGGTTTTGTTTTTAATAACCGATGTTATATGTTAGCTCTTGCAATAACAAAAAATATCATGCCGTATTATTACAGCTATAACGCTTATGCGAGTATGTTATATTTATATATGTTACATTCAATGTAGCATTCAAGGCAGGAGCCATTGCTGTGGGCTCTGGCTGCTGTTGGTGATTGTTGTGCTGGGTGTTGATAAGCTGTAGTGGGTGCAGGGTGTAGTGAGTGCAGGGTGTAGTGGGTGCAGGGTGTAGGGGTGCAGGGTGTAGTGGGTGCGGGGTGTAGTGGGTGCAGGGTGTAGTGAGTGCAGGGTGTAGTGGGTGCAGGGTGTAGTGGGTGCAGGGTGTAGTGAGTGCAGGGTGTAGTGGGTGTAGTGGGTGCAGGGTGTAGTGAGTGCAGGGTGTAGTGGGTTCTGGGTGTAGTGAGTGCAGGGTGTAGTGGGTGCAGGGTGTAGTGGGTGCAGGGTGTAGTGGGTGCAGGGTGTAGTGGGTGCTGGCTGTAGTGGGTGCAGGGTGTAGTGGGTGCAAGGTGTAGTGGGTGTTTGATGTTGGACGCTGGCTTTTGTCAGCATTGAGGCCTCACAGGAGAGTCCTAAACAGCAAATGGGTTGGCAAAATTGAATTGAAAGTCATTAAGTGGAATGGGGAGAAGTCGATGGAATTTGGTGGAATGAGGCAAGGAATAGAGTAATTGTCCTCTGGAGGAGTTGTGTGATAGCGTGTCTGTCTGTGCGTGTGTCTGTTTTTGTGTGTGTCTGTCTGTGTGTGTGTGTGTCTGCGTGTGTGTGTCTGTCTGTGTGTCTGTCTGTGTGTGTGTCTGTCTGAGAGTGTATGTGTGTCTGTCTGTGTGTCTGTCTGTGTGTCTGCCTGTGTGTGTGCCTGTCTGTGAGTGTGTATGTCTGTGTGTGTGTCTGTCTGTCTGTGTGTCTGTCTGTGTGTGTGTGTCTGTCTGTGTGTGTGTCTGTCTGTGTGTGTGTCTGTCTGTGAGTGTGTATGTCTGTGTGTGTGTCTGTCTGTGTGTCTGTGGGGAGCCGTAGTGTAGCGGTCCGCTCGCTGCACTACGAACCCGATAACCTGACTTCGATCCCCGCTCACGGCCAAAACCAGCGACGATTATCTGAACCAGTCATGGGCATCCCCTAGGTTTACTCAGCATGAAATGAGAACCTGGTGCGGCGTGTAAACATCGCCATTAGGGAAACAAAGGTGGCAGGGGATGGTGTTGGGCACCTACCACCTCGTGTGCCGTGCCGGCCTTCACAGGTGCTATTCGGTCACAGCACTTGCCCCAACAGTCTGTTACAGGCTATACGGGGGATCTTTGTGTTTTGTCTGTGTCTGTGTGCGTTATAGACCGAATATTTTCCATACATGGTCGTGTTTTTTTTATTTTCTTGATATGGCTTAATAATTCATTTCATTTTATAGGGAAAATAAAGTTCATATGTCGTGTTTATATTCCCTTAGTTTTACTTCCACTCAAATTTAATTTAACGTTTCGAATTTGTGTGCGCCTCGGACGAGCAGGCGGAGGGAGGCTGCGTGTGATATGAATGCAGCCTCGCTCGACACTCACGCTCAGCCATCGCTCTTCCTTCCCGTATACATTAGCAAGCCACTGGACCTGTGCACTTTTAAATCACCTCGATTGAAAACTCATTTCTTTAGAACCGCTTTTTGTGTTTAGTTTGTTGTCCTTTCCCCCCCGCAGCTCCGATTAGGATGGTTGGCTATGCTAGGTGCGAACGAAGCTAAACTTACACACATCTAGGCCCTGTATCTGATGTATGACAAATCCAATTACGGAAATTCACAGTGAAGCGCATGAACACGACTACGCTGGATGCTACAGTGGCCCTGGGACGGCGTGGGGTTGGGAGTTCCATTAAGCTGCGCTTTGCTTGTGAGCGATCGCTTGCGATGCGGTGACCACGAGCCCACGGGGCGCTGTGGTGGCTAGGAGATGTTAACTACCTCGCCTGGTGTGCAGGAGGTCGTGGGTTCGACCCCGACCCTGACGCCTGCTGCTGTATATTTTGAGTTTGTGTGTCTCTCTTATCATCATCACGGTGGCTAGGAGATGTTAACTACCTCGCCTGGTGTGCAGGAGGTCGTGGGTTAGATCCCGACCCTGACGCCTGCTGCTGTATATTTGGAGTTTGTGTGTTTCTCTTATCATCATCATCACGGTGGCTAGGAGATGTCAACTACCTCGCCTGCTGTGCAGGAGGTCGTGGGTTCGATCCCGACCATGATGCCTGTTGCTGTATATTTGGAGTTTGTGTCTCTCTTATCATCATCATCACCACGGTGGCTAGGAGATGTTAACTACCTCGCCTGGTGTGCAGGGGGTCGTGGGTTCGACCCCGACCCTGACGCCTGCTGCTGTATATTTGGACGTCCCTGTGGTCACGTGGATTTGTCTCCGGTTTTCCTCCTCCTCATTTAGAAACACGCGTTTAGAGTATTTGTCTGCTATCAATTTGGACGTGATAAGCCGCTTCGTTGAGCTATCATTTGTGGCCAGCTCGCTTCTTGAAAAACAGCTCTCCATATATATAGTTTAGTGGGCCTTACCTGGTAACATAAAACGTAGTTTAAACATATTATTGGTTCTTTCGGTAAAGTCACGTAGAAGGGAAACAATAAAACAATAAAATGTTCACGACGTTTCGATTGCAACACACTTGATGATGATTGCTTGTGTTGCAATCGAAACCTCGTGAGAATTGTATTGTTTTATAATTGTATTGTTTCCCTTCTACGTGACTTTACCGAAAGAACCAAGAATATGAATTCCTGCAGTCACGAAAGCTTTAAATCAAAATAGTTAAAACAGTTCGTTCTGAGAGATCTAGGGGGTTACCGAGGAGAGGGATCGATCCCTCCATGAGCCGATCTCTCCGCTCTCTAGAGGGGCACATTGTGCAATCAGTGTTGGTCGCCGCTTCGATCCATCGGGGTTCTCCAGCGCAAGCAATCGGTTGCAGCTTCGCGTGCAACTTGAGCTGAAGCGCTGTCTTGATGACGTCGCCCACTGATTGGTGATCACGGGTTTTTTTTACGTGGGCTCTTAAAACCTTAGTTATGGTATTACAGTACCGGTAACATCGTTTTTAAACACAGTAAAATAAAAACCTGTTTCCAGTCTGCCGCGCACACGTACGTGGCATTGTTCCGACACCAAACATCGCACGTTTACAACTTTAAACGAGAAATGCAGAGAACTGCCACTGTGGTGTACTGGTTATTAGCACGTTTGGCGACGTACGGCGCGAAAGAAGTTCAACATACATACACACGTGAGCACACTGGACTTGCAACACGGAGGTCTCCGGTTCGATAATTACCATCTCCCGGCTCGGCAGCTCAAAGAATCTGGCAAGTTGCTCAATCGCCTCCTCCTCCTTCCGCCACTCACCACCCAGTAGTCTCAATGGGGACACGAGGTAGTCGATGGGCAGTCTGAATGAGTACACACACCGCACACACCACACCACACCACACACCACACACACCACACACACCACACACACCACACACACCACACACACCACACACACCACACCCACCACACACACCACACACACCACACACACCACACACACCACACACCACCACACAACCACACACCACACACACACCACACACACCACACAACACCACACACACCACACACACCACACACACCACACACACACACACCACACCACACACACCACACACACCACACCACACACACCACACACACCACACACACCACCACACACCACACACAACACCACACACACCCACACACACCACAACACACCACACACCACACACAACACACCACCACACCACACGCACACACACACACACCACACAACACCACACACACCACACACACCACACACCAGCACACCACACACACCCCAACACACCACACACACCACACCACACACGCCACACACCACACCACACACACCACACACACCACACCACACCACACACACCACCACACCACACACGCCACACACACCACACCACACACACACACCACCACACACACCACACACACCACACACACCACACACACCACACACCACACAACCCACACACCACACACACCACCACACACACCACACACCCACACCAGCACACACACACACACACCACACCCACACACACACACCACACACACCACACCACACACCACACACACACCACACACACCGCACACACCACACCACACACACATCACTCACACACCACACAGACCACCCCACACACCACACACATCACTCACACACCACACCACACACCACACACATCACTCACACACCACACACACACCACACACACCATACACATCACTCACACACCACACACGCCACACACACCACACCACACACACCACACACATCACTCACACACCACACACACCACACACACCACACAGACCACAGCACACACAGCACACACACCACACCACACACACCACACACACACCACACCACACACACCACACACACCACACACACACCACACACAACACGCACACCACACCACACACACCACACCACACCACACACACCACACACACCACACACACAACACGAACACCACACCACACACACCACACACACATACCACACACACCACACACACCACACACACACCCCACACACACCCCACACACACACCACACACACACCACACACACACCACACGTGCTGCTGTCAAAACCCCCAAAGCTTTCAAACGTACTCTTTGGTTGTTTCGGTAAAGTCACGTAGGTATAAAATAAAAACGAAATCACGACGTTTCGGGCGCGACACAAGCGTCCGTCATCAGGTGGGAAAGCATGGTCTGCTGCTGAGGCAGACTGTTTAAAAAGGTTTGAAATGGGTGTAGCCCAAGGGTCATAAAGAAGTGGCCGGGGCTAGTGATGTTAATATGAGAAATTAGCATGTAACTGTAAGATGGAAGGAGAGGTGTCACACGTGTGGCGGCTCTCACACTGACGATGTCTTATCGGAGAAAACGAGTGAACGTCACCCAGTGCGTGAACGTCACTGAGTAGTACTGATGCAATCAGCGCCTCACTGCTGGGGGGTGGTTGTGGTGGTGATGGAGGAGAAAACATTTCCCCAGACCTCACACAAAGCAGGGCCTCCACAATCTGCCCTCATTTGTCGCTTTGTCGCTGAATTAACAAAAGGCTGTGGGAGGCCACCACGCGTGTGGCATTTCTGCCCCCCCGCCCCCCCGGGGTCCCTAGGAAGTGTTACAGCTCAGCCCCTGGAATTGCGTACAGCGACACGGGGCCGCTGCGACCCGTACCGGCACAAAAACGTTTTAACTACCCATATTTGGACCATCTTATTTGACAGGTACTATTCTACTTTACCGAGTGTT